>NC_135022.1:6642962-7275462 GCF_051020955.1 Megalopta genalis
AGGGGTTAATAGCCTCGAATACCGCCGTCAGCTCGCGATCATACGCGCTGTATTTTACCTGTGCGAGTGAAAACTTGCGCGAGAAGAATGCCAGGGGTTCCCACAGTGATTTTAATCCCCGCTGTTCAAAGACCGCCCCCATTGCGAGATCGGACGCGTCAGTGACAATGCATAAGTCCGCTCCCGAACGAGGGTGAGCCAGGAGAGCCGCTTTGACCAGCGCTTCTCTGGTTCTGACGGAGGCATCAATAGCCTCTTTGGTCCACTTGATCTCGCCTGCATCATGCTTTTTCGAGTCGCGGATGAACTCGGTAAGCGGCGCTTGCAAACGTGCCGCATGAGGTATGTTCCGCCAGTAGAAATTTACCATGCCCAAGAAACGGCGGAAGTCAATGACCCTCTTGGGCCGCTGGAACTGCGATATGGCTTTGACGGCTGATTCCAGGAGACGAATGCCCTGCGGACTGACAAGATAACCTAGCAATTCTATTTCCTTAACCGCGAAAACACATTTCGTGAGGTTCATCCTTAAATGGTGTTCCTGCAGGCGTCTCAAAACAATATTTATGTGACGCATGTGTTCCTGTTCCGACTCCGACGCAATTAAAATATCATCGATATACACGAATACGAAATCCAGATCGCCCAGGATCCTATTAAGGAAGCGTTGGAAAGTCTGGCTAGCGTTCTTCAGACCGAATGTCATGAAGAGGAACTCAAAAAGCCCAAAGGGTGTTATTGCGTCTTCCCGCTTAAATTAGTCGAGAAATCGTGTAGATGGGGAGTCGGATACTTTTCCGGAATCGTCTGCTTGTTCAGTCCCCCGTAATCTCCGCACACGCGCCAAGTGCCGTCCTTCTTCAAGGCCATATGGATGGGACTAGCCCATGGGCTTGAGGAAGGGCGGCAAATTCCGGCCGCGACTAACGCTTCAAACTCCTTCTTCGCCGCGCGGAGTTTGTCCGGATTGAGTCGTCGAGCCCTCTCTGATACAGGAGGACCGGTCGTCAGGATGTGGTGCAACACGTCCACTGACTTGGAGGGCGGCATCATAGCGATGCCAAACACCTCCGGGAAATCCGCGAGTATATGCTTCACGCGCGGATCCGGAAGAATGGAGCTTACAGTGCTATATACTACTGATTTCGCCGTCGTCACGACATAGAGGCTGGTCATCGAGTCGACCAGTCGGCCTCTACGAAGATCCACTAACAAACCGTAATGTTTGAGGAGATCCGCTCCAGTAATCGCGTAGGGCACTGCCGCGATGCAAAAGTTCCAGGTTATAGCGCGGCGCAATCCTAAATCGAGGGTCCGAAACGATTCACCAAAGGTGTCTATAGTCGTACCGTTGGCCGCATATAGACGGAAACCAGTTGGCTTGCCATGGATTCGAAAATTGGCAGGGCCCGTAACGTGGTCGCGTACATGTAATCTGGACGTCTTGCGCCTCCCTTCCAAGCCCGTCCCAGCAATGGAAGGTTTATTTAGTTTCCCGTGGTGAACTCGTTGTACTTAGCGCACCACGGCTTGCAGGAGTGGGGCGACTGGGGAAATTTCGCATGCGCATGGCATAATTTACGCGCCGGACTCTTATGTGGGGAACGGCCGCGTGATCCCGACGACCTCGACCGACGCCTTTGTGAAACCCCGCTCTTGGCCACCTTTTTGCCCACAAGGATGATCAGGCGGTCCAGCTCTTTATGTCCTTGACATAACCTTGACATAACCTTGACATAACCTCCATCGCCGTTGGTCTTGGCGCAGGTTCCGCGGCGGTAGAGTGGCCCCCAGGCGCTGGTGCAAGGGCTGCTGCAACGGGAGTTCCTCCAAGCGCCGGCGCACGGGCTACTGAAATGGAAGGGCCCTCAGGGCCGGCGTACTCGTTCAAGCGATCGGCAAGCGCCGCGAGCTTATCGGGGTCGGAGATCACCGTGGAAGCTAGGATCGGACGGTGAGCCGGTTGGATAAGTTCCATAAATAGGCTCATTAGTACGCTGTCGTCACACGCACCGTTATTTAAGTTCTTTAGTCTCGCAAGGGTAAGTGAGGGTCTACCGTCCGTAAGCACTTGACCCTTCAGCAAGCGGCATAGGTTAGCCTCAGAGGACTGGCCATACATCGCTATTATACGTTCCTTAATGAGCGTATATACATTAGGTAGACGCGGCACCTTCAAGCATAAGTCTCTCACCGTGGCCGCGATTTCGTAGTCGAGCTCCCTCGCGATAAAGTCCGCCATGGTAGATTCCGCAGTAATATGCGACGTACGGAATGTGGACTCGACCACCGCGAACCACAAGGTCGGGTCCTCACGATAAAACGCGGGGATTTTGGGAGAGCGGTAGCTCTCGATTTTGTCCAATGCCGCGGCGCCCGCGCCCTCGTCGGCTGCCATGCTGTCCCTCTCGCACGCGCACACCAAGATGGCCGCCGCACCGCGCAAAAGTGCTGAATCACGGCACTATATTCGACACGCGCATTTCCGGGGTCTCGGTGAGTTCCGAGATCTTCGGACGGTAAAATTACTGGCGATACCACGCCGAATATGCACCGCAACTGCGTATCACCCGGTCTTCCGGGCCACAGGAAATTCTGCGGTCCCCGGACGGTATGATTACGGGCGGACCGTGTCGAGAAGGCGCCGGTGACGGTGGCTTCGCGCTTTACCTCAGCAGGGAGCAGGCCGTCACGGAATTGTGCCGGGAACCTCCGGAGCCAGCGTCGCCTTCCACGTGGTTGAAGCCACAGGTGGTTTTCCGGCTGGAAATCGATGATAAGGCGCCGGTGACGATGGCTTCACGCAGTCCCTTCCAGTTGCACAATTGGCCGGTGGCAGTAGGCTTCTACCTTGTTCACGTTGACGCACACGGAAAAACGGGTTCTTAATCGAACGTCGGGGTCACCAATGTAGGGTCCAGTGTGAAATTAAATAGTCCAGGTTCCCTACTATACGTGCGCACATTTCGAGAGAGATGTTCAGAGGTGGAGAGCCACGAGGAGGAAAATGTGCTCCTCGTGATGGCGGCAGAGAGCCGCCGCGCCTGCGCCATTCGCAGGCGGTCGGAGTGGGACAAATGAACAAAAAAACAAATCAACAAATGAACAAAAAAACAAATCAACAAATGAACAAATGGACAAGTGAACAAATGAAGAAATGAAGAATTGACAAATGAACAAATGAAGAAATGAACAAATGAACAAATGAACTGTAGGGGCACACGGTCGGCGACCGTAATAACCATAAAACTGTCCGCTTGCAGATGTCAAGGGGTCGACGGAGAGAAAACGTCCTTGACGTTTGCAAGAACCGGAAATTCCTTTGTCTCTTTATTTTTTATCACTGCCAGATGTACTGCATGCCTGGTCGCGGAGAAAGCCGCCGGCCGCGTACCCCTACCTGGCCGAACGGCCAGCGCGCCCCTACAGCGAGAGTTCATCGATGGCTGTCTCCCCCGCCAAACTAAACGGGGGTAAAAGAAGACAGCGAGTCCCCCAAAACAGGCGTGGCCTTTTTGGGGGACATAACATAAATAAGAGACCCGAGTCAGTCAACAGGACAGTCGATACTTTCCAGTTTAGTTTTTCTGAGCCCTCAGAACTTTAGTATTTTTTCCCATTTCACTTTTGATAATGCTGTTCAATTCTTCTCTATTAGGTTGATTAACTGCAAATACTAATTTATCCAAAAATGCTTCTTTTATTTCTTTCCGGGAATATTTCCTATCTTTTATTACTGTCTGCATAGCAGACGAAAATTCTAATCGCTTTAAAAGTTCATCTCTTATTATTTTATCTCGCGCAAATTGATAAAAACCACGCCCTTGTATATTATCATTTGTAAAGAAAAAGTCTCTTAATATGATATCACGTTCTTCCATGCTATCAAATTTAAACGGATAAAAGTTTTTAAATCGTCCCCTTTTTAATCTGTTTCCTTTCGCAAGATTCAAGCTTAGAGATTAGATGTTTAACAAAACTATTAAGGTAATTATTCATAGAGAAACTTCGATTTTCTTTAGTAAATAATCTAGCATAACTAATATTATTATCTGTATAGACTTCTTCTCGTAGCGGACTGCCAGTTCGGCTTCCGGGAGGGGCGGTCGACGATCGACGCAATCGATCGTCTTAAGTCCCTCTCGGACAATGCCGTGGCACGGGGCGAGGTGTGCTTGGCGGTGTCGATTGACATCGTCAATGCGTTTAACACCCTGCCCTGGTCCGCCATTAGGGAGGCCCTGGTCGGGCATCAGGTGCCTCCCTATCTGAGGCGGGTGAGCGGGGCCTACCTGCGGGACAGGTGGGTAGAATACCCGGGCCGGTACGGGGTGATTCGGAGGGAGGTGGACTGCGGGGTCCCGCAGGGGTCCGTGCTATGACCACTCCTGTGGGACCTGGGGTATAACGCGGTCCTGGAGAAGGCCTCCCTGCCCGACGGTGCCACCCTTGTCTGCTATGCAGACGACACGTTGGTGGTCACCGTCGGGGACACCTTCGAGAGGACCATCCGACGAGCGTAGGTTGCGGTGGCAGCCGTCGTCGCGAGGATCCACGATCTGGGGCTGAAGATGGCCCCGGAGAAGGCCGAGGCCGTCTGGTTTGGACGGCCTCGGTCGCGGCCACCGGCCGGATCGTGGATCCGGGTTGGAGAAGCCTGCGTCGAGGTCAAGTCTGAGATCAAGTATCTCGGACTGATCCTCGACAGCCACTGGAGGTTCGGAGCGCATTTCGGCCGCCTCGTCCCCCGAGTTGAGAGGGCGGCGGCTGCGTTAGGCCGCCTGTTGCCCAATCTCGGAGGGCCGGACGATATGGTGCGCCGCCTATACCTGGGCGTGGTGCGGTCCATGATCTTATACGGCGCCCCGATTTGGGCGCCGTCCGTGAGGACAAACCGGCGCAACACACTGTTGTTGCGCCGGCTTCAGAGGCAGATGGCCCTTCGCCTTATAAGAGGCTACCGCACTACGTCTACCATGGCGGCGCTTGCTCTGGCGGGAGAAATTCCCTTCGAGCTGCAGGCGGCGATGCGCGCCTATATTTATAGGCGCATATGCATCGCTGGCCGGGCTCGGGGGGACCCGCCGGAGCAGGAGGTGGTCCAGTGCTTCGAGCTCTAGGCCCGGGGACTTGCGCTCGCCAGATGGCATGCGGAGCTTTGTTCCCATGCCGGCGAGCGCGTCCCTGGGGCTCTCCTGCCGCACTTCACCTCGTGGCAGCAGAGGCGGTTTGGCAGGCTCTCCTACCGTGCGACGCAGGTATTCACCGGGCATGGCTGCTTCGGTGTCTACCTGTGTCGCATCGGTCGGGAAGCGACGACGGTGTGCCACTACTGTGGCGCGGAGGAGGACTCGGCGCAGCATACACTGGAGGTATGCCCCGCCTTTTCAGTGCTGCGCCGAGTCCTAAGAAGGGAAGTTGGTCGCGACCTCGCTCTCTCCAGCTTAGTTGGGGCCATGCTGGAGAGCCCGAGAAAATGGGCGGCAGCCATCGCCTTCTACGAACAGGTAATGTTGCAGAAGGAGGCTGCCGAGCGAGGTCGCTGTGAGCGGGGGGTGCGGCATGTGCGCCCACGCCTAGTGCCCCCCCCCCCCCGAGCAGCTGAGAATAGGCGGGCGGCGGGTGTACCAGATTATGCTGGTTTAATTGCCCGCCGCCCGCCAACCGAAGATGTCCTCCCTATACCGGGAGTGGGGCGACGAACATCGTCGGCCCCGACGGCCGCCGTGCCCAGGGCGGGGGCCCTGGGCACCCTCATTGAAAAGCGGCCGTCATGACGAGGCGGTGCGGGGGACCGCTCCCTTTTGGTACCTTACTATCTTTGTCCGTAACAGTATGTTTACGTTTTCTAGAGCTTGCACCAATTTCACGATTTTCCTTACTTGTACTCTTGAATGACCACTTTGTTTGTGCGAGTTATTTTTAATATCTCGTAGTTGCATAGAAATGTAAGATTTGGAAATATTGTTCGAGTTTGAATCTATCACATTAACACTAGCTTCCTCTCTAGAAACTTTCATGCTTCTCTTTATATCTTTTTCAATATTACTAAGAAGTGGTACAAAATGATTCCTGTAATTCATCATATAAATAATATTACCACCATTTTTCCTTCAATTTCAGGACTTCCGCATAGAACATTTTTCAACTTTAGATTTCTTATTTCTGGACCGGAACCCATATTTCCAATGTCTTCTGCAGTAAATTCAATGTGTGGAATATATTCACAAAGTTTTCATATTCTTCTTTTACAGCATTACCCAAACATGAGCCGCGGTGGGCGCTGAAGCGCCTCGACCAGGACGCTCTGATGGCGGCAGCCCACGTCGTGGCCTGGCCGGCAAAACCGGCCGGGCCAGTCGACGGGCCAAGGGAGGCCCATTGGTTTCGGGGCGCAATGACGTCGATTTGCGACATCGCCATGCCCCGGGCCAGGGTCTTCCCGAGGAAGGCGGTGTACTGGTGGTCGCGCGCGATAGCGGATTTGCGCACAGAGTGCGTCCGCGCGCGACGCCAGTACGCCCGCGCCCGTCGACGTCGACGTACCGACGTGGAGCTGGCTATCCAACTGTATGGGCGATACAGGGAGAAGGTGGTCGCCCTGCAGCTGGCCATCAGGCAGGCGAAGAGCCAGGCCTGGCGCGACCTTAAACCGAGACCCATGGGGGCGCCCATACAAAATGGCGACGGGACGATTACGTCCATGGGCGCCCCCTGTGACGGAGAGCCACCCACGCGAGCGGTCTCGGTGAAAACTGAGGCCACGGAAGAAGGCGCGCCGGACACCGGTAACGTGGGGACATCGCCCAAGTCGGGGGACTCCCCTAGCCGCAAGGCTGGGAAGGAGAAACCCAAGAAAATCGAACGAGTCAAAGACACTCTCGTGAAGGTGCAACCGGCACCCGTGCGTGTTGAAGACCCCGAAGGTGGCGGTTGGAAAACCGTCACCAAAAAGTCGAAGCGTGCCAAGCCAGTCGCACCTACTGGCAAGGCCGCAGCAAACCAGGCCAGGAAATCGAAGGGGACGGTTTCCGGGCATAAGGTACGGCCTCTCGATCTCGTGAGAGACGAAGCCTTCAGGCGAGTATCAGAGATACGGACCTTTTGCTTTCGACCCGCGTCGAAAGTCAACAAGGAGTCCGGGTCGAAGATATTAGCAGAAGTCGAAGCACTCAACGAGTTGGTTCAGGAGCTGATTCAACGAAACAGCTTCGTCGAAGGGCAACTCGCCGCGGTCAGGGCGGACCTAAAAGCGCGTCCTACCGTAATGAGTGCGGTGCGACCTGGGCCGTCCAAGGGAACCCTCCCGAAGACGGTCTCCAATGCCGCGCAGTTGACCTACGCCCAAATGGCTAAGGTCAACCCGACAGCTACTCCGGAGGCGAGAAGACCACCGACACAATACGTGGTGCGTATCTTCCCGCCAAAGGACAAAGGACAGAACAGCGATGCTACTAAAAGAGCTGTTCTGTCGATCGTGAAACCTGCGAAGGAGGCGATCCGGGTCAGATCGGTTCGACGCATCCACTCCGGTGGCATCGTCGTCGAAACCGATCGCAAGGAGGACCTAAAAGCCTACGTAGGAAATAGAAAGCTGGCGAGTGCGGGACTGTCCGTCTCCTTGCCTAGCAAACGGGACCCCGAGGTCCTGATTTATGATATCCCGAAAGGGATGGGCAAGGAGGAAATTGCCTCCAGTCTTTGGAGGCAAAACCTCTCTGAGGCGTCTCAAAAGGATGTGCCTTCGGGTGTTCGGGTCAGTCGCATGGCTGGCAAGACCCCGGAGACAGCCAACTGGGTAGTGGCCGTCAGTCCGCAGATTCGTCGGCGGCTGGCGCAGAGAGGGGACCGGGTGTACCTTGGGTGGAGTTCCTGCCGTGTACGGGACTTCATACAGGTCACCCGTTGCTACAAGTGCCAGCGCTTCGGGCACACCGCGAAGCGCTGTAAATTCAAAGAGGATGTCTGCGGACATTGTGCCGAAAAAGGGCACGGATATGCGCTCTGCAGCAGGAAGAGCAAGCCTCCGGTTTGTTCCAACTGCAAAGACAGAGGGCGGCCACACGACCATAAGTCGCGAGACCCGGCCTGCGCCTCCTATCAGGAAGCGCTGGTTTTGGAGATGTCTCGTATAAGACAAGAATAATTTGAATTACTCGAATGGATAGTACAAACGACCGGCGACGCTCGAGAGTCATACGGGTCATGCAGCATAACATGCAGCGGGCCCGAAACGTGACCGACGAAGTCCGGACTGAGATGCATAGGCGAGGGGTAGATGTGTTGCTTGCCCAAGAGCCATATAGCTGGCGGGGTACTGTGCCCGGGCTAGGCTTGAGAACGAGGCTGATCACGGCAGGCGATCCGGTGATGGCTGCAATAGCGGTCAGAAACCCGGATCTAACCGTGGTCAAAGTCTCTAACTTGTGCGACACGCATTTGTCCTGTGCCAGCATCTCGGGGTCGTTTGGGAGCTTCTTCCTGATCAGCCAGTACTTTCAATAGTCCGATGACGTTGAATCAGGTCTGGCGCGGTTGGAGAGAGCTCTTTCCGCACTTAGGCATAACCGAGTCATTATCTCTGCCGACGTTAACGCAAAATCAGCCCAGTGGGGCAGTGCGGAGACGGACGTGAGAGGCCGTAAACTCGAAGAGTTTATCGTGAGCCATGGCTTGGTTGTCTTGAACGAGGCTGGAAACGCTCCGACGTTTTCCAGCCCTAGTGGACAGTCTTACATCGACGTCACACTATCGACACCTGACATTTGCGACAAGGTGCGAGGTTGGAAGGTCCGCGAGGACCTGACGACCAGCGACCACCGAGTCATAGAGTTCACTTTGAGTTTCTGCGCCGAGGACGGTGCTGCCGAAATTAGTAGTAGCAACAGCAGCACCAACCGGAACGGATTATTACCAAGGTTCCGACTCCGAAGCGCAAAATGGCCCGAGTTCGACAAGGCGCTGCAGGAAAGTAAGAGGAGTATATCCCCCAATCCATTGAACAATAAGGGGGAAGTCGAACATCTAGCACAGGAGATCGAAAGAATGATCGTCCAAGCGTGCGACTCCTCGATGCCAACCAAGCAGTGGCATTCAAAATCCGTCCCATGGTGGACGGCCGACCTGACGAGGCAGAAGAGGCGAGTCTATAAACTTAGACGAGCCTCGCAGAACGCAGCATGTTCAGAGGAGCAGAGGGCGGCCAAGAGAACCGAGTATCTCAAACAGAGAAAGGCCTACAAAGCCGCCATCAAAGCTGCTCGGTCGCACAGCTGGCGTGCATTCGTGACCGAGCAGGGAAACAAAGAACCCTGGGGCCTCATTTATAAGATCACGAGGCAGAAGATGACAGCCAGCACGGTCATCTCAAATATTAATCTTAACACTGCCCAGGGTTACACTACAGACTGGGACTCCACCGCTTCCGCGCTGCTGGAGGGGTTAATTCCGGACGATAGCCCCGCGAATGACTCCCCGGATCATGCGCGAGTCAGGAGGGAAGCTGCCATCGAGCCGGAGAGTGAGGACGCCAGTCCCTTCACCCTCTCGGAGCTCAGATCGGCGGTCAACCGACTGAAGAGCGGCAAGTGTCCAGGCCTAGATCGGATCGAGCCGGAGATTCTAAAACGTTCGTTTAATACGATCTCACGCGAGCTCCTCCGACTCTACAACGGATGCCTGGCACACGGAGTCTTTCCCGTGGAATGGAAAGTCGGGTCCATCATTTCCATCCTTAAAGGACCCGAGAAACCTGAAACGGAGATAAAGTCCTACAGACCTATATGCTTGCTTTCGGTCGTAGGCAAAGGCTTGGAGAAGCTAATCGCTACGCGATTAGCTAGTTCGTTTTTGCACCCCGACTACGCCTCCGATCGGCAATACGGATTCAGGCCGCATCGATCCACGACTGATGCCTTGGTAAAGATGAGGGAGCTTGCGTCCGGTCGAGAGGAAAAGTACGTCGTGGGTCTGCTCTTCGACATTGCTGCAGCCTTTGATAATGTCTGGTGGCCAAGCATACTCAACGCGTTGAGGAAGCGAGGCTGCCCAAAAAACCTATTTAGATTGGTGGTCGACTACTTCGACGGCCGCGTGGTGACTATGGTGTCTGATCGCGGTGCAGTGCGGAAGAAAGTCACTAAGGGCTGCCCACAGGAATCAATTCTTGGTCCGAGCTGTTGGAACTTAGTCTTCGACGAGGTTCTACAGCTCCTATCGAACGCCGGGCTCGCTTGCGAGCCCATCGCCTATGCAGACGACCTTCTTGTCTTGATCTTTGCGAACAGCAGGAAGGGTCTAGAAAGCAATGGCCAATTGGTTGCGGACACCATTTCTCGCTGGTGCGACCAGCAGAAATTGTCGCTGTCTGCGACCAAGACCGAGATGATATTCTTAAAAGGCTCTCTCGACAGAGAGAGGCCACCTGTGATAAAAGTAGGAGGTCGGAACATTGCCGTCAAGGACTTTGTGCGTTACCTTGGCGTGCATTTTGACTCTGGACTGGGTATCCATTCCCATGTCGAGTATTTGAATGCTAAGTCCTTGCGAACGTTTAATGCGCTAGCAAGGATTGCTAAGTCGAACTGGGGATTGGGATATCGGACGATGCGTACTTTGTACCGCGGCTTGTTTGTCCCAATCGTCACTTATGCTGCCGCGGGCTGGGCAGACCGCCTTACCTCTGGGACGAGTAAAGTGCTCACCAGGGCGCAGAGGCATGTTCTGCTTGGCTGCGTCAAAGCCTACAGGACAGTCTCCACTGATGCGATCCCCGTGATCGCCGGGAAGATACCTGTGGACTTGGCGATAGCGGAGTTCAGCTGCGTGTACAAAGCCAGGAAGAAACTCGGGTTCCAACATGGAACCTATCAAGTGAGTCAGGCCGAATTGGCTGACGAAGTCGTCACCGAAGCCCAAGTTCGCAGAAGGCTGAGGGAGGCGACTTTAGAAATGTGGCAGCAGAGATGGTCGTCCTCGACGAAGGGTAGGGAAACCTTCCAATACTTCGGCGAGGTATCAGACCGACTCTCAGCGAGCTGGATCAGAGTCGACCATGATGTAGCGCAGTTCTTGAGCGGACACGGAGACTTCCGTGCGAAGCTCAAGACGTTCGCCCTGGTCGACGATGAGTTGTGCGAATGTGGGGAGGAGGAAACTCCAAACCACGTCCTCTACGATTGTCAGCGTTACGTAGAGGACAGGGAACACCTACGCCAGGCGGCGATTCGAGAAGGATTTCAGTGGCCGATCGACAAAGCCAGCCTGGTGTCAGCGCAGCTATTTAAGGAGTTCCAAAAATTCGCACGATCCGTAAGAACGACAAAGAGACGAACATAGGACGAAACTGCATACGGAGCGTGGACTCGTCCAGCTCCGTCGATGTACGGCATGCTGGGCGAACCCCTCGGGGTTCGTCCCCTCGGGCCAGGCTGAAGCCCCTCTTGCGGAGATAAAAGACTTTAACACTACTCCGTAAGAGTGCCTGGATTGGGTTGGACTCGAGGTGGCAGTGGGAGTAGCACGCTGTCTTCCCCTGATACGATAGTGAATGAGGGTAGAGCCCGAACATCAGGCATAAGTCGCAAGAGCGGCCGGTATGGTCCACCAAGGACTTAGGTACGGGCCGTCTCTCAGAGACCGCAGTTGAGACGACAACACTAACTGCAGCCTATTAGGCTTCGCCGACGACGCTGCACTCGTCATATCTGCCAGGGATATTGAGGCAGCCAGAAACAAGGCTACCGCCGCCTTGAAATCAGTCAAGACTTGGTTTGACCAAAATCACTTAGAACTTGCGGAGGAAAAATGTGAGGTCCTTCACCTCACATGCAGGAAGACCAAGCGGTCCATTGACCTGAGGATTGGTAATAATACTCTTAAGGCATGTACAGCTACACGTTACCTTGGTGTGGTCATTGAGGCCAATCAAATGTTTCGGAAGCACATACTTGGTGCCTGTGAAAAGGCCACTAAGTATGCAGGAATGTTGTGCAGGATACTGCCCAACATCGGGGGTGGCGGTTATTGGGCACGTTCCTTATATTACCGCGTAGTGCAGTCAGTATGCATGTATGCGGCTCCAATATGGGCTCCTGCGGTCAATGTGTCCAACAACAGAAAGCGCCTCAACGCTGCGCAAAGGACGATCCTGGCGAGGGTGGTTAGAGCATATCGTACCACCGCGCTCGACGCCTCTTTCGTCCTTGCGGGTTTTCCCCCTTTCGATTTGGTGGCAAACGAAAGGAGGCGTATCTTCGTGAAAACAACGGATCTGGACAGGAGGGCACCCGACTTTTAAAAAGTTTATTGACGGCTGCCTCAAGAGGAAGGAGGCTGCCCTCAACGACTTCCAGAGGAAGGAGAGACCGAATTTCACAGCTAGAACCAGGACTCAAATGTAGGTGGTTCTAAGAAACGTGATTCCAGCCGCCCCCCTCACGAAGCAATGCTATACGGCGGATACCATTGAGGGGGGATCCTACATCATGGCTGAAGGGAGGTTTAGGTTTTAGTGGGTATACCGATTGCACTACCTCGGCCAGCCCCACACTACCATCGCTATGGTGTGCGTAAAGCATTTCCCCCTCCATTGGAAAAAAGAAACCCCGAACAGCTGAGAATAGGCGGGCGGCGGGTGTACCAGATTATGCTGATTTAATTGCCCGCCGCCCGCCGACTGAAGATGTCCTCCCCATATTGGGAGTAACGAGGCGGTGTGGGGTGCGGTCCCCCGCACCGCCGAATCAAGATGATTCATGGGGGGAGGATAAATCTCCCACCGGGACGCGGCCGGCCACCGCCATTCCATCCTGGTGGCCGGCCAGGCGAGGGGGAGCCGCGGTTGTGTTCTTTGAGAGTTCCCGTGGCTCCCCCGCTAAGCGCCAGCGCCCTAGACCGCCGTGGGGGTTTTAGCGGGTCAAACCCCGCACTACCCCCGTCCCGTCCTTCGGGCGGGGCGGGGGTGTCTGACCAGCAGATTTCCCCCACGATAATAAAAAAAAAAAAGTTGTTTCAAAGTAAAAGAAGCATGAGCTCCCACATAGTATAGAGGATAAGTTACTTGGTCTAAAACCTGCGTTGTAGAAGTCCTCTAAAAGCTCTGTTCTCTGTCCTTTGCTATTAAAACAAACGCTGTGCAACTCTTGAAAAGCACCTTTAGCCTTGCCTCCTGCTCTACTTAATATGCTAGACAAGTTATGCAACGTAAAGTTACTTCCCTCAACTTCGCCTTCAATAAAATGTTTTAAACGCTGTGTTTGATTTCCTCTTGCATCAAACCAAGAGTCATATAAATCTTTAAAAGCTTTTGCAGCATTAGCTCCTGCTACATGCAAAATACTGGAAATATTAGTTAGATTTGTCTGGGTAGAATGCATCCGCAGCCCTTTGGTTTGTCGAGCGGTGCCAAACTACTTTTATGACACGAGCTGGCTGTGTTGGGTTCAGCAGTCAGCTCTATAAATTATACAGAAGCAAATACGTAAATAGCCACCCGCTGGCCTAACACGCTGTACTATTACTGTCGTGTGGCACTTTGGGGGTGACAACGCGGCAAGAAAGCCGTTGTAGCGGTTAGCGTGCGGTGCCGAGCACCCGCCAACGCGGTCGCCTAGCAGATCGACCATTCACTACTTTCATATTATTATCGCCGGCGAAATACTTAAAGCAGACATACAACTCCTTGCAGCCGACAGAGAGTTAAGACCGGGTCTTCTGACTCCCCGGTCCAATGAACTTAAACAGCGAGGGCGCGATGGATCTAAGTCCCGGTTCCTTCGCAGCTGTTCACCGCTACTTTTCCATCGACGGTCATAAGTGATATCACACTTCGTACCGTCAGAGCAGGCTACGGCCTCATGAATGCTCTCATTAATAGACACTAGCTGTCCCTATCTACTAGCCTCCCCAGGCCGGAGGCCAGCTCAGGAACCGCCACCCCGCCCCACCCCCGCCCGCCATCGTCCATCAGCATGATGGACACAGAGGCGTCGGACTCCGAGGGATACCAGAAGGTGATCAGCCGGAACCGGAAAAGTAAGCGCCGCATATAGTCGGACAATGACTCCGATACCCCCCCTCGCAGCAGTCCTCCCCCGCAAACCCAACAAGGCCGCGAAAAGATCCGTTGCTCCCTCCCCACCCCCGGTCTTCCCGCCCCAAATCCTGCCCCGTGCAGCGACAACCCGACCAAAGCCGCCCCCGTACCCGACCCCACCGCTAACGACCCACGGCTTAAGTCCGAAAAGATCACTATGGCCCTTATGCGGTTCCTTATGGACCAGGATAACGGCCTATACCCAGACGCGTCCCAGTTCATTGCCTCCAAGGTTGCTAAGTTGCAGAGCATACTCGGCGAGTCCCTGCTCCGCTGCAGCAACCTGGAAGGCCAAATAAAAGCCATCAGGTCCGAGAACAGACAGCAGAGAAAAACCCTCGTGTCTGTCACAGAGAACTGTCAAGCCCCGAAAGAACCCTCTCGGCCCACTACTTACGCCGAGAGAGTCGGGGTCCGATCAAAGACGGCCGCTCTCTCGAACCTGAGGCAGAACCCCCCCCCCAGCGCCATCACCATCCTCCCGCAGGACCCTAAGTCCTTTGAGTCTAGCGACAAGACAAAAGAAACGGTCCTCAAGCTGGTCTCCCCCGCGGATTGTAAGCTCCAGATTAAGAGCATCAGAAAAATCCAGGGGAACGGCATCCTGGTCGAGTCCCCGAGAGACTCTGACCTCAACACCCTCCGCAACAACGCCCAGCTCAAAGCTGCAGTCCTCATAGTCGGCGCCCCCCTCAGACGTAACCCCAGGATCATCCTTTATGACGTCCCTCAGCTGGAAAGTGACGAGGCCACCCTTCGAGCCATAGTCAGCCAGAATTTAGACGTCCCGGAAAAAGCTCTCTCCCAGCAGATCAAGCTCGCGTTCAAGTCCGGAGACAGGACTAAAGATAAGAGCAACTGGATACTCGAGGTATCCAAGCAGGCCCGCGACTTCCTTATCAAAAAAGAACGCGTATATGTCGGATGGAGTTGTTGCCGGGTCAACGACTACATCGCGGCCACCCGGTGTTATAAGTGCCACAGTTTCGGTCACACCACCAAATTCTGTCGCGCCGAGAAAGACATCTGTGGCCACTGCGCCGAGCAGGGCCACTCATTTAAGACCTGCCCCAACAAGCCCAAACCAGCCCGCTGTCACAATTGCCACAAAACCGGCAAACCCTCCACCCACTCGGTCACCGACAGGCAATGCCCAGCCTACGTTGCGGCCATAAATCAGGTACTCTCACGTACGGATTATGGTTTGTAAACCTCACCCCCCCCCCCCCCGCAATCTAAGCCCGTAATTAGGATAGGCCAGGTCAACGCGCAGAACTCCAGATCGGCTCTCGAGTAGTTAAAAGTCTGCGCCTTCGAGGAAGGAATCGACATTCTCACGATCCAGGAGCCCTACTCCTTCAATAACGCCCTCAGTAGCTTCGGACCGAACTCCCGGATAATCACCGACCGCAAAAGGTTCTCCAGCCTCTCGGTTCCCGACCTTCCCAAGGCGGCGCTTGAAGTCAGAAACCCCTTCCTAACCGTTCTCGAAATAGAAGCGCTGAGCAACACACATTGCATATGCGCAGAAATCACATTTCACGATCTGAAACTCATCGTCGTCAACATGTACTTCCAGTACAGTGACGACATCCAGCCCTTCCTTCACCACCTCGAAACCATCCTACATACCATCCAAAACCGTAACGTCCTGATCCTCGCAGACTGCAACGCCAAATCGCCACTCTGGCATAACATCCTCATGACGAGAGAGGCGAAATCATGGAGGACTTCATTGCCCAATCCCGACTAGGGATAGTCAACGAACCCGCCAACACCCCCACTTTCGATAACGCCCACAGTCGATCCAATATCGACCACACGCTCGCCACACACAGCCTCTTCAGCCACGTCTCTTCGTGGACTGTCCACCTAGACAGGTCAACAAGCGATCACAATCTGATCACTTTCCTGATCTGTGCCCCCATGCCCACTGCCACCGCCCCCCCCCCCCCCCCAATCCCGATACAACACCAAGAGAGCCAACTGGGAGGATTTCGATAGAATTATCCCAGCTCTCACAGCGGAATACCCCCCCCCCTCCCAGACGACCACTATGCAGTTGACCCCGATATCCTTAGCGCGGACGTCCATCAAATAATCTCTTCAGCCTCCAATTCCGCGATCCCAAAGAAGACCAGATTCCCGAGATCAGTCCCGTGGTGGACTCCCCAGTTCACAACCCTCAGATCCGAGGTCCGCCACACGAAGAGAATCTACCAAACAGAACCCAACTCCGCTCGTAAAGAAATCCTGAAGGCCCAGTACAGGCAACTCAGAAACAGGTACACCGCCACCATCCGCAAATCCAAACTCCAAAGCTGGAGAGATTTCGTAACGGAACAGGGCAATGCCAACCCTTGGGGCATCCCATATAAAACGGTCACGGGCAAAGTCCGCGCCGAGGACTTCCCGGTCTCCATCTCCACCGAAAACGGCCAAACCACCTCCTGGGAGGAATCGAGTAGGGCTCTCCTCCACGCTCTGATGCCCGATGACACCCCTCAGACGGACTCCGCCTTCCACGCGGAAGTCCGCCAACTCGCGAACACCACCCCCGACACCCCCAACGCCCCCTTCTTCGAGATGGAGGAGGTCTCAAGCGCTATCAAACGCATCAAAAATAATAAAGACCCCGGCCAGGACCCGATGGAGGCAGTCACCCTCAAGCGTGCCTGGCGCCACCTCCATCAGGAAATCACTCTCTTGTTCAACAGCTGTCTCGCCCATGGCAAATTCCCCAGCATCTGGAAGACAGGAGTCGTAAAGGACCTTCTAAAGAGCACCGAGAAGCCCAGAACTGACCCAAAATCGTACGGGCCTATCTGCCTCCTACCTATCATTAGCAAAACCCTTGAAAGGCTCATCGCCGACAGACTGTCGAACCTCTTCAACAGTCATCCCCTAGCTTCCACCTCTCAGTTCGGGTTCAAAACTGGGCTCTCCACCGAGCACGCCATCCTCCAACTACGCGAGTCCACCCAGAACAGCAACGAAAAATACGCGGTCGCCCTCCTATTCGACATCAGCGGCGCTTTTGACAACGTCTGGTGGCCCGCCATCCTCCAGCAGGTCAAAGCGAGAAGCTGCCCTAGCAATCTCTACAGGTTAATACAAGACTACCTGTCTAACAGATCAGCCATTATCTCCTCAAACAGCTCCGTAGTCTCCAAGAGGGTCGCCAAGGGCTGCCCGCAAGGCTCAGTCCTCGGTCCCTATCTATGGAATGTCGTTTTCGACGACCTCCTCACCGCCATCCACCGTTGCTGCTACGACGCAACGGCCTACGCCGACGACCTTGCAGTCACCGTTTCCGGCAACAGTATAAAAGAAATAGAGTCCAGATCCGCCGTTATCACAGACATCATATCCGCATGGTATCGACGGAACAAACTTGAGCTGTCAAAAGCCAAGTCCGTAATCTTCCTCGCGAAAGGCTTCCTTGACACCCGCAGACCCCCTACCATTCGAATAGATAACTGCTCACTCAAGATGCCGGCTTCAATCCGGTATCTGGGTGTACATTTCGGCCCCCGCTTCAACATCACCCCGCACGTTAACTACGTGGCGGGCAGAAGCAAGACCATATTTAACCAACTCTCTCGCATAGCCAAGACCCACTGGGGTCTTAACCAGAATAGCATGAGGACCCTCTACAAAGGCCTCCACGTCCCCATCGTAACTTACGCAGCCGCCAGTTGGGCCGATAGGCTCAACAAATGGCATGTCAGGAAGCTGAGACAATCACAGAGATTCGTCCTTATCCGTACCACCCGCGCCTATCGCACCACCTCACTCGACGCCCTGTCCATCGTTGCCGGAGCCCCCCCTCCCCCTAGACCTAATTCTTAGGGAGCGCAAAGCCCTCTTCCATCTCAGGAATAACCAACCCTTCACCATTGGCGAGCTACACCATACCCCCCACCAACCGAATACATCCCCCACAATAATCTCAGAAATAGCTAGTTCTATCAAAGAACAAACCCTGGCTACTTGGCAGAAGGAGTCGGATGAGTCGACCAACGGTCGTATCATCCACGACTTCTTCAGCAGCACGCACGAAAGAGTGCACCTTAAAGCCATCAACTTCTATGTGATCCAGCTCCTCACGGGGCATGGACGTATTAAAAAGAAGCTACACTCCCTCAGGATATCGTCAGACGACGCGTGTGCCTGCGGTGCCACCGACACTGTCAGACACATTATCTTCGAATGCTCCTCCGTCCACGACCACAGGGTGGAGCTCGCACTCAAATTGCGAGCAAACAACACCCCCTGGCCATGTCATCTCTATGAGCTAGCCAGCAAAAGTAACTTTCCACACTTTGCCAGTTTCGCGGTCAAAGTGATGAAGCTCAGAGATGACCTCATTATCGACGCCAGACCCCCGTCACCCCCCCGACCCCCGCCCCCAGGTCCCAGCACCCGCAGTGGTAGGCAGCCATCAAGCTGCCCGCCCCCGGACCCCGCGCAGACAACCACAAGAGCCAGAAGGAGTTATGTCTGGAGGACCAGAGCAAAAACCTCACGGGTAAAAGGGCTAGACCGCCCCAGCCATCCACCTAAGACTAACCCCCCCCCCAAACACCCACCAGGCTACCGCCGGAATCGCAGGCACCAACTGTCCTAGACAACGCCCCCCCCCCGTGGTTCGTACCTTGTCGTGGTGGGGGGGCTTGCGAGCCTCGATGATCCACAAGGCTGTGCCGGCGGGGAACTTGATTCCCTGGCAGATCTAACCTAACCGGAGTGGCTTGAGGTGAGAGGCCAGACTAAAATTGAACCTCATACCGTAAGCCCGTGGTCATGTTTCACGGGCCCGGGGGTCTTGCCTTAACCGGCCGGACCGCAAGGATGACAACCTCTCTAAAAAATCCCTAACCCTAAGCTATGGTGCGCGGCGATGGGGTACACCCCGATCGATGGCATCGGGGTGTGACTGGTGGGTGCACCAGCCACTAGCGACCAACCTCTGAACGCCGGGCGAAGTTTAGTTGTACATAGCCTTGCCTGGGCATAGGGGGCTCTGCCCAGGTTGACCGTCTATCCCCCATACTCGTGGGAACATTATGAGAAAAAAAAATTCAAAAATTAACTTAGAGACTATTTTGGGGTAGGGAAGGAGTGAGGAGGTAGGAGAAAGTAGCAATAGGGAGCCGGGAAGTGCTGAAAGAGGAAGAAATTCTGAAACGGGAAGAGGAAGTACCAGTAGGAGTCTGAGCAAGAGGCGAAAAATAGCAGAGAATGAGTCGAGTGATGAGGATGAAAGAAGTATGAGGTCAAATATGAGTGTGTGTGAAACAACGAATGTCCGGGATGCGGAAGCGAATGAGATGATGTGTATGAGAACAGTGGGTGAGAAATTGAGGAAATGCATATTTAATGAATCAAATCGCGTGTCGAAAGGTGTGAGTGAACTCGTATTGAACTGTGTGAGTGAGTATGAAGAATGCATGATGAGGCTGATATGCGAGAATGAGAGACTAAAAGGAAGATTAGAAGAATGTGTGAAAAACGCAAGTGTGCCTGTTACATCAAGTAAGACGTATGCAAATGTTGCTGGAGTGAATGTGATAAGGCAGAAGGAAAAAAGTAGAGTGAATGAAACAAAAGAGAAGAAGTATGCGGTAATTGTGAAACCAAAAGATGACAAGGTAAAAATGACCAGTGAGCAAGTGAGATTGAAGTAAGTAAGGAACTGAATGTGAGGGTGAAAGCGGTACGAAATATTAGAAGCGGTGGATTGGCTATCGAGACAGTCAGTATGGATGAGTTAAAGAAAGTGCGAGACTGTGAGAAGTTTTCCAAAGTGGGGTTGAAGGTCGAGATGCCGAGAAAAATTGGGCCGAAGATCATGATATTCGATGTCCCAAACGAAATGGCAGGAGAAGATTTTATGAATGAGTTGTATGAGAAAAATTTGAAGGACTGTATGAGTATGGATGAGTTTCAGGAAAAAGTACGAGTAGTAAGTAGGAGGAGTAAAAAGGATGTGAGTGTAGGAAGCGTAATAGTGGAAATGAATGTGAAAATGATGAATAAATTATTTGAAGAAGGACGCGTGTATGTGAAATGGAGAGCATGTAAGTTTAAAGAAAATGTGAGTGTAATGAGGTGTTTCAAATGTTGTGGGTTTGGGCATATTGCCAAAGAATGTAAAGAAAAGGAGAATTTATGTCAGAAATGTTGTGAAAAAGGGCATGTGAGAATGAATTGCGAAAGAGATAAGTATGTATGTCGTAATTGTCGTTTGAAAGGGAATGAGTGCGACCACTCGGTTATGTCTGAACAGTGTCCGGAATATCTGCGTGTGGCTGAACGAGAGAGAATGAGAATTAGTTACGAGTAGAGGCAGTTTGAGTATGATACAGTGTAACTGTCAGCGGGCGTATACGGTGATGTGTGATCTGGGTGTGAGCATGAATGAAAAAAGGATAAGTGTGGCAATGCTACAAGAGCCATATGTGTTTACAGATGGGTGTGTGAAAGGATTGCCAGGTAGTATGAAAGTGTTTATGAACAAGAGTGAACGGGTTGGATCAGCTATAGTTGTAAATGACGTATGTATAGAAGCTGTTTGTGTGAATGAATGTACAAATGAATATGGAGTGTGTGTATGGCTGAAGGGAGACTTTGGTGAGCTGTATGTGGTGTCCGTGTATTGTAGATATGGTGAAGATATAGAGGGGTATCTTAGATACATGGACGCAGTGTGTGAGTGTTTACGAGGAAGAAAGATTGTGTTTGGCATGGATGCGAATGCTGTGTCTCCCTTATGGTACAGTAAGGGAGCTGGCCGCTCGAGAGAAAATGAAATGCGTGGACGAGAACTAGAAGAATGGGTGATAGCGAATGGAATGCAAGTGATAAACGAGCCGAGTGAGTGGTACACGTTCTCAGGCCCAAATGGACAGAGTGATATAGACGTGACTGTTGTGAGTGATTCGTGTGCCAGGTGTCAGTTTGAATGGAAAGTGGAGTGTGGATGGGGAATAAGTGACCATAATGTTGTGAGTATTAAAATGACAAGTGATGAAGAGCGAATGGAACGTTTCGATGCTGGGAGGAGGTGGACTTGTAAGAACGTTGATTGGCAAGGGTATATGAATGATCTAAGAGAAAGTGCGATTATGAGTGATCTAAGAGAAAGTGCGATTATGAGTGAACTAAATACGACGAATGGAAAAAGTGCGGATGAGTTGGTGGCCGAAATGTTGCAGTGGATTTATAGTGCGAATGATAAGTGGTTGAAGACACATCAGAAAGAAAGGAAGAGAAAGATTATGTGGTGGACGGAAAAGTTAGAGAGAATGAAGAAGAATGTAAGGAATATGCGAAAGAAAATGCAGATTGCTCGACGACGAGGAGAGAATGTGAATGAAAAAGTGTTGGAGTATAAGAGAGGCGTGAATGAGTACAAGAAGGAGATCTGCAGAGTGAAGGAAGAAAGTTGGAAGCAATTTGTGAGTAAATGGAGTAACGAGGACCCGTGGGGCCCCGTTTACCGAGTATGTCGCGGGAAAGATCGAAATGAATGTTTGAATAATGTGTATGTAAATGGAACAATGACTGCAACATGGAGTGAAAGTGCAAGTGCGATAATGGACCATCTCTTCCCGGCATCGGAAATGAATGGTAGGGATGAAGTAATGAGTGATAACACTAGTGTAGTGAATAATGATGTGAATGAAGAGAATGAGAAAAAATTTGAATGGAATGAAATAGAGAGAGGAATAGGAGAAATGAGACTGGGAAAGGCACCTGGACTCGATGGTATAAATGCGGAAATGATGAGGAAAGTGTGACGAGCGATTCCGGAACGGATCAAAAGTATGTATGATTTGTGCCTGAGAGCGGATACATTTCCGAGTGAATGGAAGAAAGCGCGTCTGATTGTGTTACTAAAGTCTCCCGATAAAGTCAAGAGTGATCCTGGTTCTTATAGGCCGATATGCTTATTATCAGTACTAGGGAAAATACTAGAAAAAATTATGGTTAAAAGGTTAGAACAAAAGATGAGTGGAAGAATGAATGAAGCGCAACAGGGATTTATGAAAGGAAGATCGACTGAAACTGCGTGGATGAAAGTGAAAGAATGTGTGCATCAGAGTAACTGTAAGTATGTACTGGCAATGTTTATTGATTTTAAAGGAGCGTTTGATAATTTAGAATGGAGTCGCGTGATTGGAAAGTTAAGACAGATTGAATGTGATGAGATTGGGTTATGGAAGGAGTACTTTAAGGATCGAATGGTTTGTATGACTGGAGTGAATGAAATAGTATGGAAGCATGTAGAGCGTAGATGTCCACAGGGCTCCATAGGTGGACCGTTTATATGGAACCTTATGATGGATGATTTTCTGACGAAACTGAATATGGAAGGATGTAAGTGCGTTGCGTATGCGGATGATTTAGTATTGATGGTTGAAGGACGTAATCGAGTGGAACTGGAAAGGAAGGGAACAGAATGGATGAAAATTGTTTGTGAATGGGGAAAACATGTGGGAGTGAATGTGACTGAAAGTAAGAGTGTAATGATGATGATGAAAGGGAATTTGGCATATACAAGAAGTCCGAATGTGCGTATGAATGAGAAAGCTATGAAGCGAGTTGAATGTGTAAAATATTTGGGTATATGGATGAGCGAGAGAATGCAATTTAAAAAACATTTGAACCAATTGAAGGAAAAGATAACGAAAGTGGTTGGGAAAATGAGTAGAGTAATGAAACGTGAGTGGGGAATGAGGAAGAAAGGCATGAGAGTGATATACAAAGGTCTGTTTGAAGCGTGTGTGATGTATGGTGCAAGTGTATGGTGTGATATGATGAGACATCTAGTGTGAATCCGGTCACCGCGAGGGTGACGCGGATATGTTACCTCGCCCTTACGGGCATACACAGCTAAGCGGCCATCTACCCCCAGTCCAACCACTGTCAAGGAGAGGGGCCAAGGAAAAATCCGCACGTGCCATTGAGCCGTTTGCAATGGACGAGTTCTTTAGCCGCTAGCGAGATTCTGGTTTTACCCTCCTCTCGCTAGCGCCCACGGGGAACCACGGGGAGGTGAACTCGTGACGCGACGCCTCGCGTCCACTAAGCGAAGACCTAGGAGGAAGGATGGGAGTTGGGAGGGATGGGTAGGGGTTTGGGGTTGTTGTTGATGGGGACATAAGTCGTCCCCTTCCGGGTCCTGGGGAGTACAGGTGTTCGGGGTTGCCTACATGAAGCCCTTTAGCCAAAGGGCTTCCCTACAGAAGTCGGAGAAGACCTGGAATGCCTCTGGAGACGACACGAAGTGTTGTGCCGCTTCCGGCCATTTCCAGTCTCCGGCTGGTACTACCTCGCGGAGGGCTTCTCTTTGCGGGTCGAAATTAGGACAGTCGAGGAGGAAGTGATCGACCGTGTCCGATCCGTGACCACACGCGCACTCCTCACCGTCGGAAACTCCGTACGCGCGTAGGCGCGACTGGAACTTTCCGTGGCCGGTGAGGACTTGCGTGGTGTAGTGGTTCGGTTTCGTCCACTTGGCCGCCACTCTCTCCTCTATGTTTTTGAAGAAGGCGTAGGTGGTGCGGCCCTTGTGGGAAGAATTCCACATGGATTGCCACACCTTGTACGCCTCGACCGCTAACCTATGTTTTGCATCGTCGGCCCCCGCCGGAACGACGATGCTACCTAGTCTGGCGTCTTTACCTTTGCGCGTCTCGTACAAGGCTTTGGTTTGCCTGAGCTTAACGTCAATGGGTATAGCACCGGCCACCACGCACATGCTGTCCCACGATGCCCGGCGATATGCGCCGGTCATCGCGATGAGAGCACGGCGCTGTACAGCTCTCAGTACCTTGAGCTCCCCCTCCGTGCACCGATCGGCCCACCCGGCGGCAGCGTACGTTGCCACCGGGATGAAAACCCCACGGTACACGGCGGAGAGCGCCCCGAAGCGGAGCCCTCATTCACGCCTTGCCATTCTACCCAGCTTCGCGAAGAGCGAGCCGACCTTGTCACTTATATAGTTGCAGTGGGTTCGAACACCCATGCCCCTATCAAAGTGGACGCCGAGGTACTTGACGAAGGGTTTGAATTTCAAGGACTTATTTCCGATCCGAATGGTCGGTGGCCTTTTGACTAAGTCTAACTTGGAAGCGCGGACTGCCGTTCGTTTTCGGTCTGGGCGCGATCCTCCCCGTCGGCCTATTCTATCTCTCTCGATATATCCGCTGCGCAGGACAATCGCCTCGGATTTATTTTCGGAGATCTCTAGCTTTGCTGATCTGCACCAACCTAGGATCAGGTCAACAACTCGTTGACCCTCGATCTCTAGGTCTCTACGGCAGATATGATGAGACACAAGTATGCAAGAGAAATTATGAATAAATGTCAAAGAATAGTTTCGTATGCCTGTTTGAATGTGTGCAGGACTGTCTCGACCGAAGCCATGCAGGTCCTCATGGGTACACTCCCCTGGGACCTGGAGTGTGGAAGGAGAGGCATGATATGGAAAGTGAAGCATGATGTGAATGTAGGAGAGAATGAGTTATTGAGTGATAATGAAATGGCTGGAATGGATGAGAGTGAGAAAGAAAAATTTATGAATGAAAGAATGAGAGAGGTGTGGCAGCGAAGATGGCATGCAAGTGAGAAAGGACGGGTAACGTATGAATATATAAAGAATGTGCATTTTGCATGGAAGAATGTTGAGTTTGAACCGAGTTTGTATGTATGTTTCATGAAGACTGGGCATGGAAGTATGAATGACTTTTTATGGGAACGTGGATTGTGTGAAACTAGGATGTGTGGATGTAATGAAGGAAATGAGGACTGGAAGCACGTTTTGGTTAGGTGTAAATGGTACGACGACCTCCGAAGGTTGAATGAAAGCGGTGTGAAAGTGTGTGAGGATGGAAGTGTGGATGTGGCGAGTGTGTTGGGTGATAGGGCAACATATGAATGTTTTAGTGAGATGGCTAAGAATATGTTTGCGAGGAAAAGGATGAAGGTTGCCGAAACGGTGGACGGGTGAAGCCTGGCGTATCCGAGGCGCAGGGGGGTTCCCTGCAGGTTGAAAGGTCGGTAGGATACGACTTGTCGGGTCCTGCCGGCTGATTCCTGTAAGGACCTTTGGTGAGTAGCGACACCACGAACCCGAAGCGCTGGCCGACCAATGCCGGGAGTGTAGGCCTCCCAAATTGGTAGTAGCTTTGCTACGAAAGATCCAACCAGTGATCACGACTGGTACCGCGGGGACCGGGCGCCCCCGAGGCTTGCCTCGGCCCGGTCATGGGTAGGACCATCGCGGGGGCAGTGGTAAGGCTGAATGCTGAGAGGCTCCTTTCCGGGGGCTTCGGCGGATGAGCTGCGCATGGTACAGCTCGGGCACCGTCCTCCAGAGACGGTAGAGCGTGGAAAGTCGCTCGGCACCACCGGTTGTCTGCTCACAGGACCTACATCTTGGGAGTATACCGGTAGTCCCTCGAGGACCCGCTGATTGGGCGATATCCCAATCCCGCGCCCGGGGGCCGTGTGGATAAGCCTTTGGGCAGGAGCTGCACGTTAAATCACTAGAGACTTAATGTCCTAGACAACGGTGTTCCGGGGTAACCCGCGGAGAATGTCCTCGCGAGCCGCTCCCCAGCGAGTCGCGACGACGGCCGCCGCAAATCTCTCAAATGGAGAACCTGTAAGAGATCGAGCGTTACGCTGGTAACTCCGCCTCCACATGGCCCCCGCTGGAAACATTCTCCCGGCGACTCGACCCCCCTCGGGGCCGAGCCGCCGGGGGAATGGCTAAGTGAGTTACCCCCTTTGTGGGACGATCTTCCTCTCCGATGAACCGTAAATGGTGAGGAAGGGGTTTTTCCGAGCACGACGTTCGCAGTTTCCGGATGCGGACCTCTCCCTTCGCAGTGGTTTCAGCTGCATAACATCGACTGGCATAAGCAAGCGCTGCTTCGCCCGGCCAGAGCCGGCCTCGGCCCTGTTGCTCAATTACTGTAGACATTAGATGTCCCTATCTACTTCGCCAGTATAAGCTGCATTCGGCAGCTTCGGTATGGCCTGAACCGGAGTAAGCCTTATCGCTCGAAATAAAAGTAGACAATTAAATGTCCCTATCTACTGGCGGGAGTTGCTAATGTATCTCTCAGGCGGGTGCGACCAGTCGGCGACCGCCTGAGGTGCTATCTCTTTTCTGGGCCGATTACGAACGCCAAAAAGTGCAGGATTGTGTCGGCCGGATTTGCCCATTACCGCCCTCTGTACCTGCACAGGTACAACTACTTAATCGATAAATTATGTATTTTATCTGTGGTAAGTGTTGAAAGTAGTTAGAAATTACAAATCTAGATGACACTAGTTACCATATAATAAATAAAAATAGACGGTGTCGCGAAAACAAATTTCACTTATTGTGTAATAAAATACGGAGTCCAGACACGACATACAAGGTAAGATTATTTTGTTGGTTTTTATCAAAAATAGTGAAATATTTCAACTTCTTTTTTTAGTTTTATGGAGTCTATTTATTTGTGTTGGTAATAATAACATAAGAATTAAAGGTTATTACAAAACTTGTAAAGTAGGGTTTGTTTCATTTGCTGTACACAGGCGGGTACAGCGGGCAGATTCGTACTAAAATTTCGTTTTGTTTACAGTATTACTTATAAGTTGAAATGGCCAATCGGAACGTATTTACCAGCTATAAGAGACTGGAGGAAGCCTTGGAATCAATTATGGCTGATGAAAGCAATGATGAAGAGTACGATATGGTATTAGTGCCACCAGATCCGGCTGTGGTGAGTGATGAGGAAGAAGGTAATGAAGATAATTTGGCGGCTTCAAGATTCCCTATGGACGTTCCAGGGACTATTGAGGTAGGTCGGCGTCATCCTGACTACGATGTTTCGGAATTGAGCGACAGTGATGATGAGCCGCTAAGACCTATTCCTGCAAAACGTGCCAAAAAATGTGATGTACATTTACCTGTATGGAGGAAAACTCAGCCAACCTATAGTTCTACTTATGAAATTACCGATATCATACAAAAGAGACAAAAATACGTTGTTGAAAGCTTAGCAGACTGCAATCCCGTAATGTTGTTTGAAAAAATATTTGATCAGGACGTAATGGATTTGATAACAACTAACAGTGTCTTGTACGCTAATCAAAATAATAGGCATGGTTTTGAACTTGATAGTGCATGTTTGAAAAAATTTTTTGGTGTACTGATACTGACCGGTTACCATGAATTGCCATCTGAACGTGCTTACTGGAGTGTGGATGAAGACCTTGGTGTTCCATTGATTGCTAATTGTATGTCACGCAATAGGTTTTTGGAGATAAAAAGAAATCTTCATTTTGTGGATAACGGTCTAATAGATGGTTCGAAAGATAAAATGATCAAACTCAGATCATTATGCGATTTGATTCAGCGAAACTCTAGTCAGTGGGGTGTATTTCATGAAAGCTTGTCTGTGGACGAGTCCATGATCAAATATTTTGGGCGTCATCCATCAAAACAATTTATACAAGGAAAGCCTGTAAGATTTGGTTATCGCAAGTGGGCTGCGACAGGTTCAGATGGTTATTGCTACGCGTTTGATGTTTATTGTGGAAAATCCACAGAACCTTCTAATGATACCCTTGGTGCGAGAGTCGTGAAATCTTTATTGGCTAAAATGCCTGTAGTTCCTAAAGAGCATATCGTATATTTCGATAATTTTTTTACCAATCATCAATTGTTGCTCGATTTGGGTAGACTAGGTTTTAGAAGTACTGGAACCGTTCGAGAGAATCGGACGAAGAAATGTCCCCTAATCACAGTAAAAAATATGAAGAAGAAGCCTAGGGCGGAATATGATTATAGTTTTGATACAAAGAATGAGATAACTATGGTACGTTGGAAGGACAATAATGTCGTTACAATGGGAACTAATTTTGATGACATAGAGCCTCTGGGCAAAGTCAAACGATGGTGTAACATCAGAAAGCAGAAGGTTGACGTAAATATACCTAAAATGTTTGTCAACTATAATAAAGGAATGGGTGGAGTTGACCAAATGGATCAGTCTATCAGCCTTTATCGGATTTCAATAAAAGGAAAAAAGTGGTGGTGGGTTATATTTACCTATTTGTTAGATATGGCGATATCAAATGCTTGGCGACTACATGTTTTGCTCAGTAAAACTAAACAAGAGATAACTTACATGGACCAGTTATCTTTCAGACGAATTATTGCACGGACTTATTTACGTCCAACGAAAACTAAGAGCCGTCCGTCATCCTCAGCGGCACTAGGGGGTCGGAACAATAATGGTCATAATCCTGAACGGATGGAAAACCCATTGCGATGTGTTATCTGTCACCAAAGAATTCGCTGGCGTTGCGAAATATGTTTGAAAACGCTATGTGTTGAACGACCTTGTTTCAAACAATTTCACTCCTAAAGCGCCCATTGTACACGGCTGAGTACACCCCTAAAACTTGATATGTAAATATATTTTTTTCATTTTATCTTCTTATATAGCATAGTTTATCCCTTATGGACTAATAAATAGAAAAACAATAGAAAAATATACTGCAGTTTCATTTTGGGCGTTAATGGGTTAGAGGCGCATGGCTAACAAGCAGCGACCTCCCCGTGGTTCCTGCTATGAGTACCCCGAAGGACGTAGCAAACAAAAAAAAAGGAATATTCCACCTTCTAGCTACTACTTCGGGGAAACCAATGCTGCCGCTGCGAAAGGACTGGGGCCTGACTGTGTGTCTACGCTTGAGGGTCGGCAACCTCACCTTCCAGAGCCAAAAGTGTTTGTAGGGCCTAGGCCAGGTGATATCGGGCCTGAGGGAGCCCATGGGCAGGGTGGAGCCCATAAAAGAAAAAAAAGGGAAGTAACACCCAAACAAAAGGGGAGTAGTGCCCCGACTGGGTAATAACACCCAGAAGAAAACAAAGGGTTCGAAAGGTCGGAAGAGCCCAAGGGAGCGAAAGACAAAAGATAAAAGGAGCGAAAGACAAAAGACAAAAGAGGAAGAGCAAAGTAACGGGAACCAATGCTATTCAGACGGACATGAGAACGGAAAACGAACGAGAAAGGACGAAGGCGGGAAGTTATTTTTCAAAAAACCATTAATGCCAGACACAAAATACAAAGCTAGGGCCTCGGACACAGGGACTCCCGTCGGAATTAACCGCTAGGATTAGGAGGGACATCGGTAACGACCTAGGCAATGCAACAGGAGTAGATTCGGATAAACAATTGGACGGGATCGGTCTTCGCGCCGTCCGCGTCCACCTCGTAAGGTGCGACGCTGTGAATATAGGGAATATTAGGAAAACCAACCCCCGCGTCCCCCCAGCCCCAACGAGAAACCGCGGCCCCGCGATCGTGAATGTAACCACGGGAGTTAGGATCCTACAGCTGAACATACGACGTTCAGCTGTAGTAACGGGCGAAGTTAGGGAACTTATAGCGCAAAAGCGGCTGGACGTCCTGCTCCTGCAGGAACTACACGTCAGCAGACAAGGCGCAGAATAAAGGGTAAACGGATTAGGGACCGGAGTGAGGGTGGCGACGGTGAAAACCAACTCCCCATGGGCCGCTGTCGCCATCCCCAACCCTCACTTTGAGGTCACTTTTATCTCGCAGCTCAGTAATCCGCACTGCGCATGTGCGGAAGTGCTGGCCCCCGGCTTCTCCTTCTACGCGGTGTCTTATTATTTCCAACAACAAGATGAGATAGAGAAGCACCTCAAGCATTTGGAGACGGTACTCCTGGCATTGAGGGGGAAGAGAATAATAATTTCAGTCGACGCGAACGCGCAATCCTCGCTCTGGAGCCCGCACAGCACAGACGAGAGGGGAGCGCAGTTAGAAAGATTAGTCTCCGCGTTTAGATTAACTGTAGCTAGCGACGCTAGTCAACCACCCACCTTCTGGACGCCAAAAGGATCGTCATACATCGACGTTACCTTGGCATCCCCCTCCATGGCCCCATATATCAGAGAATGGAGAATAAGAAGCGAATGGGCGACTAGCGATCATAACGCCATCGACATCCGGCTGCGGGCACCTAGGGCCGGGACGGGAAATCAGGGAGCAGCGAACTCTCGGTTCGACACTCGTCGAGCGGATTGGGAACGGTTCTCGGTGGCCCTGTCCGATCACTCACGGTCGAGGCTCGAAGTCCTGAGTTTGGGGTCGGTGGAAGATGTAGGTAGAATGGCAGAGACGCTCACAGCCGTCATCACTGACGCCTGCACCGCGTCAATGCCTAGAAAAAGGAAATTTAGGAAGTCCAACCCGTGGTGGACAAAAGAGCTAACTAAGCTCAAAAAGGCCGTGTACAGGCAGAGGCGTGCCTTCCAGAAGACGATAGACGAACCCTCCTGCCTCCAAAAACTGCAGGAGTACCGTACTTCGTTGCGGAACTACAGCAGGGAGGTGAAGAGGGCGAAACAGGAAAGCTGGTAAAATTTCGTGACGTAGAACGGGAACACGGAACCCTGGGGCATCGTATACAAGCTTCAGGCGAATAAACTCCGTGTAGAGAAAGTAATAAGCACACTCCGGCGCAACAATAAAAGTACCACCGGTGCTTTAGAAACCGCCAACGAGCTTCTGGAAGCCCACGTCCCTGACAACCGACCTGAACTCGACTCGCCGACACAAAGGGTTCTCCGGGAAGAGGCGCGAATCGCCCCGAATACCGCCGACGCCCCGCCCTTCTCCTTATGGGAGGTGGCCGGAGCGATTCGTTCCTTCGGTAACAAAAAGGCGCCAGGACCGGACCTCATTGAGGTACAAGTCTTGAAGGTCACCGCGAAAACAATCCTCGGGGAACTCGCGCGATTATTCAATGGGTGCCTTCGATGGGGCGCCTTCCCCTCCGCCTGGAAGGTGGGCTTTCTGAGAATCCTCCTGAAAGGCGAAGGAAAGGACGAGAAGGACCCAAAGTCCTACCGACCGATATGCCTCCTCTCCGTGATCGGGAAAACATTTGAAAAGCTCCTTAAGAGCAGACTAGAGCAGACGGCGATGGCGACGGGACGCATCTCCAGCAGACAGTACGGGTTTACGCGCGGAAAGTCGACTGAAGATGCAATTGTCGAGTTGCGCCGCATGGTCGATGACACCGAACATCGGCATGTGATCGCACTACTCTTCGACATTTCCGGAGCCTTCGACAATGTCTGGTGGCCCCTAGTGTTAGGTAGTCTTAGGGATCGAGACTGTCCGCGCAACGTCTTCGAGGTAATCTCCAATTACTTCGAGGACCCTAAGGTCAGTCTCACGGTAGGAACAGAAAGGATCTCCAAGCGCGCGACAAGAGGATGCCCGCAAGTTTCCGTCCTCGGCCCCGCGTGCTGGAACCTTATGTTCGACGGTCTCCTGAGGTTACTCGAAACCTCAGTTGAGAATAGATTCGTAGCGTTCGCGGTGTCGCGAACTCTCGGTTCGACACTCGTCGGGCCGACTGGGAACGATTCTCCGAGATCCTGTCCGATCTTTCACGATCGAGGCTCGAAGTCCTGAGCCTGGAGTCAGCGGAGGAAACAATAGGAATGGCAGAAACGCTCACAGACATCATTACAGATGCCTGCACCGCGTCAATGCCGAGAAAGCGTAGGTTCAGGAAGTCCAATCCGTGGTGGACGAAAGGGCTTACGGTCATGAAGAAGGCTGTCTACCGACAGAGACGTGCCTTCCAGAAGGAAAGAGATGAGTCCTCACGCCTCCAAAAACTGCTGGAGTACCGCACTTCGTTGCGGAACTACAGCAGAGAGGTGAAGAGGGCGAAACTCGAGAGTTGGCGAAACTTTGTATCGTCGTACGGGAACACGGATCCTTGGGGCTTCGTGTACAAGCTGCAAGCGAACAAGCTCCGTGTCGAGAGGGTGCTCAGCACCGTCCGGCGAGTCAACGACAATACCACGAGCGCGATAGAGACAGCCAACAAACTTCTGGAAGCACACGTCCCGGACGACCGGCCGGAAGACGACACGCCCGCGCAGCGAGAGATTAGGGAGAACGTGCGAATCGCGCCAAACACCGCGGACGCCTCTCCGTTTTCACCGGACGAGGTCGTGGATGCGATCCATACATTCGGAAATGACAAGGCACCAGGACCGGACCTCATCGAGGTCCGAGCGCTGAAGGCCGCCGCGAAAGTAATGTTAGGACAGCTAGTTCGTCTATTCAACGGGTGCCTTCGTTGGGGCGTCTTTCCCCCCACCAGGAAGGTGGGCTCCCTCAGAATGCTCCTGAAGGGAGAGGGCAAGGACGTGAAGGCCCCGAAGTCCTACCGACCGATCTGTCTCCTCTCCGTTGTGACAACTGAGGGGAATAAAGACCCCTGGGGAGTAGTCTATAGACTACAAACCAGGAAAGTCCACGCCGCTAAAGCTTGCAACAACCTCACAGACAACAGCACACACACACACAATGACATGGCAAGACACTGCTGCACTGCTTCTGAGCAGCCTCGTACCTGATGATGAAACGAGCACTGAGTCGCAACAGCACAGGCGACTTCGGTCCACCGTTTTCGAATCGCCCAACACTACTGACACCACTCCATTCACCATTTCAGAGATCGACACGGCCATCCGGAAACTGAAAAGGGGGAAGGCCCCAGGCATTGACGCAATGGAACCGGAAGTAGTACAAAGGGCCTTGCCCATACTACACGCGAAAATCACACATATGTACAACACGTGTCTCTCATCGGCGACATTTCCGGTAAGGTGGAAGCGGAGGGACGTCAAAGTTCTTCTGAAGAACGAAGAAAAGGACCCCGCCAACCCCAAATCCTACAGGTCTGTATGCCTCCTCCCGGTCCTTAGCAAGGTTCTGGAGAGGCTAATAGCAGGAAGACTAAAAGGCATCTTTGAGAATCACCCACATACCTCTGACCAGCAATTCGGCTTCCGTCCAGCCAGATCCACGGAGGAAGCAATTGTGAGAGTCAGGCGGATCACTTCATAAAGCCGAGAGAGATACGTGATTGGAATACTATTCGACATAGCTGGCGCATTCGACAATGTCTGGTGGCCCTCAACCCTGGACAACCTGAAGAAGCGCAACTGTCCGGCGAATCTGTACAGGCTTATCCAGAGTTATCTCTCGGGGAGGTCTGTGCAGATCAAGAACAATAATAACATTGCAGAAAAAGGGGTGACAAAGGGTTGCCCGCATGGCTCAGTCCTGGGACCGAGGTTTTGGAACCTGGTGCTTGACGGTTTTCTAAACACTCTGGCTCGCTGCAACATAATTACCATAGCATATGCCGACGACCTCCTGGTCCTGATCCCTGGCGACTCCAGGAGGGAACTCGAGGTCAGAGGCAATGCTACCACGAAGACCATAGCCGACTGGTGCAAGCAACACAAGCTGCATCTGTCGGACTCTAAAACGGAAATGATCCTTCTCAAGGGACTCCTTGACATCAGGCGCCCTCCCACGATCAAGATCGGGAATGGATCAATAGCAATGGAGAAGACCGTCAGATACCTAGGCGTCAACTTCGGCCCCAGATTTAACCCTTTCGCGGCGAACAGCGCCTTTAGGCGCTCATCTATAGATGCTCACTCTCAGCGAACAGCGCCTGATGGCGCTCAGGCAAATTTACCCGCTGCGAACGAACAGCGCCAGATGGTGCCCATCCGGAGCCGCTCTCTTCGAAAGAAAGCACCGTTCGTTTGTTATCAACAACTGCCCAATAATGTCCATTAAGTCGTTTGTTTTTGACGTGCTAGCAGCATACGCTTCTTGTGCAAAGATTTTTTTTACATAATCAAATATAATTATCCACAAATTTTGCCCTAATCATGGATAAATGGACGACGAATATGAGCTACGATGATATGGAATTTTCATCGGATTCTGACCTGTCTGAAATGTTTAGAGAAATTGGATAGAAAGGTAGAATTCCAAATGCATATAATAAAAAGCGCCTAATGCCAAGTAGTTCGGAATCTGATTCTGAGAACATTGAGGAATTACCAGACATCGATCCGCGGCAATTTCTTTGGAGCGCACAAAATTTGGCTTTCCGAAAATATGGTTGAACATATTGTAAGAGAAAGCAATGCTTATTATACTACGAAAACTGTACGCAGTAGGCACTCACGATTGTTGGCATGGAAAAATACAACAGTTACCGAAATATATCGATTTTTTGCTCTGTCGATATTAATGTCAAGAGTAAGAAAAGTATCAATAGAAGAATATTGTTCAACCGACGAGTTATTACGAACGGAAAATTTTCCAAGAATAATGACAAAAGACAGGTATAAATCTCTATTACAAATGCTGCACTTTCATGATAACAATAAAACAACAAATCAAGACGTGCTAATAAAAATTCGGAGCATCATCGACAGACTGCGAAATTCCTTTTCACGAGCATTTTAGCCGTACAAGTATTTATGCATCGACGAAAGCTTGCTGCTTTTCAAAGGACGATGTTTCTTCAAGCAGTATATACCTTCGAAACGAAACAGATTTGGCATCAAGTCGTATGTTATTTGTGACTGTTATACTGGATATATCCAAGATTTTATTGTCTATTGTGGAGCGCGCACGGATATAACAAACAATAATTTAGCAGAAATTTGAAAATCAGGAAATATTGTCATGACGTTGATGGAACCGTATCTAAATAAGGGTCATGTTTTGGTCACCGATAACTGGTATTCAAGCCCGGCATTATTTTCTCTCTTACATCACAATAGGACACATGCATTTGGAACCGTGAAGAAAACCAGACGTGGAATGCCTAATATATCCAATAAATTATGCAAAGGCGAAGTTGCATTTCAATCTACGGATAAATTATTAGCACTAAAATGGATGGACAAAAGAAAAGTGCTAATGTTATCAAGTTATCATTCTGCTGAGTATACAGAAACAAAAAGAAATGATATTAAAACGGGAAGACCAATTCTAAAACCAACTGTCGTAGTAGACTATAATCGCGTTATGGGAGCAGTTGATAAAACGGATATGATTTTAAATTCCATTAATACTATTCGTAAAACTCTAAAATGGTATAAGAAATTATTTTCCCATATGGTGGACCTTTCGATTTACAATACTTACATACTTTACAAAATTACGTCAAAACAGAATATAACATTTGCGAAATTTCATTTACGTCTCATTAGAGAAATTCTACTCAAATATTCAAATAAAAATATATGTAACAATAAGTCTGGAGGTCAAACTGCATCCAAAGATAATCTGTTACGTTTGGTTCAAACACATTTTCCATCCAAATATATCAATCCCACAGGAAAGCGGCAGAACGGTCGGCGGAAATGTGTGGTTTGCAGCAAACACAAAAAGCGAACCGAAACACGATTTGAATGTAAAGACTGTAAAGTTGGTTTATGTATTGAACCCTGCTTTAGATTGTACCACACAAAGAAATATTATTAAAAATTATCTAAGATTATTAAAGATTGTTAAACATTACTAAAATTGTTATTATTATTAATATTATTGTTTGATCGGCGTGCCGGCCAGCCGCGTTAGAGAAATGACCAGCAAAATCAGCTCCGCACACCGCGTTCGGAACGACTCGCGTATTTTGTCCGCGCGGTCGATCTGGCATCGGCTGCTTAGAGCGCAACTCATTTCAGAGCGCTCCGCCGCGAAAGGGTTAAACAGTCTGGCCGTCCTTCAACAAGTCGTTCAACACAAAACATTGAAGCAGTTCGAGAGAGTGTTGCTGAGAGTCCAGGAACATCAATTCGGCGCCGTGGTCAAGAATTGCATCTTCATGCTTACAAAGTTCAATTGACTCAAGAACTGAAGCCTACTGACCACGCACAGCGAAGAGAGTTCGTTGAATGGATCATGGAACAACAAAAAGCGGATGCTGATTTTTCGAACAAAATCATCTTCAGCGATGAGGCTCATTTTCATCTGGATGGCTTTGTTAATCGACAATATTGTCGCATTTGGGGTTCAGAAAATCCACAAGTGATTGTTGAGAAACAAATGCATCCACAACGTGTCACTGTTTGGTGCGGATTTTGGGTTGGAGGCATCATCGGACCATTCTTCTTCGAAAATGCAGCTGGTCAGACAATAACGGTTAATGGTGCTCGCTATCGCGACATGATAATGCAGTTTTTTGTGCCAAAATTGCAAGACATGGATGTGGACGGCATGTGGTTTCAACAAGACGGTGCAACATGCCATACAGCCCGAGAAACAATTCAATTACTGCATGAGTCATTTCCTGGTCGTGTAATTTCCCGTTTTGGTGATCAGAATTGGCCGCCCAGATCATGCGATTTAACGCCGTTGGATCTTTTTCTTTGGGGTTTTTTGAAGTCTAAGGTTTATGTCAACAAGCCCACGAACACCCACGCCTTGAAGGAGGAAATTGAGCGCTGTATCAACGAAATTCAGCCACATTTATGCAAAACAATCATGGAAAATTTCAACAAAAGAGTGCGTATGTGCCAGCAAAGTCGTGGAGGCCATTTACCCGATATGCTATTCCATACATAACCCTGTATACTATATAAATCAATAAAAAATTTACAATTTTTAATTATAAACCTGTGTTTTCTATCAAAATTATTTCTTGCGTGAATTTTGGGACACCCTTTACAATCTCCTCGCGGCAGAGTGCGCTGAGAACAAAGAAACGCAGGGGACTCCCGAAAATGTCACCACACCAAAAGGGAAGGGCAGAATGCCACCAATATATATAACAAAATCAAAGATAAAAGCTATAATAGCATTGATTTCAGAAAATAAACTTAACACAGAGTCATTTATGGTAAAACAACTAGACGAAGATACTGTGAGGCTCAACGCCAGTGATGAGTCTGCTCACTTTAACCACTTGTGGTGGAAAGACGTGCCACGCACGTCAACATGCTTTTGTTACCGGAACGCCAGCGACGTGTTACGCACGTCGTTGGGCTATTGTTACAGAAAGATAAATGACGTGCGTGGCATGTCCACTGTTCAATAAAATTCTTTACCGAGGCACAGTTTCTGCTTGCTCTTCATCGTGTAAAGTTATTAGTATTGACCCCAGACTGTAAAATGGAAAGTGATAGCGAAGCCAGTGATGTTATTTCTATAAATAAACGGAAAAGACAAGACAATGTAGAATCTGACAGTGATTTAGAACAAATTGTTTTTCCACGTCGGAATCGGCGTAGAATTATATCTGACGACGAGGAAGATGTTCAGAATGAGAATAGAGAAAGGAATGTTTCATCCCAGGAATGGATTTGGAAAGACGCGGAAAATATAACGCAAGTATAGGAATATTCAAGAATATCTAGAATACATATTCTTGTTGGGCAAAATGTCACAGCTTTACAAATGACAAGAGAAGTATTAGCAGAAGACTTTTGGAAAATTATTGTGACAGAAATTAATCGTTACGCCAGTCAAACACTACAAAATGAAAACCGCAAATTACGAAAATTTGAAGACATTTGGTGGGACACCAATATAGATGAAGTAGATGCGTATTTTGCTTTGTGCATTTTGATGTCCCAAGTCAAAAAATCTACTGTGCAGTCATATTGGTCTAAAAGAAGCGTAATCGAGACACCAATATTTCGAAAAACAATGCCCTATTGGAGATTTGCACAAATTTCACGCTTTTTGCACTTTACTGATAACGAAGTTGTAAACGATAATGACGATCGTTTATGTAAAGTGCGGAGTGTAATCGATTATTTTAATGAGAAATTTCAAAATATTTGCACTCCCGCGGAATACATTTCGTTAGATGAGTCGCTAATGAAGTACACGGGTCGGATCTCGTACAAACAGTATAATCCGTCCAAAAGAGCACGTTTTGGAGTGAAATTTTATAAGTTATGTGAATCCAAGTCGGGTTATTGCATTAAATTCAAAATCTACACTGGTCAAGATTTAGACAGAAATGCGAATGTAGGTGTCTCCGAAAGCGTCACAATGCTTATGTCCACAGTACTAACTGGTTACGGGCATACTCTATTTTTGGACAATTGGTATTCTTCGCCAAGCCTATTTCAAAAGTTACAGTCTAGAAAAATTAATGCCACAGGAACAGTGAGATGCAATAGGAAGAATATGCCTAAAGAACTCGCAGCTGCAAAACTAAAACGTTCTGACGTGATATCGCGCTCCTGTAATGGAATTTTGGTTGCAAAATGGAAAGACAAAAAAGACATATATGTAATGTCCACGAAACATACAAAAATTGAGATGATCGAAGTGGAAAAAAAGAGGTGGAAAAATAATAATAGCCTTACAACAAAGCCTAACATCGTTTTGGAGTACAATGAGGGTATGGGTGGAGTGGATCTGCAAGATAGTTATTTATCATCTTTTAAATTAATGAGAAAATACGTTAAAACTTATAAAAAAATATTTTTTTACGTAGCAGATATGGCACTGCTCAATTCATATATTTTATATTGCAAAAAAATGGAAATACCAAAATGTAAAAAGTATTCTTTTTCGAAGTTTCGAATCGATGTAGCCGAACAGATTTTAGAAACAGTATGTCTTCCTGATTACCAAAGACGTGGAAGGATGTCTGCTGGAAATGCTCCGAGTCGCTTACAAGCGAAGCAATGGGGACATTTCCCAAGAAATATACCACCTACAAACGCCAAAAAAAATCCACAACGGAGGTGCGTAGTATGCGCTAAACATAAAAAACGGAGTGAAACTATATGGGAGTGTAAAACATGTCTTGTAGCGTTACACATTCCAAGTTGTTTTGAAAAGTATCACACCCTACAAGATTATTAATAAATAAATTTAGTATTGATACAGATGTAATTTTATCCTTCTGCCTCTTTATATTCTCTTCTGGAACTCACCCGCTGAACGCGCCGCGAAGTGATTCCCGCTCGATTGTTCTGGCACGCGCAACCGAGAATTTCTTTGCACCGCAAGTGGTTAAAAGCATGGAAATCCTGAAGGAAAATAACCTCCAATTCCACTCCTTCACCCCAAGCCATCTTAAAAACAAATCATTCGTCCTTAAGGGCATTCGAGGGGGCTTCAATGAAGCTGAGGTAATGGCTGCATTAGAACTCAAAATCAATAACATAAGCATAACCAAAATTAACAAACTACAATTTGACCGCACAAATAGCAATAAATACCATTTTATAGTGCAAATAGACAAAAATAGCAATCATCCGGAGCTACTCAAAATCAAAAAACTGCTAAGCCAATCAATAAGATGGGAAAGGCTTAGAAAGCCTAAAATTTTCCAATGCAAAAACTGCCAAAGAGTAGGTCACGCCAGGTCTAACTGCAACATGGAGTACAGGTGCGTCAAATGCGCACAAAGCCATAAACCGGGAAAATGCAAAATCGAGAAATCAGGTAATAAAAACGTGCTAAAATGTGCTAACTGCGGGGAAAATGGGCACCCGGCCTCTTACCTGGGCTGCCCATATATGTTTATGATAATGAACATGAAGAAGCAAGAACACGAAAACAAAAACAGAAAAGCTTTCGAAAAAACACAAAAAATTCACAGACAAATTGACCCGAGTATTTCATACGCAAACATCACAAAAAACAATAGAATTCCATACACACAACATATGGCACAACCCGAAACACACACCAGAAACGAAAGGCTCACCCCCCCCCCCACCCCAACCCCCCTACCCCCAAGAATTCTGACCAACAGCAACGAAAGAACACAATTTCAAGTAACGGACAATAATAACCGCAACAACATAAATATAAGCCAAATACTTGATATATTCAGAAGTAGCTTAGACGAAATCAAAGAGCAACTAGTCGATTTCAATAATAAAATCACCCAAAATACACTGAGAATCGATTACTTAGCACAATGGTCAATCGAGTAATGGCTCACACAACCACCAGCAACCCAATCAAAATATCAGCGATAAATGTAAATTCACTGTGCACAATTAAGAAAAGACTAGACTTACAAAAATATATTGAAGCTTACAAACACGACATTATACTGATCTCAGAAGCCAAACTTAACAACAAACACAAACTGAAATTAAACAACTACGACATAATTAGGACAGACAGAGCTCCAAACTCGAGAGGCGGAGGTACTGCAATAGTTATAAAAAACAACATCAATTACACCATGGTCCCATACCCAAACTCAAAGAAAAATAGAATCATAGAATACACAGTGATAAAAATAATAGTAAACTCAAAAAAAACATTACTCATCTTCAGCATATACGCCCCACAATCCACAAAAAACACATTCATAATCGAGTTCGAACAACTTTACAAAGACTTTCATCTGGACAACGAAAATAGTTTCTTCATCATAGCCGGCGACATAAACGCCAGAAATACACAATGGGGTGATTCAAACACGAATGACGGGGGCAGACGATTACTACAATGGGAGGTCGACAACAGTATATCACGTAAAACAACAATCTACGCAGCTGCCAACCCTACGTACACCAAAGCAAACTCTTTCCTGGATTACTGCATAACAGACAGCAGATTGGAAATACTGAACCTCAACAACAACAAAATAAGGACAAACCCATACGATAGCGATCATAATGCACTAACATTCGCAATAGAACCAACCACACTGTTCCAAGGAATAACACCAACTCCTCCTAAACCCCACTCATTCAACTATAAAAAAACTAATTGGCGAAAATACGCCAAACGGGCCGATAAGTACCTAAAAAATAAACTACCGGATAATAGGAATCTCGCGATAAATGAAATAGACGAAGGTATCAGCTACCTCGAACTGCTTATCACAAAAACAATTAAAGAAATAGTCTCAACAAATAAACCTAGCAATACAAATTATTGTCAAAAATACATTAGCAATAACACTAAAAAAAACTACACGCGGCAAAGTCATGCCTAGTATCAAAGTTGTATTTCATCAGGTACCAAAGCTCGAGCAAGCACAGCAGACAAGAGACAAACAGAATTAAACGGACAATAAAAATACTCAATAAAAAACTCCACATTGAAATCTCTAAAGCTGCAACCGCATACTGGGCCTCCATCATTAAAAATATAAACTTCAAGAACGCCAATGAATTTTTCCCGACCATTAACAGGATACTGAGACCACAAAAACACATTAGCATCGAAAACCTCAGACTTAATATTAACAAAAACGAATTTAACAAAGAAGTAGCGAAAACTTTACCAGACAGGACCGACAACAACGAACTTTACATTACAGATCCGATTACTAAACTCGAGATAATAGGAAAGTATCTGGAAAGAATAAATTCACCAAGATACGACGAAACAACAGACAAATACAGCAAAATAGCAAAAAGAATGACAGATACAAAGGCAACTTTTACAACATTCACAGACGCTAACCCAGCATACAGGCCAGTACACCTGGATAAAGAAACCAATCATTTCATTTCTTGCAGTGAAGTAAGCGAAATTATCAAAAAGCTAAATAATAAGACTTCGTCAGGGCTGGACAACATCCCATCAATTGCCATCAAAAATCTACCGACAACCATCATAATAGAATACACGATACTCTTTAATAATGCAATTGACCACGCCTATTACCCAAACAGATGGAAACAAGCTAAAATCCTACCGATACTAAAAAAAGGTAAAAACCCAGAAGAGCCACAAAGCTACAGACCCATTAGTCTCACTACGAACATTTGATCACAATATTATACCAGATAACCAATTCGGATTTAAGAATAAACTTTCTACCACACACGCAATTCACAAATTAACTTCTGACCTCAACAATTACCTACACAACGGACTGACAGTGGGGGCAATATTGCTAGACCTTGAAAAAGCATTCTATTCAGTTTGGCATAATGGGCTAATTCATAAACTAGACAAATACCAATTTCCAGCAGGACTAATCCTACTAATAGCAAATATGACCAAAGGAAAAACGTTCCGCATATGGGACGGAACGAAAATGTCTACCACCACATTCAAAATCTCAGAAGGCCTACAACAAGGAACAGTAACATCACCAATACTCTTCAACATTTATAATAGCGAAGTTATAAACGAATTCGGACTCAACACCGTAGACAGACTACACTCGATTGCCTACGCGGACGACTTAATAATCTACAAAGCTGACACGGACGTAGGACAAATCAAAAACTCACTACAAATGACATTAAACCACATCACTGACTACTATAAAAACTGGAACTTGAAAATTAATCCCACCAAAAGTGAGCTAATATTCTTCCGCAGACCGGTAAAACAAATCAAATACTCAAACGTAGTAAAGATAGAAAAAGCAACAATCACAGCTAAAAACATTCACACTAACGAAACTGTTGAAATCCCCCCCAAAAAGCTAGTAAAATATCTAGGAGTACAACTGGATCATCTACTAAGACTGAACAAACACCACATTACGCAACTGGACAAAGCCAGAAGAACCTTCAAAGCTAACTCTAGACTTTTCTACAACAAAAATCTTTCCACCAAAGCCAAACTTATTTGCTACCAGCTATTAGTTAGACCCATATTAACGTATGCCGCACCCATATTCTGGAACACCGGGCCAACAATTATAGAAAAAATAAGAAGATTTGAAAGATCATGCTTAAGAACATGCCTCGGCCGATATAGAACAGCTGAATCAAATTACACCAAAAGAATCAGTAACAATAAAATATACACAAAAGCTGATATACCAAGAATAGACTGCTTCAACTTAAAACTCACCCGAAATTACTTCAGCAGGATTGGCCACACCAAAAATCAAATAATAATAGACACAATGAAAACGGAAGAAGAGACGACCCCCAACAAGTTAAGCTCAGGTTACATACCCCCAGAGCTGTTCCTCTTCTGTGACCATAATGGAATAATCCAAGATCAACATAACTTACCCATAATCTACCATAGGAATAGACACTCCGCTAATAAGAAAATCAATCCAGACGACAACAAATACATACGATAACAATCCAACTACTCAACAGCACTCTCTATCAAGGACAAAATGGACAGGGATAGACTAAACAAAGATTACTCCTAGCTAGCTAACGACGCCAGGCGCATTGACGAACTCCGCAGAAGAACCCGTAAAAAGTGAAAAAATAGACTAAGTTCCGGAAAAACAAAGGTCATTAGTTATTATCAGTGATTGTCTTAAGACCTGTATATAATCCTTAAATAGCGCAAAATGCTTAACAGCAACATTAGTTTTAAGTTCCCTTGTAAATAGATCCTCCGAACCCTAACCCACCCATCCCAACTCCTCATCCCACACCTACTGCCTTATTTATTTATGTTTTAATTAGCCTAAGTCATATTTAAGATAGATGGTAAAAGTTTTTTTAAGACTCTTCCTTTTCTTTTACTAACAACTAACGATACAAGACTGATAGCATATAAATCTCTCGCCCTAATAACGTGCCTAAAACATATCATATTACCATAGCTAGCTATAGAGTTTATCCAAATTGATAACTAATGGCTATCAAAATTTTTATTATTAATGTTAAAAGTATTTTTAAGTAGGATTATTCTCTGTATATTATGACTGAAATGAGAAAAATAAACTTACTTTAAAAAAAAAAAAAAAGACAAAATCTGATATAATACTGTCGATCAATCCGTCGGAATTAAAACAAATAAAGGATTGTAGAACATCGAACGAGGTATGGCGGAAACTCGAGCAGATCTATCAATCACGGGGGCCTGCGCGTAAAGCTACGCGCATGAACGAGGGCGAAGATGTTCGCGAACACCTCAGGAAATTCTTTGATGCTGTCGACAAACTACACGAAATGGACGTGGATATCAACGCAGATTTGCTGGCAATTTTGTTGCTGTATAGTTTGCCACAGAGTTTCGAAATTTTACGCTGTGCAATTGAGTCGCGTGATGAGTTGCCACCTCCCGATACTCTTCGAATTAAGATCATCGAAGAAAGCGACGCACGCAAAAATGAATCGTGTGACACAGTGCCTAACGCTATGGTTGCCGGAAGACGTGTAAGACCAAATTATGGGAAAAATAATTATAACAGAGCTGCGGAAAATATACCGATGACGACCGCTCAAAACCGAAATGTTTTCGATGTCGGAAATTCGGCCATATAGCATCCGAGTGCCGCAAGGGTAGAAACACGAGACACTCGGCTAAAGGTGCTAGCAGCGATATCTCCTTCTACACAACGTCGGAATTCGGGCAAAAATGCGAAATAACACGAGTGAATAACGGGGTGGTTGAGCGACGGATAGTGGCAGCACGCCTCACCTGTGCAAGGATCTAAATAGCTTCGAATATATCGACAAAAGGCTGCATGGAAAATTAAATCTTGCAAACAATGCGTCGACAAACATTAACGCGAGTGGAACTTTGCGCGTAGTTATCGATGAAAGGGGTTCAGAAAAGAACTTGACGCTAGAAGACGCTCTGCAAGTACCGGACCTAAGAACAAACCTGTTATCGGTCAGGAAAATAACGGATCGTGGATACAGAGTGCTTTTCACAAAAGATCAAGCCAAAGTCATCGATGGTAAAGGCAATAACAATTTGACCGCCATTCGTAAAAATGGCCTATATTACGTGACGAAAAAAGGGTCCACACACAGGGCCATGGCAGCAGACGAGGACGCAGCGAAGTCGCAACGGAACAACGAGCTCGAGATATGGCACAGGCGGCTTGGACATTTAAATCAACAGGATCTACTGGAAGCGAGGCGGAAGTGCATCATACCGAGTGGCAACGTTGAAGATTTTAAACGGACATTGTGTTGCGAAATTTGTATCGAAAATAAGATGACGCAAACGCCGTTTGCGGAACAATCGAAGCGTGCGACGGAAGTCTTAGAAATAATTCACAGCGATGTCTGCGGCCCCATGCGAACGCACTCACACGCAGGTAACAGATATTTCGTCACGTTCATTGACGATTATTCTAGGTGGTGCGAAGTTCGGTTTATAAGGTCAAAGGACCAAGTATTTGATGCGTTCCGAGAATTCAAGAACTATATATAAAATCAGACCGGTCGCAAGATGAAATTCCTACAATCGGATAATGGGAAGGAGTATATAAATTCGCGGTTTGATAAGTTCTTAAGCGATAACGTGATTAAACGTAGGTTATCGGTCGCATACAATCCACAGCAAAACGGGGTAGCCGAGTGGAAGAATCGGACGATAGTAGAAACGGCGAGATGTCTAATCGCGCAATCCGGTCTACCGCGATCTTATTGGGCAGAAGCCGTATCGACGGTGAATCATATTCGTAATCGATGTCCGTCAAGAGCTACAGCCAGAAAATCTCCTTTTGAGAGGCTTTACGGGAAGCTGCCCGTCGTTAAACACTTTCGCGATTTCGGATGCGACGTCTATTTTCTAAATAACGATCCGAATAAAGGGAAGTTTGAACCACCTTCGCGAAAGGGGACTTTCGTCGGGTATTCCGAATGTTCGAAGGGATATCGAATATGAAATAAGGATGCAAAACGGGTAGAAATCGCGCGCGATGTAAAGTTCCTCGAAAATTTCAGCGCGAACGACATTCAAAAGTCTGCCGTAAAGAACGTTCCCTCCGAAAATATCCCGCAAAATGATTTAGGCCGCGACGAACACAATAGCGAACCATTAACTTTCGATGTCGATCTGTCTTCTCAAGATTATCAAAACGATAATATTGATTATCTTCAAAGAGAAGATAATCTACGCATCCCAACTCCCGAAGCTCAAGAAGCACCGTCACAACCTGAAATCCCTGTCGAACAATTATCGACGAACGATATAATAAATTCTAGTCCTAAAAATCATGATGAAATGTTAAATAGAAAACGACGACAAAATTCAAATTTGCAAATTAAAGAAGTTTATGAACCATTAGATTTAATTTAACTTATGAAAGAGTCTAAAATAGGAAAATTTTGTAACCAATATAGTAGTCCACACAAAGTTGTAGAAATCTTGCCGAATAGAAATACTAATTGGAGGTAATCTACGTATAGTACACACTAACAAATTGAAAATTGCACATGTAAGATCTAAATTTAATTAACAAATAACGGTACAATTAACAATAATGCCACATATGTATTACGTATCAACGAATGTTCATTAGACTTTAAAATTCCAGTACCAAGACAAGGTAAATTCTCAGAAATTTCTTGGAATTCAACGAACCAATGGATGATGTCATTCTACCAAATCACGACGAACCTCGCTGAAGCCTACCACAATCAAAGCCGTTATCTGTATCCGATGAGACGACTCGACAACTTCCGTGATGGTAGCAGATAGTTGTTGAGTGTCATGAAAACATCAGAACCACATTTCGAAACGTACCAGTAGAAAAGAGCATCCTATATAGCAACGATAAAAATAGCATCTATAGAATACGATATAATAGAGAAGTAAAATTCGCCCCAGGAGTTCATTCGCATTAACTTGATTAATTATATCAAAGATAATTTATTATTTTTGATTATAGAGAAATAAGATTTTTGAATATTCTAACAATTTAAATTACTGTCCTAAATAAAATATAATGTTTTAAATAATCTATGAGGTTCACAAAATTCGAAAATGTCAAAATTACTTAAAAAATATTGTCATTCCGAAACTAGTCTCGAACGCATTTCCGAAACTCGATCAAGCCCAAATTATGCAAATAACTTCATTTCACATAGAAACAATGTTAGCGAGAAGGATTTTTTGAAATTGGAATGTTACGACCCAAAATATTGCGAGAAATCTATTGCACTGTTATGTAAACAATAAACATTTACCATTTCTGTCTTTTTTAAAAACGTTTACAAAACCTCCAATAAGAATGAAAAATTACTTTCCTGGCCGAGTCTTTTCCGTACTTCAACCTAAACCAATGCAGTGTCTCACAATCAGTGATAGTACCAAATTGCAGGTTCGAAATACACAGCGTTCGTACTCAAACACATAATATACAACGCGATTCCATTTCACAAGAATAACTGCGATAAATACTGTTCGATATAAATCATAGACCTATTTAAACCAATAACACTACTATGAAAAACCTCAGGAATAAGTTTATTAATTGCATTAACTCTGTAATACTATAAATGCTTGAGTTTGCTCGAAAAGATTCGACATACCTACTCTAGCTTACTTAATAGACAACAAGGTTATATCCTCGCAAAATTTGCTACAACTAGAAAATCTGCATTATCAATTTCATCGAATGAATGTTCCAAATTGATCATATAAACATGGATTTTTATAAATCTAGAGTATTTGATTTAATCGTGTCAGAATCGGAAGCAGACGGTAAATTGATCAACGTACTCAAGAAAGCAATATCTCTAGTGACAGTAGGATTTGAATGTAGAAATAAGTAGCAAGGCAATCAATCCTCTGAAGCTGTATTGCTTGTTATCCAAACATGGTTGCAAGTTTTTAACTAATGGAAAGCAACAGCAAATAATGACGTGTAAATAAAAATTACCGATTCAGATTTCAAGTTTGCTTCTACATGACGTTTAGTGCCATTACTGCACAATTTGATTCATAGATAATATACACGACTTCGCACAATCACTTCCGATCCTGTTCACCCCGAGAAGTAAATGTTTCAGACTGTTAACCAAATTCAGGAAAGTTCGGTATGAAAGATCCAACATCAAATCTCAAATCCTTGCTCCAAAAGTACATCGAAATTCAGATCAATGTAGTCTTCCTTTTCTTGTTGATTACTTCCGCAATCGCGCCATACAAAGTCTCAAGCAGAAGAACCAGTCTTCTAGATATCTGCTGAACACTGACGTGAATCTTGACATGAAAACTGCATCACTCAATCTCCATATTGATCCAATCGGTTTTTGGTGACGATTAAAGCCGTAAATCTTCAAGCAAACAAATTCCTGCTTTCTAAATTTCCACTTGAATGTTTAGTAGGAATCGTGCAATCTTGGTATTTTTCATTATGTGATTAATATTTGTTGCCCGTTTATTGAGAATGTATCCACTGCAGGTTACATTTCTGGTTATGTATATCACACTATTTGAAATTATGGAACCAAATTTCCAAATACTTTGGAAATTGAGATTGATAGTTGTGAACATGCTTTGAAAATGGCTATATTTACCTATAATTAATACTTAGGGAAGCATCGCTCCAATATCGAAAGATATGAGATAATTAATAGCCCAGCCATAGTTTTCTTCGACTACTGAAACCAAGCTGCAGTAGTATCATTAATGCATTTCGAATAATTTGGTTTCGATGAATAACATAAGAGTGGGTGTTGCACTGCTTTTCTTCCTCTATATCATAACCACTACAGAAACTCATTTAGTTATTTCGGGCGCGTAGAGTACAAGAAATGACCTGCAAACTACCAAGAATGCACAGCTCTGCAGTAATAAAAAATGGAGTATTCTCAATCTGAATGTTCCATTTAATGCAACTCTTCATTTGTGGTGAAATTAGATGTTGGCGATTCCGTTGCTGATTCCGAATATTGGAAATTTGTGAAGCAACAACCCGACCCAACTATAAATTTTCCAATACAGATCCAGTACGCTGAAGAAAATAGTCTCGTGTGTCTAAAATCAAATCGATCAATTTTAAATCGCCAGTCGATTACCTCCTCTTTACTGGTATCACTTGGATCGATGCATAAGAATTCTAGCGCGACCATTATTTATTTTCCGTCGTTTCCCATGCAACGTTGTTCGTTAGGGCATTGCCATCGTACACTGTAACGAACATTCAGTTCTGCTTAGTTTTCAATATTCACAACGAAATAAATAGGCCCTCACACCGCGACCGTGGTTAGTTTTCATTTGTCATGAGTTAGCAGCTACTGTTACGTAGATACATATAGTTACGCTTGTAATTCTTCTCTGCTATTGTGCACGCGATTCACGTTACGCTTGTAATACTTTTGCGCTTGCAGCCTAGCTTCGCTACAACCGATTGCGCTTGCAAATTTCGATACAGCTTTGTAGCCATAAATTGATCGCTTAATCGTATCATTCATGACCTTCACGACACATCGTCACATTTCATCATTCTATTGTATATCATCGATAACCTCCTCTGTACGAATCTTATTGGTTAAAACATATTTAGCGTTATTACACCAGCGTTTTTTACCATACAGTCCACTATCCAATTCATCCTTCCAATCCTTCCTCCAATACATCCTTCCCAACGAAAAGATACATTTGCAACATATTTGGAAATTTGAGAAGAATAATAAACTAGTAATTTTGGAAATTGTCGAACATTTAACTTATTTCTGCACTTTATGAGCCTTCCCGGGTACTACATATTTCCAAAACTTCATCCTCCGGTTACGTAAATACATACAACTGTGAGATGTAGATGGTTCATTCTATTATATAATATTTCACATAAAACATTATGATTCAGATTCTGATAATACTCTACATTGATGTTTAAACCCACGATTTAAAAAAGTGATGAAAAAAGTGATGTCAATTTTGTAGGTTGTCTTCGCTATAGTAAGCATGAAAGTAGTATAATAATACTTTACTATCCATACTTTAATTATGCATGATTCGTACTCAAGCCGCTATATGCACTATTCAGATTTGACGAGGAGATGACTATAAACAGCGCGGGCATGTTCGTCGCAAAAGTCTTCTCGTTAGCTTTAAACTATACGATAGTAGGAGTTATGAATTGTACATTAAAATTAATATAACAATTTGCGTCCAAATTTTTTCGAGCAAACTTATTATCATACATACAAATACACTGTATGTTACCGTGTTCGTTTGAACAGTTCAAACAGATATATGTATAATTCTTATAGTTCAATACTGTGCATAGTACAAACAGAATTAAGTCTTATTACGAATAATTTCTTTCACGAACCATAACTGAACGCGACATCGGGACAAAAATGTGTAAATTATACATCCGATCGAAAAAATATAAAAACTCGTCTCGATGACTACATTGTGCAACATATGTCCAAAATGATCTATTGGAAACAAAAAATACTCCATAAATACTGCAGAATTCTTTTGAATTGATAGAATTAAGAATTAACTTTCCTACCTCGAGTATAATGATATAAGAAAATGATCACGTTTTCAGCTGGCATTTATGCATTACTATCCTATAAATGTAAGTTTCATAAATAACGCTAAATATTTATTAATAAAAATAAGATCAGATTAAATAAAACTAATTAAAACAAACACTATGTGGTATTACAACATAGTATAATATAAAGAGTATTTTCCCGAAACTACAGAGATTTAAATTATTATATTATCATTAAAAAGAATTTTTTCAGCTACTTTTAAAGTACACCTATGAGATGATTTATTATGTGTACAACATTATTTAAAATACCAAAATTATGAAATCCTTTTTCGAAAATCATCGGTTAGTGTAAACCAGTGTATTACAAAAGATGAAAGGTAACATTCTCTATTATTCCGAAAATGTCTAGTCATATAAGTCAACATAATAAAAAACATGGAGAATACTTAGGCAATTATACAAACTAATATTTTTGTAATTTCTATTGCGTGTTTCGTCCAAATTTTAATAGGAGTTTGTAGACAAATGTTTTATTTTATTTTCTTCTCATGGTTACTCTGGGGTTTTAATAATGTCAAGTAGAAAGTTGATTGAAGTCATAGAAAATGCTCACTGGAAGTGTGACATACGAAGAACATTCCTGACATATTTTTCATAGCTTATCTTTCACGTACTTTAAATTCGCTCAAGAATAATTATTCAGCCACAGGAAAAGAACGTCGAACATAACGTCGAAAACGTGGGAATTTAAGACAGCGTTAAATTCATTTAAGACATCCACAACCCACACTCTCGATGAGAGCCAAACGTCCAAATATCCAAATAACCAAATCGACGACCCAAGCATCTTTTGCAAACGCAATTCAATAGATGAAACTGTGATAACAGCGAAGCCAAGATTAGAAGAAACAATGATGCAAACACCACTCATCTACAATCTCCCAGGAGCCTCATCTACGCCATTACATCTACCAATAATCTCACCTGCCAAGATCAGTGAACCAAGTATAACTTAGTCTATACCTGATTGCGAATCTAAATCCCAGGAGAACAGCAGTTCAACTGATGGAGACGAACCAGATATTAGCCCAGTTTTGCCACAACCTACGAACACGAATAACATTGTCACACCAGCAGATGAAATTCGATGAAAATTAATAGGAGAAGCTTGCAGTAGATTAATCGCAGGTCACAAGGGTGTAACGGAAACCTTAAATCAATTAACCCTTTCGGTACTACCGCCGCCTATTGGCGGCATCCACGGAAAGTTATGTGGGCACTTTATGTGGACACCGTGAACAGCACCAACGGAAAGTTATGTGGGTATGATTACTCTCTATAGTACACATTACTTTACTATTCTGTGTTTAAAATTCCCGGCTGTTCTAATCGTTCCATTATAATATATAATTAGTAACAGTCAACAGCGTGCCTTAATTATATATGTTTTATAATATATAGATAAGCTACGAAAAACAAATTGGAATGTTTGCTTATATCGTTAATTTTTTTAATGTATAACTTACAATTTGAATTTAGTTCCCTTCAGGATGAGTGTAAAACGCTTGAAAGGAGAACAATGAATAAAAGAAATCATTGATTCCAAAAGAGATTCTGATGAAGAAAATCAATATAATTTAGCATTTCGCAAAAGGAGGAACAATCGAGCACGTGTACTTAGCACCTCAGAATCTGAAGAAGCAGAAGAGCCTGAAGTACGAATTGATACTCCTTCTAGCATCAAATGGACATCAAAGAAGCTCAGTCCAAAAATTCATGATGTTACGCCACATCATTCGGGAGTAGTTGGGAACAATTTAAATCGTTCGTCGAGAATTTTGGATTACTTCAGACTACTTTTTTCTGAAGATTTAGTTAAATTTATTGTGGAAAAAACAAACAATTACTGGTGTCGACAGAAGGGTTCAGAAGGGATGGAAGTGGATGAATTATATTGTTTTATTGCTGCGTCGTTATTAATGACGCGAACCAAAAAGCTATCCTTAAATGAATATTGGTCTAAAGATAAGCTTCTCCGAAGCGATATATTCAGTCAAATTATGAGTAGAGATCGCTACTTTTCATTATTGAAAGTGTTGCATTTTACGGACATAGTCGGTCGCACTGCTGATCGTTTATACAAAATAAATGAAGTAGTGGAAATGCTACGAACATCTTTTTATCAATGCATTTCAGCCATACCAGCGGTTATGTATAGACGAAAGTCTACTCCTCTACAAAGGCCGTCTCTCATTTAAACAATATATTCCCTCGAAAAGGAGTAGGTTTGGTATAAAATCATTCCCACTTTGTGACTGCAAGACGGATTATATCCAAGATATAATCATTTATTGTGGGGCTAGTGCTACTGTAGCTACCGAATATCAATATATTGGAAAGCCAGGGAACTTTATAATGTCGCTTTTGCAACCTTTTCTAAACAAAGGCCATTGGGTTGGCAACTAAGACTATTGTATTTATCTGGATAACTGGTTTTCCAGTCCCATATTGTTCAACCTACCCCACGAAAAAAGTACGAACGCTTGTGGCACTGTGCAAAGAAGACGGAAAGAGATGCTTAAAATAACTGATAAATTGAAAAAAGGAAAGGCAGTGTTCCGCTCATCTGAAAATCTGTTTGCAATGAAATGGTTTGATAGAAAGAAATTTTATATGCTTTTCACTATCCAAACCGCAGAATTTGCAGAAGTACCTAAGAAGTCAAGAAAAAATGAAATTGTTCTAAAGCCCAAAACGCATACTGCCTATATAAGCACACCACAAAAAAACAAATCCCAATGGCGAAATTTCACCTTCAGTTGATTAAGGAAAAATAGAAAAATAAAAATAACACAAGAATCATGAATATCATCGGCTCACAGGGGGACATTTTCCTTCGATATATCAGTCGGGGAAAAAAGATCGAAAACGAAGATGTGTTGTATGTGCGGCTGGTGGTGTGAGACGTGAATCCAAGTATCAGTGCGAACAATGTAATGTGGGCTTGCGCGTTTCCCCTTGTTTCGAAAACTATCACACCAAGTTACACTATTAGTTTTGTCGTTGATTATATTTCACTATTAGTTTTATTATTTATTATGTTACACTATTAATTTTGTTATTTATTTTAATTTTGTAATATTGGACCATATTATTTATATCAATGCCATTTACTTTAATTAATGTACTGTAAAGAAAAAGATATGATTTTAAAACGTTAAGCGCCATGCCTGTTTTGTTGTCTGTCCTTCCGTCTGATCGGCGAGATAAGATACCGTCGAAATCGGTTTTCTGCCGAGGATTGGTTTAGGTTACGACTAAGCAGTATAAACATTTTAGAAATGTTTTTCAAACACGTTAAATTCCGCGTCAGTCACCGATGTCGCGGTCCGAATGAAAAGTTTAGTGTCAATCACGCTCGAGATTTCTATGAATGCCGCAAAACATGTTTTCGCGGTTTACGCTGTCGGACAGAGCAACCACTCTTGCGAAAAACTTCCTCGTTCCACGAATGTATAACCGCGGCCAGGTCCTCCGTACCGAAAGGGTTAAAAGAAAAATATCACTGCCCCGAAATGAGAAAAGATTCACAAGAATTCATTCGTTCACTTATCAGAACAAAACCCGTCAACCCGTGATTATTACGGACACATCTCTGGAACCTTTTGACGAACTTGCCATCGACACATTTGGACTACTTCCAAAAACAATCAATGGAAATCGCTACATTTTAACTATGCGAGACAATTTAAAAAAGTATTGGTTAGCAGTTGCTTTATCAGATATTAAAGCCATGATAATAGCTGACGCGTCCGCGAGTCATTTCATTGCAATACGTGAGACACCAAAATCCATTTCGATAGATGAAAACACTAGTTTCTTGGGAAACTAATGCTACATGTTGCCGAGATGGATCGTTAAAAAGGAGCCATATATTGTATTAACAGAACATCTAAAACAATACATCGAGTCATATGAAGAATGGGACCTCTACTTACCATTTGCCATGATTTCATATAAATACCTCCGTCCACGAAGCTCCGAATTTCACACCCCACGAATTAATCTTCGGGAATTACGATAAGTGAGCTAATCCGACATAACTTATGGTGGAGTAATACGTCCATGTGTAAAAAGAACCTGAAACAAGTAAATTCGATCCATGTTACATCGGGCCATACGAGATAGTAGATGTCGGATATAAATAATGCAATTTTAAAAACAGATGCGACCGGACACCTAATCGCGAAACATCAGGATAAATTAAAACACTCCTTCGTCTTCGATAGTTCGTCCGACACAAATTAAAAATTGGAATCACTTTCAGGATGAAGTAAATCCCGCTGATTATCCAGAGGTGCACGAGGATCTCTTAATATGCCAATGTATAAGGAAAATGCAACTCGTGTTTGAAGCTGAAGAATACAAATTGTGTGAAAAATGTTGGTCTCGAGTGGCAGCAGAAGAAAGAGAATTATTTCCTGAAGGCTGCTGGCATATCATCGCAGGAAACCACAGAAGTGAGGCAGATTGTCATTGTGAAGGATATGGTTCTGTAATCCTGGAAACATCAAACGCTAGTCGATGCCGAGAATGCATCGAAGAATACATATTTCGAAATGTAACTGGAGACATTACAGTAATTAAAAAATGGCAAGGCCATTGATGTGGTTACTCAGTGGTAGCATCATGACCGTTGACAGCAATACACGCACATATATACTGCAAATAATTAATTTATACAAGCAGAAGAGTCATCGGATGAGAGCATTAATACTTTTGAAGAAATACTTCAATGTAGCAAGGAAAAAAATGTAGACCTTATATTTCATTGTGGAGATTTATTTCACGATGCGAAACCAACAACTTCTGATGAATTAAAATGTATGGAATTGTTAAATAAATACTGTATGGGTCCCAGGTTAGCAAGATATGATAATATCAATATAAGATGGTATTTGAAGTACGACAAATATTAATGATTGTTTTTTCATCAGAGCAATTAACATCCAATTTTTGAGCGAGCCAGAATTAACATTCCCACACTGTACCTTTAAAACTGTAAATTTTTAGGATCCAAATTTTAATATTGACATGCTAATATTTTCCATTCACGGGAAAAACGACCATCCAAGTAAGAAATATAATATCAATAGTTTAAGTACAGTGATTTTTCAACATTGATTCAGCCATTAGTAATTATAATCAAAATTATAGGTTGTGGAATAAATGGGCCAAATGGACTTGTTGTCTGTGTCTGGTTTCATAAATTATTTTGGAAAATGGACAGCCACCCCTAAAATGATCATTCCTCCACTGATGATAAAAATGGGTAATACCCATGTTGCAATTTTTGGTTTAAGCTGCATGAACGATGATAAATTAATACGGATGTTGAACGATTTTAAGGTGAACTTATGAGATCCATATATGTATTGAGAGGTCTTTCCATTTTTTTTTATTGCAAATGATTTTCATTCATAGGTGAAATGCTTTAATTTGTTTGTTTTACATAAAAAACGTGCACCATGTCTTAAACGTGGATATACTTCGGAAGCCCACCTTCCCTCTTTTGTTGACTTTGTCGTGTGGGGAGGGGAACAGGAATGTTGTATCACACACGTGTTTAACTCTAAAAGACAATACTACATTTCTCAAACAGGTATATTTTTAGATTTATTTATTAATTATGATGCATGAAAAATAAGAAACTACTGCTTAAGAAACGCACTTACAGATTGCGATTTCTTTATGCGAAGGCGAATCAAAGGCCAAACACATTGTCATACTTAGCGTAAACGGTAATAAGTTTAAGTTGAAGAAATTGAAATTAAAAACCGTTAGACCATTTGTGTTTGACACTCTGGTCCTTAATGATACAAATATAAAAAGTAACAATGATAGATTGCTATCAGAATCAGTTTTTAATATCGTCGACCGACGCATAGAAAATGAATTGATTCCTAGTACCGCGGAACAATTGTCAAATCATCCGAAGCAACCGGTCTTGCCGTATATTCGATTGAAAGTAATTTACTTGAAAGATAAAGAACGGTTCGATTCGACCAGGTAAGATTCTATTAGTATATTAACGAATACAAGTAATATGTGTATTTTAGATTGGCACAGAAATATTGTGATAAAGTTGCTAATTCTCACGAATTAATTGTATTCTGTAAAACAAGAAGTTCCGGTAAGTACTCCAGGATACGACTGACATTATGAGCTATACTGAGGTAAACAAAAATTGCGATATTCTACAAGGTGCTCGAAGGTAAAATTTGTGTTTGGTTTTTTAACTAGGAGAATTAAGGTTTTGTGGAAACCACATACAAGCAAAACTAAAAGGACACCAGTTTGGTTGAAAATAAAAACCTATGAACAATACTAACAGTGAATGATCTAAATAAAGCATTAGGTAAATTTGTTAACAAAAATAACACTAACGCTTTTAATAACCTACAGAGGTCAAGCATATACAATGTAATATTTCAAAATATTGATTTGCCATTATAAGCTCGATTGTATTGTTACAATTAATTCTTTACATATAGTCGTGAAATAAAAGAACTTGTGCTATGTTTGGAAACTACTGAAACAACTGCAGATATTGGAAATATCAGGAAAGAAATTAAAAATTATTGTGATAAGAGAAAGGAGGAAGCACAAAAAGAAAAGACAGAAGTATATGTATACTTGCAAACAAACTCATTTAAAAATGATAATATACTATCAGATTTGACAGATTGGATAATCGCATGCTATTTTATAGATGCAAACATTATTTGCTAATAGACCGGTAAAACCCTTCAATAATGACGAGATAATAGTTATTGTCAGTAGTAGTAACGATGAAGAAGAAGCGGAAAAAACAGATAAAGCTAATGGCAGTGGAGCATGTAACAAAAGCAAAGAAACCGATAAAAATAATGAAAATCATAAAAGTTCTGTTGGTATAACATCTGAGAGGTAATTTACTTCAACTCAAAAACAGACAACAGCGCAGGTACATCATCGAACTCTATTAAACGATTCACAGTTTATATGCATAGGTCTTTGATTTACTATTAACCATGACATTTTATCATTTGCTACAGGATGAAGCATTGGGCGGTGATGTAATAAAGAAAATAAATTGAGGGAAGCCTAATAAAATACGGTTCCTACGCAATTTCGATTCCAATTTAGATTAGTTTGTCCAGGTCCGAATCCTTGTTTATACACTACTTGTAAAACATTATATTAAACAAATACTTTTCATTAAATCTTGAAATATTTGATAATATATAATATATATTATATATAATTCGGACATTCAAGTTGCAACAAAAAAAAATACATACTATAAACAAATCTTAAAATCGTATAAAATAGAGATTTAAAAACGACATCAATCTTAAATAAATACTAATGATAGAACAACTAGTACAAGAACTAGTAAAACACCGTTTATCTGGACTGTGTTTATCCAACATAGTAACCCGTTACCAACAATTGGATGTCAGGAACGATGCTCCTCTTATCCAACTCCAGTCTACGCGACATACCCATTATACAACACACTGTTTTTGTTTCTTAGTTAGAAATTCTAGCATAGTCTTCCTGCATAGAATGTAAGATAAGTAACGATTTAATTCAGTTACTTGTATCTATGTGATTCGTCCAGAAACTATATTCTCATTACGTCTTCACACAAATCAAACGAAAAGAGAAAAAGAGTGGTGCTTTGTATTGAAGAAAAATTTGAAATTAATAGACGCTTCAGAAACAATTAATCTCTTGTCTCGTAAATATAACATTGGTAGATTTACTGTATATATCATAAAAAAATTATAAAGATAACATATTAAAATGCAAAGAAGATGATGCAGCAAACACGAATAGAGGAATAAAAATGAATAACAGCTTCTAAAAGTCGGTGAAAGTAATTCATCTTTGCATGAAAGATCAGATAGCGAACAAACCGTAATCACAAAGTTATATATATAATGTTGCAAGGTGCATTTCACACTGCGTAGAGTGCGATGTAGAAAATGTGATTAAAAATGATGGAAATGATAAAGGATTTCATATTCTTAACGACAATAAAATAATATCTCAAGTTATAGAGGATCAATCTGAAGTGAATGTATAATCAGGTACGCTATACAGTATGTTATACAATACTTACATTAAACAACTTAAGAAACAGTTTCAGATATCTAGAAATAAAGAAATAAATACAAGACATGCCCATAAAGCGACATTTTATTAGAAAATAAGCTTACATATTGCAAAGAAAATATATTAGGAATTGTAGATCTCGATAAGTTACATGCATGCCGAAAATTTCATCGAAATCAGTTAACGCAAGGTCATAGTTACGAGCATTAAACAAATTTTAAAACAGCAACTTTCTCACAATTATTGGACAGAAATATTAAAAATCAGGACAAAACTGCGATTTTTGCGATCTTTAATTGTTTACCGCTTATACCAAAGTCAACCGATTCCGCTGAAATTTTCAACATGCATATAAATTACCGAGATCTACGAAATGCATTTCTTAAATCATCGTTATATATATTTCGTCATATATTATTTTCTTTAATCATTCTAAGCAATAACAAAATTCAAGTTGTTCAGTCCAGTTCTAAGCAAGTTATGGTGTTTTAAAAGTTGTCCGAATATTAATATAAATAAATATGGCCGCGACGCCATATATCCGCAAGAACCGATTGCCCACGTGGAAGACACGTGCTTCCAGTTTCGCAAGCTTTCTCGAGACGCCATATGCGTAACGCACGTGGCGTGTAATAATTTGCACTGGCGAATAATTAGCCCATCCGAGAGAAGGTGTCCGAGCCATTGAAATGTAAATGAAGAAATTCGTACTGATAATGAGACTTACCGAAAAACTGATCAGAAATTCCCAGTTACAAATGCGGCTTCTGGCCGGTCACTAGTCTTGCCATATCTTTGGAACGGTCGCTGCCAGTTGTTGCCAGCACTGTCCTTTATTATTTCGCCTGCTGCCCTATGGTCTTTAGCGGCTATCTTCCTTCATTTCGTATGAATTAATCTCGGCTCGAATTGTCACAGTTACACTTATTTCTTCCAAATACCCAACGCTACGGTCTACGCGACAGTGATCCTCGTTCTCGGCAGATCGCTTCCTCAGCCAGAAACGAGGCATTCCCCACTCCCCAGACTCACGGCTCGGCACGACGCACAAACCCTACGCGCACTCGCCGTTGCTCAGGGCCGGCACCATTCGACTCAGCCCACGCTCCGAGCGTCCTAGATCTCGCGGCATAATTCAGTGACTGTAGAGAATACCGCAACATGTTACAATTTCAAGAAATTTCAGTTTATGCAAATACGATAAGCTCAATAAATGGAAAACCAAGAAAGGAATTGGTTTCTGTAAGAACTTTAAAGGACAAACATCTCGAAAGTGAAAACATGTGACATTCAGTGTTTTTTCTTCCAGCCGCAGAATTTCCTTCTTTCCTGATTTTGTTAAAAGACTTACTAATCACTTTGCAAATAAAGATAAAAAAAATACAAAAATCATGCTTTCCACAAAACAAAAAAATAAATTATTATATTCAAAAAACTCTACCAAATTGCAGAAAAACAGTCTAGACTGAGCCCTCTTATAGCAAACTACGTGTTACATTTAAGATTACTTTTTTTGTCCGTGAAATGTGTATACGCTATACGTGATTGTACTGAACATGTGTAATAAATTATGATACCCAAAGCTCATATAATTTTCGAACTTTAGTATTTACCTAGCACTCTTTATAGTGATTAGATCAGTGCACAGAGATTGACATATAGTAATTAGATGAGTGTGCAGATGATAACTAGAAAAGGCTCAGTAAATGAGCCGTTCAGTGCACACATCGCTTAACTCCATAAAAGAAGAAGTTGAGAAACGCGATGAAACGATGTACATTGTTTTCTAAAATTCCTGTTATAATATAGATTCACACATATAATGTAGAATGCATAAATACAGATATAGCTTTCATCTGACGCTGTATAAAATTAATAAGAAAGAATAGCCAAAAAATAATCGTCAGTAATGTTACAGCTTTTATGTGACTGGTGGAGTTAATCAATTTGGCAACTGAAAAAAAGTAGTAAAGTTAAATTCAGTCTTTAAATTTTTAAGTTTTTTATTACAGAAAAAGTTAGTTATTATATATTTTTATTACAGCTTTTGCATAAACATGAATGTTCACAGTTCTGTTATATTATATTATTTGTAATTAATTCATCAGAAATATTATAAATAATGTCTTCTTCATCAGCTGGATGTGAGGATTCGTCATTTCGATTTGTTGTCAAGTTTTTATAGTAATCATGTTCAACAGGAGGAATGTATTTTAGCAGGTCCATCATGTCTCTCCATTTTTCCCTTGTCACAGTTCTGCCTTTAGGATATAATAAAGGCTGATATATATTTTTCAAACTTTGCGGTCTACCTGATACAGATTTTCTTAAATTAATGGCTTTAAATTCTGTATCTTCATTATAATCACATTTGAATTGTATGAGATGGGGTTTGGACCTTTCTAATTTTATCGAGCGTATTTTAAGCCAATTTACTGGAAAGCCTGTGACGGTTACTTTTCTGTTAATGATTGATTGTTCTAAAGGTTTTGTTGAAAAAATATCTTGGTGGGTCATTTGGATTAGATGAAATGGAGCTTTCTTTTTACATGTTTTGATTATATTGTACCAATCATCTGGTGAAAAAATGTTTTGATTTTTTTTCGCACGTGACTCAATAATGGCAAAATCTGAGTCATTAGGCAAATAGCTGTGCCCACTTACCAAAAATTTCATTTCAATTGACTCAGCTCTTATTTCCATACTCTGAACAAGTTTCAATAAACTTAAGACAGTTTTAATATTTCTGTTTTGCCCGGTACACGAATCCGAATATGTTATTATTTTTTCAAAGTTTGTAGCGTAAGTCTTTATGTACTTTATTAGACAAGATGAAATTTCTTGAGACCCACGAGATCCTTCAGTTTCTGGCCAAACAAACATGTGACTTATATTTTTAATGAATTCATGACATCCGAAATTATAAACACATAAATTACGCTTATAATAAGCTACGGATGTGGTCAGCTTGGGAAAGGACAAAGCTTCTTCCAAGTCGAAAGAAAATAAGAAAACTTTTTCTGATGTTGCCATTCGGTCGGCAGCCATTTGGCTGCGAGCCCGTTTAGCCTCTTCTAAGTGAGTTTCCTTTTCAATTTCTGCCATCTTCTTTGCCTCACCGTCTGAGGATTGAATTTTTATTTGCAAAGCATCACAATTTTGACACGTATCCTTTGATGGTTGTTTAAAATGTAAATTAAATTTTGTAGAGAACACATTATAGTAATACTTTTCTTTCACTGGTACTACATTTTCCTTTTCACATTCTGTGACGTATAGTTCACACATCTTCTTAATATTTAAGTCAGGATCTAAATATTGTCGTCTTGGATTATGAGCTCTAGTGTAGTGACTACGGTATCAACCAAAGATGTAACTTGTTCTTTAGGACAACATTTGTATATCCGCCCATCGCTCACCTGATAAGTGTCTCTAAAATATTTTTTGCAAACGAGAATATCACGTGTGTCTTTTCGAAAGTAATATGTAAAAGAATGTGATCTTCGTTCTTTAGTTTCATTCGTGGGGCGCCTTCTTTTTATTTCGTTGACTTTAATACAACCTCTTAAGAAAATATTTTGGTCAAGCTGACTATGTAATCTATAAAATGCCTTCATGGCAGTCTCTCTCTCATTTGAAAAAATTTTTTGGTTGCACTTTTGGCGGCATCTGCATTTTATATCGACAAATGTTTTTGCAGGTATTAAATTTCCTCCCCTATTCCTATATGCCAAACCTTTTGTTCTGTTATGCTTTTGTAAATTTCGTGTCCATTTATCAGGATTACAACTTCTTTTCCTCCCGATCAACGTGTTTGTTGCGAAATTTGTACTGTTGCAATCAGATGAATCCGAGGAAAACGATAAACGTCTTCTTGAACCACACTTTCTGTTAATAAATCGTATTGAAGAACCATCACTGTTTTCGTCATCCACGTTGTTATTAGTCTCACTCATCTTGGTTATAACGGTATAATATTTATTTCTTTAAAAACAATCTGGGAGTAATGATGAAAAGACCAAGAAAATATGTAGGCCGTGCAGTAATGGTGAAGTAGACAGTAACATTCAGCGTGCGAGATCACTGTTATACTAACTACCGTTTGCATTGCGCTTTTTTTTAATCTGTTTGTCGATGCGATTTTATTACCAATATTATTGAGAGGGGGGAAAGCATCTTCGGCTGTTTAAAACAAAGCGTTGATGCATGACAATAAAGCAACGATTACATTAGGGTATGGAGTTAATCAAAATGACTTCTGAAATAAATTACTTATTTTTCAATGGCCAAAAAAATGTTGCCGTTTAATGGTGTTAATTTTTATTACACAGGGAAGTTATTATAAATATAAAAAGTTATGACTATAGCAAGTGCTTTGACACATAAATTTAAAATTTTTCAGAAAGTGGAGTTAATCGATGTATGCACTGAACGGCTCAAATAGCACGCAGTAGTAAACTTTTCATTCTTACAAGGCACAGTAACTCGATCGAAAACTACTATTTATATTTTGTTAAATATTTTATGTTCCTTATATATTTCAATTATAATAAAATTAGTAGTTATGTAAAAGACATCAACATATATGACATCAACAACATAAAAGACATCAACATAGAAAATCATATAATTTATCGAAAACTTCAGACGCCACTTTAATGGGCACAGTAAGTGACATACTAATCCTATCTGGCTATCATACAGAACTGAAAATTAACAGTTATGGACCTATATACATAATATCGATTTTAAATGTCGGCATTCAACTATCACATTTCTCCTTGGTGCTCGAAGACATCGTCGCTACTCGGCAGTTATTTTATGTGCGTTGAGTTTTTTGTTTCAATTGATGGGTCAAACAGCGCGTTCTAATCAGCCTGTCGCAGTTACATAAACGGATATAAAGGACATAAAATAGCACGTGTGCATACTTCGAATAAAATATCATTATTTAATTGGATACGCGGTATTGTGCTTTTTGTTTATTTCCATCATTAAACAATGGAAACTGTTTGATGAGAATTTTTGGATTCTCCATAATTCTTTCACGAACTGAAACCGATGTCATAATTGTTTTCAATCTCTGCTTTATGAAGGTATATTCAAGAATGTAAAAGTTTGAATCTTCAAAATTCTGGCAAAAGTTATCCGCAAATCTATTCGTAGCCTTCATATAAAGATAAAGATAAAAGATGAAAATTATATTCAACGCCACGAATAAATACGCTTTGAATAAAAAATGTATGTATTGGAAATGGATGTAAAAAGAAATGTGCACTGATACTTTCTGATAGAAAAATATCTTTACTTCGCGACATGTGAAGAAGCTCAAAGAAGAAGAAACTCAACGAGCTACAGTGCCGGACGAATAGATAGCACACTTTAAAATTAACGTAATTTAGATTTATTTAAGGTAATAGCCGAGATTCTAATACTATATAGATTTGTAAATTACTGTTATGAACATACACAAATAAAATAAAATTACGTTACGCCAGTTTAAACAATTTTACTTAGAAAAAAAGAATTTTTATGGAAATACGGTGGAAAATAATGATGGCATATTTCACTAAGAATTATGTTGCGACTCCATGTAATTCCAAATAAAAAAAAACATGAAAAAAGTGTAAAATAAAATATTTTTTTGTTTAGGATTTAGTTTTCGAGAAAATCGAGATTGAAAATTTGCTAAGCGCTGTACATCGCTTATAGCCGGAAAAGCGTATGTACAAAGCAAGGTTTAAAACCTGGTTTTCTCAAAAACGAAATCCTAAAAAAAAAGAAGTCACTCTATATCTTTTTCATTTCTTTTTTATGAAGAATAACCCGGTGACCGCTTGTATATAGTTTCAGGAATACCCTGTACATATTTTTCAACAGGGTGATGCTGCGAATTTTTTTCTCGAGGATTAATCAGCAAGATCATATCGTTGAAAATTGTTGCGAAAATCATAACCATGCATTATGCAAATGGCAGATAATTTCAAAAGATTGCCGAATGATAAAAATGTATTTAAGATGATAAGAAACAATTAGAACAAAAAACTAATAAAGAAACTTCGTAGATAATGACGACTGTTAATAAGTGGAAAGATGAAGCCACAAAACATTAGGCATTCAATATTATTGCTTGATTTATTGACATACATAATTTTTAGTTAAGTGTGCTAACATTTTGTCCGACTGTATTTGCATAAAAATTCTCTTTTTTTAAATAAAATTGTTTACACTTGCGAAATGCAATTTTATTTCATTTGTGTATGTTTATAGTGGTATTTTGTCAATTTATATAGAAACAGTATTTTAGTTGTAATGTTACATAAATAAAAATTACATTAGTTTTAAAGTATGTTATCTTTTTGTTAGATACTGTATTACCCCGAAATGAAAACGAGAGAGCATAATCGGAAACTTGAGACCAAGCATCCACATATTCGACACTTTCCTATCTTTATTTGAAAAACGATTCTATGAATATTGATTTGTTTTTGTTCTGGAACAATGTAGTTACGTGTTGATAATTAAGTTGTATTTTTATTTGTCGGACAAATTCTCGACTAATAAAATTATTTATTTCAAACACATCGAATAAAGATACTTATTTTATTAGGACCCTCCACAATATTGCATAAAGATGAAGAAATATCTTTTCTTCGTAACGTTTCTATAATTTATTATCTAAATAATGTACAACTCTGCTAGGTTGTCATTTGTTTCGCAATTACAAGATGCAAATGAATTTCAGCATAAATTATACTGCAAAAATATCGTACAGTATTTATGATGAAATAGTTGAAAATATTAAATGCTAGATGTTTTTAATCGAGTAGTACATGTATTTAATCGATCCAAAAGTTTCAGTCATATTACTACGAGATCGATTAATATTGTATTAAAAAATAATGCACCGTCAGACATAATAAAATTCGTTTATTAGAAGTAAGTTAAAAAGATTAAATATTTAAATTATGGAAAAAATTACAACTTAAATTACATTGCACACACACACACACACAGCTACTGCAGTAACTCGAAATTTTATATTATTTTCACGATTCCCTTAGTTTCGTTAATATCATTTAGTCCAAGTAGACTAATACGATCAAACCCTACCAGAAAATCTGAAAAATTTAAAACACTGATTGCAATAGATTATGTATTGAGGAACAGTCTTTTCTCTATTCCTGCGAAAAAGAAAGAAACATATCAATTATTTTTCTTCCTCATTATTTTGAACCACAATTTTCAACAAAGAAGAAGCTGACAAAATTCTTTAATATATTAGGAAAGGTCTATGGTTTATTTAGAAATGGTTTCATAAAAAAGAAACGAAATACGTCGAGATACACCATATGCTGTGCAATGCTTCGAAATTCTCGTTTACGATAAGCATAGTTTCAGGACAGTCCTTCCGTCCTTGACAGCAATTGCAGGGAATACTATTTTATGGCACCTTCAAGTGGCTTTCTCGTTTAGGGTCTCCGACGAGAACAATCAAGCCGTCAGAGGAATGACTTACAGACGACTCGAGACAATAGATACGAACATGTGTACGCTAGAGGCGAGCAGGACAAGGATGGCTCGCAACATCGAGATCCCATTGAATTAGGAAAGGACGAAAGAAATAGTATAAGCTTCTGATAGAATTGTTCGGTACCTACGAATGCATAGAAACATACGCCGCTTAAGTTATATAATCACTTTTAATGAAAAACAGCGATGTATCATTGACTGTAGTTTTCATAACAGTCTAATAAGATGTTGGATAACCCTTGGATTTGAGGACTGCATTGCATCTGTGTGGCATAAATTCAATTAATCGAACACAAAACTCAGTCGGAATTTCTGACCATATTTTCGTGATTGTTTCCATTAATTTTGCTTTATTGTTAAAAGATCCCATTCCCTTGTGATAAATAACCAATTGTCGGATTTCAAAAGACGTATTTCTTCCTTTTCATCCCATTTTCACAAGTAAAGCGTCTGATATCACCAATAATTTCTGTGGTACCGAGTTCTTACAACGAATTTTTATTTATTTATATACAATATGTGTTAGCGGCGTCGTCAATGTAATACAATATTTTACTCTGGCATCTAAGATGTTGTGTCCGAATATTTTTGCGACGTTAAATTTTGTCACAATCTTGTTTATCGCTTATTATACAAAAGAACATGTGCAATAACTAAACAAAATTTATTTTTCTACTTACTTTAAGAAGTGCTTTATTATATGAGAAAACGATTCAATAATACTTCCATAAACAATAAAAGGGAGCAATAATTTTTCTAATAATATCGTGTCCGAATATTAATGGGAGTCACGTGTATCTATTTAATATAAAGAATGTGAAATAAAACTGTAATAAGAAGTATATACATTCGGGTAAACGATGGAATAAAAAATGCTCAAAAATTACTTTTGCCTATATCTTTATCCGAAATATATTTAAAACATTAAGAACTTAATTTTGAAAAAAATCGAGAAAGAGCAATACTTATGAAAAAAATTAGCCTCATCGGCGCTCGCACAACGTTCAAAAGACTCGTATCTCGCTCGCTCCATCAACCAACGACGTTGTAATCATAACGAAGATTTTGTATATCACGCATATCATAGTTTCATATCTTGAATTTCGTGTTCCTAGTTAAGTAATCGTTTCTTTAAATGTGAAACCGTTTAATACTGCATAATATACTTATTAAGTGGACAATATTATACTTAACCAAGTTAAGTATGGAGAAAATGTCGAAAGTTTGGTTTTTATTTTTTATAATATTGTTTCACCCCCACAAAAAATCTGGCAGAGATTGCTGACAACATCAGAGATTGCTGCTTTTGGCAATATCCTCCGATAGAATTAAAATGGCGAAGACAAGATGTGTCATTTCCGAAAAATTTGCAACTTTCCGTTTTGTTTTTACGTTCTCTATTTTTTGTGATCACATTTTACGATCGAAAAATCTGAAAAAATTCTCTAACATGTGGCCTGTTATACAAAATGGATCAAATCTTTTTAAAAATTTTAAAATGCCATTGTTCATCAGTTGGTAAATATGAACAAAACTTTGAAACTGTTTTAAGTAATTATATTTAATTACATATTTTGAGGTTAGCAATCTGTTGTTAAGAAGTTAAAAATTTTTAGGTTAAATCACTGCATACTACGTCGACGTATTTTTCGTTTGCTCTCTAATGCGGCTCGGTTTGCGCCGAATGACGTGTTTATGATTAATCTATTAATTTAATCATTTTCCAGTTATTTTACCTTATTATTAATAAAAATATTAATACAACTTCGACAAACACAAAAGTAGACAGCAAATAAAGGATGGATATCATTATAATGCAATGCGACACTTTTTTATTTCTTATTTTTTCTTAACGGTAATTGTAAGATTTTTCTCACTGTAATTGTGAGGTTTTTGTGATTAAATTAAGATCAAATACAATATAATTTTTGTAAGATTATATCTTATAAAATTACAAATTTTATAAAAAATATAAATATACTTTTCATATTAATACTTACTTGATTATAATTTATGGTAAAAAATTTGTTTGTTCTTATTTTAATCAGAAAAATCTTACAAACACATTTACGCAAATTTTATTTAAAAATAAACAAAAAGAAGGATGTTTCATCTTTGCATTATGTATTTTGTACCTGTTGTCCCATATTCAAGCCCGGATTAGATTACGATCCATGTGACTCGTTCGACTTTGAATTTTTTCGGCATGTCAAGGGGAGCCCCCAACCCCCCTCAGTAGTAAGTGAAAAACTACCTAGAACTACCATGCACTTATGCAAACAAAAATTACGTGTTCTAAGCAAAATGACCTATGCAAACGTAATAAGTGGTACCACTCAAGAAGGAATTGAACGAATTTTCAAGAAACCAATCACATTTCAAGATAGGCGTATACAATCCTGTATGAGTGGAGAGTGTTCACAGTCGCGATAACGTGGGAATGATTGGCCTCTCGAATGTATTTAGAATATTGATTCAATTACGAATTATTTTAATCACGAGTGTAATTGAAATACAATATAATATATATGTATGTATAATTATTTGTTGTTTGAAAGTTTAAATGAAAGAGAAAACAATTACTTATTAATTATCTGAAATAATAAAATTTGTTTATTAATTACGAATACGATTTCAATTGTTACTTATTAATTATCATTTAATGGTTAAGTATTTATTATTCATGCGGTATACCGTGTCCAATAAATAATAATTACGTCGTAGTTATTAATAATATTTTAATTTATTTATTAAGTACATTGTAATTCGTAATTAATGTAATTGAAATACTTAGTATTTTGTAATTATACTCCTATTTAATTACAAATCACCTTGTATTTTAATTAAATGGCGATCTCAATATCGAATTACATTGTAATTGAATTACTTTGTAATTATAATTCCTTGAGAAATTCAAATGTTCGCCAGATCCTTATCCTTAATCGATAAGGATTTGATGAATTGTCCGCAAAAGACCGCAATTTCTAAAGAGCATTCCATAAATCGCTCAAGTACTTTTCCAACTAAGGAAAATCCACTGTACGTTGGTTCCTCAACTTTCTCAACTCAACTTCCAAAGCTATACAATTACGCTGTAAAGGTCGTGACGAAGAAAGAGAGTCCCGCACAGCGGTGTGGCGCGTCCACCGCGTGAACGTTATAATTTTGAACATTATAACTTTTTCACCCGCTAGACGCGCCACGTCGCTGTGCGGGACTCTCGCACATGCGTCGCTTGTCCTCACTCCTTGCGTAGCCTTTTTCGTGAACAGGTTGGTCGTAACATATAAATTCCTTACCAACAACAAATACATATATAGGAGTGTGGTGACATGAAACAAACGTCTGACTTGCAGAATGTCTTGTCGAGCACTGTCGTTCGAGTATGTTCAAGTAGACGCAAGTGTAGCGCGAGGCTACGCCTACTAACAATGCTGCATGCTCGATAATTTCAATCCCCGATTTACATGGATGGATCTCTCGATAGGAGTCATATAGTATTACATAAAAGTCATTGACGTACCATATCAGCCGCAAGTTTCGAATCGTTATCCCATTAAAAATAGTATGTCATTCCCATTCCTAATTAACCCGCACTTTTTTGCTAATTTTCCTTTCATATGTCAAAATTCAAGTGTTTACCCATTATTTCGTCTATAAACACTAATTCTCCGACTCAGAGAGAGATTTGCTTCGCAAATTCCACTCTCTTTGTTTTATTCACTTCAGTGATGTACGGTTGCTTCCTCACAATTTTGCTTTTAAATCCTGCCCAATGTAATCTGAATCGTTCTTGTATGCATTTGATTTTTATTTCGTTCCTGGACTTTTGATACAATCTCAGACGCACTTATATCTGGCTTCTTTTTAATAATCCTAAGAATTTCATGTTTTTGTACTGTTAATTTTTTTGGTCTGCCACTCGGTGCAATATTCTTTCTTTTCTATATTTATTTACTAGGGTAAGTGGGTTATTTACTGTGTTTGTTCCGGCCGAATCGCGGACCGCGGGTCAACGCACGTTCGACATTCGATGTACGCCGTCTCGCCGTTTTTGTCGAATAAACGGCGAGGCGGCAAGACAATAACACGATCGACGTGCGTTGGCCCGACCGTCAAACGCTCGCCTCGGCCGTTGTAAACACGCGGCGTTTTGCCTTAGGAGGCAATGACCCGGCCTTCGACGCCTGACGATGCTTCTCCTTGAACATCGGCCAGGTGTCTATATATACTGCCGCAAATTCGATAACGGATGGAATTGTCAACAATTTCAGTGCAGATACCATTACAAGTTTTATTCAGCGCCCTTGCGCCCGTACGACGCCGTGCTTCATTTTTATAGTCTGCGAAGTCGTGCTTCATTTCATACTAAGTTCGAAGCCGTGCTTCATTTCATACTAAGTTCGAAGCCGTGCTTCAAATTTAACCTCTGAACGGAGCCGTGCTCCAAACATTGTAAACGAGGACTGCGGAGTCCAACAAATAAATCGTTGTCGTCTCCTCACAACTTCCGGCGGTTTTTTTGTGCCGTGCGCAACAGTGTTCATTAAAGTGTCGTCCTAAGTTTTCGACAAATTAAATGGTTTTCTTAACCCTTATCGCAATTCTTAAAATATTTAAAATATATGTTGATTAGTTGTGTGCGTGAACTCGGGATTTCCCGAAACCCGATGCTTGGAACGGGATGAGGAGATGTGTATCGGGTCGGGACGAGATCGGGACGACAATATTCAAGATTCCTGAAAACATTCGATTTCCTATGCTACCAATTATTACAAAACGACACATCGCCGTACCTAGTACAGAATTGACTAGCGAAAAGATGTTTTCAACAATTGGAAATATCGTTGCAATCGAGAGAACCAAGCTATTACATACTGTCATACGTAGAGAATTTTAAATCAAACTATACATATCTTACTTTTCTGGTTTGTTAAAAAATATAAAATTTTGCAAAATAAACTGCAACAATGGAAATCAAAATTTTTTAACCAGTATTTTAAGAAGTCCTAAACATTTTCGGAAAACCCGAAAGTTTCAAGATCCCGTCCTGATCCGTACTCGCACACCTCTAACATTGATGTCTATTATATAATATAAATACACAAATTTTATGATAACCGAAATATATAAAGAACACAAAATAATTAACAAAATCTAATATAAAAATCAGTTTTCGATCGAATTACTGCGCTCTTAAAAAATGAAAGGTTAATTACTATGTGTCAGTAACTGAGCCTTTTCTAATTACCATGTGCCAATTTCTGATCACTGATCTAGTTACCGTGTGTCGATTTCTGTGCACTGATCTAATTAGATCTAATTTGATGTAATCAGTTCTAGGTAAATACTAAACTTCGAAAATTGTATGAGCTTTAGGTATCATAACTTATTATACATGTTTCAGTACTTGCAATATTATTTTAAAAAAGGAAAGAAAATTACGTGCAGTGTCCATACATTTCACAGACCAAGAAATTAACGTTAAATGCAATACGCAGTTTGTCATAAGAGGGCTCTGTAATCACAACGCACACATAAAAAAAGACATGAAAACTTAAAACAAGACGCAAATATATCTAGGCAGTGGATTAATTATTATTTTTCTGTAATTTTGTCGAGTTTTATAGATATAATAGTTTATTCTTTTGTTTTGGAAAGCATGATTTTTGTATCTTTTTCGTCTTTATTTGCAACCTGATTCATAGGGCAAAATGACGTCAAACCATTATTAGAAATTTAAGAAGTTAGTTTCTGCATTTCATAAATCTTAGGATGTTAAACTTTTGATTCGGTTGTGAAAATTACAGGTGAAGGGAACTAGTCAAATAAAATGGTTTTCGTTCTGTGACACTATGTTTCCTGAAGCATTCTGTTATATCTTGAATATATTAGATCAATTGAGAATAAACACAAGAAATTATCGTAAGATCGGCAGTACCCCAAAGTAGCCATGTTGCAGTAACGAGGACAATCGTTTCCGACTTCAAAATGTCGTGGCCACTTAACATATAAGCGACTTTTTAGCCGACATTTCGAGCTCTACATTTAATTATTATACAATGCACTGAAACACTTGACTGAGCATTCATCGCAGGTAACTGTTAGGATAGCTGTTAAAGTGATAAGGTACCCTGCGAGTTATTGACCTAAAAATATAAAAATAACTGTCTGTTAAATATGAGTTACCTAGAATCATATGATACAGCAACCATTAACTGCTATTGTAAAAAAATACTTAGTACCTAGAATTGTCGTAATGGGAACGTCAACTTCTGCCAATTAAATTCTTATTCAATGAAGAACGGCTCCATTCCATTCGTAAAGTAATACATTCAAAAATAGCATATCAGTCATCCCTTTCACAATACATACCTGGTTTGTGAGAAATAATATTCACAGCCTGTCTGTAATTTAAATGTTTACAAGCGAAAAATAGTTTATCAAGAAACTTATAAGAAACAGGAATGCCTTGCAGCGACACACGGTCGGCGATCAAATATCCATTCGAACTGTCTGCTTTCAGATGTCATGGATTAGGTGAGAAATATCTTCCCTGATGTTTATAAGCCTGGAAATGACTTTATTCTTTTACTATTTTCACGTGTACAGCAAACTTCGCTGATGAAAACGTCGCCAGCCGTGTACCGATACGGAATTATAGTCGTCGATTGTCAACAACAATAAAAACAAGTCGTGAGGATTAGCCTAGCTTCCGATGTAGCTGAGTAGAATCCATTCTTCTTTTAGTTTAATAGCGAGGTTAGGACCTCGTCATCCGGTCTGGTAACGGTCAGATGTAGTTCAGAACAACACTTTTCCGTCAGCCCGGCCGTCTTACGGCGAGGCCATGTCTGTGGACCGTACTGATCTGTTGGTGTGAGTTTTACGATGTACCCGCGGTGACGTTTGTATAAATGGACCTCAAAGGTCGTTACGTTACCTTTCATTTGGCATCCTTACGGGCATTCTTACACTATTGTTTCAGATGCATCGTAATCGGCTGATATTGGCTAACGAGACCGGCGATACCGATGCTGCAACGAAGCATCCCGGAGGATCGAGAGCTTCCGAAATATTGAACTGAAAGAAACAGAACGTCGCGATCATTCTCCAGCATTCCAGGAACGTGTCCAGGAAGAAATAAAAGAAGATCGCGGAGACACCGCAGATATGTATCAATTTCGATCGTGAATGTACACATGACCATTGTACCATTTTTATATCTTTACATTTGTAGCGACCAGTCGTGCGCACAATAAGATCTTCAGTCCTCGTGCAAACGGCCAACGTAATTTATGACACTCCTTCGAAGAAGCTATTTTTGAGAAGACAAGCTCACCACTTGATAGCACATGTTTGCACAGTAGAGTCTTTTTAAGAAATTCCTCAATAGCTAAAGAAACCGTCATAAATTAGGAGAGTTTTCGAAGGGTACTCGAAGCGGGCCCAGCGACGTGGGTGGTCCGACGTGGGTGACCCGGAGGAAAATTTCCACACGTTGTCACGTACAACTCATCATCCCCTCCGATTACCGAGCCATCCCGAAAATACGCAAAGAGCGTAAGGGGCGGGCGGTAAAAAGGACAAAATGAGCAACGCTGATTGGAAAGGCCCAACGCGTGGGGTTGACCAATCAGGGTTGTTCAAGAATTTTACCAGAGCAAACGGCGAAACGAAGAATCAAACTCGATCACTGTATCACGACTCGTCCACAGACATAGTCCGCGAAATAAAAAGAACTTTCTACCACCGCACGCGAGAGTACTATTAATTACGAACAGACCCTACCCGAAACATTTTTACATTTTTATTAAATTATTTCGTCATTAAAGTTATACTTCGAATACGCCCATCCTAATCCTACAAATACTCCGGCGGACAATGATAAGGAACCTCAATATTTCTGAGGATGAACACCTATTTGTTCATATACATGGAAAATGAATACACGTCACAATATGGTAGTATTTTTGACGTAATACATGAAGAAATGAAATAAATCGTTCGATTCATTTGTTATTTATGCAAAAAAGTGAAATTTTGTGTGGACGAAATGATAAGGCACTTTAAATATGGAACAAAAATGCTTTGACGTTGTCCCCGTTTTGACCGGTGGTCAAGCTGGAAAATGAGGCCAACTCCGGGATTTTACAGGCTCCTAGGCAGACCACCCGACATAATGCACGATATTCGGGAATTCGATTCATGACGCAGGAAAATTCGTTCGGGTAGAGTGCCAGGCGAGCCCACCTGAGACGCATTCGACCAGCCTATCTTTCGGACATCCGATCCCTTTTACCTGCGCTATCATGTACGCCGTTATAATTGTACATGCATTCGATCACGTACGCCACAATGACAAAAGGTATAAAAGAGTAATAAAACAGTCGTTCATTGGTAATCAAGCATAATACATTCCTTACCTTACTTATTAGCTCTGTATTATTACGCCACGGCTAACATACGTAAATTACTGAATAAAACCGCGCAAGTAACATGCAAATACGAGGCATAATTCGCTGATCACAGCACAATACACGTGTGCCAATAATTAGGCCAGTATCCTCCCCCTCCCCTATATGTACTTCGTTTATGCTAAAGTAGCTACTACCATTTGGGACCAATTGTTTTTTTCCACCTTGTGCCATCCACGTAGACCGAGAATTTTTCTCATCAAGTATACTTAAAACCATTTATTTGTTGATCGCGTCTGCGATTCTGTAATAAAGACTCGACGTGTTTACATGTATTTAATCGTTTATTTAGGTTCAACCATTCCGACTAACAGTCTCCCATTCTGGGATAGTTCCAGCCCCGAACAGAAATGAATAACACATGGAAGGGATGAAGCTGGGTTATGTTAGAGGAGGAGGAAACACAAATTTTTTGAAAAGATGATTATTTATTGTATAATAAGGATGACGAAGAATTATGACAGAGGAAGAAAATTGTAACTTTGTTTTTAAAAATTAATTATTTAATTATTTATTTTTATTGGGATTATGGCTTGGATTATTTATTTACTGTACAAAGTTTTACTAAAACTTTTATTATAATTTTTATTTTTAAGAAGATATATGTACGTTATGCACGAACGACTGATTGCCCAATTTCAACTAACAGACCGCGACTGAATTTCGTCCGCGTATATACCTTTTTGATGTGATCCTCTCCACCAATTAAAGACGGTCATTTATCGCGTTTTACATTGTATGCTACCGCTGGTGTGCTCTAACGACACCGGCGATAATGGGTGTGTATCGCGGTGTGTATTTATAAATTACAGTTTATATTACCGCCTGTGCGCGCTTAAGAAACCGGCGCAATGAAATCTGATAATTTCGAACTTCAGTCCCAAGCAAAGTATAAATTAATTTTTGTCCGAGGCTACAGTTACTTCTTCAACAATTTTAGATTACAACTATTACTACTACTACTACTACTACTATTGGTTGTCCTTTTAATAAATATATGTACTATTAACTCTGAATACACTTGGTAATGATATAATGAGTAAAAGAAAAGTGATAATAATAGAGTACACCTATATCGGCCATGAATTGAATTTTGATGAAATCGAATCGATTATGAATTGGGTACGAGGTGTGAAATCCAATCGAATAAAAAAATGGATCGTGTGCTACGAATTAGTTCGCGGTCAATTAGTATAACAACAATCCACCACCGTCCCTGATAGATCCGCATTTTTTAAAAATTGCTACGCAATACATCGTTCTTTTCTAGCACATGTTTATATATTTTGCATGTTTGTATTTTTTCAGAAGTAAACAAGCTGTAGGATCAAAAATGATGCGCAACGCAGGAGTCGACGAAATGAAGATTATGCAAGAAATGCTCGAAAAATCTCAAACCCATATTCATTGTCAGAAAGCATTTCATCATCGAGGCAGGGATGCAGAAGAAATCACGTGCACGATCCATCATCGCCGAAGGATTCAACATTGTGGACTTACGGTCCGTGGTCGAACAAGCTTAGTGATAGGATATTACTCACGAACGTTTGCATGTTCCACCGGTTTAAGGAGCTCAGGATTAACAACAACAATGTGCGTCCCGACATTTCACCGGGACGTTCGAGCGACTCAAATGAGTTGCGAGCTAAGATATCTTGACGCAGTATTGGAACCTAATACTTTAGAAGAGACATTGTCAATTAAACAATATCAAGACCATACGATTCGTGGATTAAGAAATAGATTGGAAACAAGCGAGGAAAAACATTATGAATTAAGGGACGGTTAGTTTATAGGAAAATAGAAAAATTAATAATGATAAATTGTTATTTTACGTACCCGCGTGTTTAGAAAATAATATTATTAGACTAATGACAATATATATATATATATATATATATATATATATATATATATATATATATATATATATATATTATATAAATATATATAAATATATATAAATTATTAGGCTCATGACAATTTGGGGCATGTAAGTATTGACAAAGTCATCGATGACATAAGACAAATATACTGGTTTCCGGAAATGCGACAAAAGATTAAACAATATATTAACAATTGTTTGAAATGTATTGAATTTTAGCTAATTAGTGGTAGACAGGAGAGGTTTTTGCATAGTTTACCTAAAGGTGACCTACCATTTCAGACAATTCATGTGGATCATTACGGAGAAGTGTGGAAAAGGTTTTATATATGTTTTGGCAGTAGTGGATGGGTTTATACCAAATTCGTTAAACTGTTTGCTTGTAGATCGACAAGATCTGAATAAGTGATTCGAAATTTGACAGAGTTTGAAATGAAGCATTGTGTCAGATTGTTCGAAAACTAAAACGATACCGGATTGTGAATAAGTTTAAGTTTGTGTGTGTTTGTATGCGTATTTGTTGCATTCCGTAAGACTTATTTTTATTATTTCTTATTTACGTTTTGTGTAATATGAATTGTATATTTTTGAAGATCTAACTCTTGGAAATAAAGTTGTGATTCTTTGGTGACCATGGATGGTCATTCTACAGTTCAGGATTGGCTGAACTGTAGAATGAATCGTGTTAGCTGTGAGATGCGATCGATAAGAAGATTGTTTAATACATTACGATGTTTATTCGAGCCGAGCCTTTGTGAAATAAACAATTTAAAACTTCGACTCAGAATAATAAATTTGCCGATTCATTTCCTACAGTATCATGATACAAATGTAGAGCGACCAGATCTGGGATGAGATCCTGACTACAGGAATCCTTCCCAACTCCCCAATAGTTCAAGAAACCGAGCCAAAAACAAAACTATATCAGTCACCTCCTACGAAAATGCCAAACGAGAATACGCCCCAACCAAGGACCAAGCCATAATACTGCATGCTGTAGATGGTATTACCGTCAGGGACTATGCATTAGCCATAGGAAAGATAATAGGCCCCAGATCTATCAAATACATATCGAGAATTTCAAACGGTAGGGTATGCACATACCTAGATAACAAAGAAACTGTCAGCAACATAACAGCAATATTTAAATCAATTACCATCAGCAACACAAATATTGAAATCCGTCCTATGATTTCGCCGACCCAACGTATCGAGCTGTCAAATGTAGCATCGATCATCCCAAATTCAGTAATTGAAGATGCATTTAGAACCAATAACATCAAACTCTGCTCAAGAATAACCGATCAGAGCAGAGATATCTGACCCTGAATTTGTGCAGCTTCAGACGTCAAGTATACGTCGATATCGACGTCCTGAACAAATTTCCAAGCACATTCTTAATTAATTTTGACGATACCCTACACAGAATTTGTGCCTCTACTGACAAACAGATTTGCTTATTATACAAAAGAATATGCGCAATAAATAAACAAAAAATTTATGTTTCTACTAACTATAAGAAGTGCTTTATTATATGAGAAAACTATTGATTCAATAATACTATCATAAATAATAAAAGGGAGTAATAATTTTTATAATAATATCGTGTCCGAATATTAATGCGAGTCACTGTACTTGAAAGCAGTAATCACAGACCCAGATTTTGCAAACATATTAAGTTTCAGAAGAAGACAAGTCTACAAACTTGTTTATAACAAGTCTCTGAATATTCACCACTTCAGAGAAACAGATCTGCTTCAAATGTAATCAATCAAGCTATAAGCAATGTCCTAACAATACAAACACGAACGAAAACGGTTCCCAAACCGATCCGAATATAAATCCCCTCCCCCCGCATTAACGTATCAATCATCAATGATATATTCATATCGGTCTACGTATTGTCGAATATCAAGAAGGCAGGACAAATACAATGGAAATAGAGCCAGAAGAATCCAACACAAACAAAACGGAGAATAAGAGACCGCTATCTATAACATCAGAAGAAAGTCATATCAACCCAATAAAATTAGCGACTTGAATTTCAAGATCTCTGCTACAATAACATTAAAAAAAGATTAATCAAACGAACAGAACCACCCTTTTGCAACACGTGCAACCAAACTATGTCGACCAACCACGTCCTTTTCGAATGCAGAAAATACGAAATATCAAGACAAAAATACAAGATACTACCCGTCGTAAAATTCCTAAAGGAAACCAACATCTCCCAAGAAATAAAAACAAGAAACAGGACAATAAACCGTCGCTAATGACATGAAGGTCGATACGACGTTAAACCTGAAAAAAAGATTCTTGGTCTTTTCCACAACAGTTTTCTTGTACAAATTCGTTGTATATTACCATCGCTTATCAAAAATGAATATCACGAGCCAGGCTCGCGAACGAGAGTTAGTCGCGATTCTTATAATTGTTGTTACAAAGCAGTTTAGTTATTAAAATTTAAGAAATCCCTACAAAATGCAAAATACAAAAGTGTTAGATAAAAGCAATCATAACGAATCCAGTGATAGTAACGTGTTTGCGCCAATCACAAAGCGTGTAAGGCGTATGATTATAGTTGGGAGTAGTGAAGAGAAAGGTACGACAATCATGGATTTGCCAGAAAGTAAAAAACACACCAATAGTTTGGAAGTATTCTGAACATCATGGAAAAAAAAGCGCCTATTTTAAATAATTTAAGCGAGAATCCAACAATGTTAGACCTATTTTTTATTACATTTGATAACAAGTTTCGGGAAATGCTGACCATGAAAACAAATCGCTTCGCACATCAGACAATTCACGACGAGCGAAAAGACGGCATGTGGACGACACTTGGTATCCTGTTATCTTAGATGAAATAAAGGCCCATTATGCACTGTGAATTTTGATGGGTCAAGTGAAAAAAATCAAATATTTAACTGTATTGAACTAGAAGAGCTGTAGTAGAAACGCCAATATTTAGACAAACGATGCCTTTTAAGAGATTTCGGCAAATTTCGAGATTTTTACATCTCTCTGATAATGAAACTGCTGATAGTAATCACCGACTTCTAAAGATAAAAGCTATCATCAACCTTTGGAATGAAAAATTTAAAGAAATTTACACACCCAATGAATATGTCAGTATAGACGAATCCTTAATGAAATATAAAGAGCGTTTAGCGTACAAACAATTCAATCCATCCAAAAGAGCCTGATTTGTATTAAAAATTTACAAATTGTACGAGGCAAGTACCGGTTTCTGTCACGGATTTAAAATATATACTGGCCAGTACAAAATTGATCGAAATGATAGTGCGTTAGAGAACGTTGTGATAGAGCTGTCATAATTTATAATAAACAAGGAATATACTTTGTCTGTGGATAACTGGTACTCTTCACCAAATCTGTTTTTAAAAATTACACCAGAAAAAGGCAAACGTAATCGAGACAGTGCGCAAGAACAGGAAAAATATGCCAAACGCCAATCAAAAGCATATTTTGAAGAAAGGAGAATGTATATGAAGATGTTGCAATAATTTGATAGCTGTGAGGTGGAAGGACAAGCGCGACGTGTATATGATATCAATGAAACACGAAACTGGAGAGATGGTCGAGTAATCAAACAAAGAATTACAGAAAGTAATGAAGCCTAAATGTATTCTGGAATATAACAAGGTTATGGGTGCAGTTGATCATCAAGATCAGTTGTTTGCCTGTTTCCGAATCATGAAAAAAGTCATCGAAGGATGCCGAAAACTTTTCTTTTGCATGTCAGATATGGCTCTGTTCAATACCTACATTATGCATAAAGCTATTCACAGTTGAAAAAGGGAGACTTATGTTGATTACGGTATAAATATAGCAGAAGCAATTTTACAAATTGTCGAATTACCGGACTACAAAATGCGTGGAAAATTTAGATCAGTTGAAACACCTCTTCGACTCCAAGTTCATACATAAATATAAAATTCGAAGCGAAACGAAGTGAGAATGCGCGAGAGGTAAAGTAGCTTCTGCCGGAATGTTTTAAGAAGTATCATACCGTGGAGGATTTCTGGAGTTGTACGTATTTTCTTATTAGATATTCATTCAAGGTAAACATTTTTTATGATTGATTTTTTTTTCTTTATAATATGCTATGTAACAACAAACATGATTTCTGAGGGTGAAAAAATAATGTATGTAAAATTTCAAAGCGACTGGATAACGGTAACCCGTGTCGCATCGGGTTCAGAGATTTGAAATTTCTATTATGTACGTTAATTTTAATATAAATGTGTACCACTGTTTTAGAGGCGGTACTAAATATTTTTTATAATAAAAATGTAATCTTACATGTATATAATATTATCGTGACTTAATTTAAAATTATACGTTATAATAAAATTAATTGAAATATCTTATAAAATGTCACATACTGATCAATATACGGCTTTTATTCAGATTGATTTGCTGGCATCTGGATGACGTCACCGATAATCTACTAATACTTGTAAAATAAATTGTTTATTATATTCATTTTTCATTATAATAAGCTATTACATTCCGTGATAAACTTCAAGCCTCGTCTTACACTGTCATTAACTAATTTTAAATTCCTTACTATTTCTAAGGCTCTTTTATACGTTTCATCGCTTTTCGGAATGGAGGGATTATTATATAAAAATGCTCATTCCATTCAATCAGACACGAGAAAGCTTGAACATGATTAACTAGACATTATAAGTACGATTATAGGAGAACGATGCACCCCGATACATGTCATACAATTTTTATTAGGCTCTCAGGAGGAAGAAAGAAGAAACGTAAATGAAGAAACGAAAGAACTTCAAGAAGAACCGCAAGATATGATTTTTCACAGTAACGAAATTGTGAACAGAAATTACGTATTCTAATCGAGAGAATAACATTTGAAACTGCACACGCTCCGACGAACTCTCCTCACTCTCTTTCATTTCTCGAGGCCCATACCCAATAATAACAATCACATTCACATTCTCCCTGTTTTTTATTATGTTGACTTATATGTCTAATCATGTTTGGAATAATAGAAAATGTTACCTTTTATCTTTTGTAATAAACTTGTTCCGTTCCGTAGGACCTCCCGTAGAATCCTCATCCGCGGCATAAATTCGCCAACGAGCGAACGCAATCGCGGGTCGAAAAAGCTCGACTCGCTTCGCACACACATTTTGGTCCTTCGAGCCGGATCCGCGACACATTCCGGTCCCTCGAGCCGGATAAGTGCGAAACAAACTGGTTTAATTGATTCGGTTAATCTCCCGACCACAAGTCTGGAAATATGTAGTCCTATGCTTTTCTGGCCAGTGCTCAGTCGATACACTTGACTAAACCAATTTCACACCAACCGATGATTTTCGAAAAAGAATTTCATAATTTTGGTATTCTAAATAATGTTGTATACATAATAAATCTCACAGGTGTATTTTAAAAATTGGTGAAAAAAATTTCTTTAATGATATTACAATAATTTAAATCTCTGTAGTTTCGGGAAAATACTCTATATACTATATTGTAGTACCATATAGTGTTTGTTTGAATTAGTTTTATTTATTTTGATCTTATTTTTATTAATAAATATTTAGCGTTATTTATAAAACTTACATTTGTAGGATAGTAATGCATAAATGCTAACTGAAAACGTGATCATTTTTTTATATCATTATACTCGAGGTAGGAAAGTTAATTCTTAATTCTATCAATTCAAATGAATTCTGCAGTATTTATGGAGTATATTTTGATTCCAATAGATCATTTTGGACATATGTTGCACAATGTAGTCATCGAGACGAGCTTTTCTATTTCTTCCATCGAATGTGTCGACCCGATGTCGCGTTCAGTGATGGTTCGTGAAAGAAATTATTCGTAATGAGACTTAATTCTGTTTGTACTATACACAGTATTGTACTATAAGGAAATTATACATATATCTGTTTGAACCGTTCAAACGAACACGGTAACTCCTACTAACGTATAGTTTAAAGCTAACGAGAAGACTTTTGCGACCAACGTGTCCGCACTGTGTATAGTCGCCTTCTCGTCAAGTCGGAATAATGCACATAGCGGCTTGAGTACGAATCATGCATAAATAAAGTGTGGATAGTAAAGTATTACTATATTACTTTCATGCATGCTATAGCGAAGACAACCTGCAAAATTGACATCACTTTTATCAACACTAAATTAAATCGTGGGTTTAAACATGAATGTTGAGTATTATCAAAATCTGAATCATAATAACGTTCTATGTGAAATATATAATAGAATGAACCATCTACATCTTACAGTTGTATGTATTTGCGTAACCGGAGTATGAAGTTTTGGAAATATGTAGTACTCAGGAAGGCTCATAAAGTGCAAAAATAAGTTAAATGTTCGACAATTTTCAAAATTACTAGTTCGTTATTCTTATAAAAGTTTATGTTGCAAATATATCTTTTCGTTGGGAACTCTAGTAGTGTTGGAAGGATGAATTGGATAGTGGACTGTACAGTAAAGAACGCTAGTGTAATAACACTAAATATATTTTAACCAATAAGATTTGTACAGAGCAGCATAATATACAATAGAATGATAAAATCTATTGATGTATCATGAAGGTCACGAATTTATACGATCAAGCGATCAATTTATGATTACAAAGCTGTAGCGAAATTTGCAAGTGCAATTGATTATAGCGAAGCTAGGCTGCAAGCACAAAAGTATACAGACACTGGACTGCAAGAGCAGAGAACTTAGAGTTATATATACTAGCGCAACTATATGTATCTACGTAACAGTAGTTGATAACTAATGCCACGTTCGCGGTGTGAGGGCCTATTTATTTCGTTGTGAATATTGAAAACTAAGCAGCATTGAAAGTTCGTTACAGTGCACGAAGGCAATGACCTAACGAAGAGCGCTGCATGGGAAACAACGAAAAATAGGTAACGGATTTGATATTGGGATTATTGGAAGGTGATAAATACATTGCGACGCTGCAAAAAAAGACTGTTTGAAGTGTTTACTACGGGTTGTCTACCTGGACGGGCGTCGAACTCGAACAGCTGAGCTCGACTTAATGTAAAAAAACTAACGTCGCGCTAGAGTTCTTATGCATCGAACCAAGTGATACCAGTAAAGAGGAGGTAATGGACTGCATTAAATGGAACATTCAGATTGAGAATACTCCATTTTTTATTACTGCAGAGCTATGCATTCTTGGTAGTTTGCAGAACATTTCTTGTACTCTACGCGCCCGAAATAACTAAATGTTTTCCTAAAATGGTTATAATATGGAGGAAGAAAAGCAATGTAACAGTAGTCGTTGGTTTCATTAGTCGAAGGCAACTATGGCTGGATACGACAACGTTACTTACCTAAGTATTAATTACAGGAAAATATAGCCATTTTCAAAGAATCATAAATTAACTTCACAACTATCGACTTCAATTTCCAAAGTATTTCAGAATAATTGCTGATTAATTCAGGGTTACAAAATTTCAAATAGTGTACATAACTAGAAAAGTAACGCGCAGTGGATACATTCTTGGTATACTGGCAACAAATATTAATCACATAATGAAAAATAGCAAGAATGCACGATTCCTAGTAAATATTGAAGTGGAAATACAGAAAGCAGGAATTTGCTTGCTTGATGATTTACAGTTTTTGCCGTCAACAAAAACCGATTGGGTCAACATGGAAGTTGAGTGATGCAGTTTTCATGTCAAGATTCACGTCAGTGTTCAGCAGATATCCAGATGACTATTGCGGAAGTAACCAACAAGAAAAGTAAGACTACATTGATCTGAATTTCGACGTACTTTTGAAGCAAGGCTTTGAGAATTGCTTTTGGATCTTCCATACCAAACTTTCCTGAATTTGGTTAAGAATCTGAAATATTTACTTCTCGGGGTGAACAGGACCGGAAGTGTTTCTGCGAAGCCGTGTATATTATCTATGAATCAAATTGTGCAGTAATGGTACCAAGAGTCATTGAAATCTGGATCGGTAATTTTTATTTACTCGTCATTATATGGTGTTGCCTTCCATTAATTAAAAACTTGCAACCATATTTGGATAACAAGCAATACAGCTTCAGAGGATTGATTTCTCCATTCAAATCCTACTGCCACTAGAGATATTGCTTTCTCGAGTTCGTTGATCAATTTACTGTCTGCTTCCTATTCTGACACGATTAAATCAAATACTCTAGATTTATAAAAATCCATGTTTAAAATGTTTAAGTTGGAACGTTCATTCGATGAAATTGATAATGCAGATTGTCTAGTTGTAGCAACTTTTGCGAGGACAAAACCTTGTTGTTGTCTATTAAGTAAGCTGTAAAGTTAAAAAGTAGGTGCGTCGAATCTTTTCGAGCAAACTCAAGCATTTATAGCATTGCAGAGTTAATGCAATTAATAAACTTATTTCTGAGGTTTTTCATAGTAGTGTTATTGGTTTAAATAGGTCTATGATTTATATTGGACAGTATTTATCGCAGTTCTTCTTGTGAAATGGAACCGCATTGTATATTATGTGCTTGAGTACGAACGCTGTGTATTTCGAACCTACACTGATTGTGATACACTGCATTGGTTTAGGTTGAAGTACGGAAAAGACTCGGTCAGGAAAGAAATTTTTCATTCTTATTGGAGGTTTTGTAAACGTTTTTAAAAAAGACAGAAATGGTAAATGTTTATATTGTTTATATAACAGTGCAATACATTCTTCGCAATATTTCGGGTCGTAACATTCCAATTTGAAAAAATCCTTCTCGCTAGCATTGTTTTTATGTGAAATGAAGTCATTTGCATAATTTGGGCTTGATCGAGTTTCGGAGATGCGTTCGAGACTAGTTTCGGATTGACAATACCTTTTTCAGTAAACTTGACAATTTCGAATTTGACGAACGTCATCAATTAAATTGTTAGAATATTCAAAAATCTTATTTCTCTATAATCATAAATAAATTATTCTTGATGATATAATTAAATAAGTCAATGCGGGTGAACTCCTGGGGCGAATTTTACTTCTGTATTCTATCGTATTCTGTAGATGCTATTTTTATCGCTGGTATACAGGGTTTCTCAAAATAACGTTACTTGAATTGACCTCAGGAACCCTCCATTTCCGCAAGTAACATAATTTTGAGACACCCTCTATATGGTGTCAGAATGTTCACTTTACTGTACACTAGAGGTAAGCAGGGATCTGAGATTTCAGGTTAGAGTCGGGTCGAAAATTTCCTTTGAGTTTGGGTCAGAACCCGAAACTTTTGGTCCCGAAATGTTCAGAAATATAGTGTATATTACATATTACATGTTACTTGTGAACTCGCCATGAAATCTATATAGCGGGGCAGTGTCCTTCGGGAGCCGGTTTTGCAAGTAGCACCTTGCTTCTAGGCTCCTGGTGAAACGCTGACGAGTGGTTGTTTTTGGTTTATGCTGTGATGTTGGATCCGTTGCTGCCTGTAATCCAGACTTATCAAGTGAATTACGTGATTGTGGTTACCTGCAGGATGTAAAAAATTCATTTTAATGAGTGACTGAAGGAGAAAAATTTGCAAAAAAACTCCGGCTTGAGAGGATGCCGTTGAATAATATGGTGAATAATATGATTATATTGTTACGGTGACTTGTCCGAATCAAGTCGCTGTAACGTGAAACTGCCCTGTTGTGAACAACTCCTTAAAAAATAATAGAAGATAGGTGTTGCCACGGAGAGTGTTACCAACGGACAATCGGAGAGTCGAAATCGGACCGTCGAACGAGCAACATTTCAAATTGAAAGATCTGAAATATAATCGTATTGAGTTGTATTATAGTTTATATTCTTTATTGTAAATATATATAAAATGCCGCGACGCGAGAGAAACGGAGTGATTCGCAACAATATGATAAGTAGAGGATAGGTGTGGAGAGGAAAGGAGGGTAGGGTGAGTCAGCGATGAGGAAGTGGGGGTGTTGGATTGAGTGAGTAGTGGTGTATTACCATTTGTTGCTTTGAGTGTGATGGGGTCAAGTCAAGTTGAATTAGGATTGTACGTGGAAAAGTGCTGAGAGTTGGAGTTAACTATTTGTTAAGGCTCGAGAATTAGTAGGTTTCAAGATTATTGGAGTTGAGAGGAAGGGAAGGAAAGAGGAGTTCGTTGTTATGATTGTTGTACTTTGTTGAGCTTGTAGCTCCTGTAGTGGTTGTTGCTCTAGATGACGTGGAGAACTTCAACGTTGAGTGTTCTGTTGAGCAGAGGGAGTGTACAAGATCTGTGTGTATGGGCTATAATTGCCGCAGTTTGTTGGTTATAGTTGCTTGAGATGCGTCATGGACGGGGGTAAATGAAATGTAATTATTGGACGTGCGAATTGTAAAAAGAGATAATAGGAGTGCAATGCATGCAACCGCGCAGGAACATTTGCTATGTTACGAGCCGAGGGCCAGGCAGCTTTGCGTGGTCAGAGGTTCGATGCGATTGGGATTTTTTATAAGGGAGATTGCGTGGACCAGCCGATGCTTCTTTCAGCACGGATGGCTACCGAGTAATCAGGATAGGATTTGGATAAATTGGATAGGATGAATAGAATAGATGATAGAATAGAATAGAATAGAATAGGATGCCTCGTAACTTTTGCAAGAAAAATTGAAGATACACCTCGAGTAGTTGTTTATTGGTTAAAAATTTGTATATTATTAAATAATTAAAAATATATGATAAGTTAATTATATTTAAGAATAATGTTAAGATGTAAAGATTTATAAATTTAGATTACTTCTTTTGAAGTAGAATTGTTAATTAATCTATGAATATATAAAGATATTTATTAAATATTAATTATTTGTTTAATGGATCCATTAAAATATATCTATGAGGACAGATAATATTTCTAAATTTATAGTTGATCTATTAAAAATATATATTAATAAATTTAATAATCCTGTGATTTTTTTATATTTTATAAATTTATAATATATATTATATAATTCTCTAATTATAGTTAATTAATAAAATATTTGAATAAAATATAGATATTAATATATATTATAATAAAACGTAAATATATATTTAAATATGTATTTATTATACAGGGTGTCCCAAAAATGTCTCGCAATACGGAAATGTGGGGCAGCTGAGATCATTCTAAGTAACTTTTTCCTTCGCGAAAATGTAATCTGCAGCTTTGTTTACGAGTTATTAACGAAAAACACTGACCAATGGGAGGTGACGGCGCGAAGTTCGAGAGCCCGCAGCACGAGACTTTGACAGAAGGTCCGGACAGACTCGAGCCGCGTTCGAAGTACTGAACAAGTCACGAAGCGTGAAATTTCCGGATTTTTTTTTACTATGTGAAAGTGATATTTTTAAACAAAGAGCTGTTCATCTTTATTTTAGAACGTCTGAATATTATTTACCATTTTAATTTTCTAGTGTGCATGACACCTCATGGGTACCATATGAAATTTGTATGCAAGGTGTACAGTGAAGATTAACAAAGTTCGTAAATGATATTTTAATTTAAATAATTCCGTGTCCGAACAGAATTCAACGAATGATTTGCAAAGCTGATTTAATAATAAATAATCGCATTAAGAAACGTAAAGGATTTGTTTATTAGATCGACTTATTATCGATTATCGTGAGAATGTATCGATGTCCTCTATTGTCTCTAGCATATCGTTGAACCTCGACGATGTCGGCTTGCCAGAGATTGTTACGTAAAGCAATACCAAGAAGTATAAAAAAAGAAGGAGTTGAGCCGTTGCCCAACTCTCTAACTCTTTATTACAAATAATACAAGTTTTATACGATTTACAATAGTTTATACCGAGTACAATAGTTCCGTAGCTGGTGGAGGATTCGTCAAGGCTGAGGTTTGGTGCGTTGGAGACTGGTATTTATATCGGTCTTTGTCAGGGGTTGGTGCTTCCAGAACATTCGGCGACGGGGCCATGTGCAGGATCTTGGGTGGGTTATCTTCCGGATGACGTAGTGTCTGTGTGTAACATGAGAATGTATTAAGGCCCTTACAAGATCGTCGAGTCCTCGCACGATCACTCGCCTGCGCGGGAAGAAACGCGTCGCCGGAGCATGCAGTTCGTTCACCAAGTTTACTTTCTCATCGCTCATGATTACCACTGACACCTCTCTCTCTCTCTCTCTCTTGCTTTATCGGGTCCGCGGTCGCTTCAAAACGAAAGATGAACGAATTATTCGTTTAACTTTATGCTACCGAGGTTTCTCGGTTCAATCATTATCTTCTTCATCTATGTTTCAACTCAATATTTGTAAATCTATCGTTCCAATTTTCGTCCACAGATATCGCTTGATTGGTTTCGCAGCAATTCCAACGAATACTCGTTCTATCGAACCACCTGTTAAATTTATCAACAGGCATTTCATTCATTACTGCAGTAACGAGTATCGAACGATTTAATTTAGAATCAATCCGACTTCTTCGAAGTTCTTCGATTGCGGATATTATTTCGTTGTCGTGACCAGTGGGCCCGGCATTTTTCGATGCCATCAGCAATATCAAACGATACACCAGCTCGTTCGGATCGTCCCAATGCACGTAATCGATTGGATTGTTGGTTACGCGCATCATCGTTGGAATTTGTATACCCTTTCCGCGCAACGTCGAAAACATCGGTCCTACGATAGTTTTGTACTTGTAACCCTTATTCCCCATCATTTGGTTACCTCGCTGATGCGCGCGCGTAGCGATGAGAATGTTTCTGTAAATATCCTTATCGACCTCGATGTACAGGTTCTCGTCGGGTATTCTTTTGAATATCAATTCGTAGAGACCTGATAACGATATCGTCGTTGCTTTTAACATCAAACGTGGTGTTTCCAAGTATCAGTTTGTCATTATAAAAATACACTCCATACACGTTGTCCAAATTTTTCGGTGGTCCGCTAAAGGAATTGCGCAAGTATTTGCTGGCTAAAGGTCCAAGATTGTTGAACAAATGTTCTTATTCGTCGCGGTGCGATTCAGGACTTTTCAAAATGTTTCGCACCGATGATTCCAACGATGCTGTGGCCGTTGGAGACGATTCGAAAGCTTTCTCTTGTTGCTCCGAAAGTATCGTAGGTATCGTTTCGTGCGTCTTATTGCCACCCGCCTCGTTAAGGTCACTGTTGCCACTGTCGTCGTCGTCATCGTCGTCGTCGTACAACACATAGCCGATGTCATCGTTGGTAAGGACAGGGGAATATATTTTCTTTTTCTTCTTCAAATGCATCCTTGGCGTTAAAGCTGCTTCGTCATGCTTCCTCTTCTTCTTCTTGTTCCATTTTCTCTCTACTTTCTTCATAGAGAATAGCGACTGCGTTTACGGATCCAACGGCCGATCCGCTATCGGCATATTATCGTTCGCTTCCGTAGCTGTATTTTGAACCAGCTGTTTCAACGGCTCCTCGATCGGGCGTAAATTCGTCTCAATGTTCGACTCCGTATTCATTTTCCCAACCTTCAGAGCTAAACTATTTTTACGTATGACATCACTGGTCTTGGCTATTTCTTTGGCGATCGCGGCTCGCCGGTTTTCCTTAGACCGACGCATATCGGGCGGTACGATGCGACTTCAACGACTCTTGCAGTCCAAATGAGCCCCGATCACAGTACGACAAATTCGTTAAACCGCGCCTGTAACGACCACGATTCGCAGGGCTGTCTTTGTCGATTACAAGGAATCCGTACTTGTTTCGCCAATACCTCGTACAAAGTGCGTTGAACGTTTCGAACGACATATCTGTATTCATATGATTCGTGACATCTTGATTGAATAGAATCACTAGATTTGCATTGTCGCGAATCAAATGTTTAGGTATTCTCGCGTACGATTGCGACAGATAGAAACAACCGATGTGCGAATGTCTGCCTATCGCGAAATATTCTCTCATGACATCCTGTTCGTCGCAAGCAACGTCGTCAAAGATAAATATCGAATTCGGCCGAGCATCTGCCTGAGGAATCACGTCCGCGTTGTCCGAGTAGGCAAAATAACCTACATCCCCCACGGACGAGAACAAGTTGCTCAAGTATTGATACTATGGTTGACGCTGCGATTTCGAATACACGTACAAGTTTGCGAATCGCAGCCAATTCGGACTCTCCAACAGACTAATCATAACATTCGTTTTACCCGCTTTGGGAGCTTTGGAAGCGTTGACAGATGGCGCTGCTGGGGTGATCAAAACAATAAACGATGCGAAAGCTGCGAAGAAACAATTGGAAGAAGCGCGACGACACAATCGCGCTATGGAGGGCCGCGGAGTGTATCTCGCGCCGTACAAACGTGGAAAAGGAATGAAGTAGAAAAAGAAGTCAAAAGAAAGGAAAAAAGATAACTCGACGACGGACGTGGAATTGAAAATCGTCTGTAAAAAATTACCGCATTTTCGCGGAGTTTTCATGCGCGATGAATTGCCGAAACAAATATGGGTAAACGAACGAGGAATAGTGAATCTGGATAGCGGTCATGGTTCAGGAACGCACTGGGTCGCGTATATAAAACATGATTCGCGAGTCAGTTACTTCGATAGTTTTGGAGATTTTCGACCACCGATCGAATTGATTCGTTATTTCCGACCATCACGTACAATCACAAGATTTATCAAAGTTACGACGAAAGCGTGTGCGGACAATTGTGTGTGAAATTTCTGCGAGGAACTCTGATATAGTTCGTCGCAAGGATGTCATACACGCTCACGTTATCGGGAAGAAGTAGCGTGTTAGCATCCAAGTACTTCCCGCCTATAGATCTCAACAATGCCGATTACGAAGTGGGCCTGCTCGATTTGCAAACTTATTACACAATACCAAACATCAGTTCAAATATCGGTATTGGGATTTTGGCTTGGATTATTTCTCAAATAAATATGATATTAATTCCATTTCTTAAACAGCTTTATTTTTACTTTCATTTGAGAGAAGGTATATGTACGAACTGACGCCTGCTTATATACCTTTTTTGGTGTGGTCTTCTACACAATCAGAGGCGGTCATTCATCGCGTATTACATTGTATTCTCGGTGCTGGGATCACTAACGGTCAGAGCACGATGTGTTCTAACGACACCGGCGATGGTGTATGGCGGCATCTTCGATATACAGTTTACATCACCGTCGGTGCGCGTTGACGAAACCGGCGAAAAACGTAATCTGATATTTTCGAATATCAGTCCCCAGAAAAACCTGACCAGACCATTTATTTCTTATATTAATTGAACAATGAGAAAAAAAATTCTGTTATTGTACGCCTATTCCAACTCTCATTTGGATGAACTTCTGTCCTGGAAGTGGCTTGGTCAGCATATCTGCCAATTGATGACCTGTTGGAATATATTTTAATATTACCACTTTATTCTCTACCTTTTTTTTTTTTTTTTTTTTTATTAACGTGGGGGAAATCTGCTGGTCAGACCCGCCCGAAGGACGGGACGGGGGTAGTGCGGGGTTAGACCCGCTAAAACCCCCACGGCGGCCTAGGGCGCTGGCGATTAGCGGGGGAGCCACGGGAACTCTCAAAGAACACAACCGCGGCTCCTCCTCGCCTGGTCGGCCACCAGGATGGAATGGCGGTGGCCGGCCGCGTCCCGGGGGGGGGGGGGAGATTTATCCACCCCCCATGAATCATCTTGATTCGGCGGTGCGGGGGACCGCACCCCACACCGCCTCGTCACTCCCAATATGGGGAGGACATCTTCAGTTGGCAGGCGGCGGGCAATTAAACCAGCATAATCTGGTACACCCGCCGCCCGCCTATTCTCAGCTGCTCGGGGGGGGGGGGGCTCTAGGCGTGGGCGCACACGCCGCACCCCCCGCTCACGGCGACCCTGCTCGGCAGCCACCTTCTGCAACATTACCTGTTCGCAGAAGGCGATGGCTGCCGCCCATTTTCTCGGGCTCTCCAGCATGGCCCCAACTAAGCTGGAGAGAGCGAAGTCGCGACCAACTTCCCTTCTTAGGACTCGGCGCAGCATTGAAAAGGCGGGGCATACCTTCAGTGTACTTTATTCTCTACCTACTCTCTGGCAAAGTGATATTTAATATCGATATGTTTTGATCTTTTGTGACTAGTTGGGTTGTTTGCAATACTAATACAACCATTATTGTCTTCATAGATTACAATGGATTCTGATATATTTACTTTGATACTGGTTGCTAAAGATTTTAACCATAATGCTTCTTTAACTGCTTTAAATAAAGCCATGTATTCAGCCTCAGTCGAAGAGACCGCGACTGATGATTGCTTTTTCGTATTCCAACTAATTGTATATTTTTCGAACAATTTAAATATATAACCAGTTGTGTCGTTTCCATCCCAATCTGAATCAGCATACCCTGCTGTCTATCAAGATGTTATCATGTGTACCTCTTGTGTACGTTAGTTTGATATCTGTCGTGCCTTTCAAATATCTTAAAACTCTTTTAAGACAAATCCATAATTCCTTATTTCTTTTATTTGTGTATCTTCTCAAAATGCTCACAGTTACACATAGATCAGGTCGCGTACAGATCATAATATTGTTACGTGCCGAGGGCCAGGCAGTTTGGGTGGCCGGAGGTTGCATGCAATTGGAATCTTTTTGGATGAGGTGCGTAGACCAGCCGATGTTTATTTCGACACGGGTGGCTACCTTTTAGGTTAGGATGAGGTGCGTAGACCAGTCAATATTTATTTCGACACGGGTGGCTACCTTCAAAGGGGTTTGGATAAGGTGGTTGGAGGAATTGGTGTTAGGATGCCTCGTAACTTTGTTAAAAAGAAATAAGGATATACCTCGAGCGGTTGAGGTATACCTTGGTGGGTTCTTACCTATTACTGGTTCGAAGCAGGAGATGGTAATAATTGAAGTGGAAACCAAAAAACTGGTAGAAACTAATTTATTGCGCGCTGGGTTTAACAAGTGTGAGTGTGTGTTTGTGGACTCTAAACGCGCTCTCAGTTTTTCGCACTGAGCCGGCGGGGGCTTTCGATTTTAGGCTGTTACCTCTGAGATTTGGTTGAAAGAGAATTTAACTCGATCTTGCTAATGTTTCCGTCTCAACGAATGTCACGAAACTAGCCCGCTTCCCGGTCGCGTTAGAGCCCTTTATATACTAAAATTTTATGGGAAAAATGGTAGTGGCGGTGTTGCTACGTGGTCCGGTTCCAGAACGTTCGTCGTCGTACCCCCTCGGAGGCACTCGACTCAAGATATACAAATCCACCCCCGACTGGCTGCCGCCAGCCTGGCGTATGCCTTCAGGAAGGAATATAAAAAATACGTGGGAAGATTCCTCGTATGTTACAATATACATCAAACAACCAATAACATTTCGACAAGGTGCCTCATATTGTTCGTCTGAATTCAGGGCTTCATAATTACCCCCCCGTGTCCGCTACCTTGTCGTGGTGGGGGGCTTCGTGCCCTAATGATCCTCAAGGCTGTACCGGCGGGGATTTTATTCCCTGGCAGGTTCTACCTAGCCGGAGTGGCTTGAGGTGAGGGGCCAACTAAAGTCGGTCACATACCGTAAACCTGTGGTCATGTTTTACAGGAACGGGGGTCTTGCCTTAACCGGCCGGACCGCGAGGATGACAACCTCTCTAAAAAATCCCTAGCCCCAAGCAGTGTTGCGCGGTGAAGAGGGCGTAGCTGGAGTAAGCGCCAGCTACGGTTGGTGGGTGCACCAATCGTTAGCGGACAACCCCGGGGTACCTGGCGACCCCCCGGGCGTATTAGCCTTCCCCGGGTATGGCGGCTCTACCCGGGGTGACCTCCTTTCCGACCACACTCGTGGGATGAACTATGGATTCTTCTTTTTCAAAAACAACCGGGGAGGGGGGTAACGAGCGAGAGGGAGAGGCGTGCGAGCCAATCGTGCGCCTAGAACGATATGTAGAGCCGGTGTCGCGGAGGCTTTCTGCCACACGCGGCACAAAGAGGCCTGCGGAGGGCCTTGGCGACTGCGACGGGGGGGAGGAGTCGGACTTCTCCGTCTCCTCCCACCACTCGTCGCAGAGCGTCCCGGGCACCTCCAGGAGGAAACGGGGCCGGCCACCGACGACCGGGAAATACGTTGGCCTCCAAGAGGCCAAACGCAGACAGGCTGAGGTTGATAGAAGCCTCATAGCGGGCATTTTCGACCCGGCTGCCCCGGGGCCGAGGCCTGCGAGATCCAGCGACCCGCTGCCGGATGAGGTTGAGGTCGCTGCGGATTTCCGGGGCCGCCCGACGCGTGACGTTGCGGCAGCAGTAATGGAGTGCCTGGGCGATGTGGCCAGAATCTCCAGTGCTGCGACGGGACTGAAGGCCAGTGCGGTGCGGTCCCTCCGGACGGCGGCCCTGAGCAGCCGGGTGGGCGTTGCGGAGCTGGCAGTTCGGTCGGCTCCCAGCGCCACCCGGCTGTTGGAAGCCGAGAATGCCCAATTAAGGGAGCAGTTGGCGGAGTTGCGAGCTGAAGTCGCCCGACTCCGTCAAGCGGTGGAGGCGGGGCCGGCTGTTGCCGGGATGGCTCCGCCGCTGCCCCCTGGTGGGGGCAAGGGATTGCTGCCGGATATCGGCGCTCGGGGGCCCCAGACCCCTGGGCGAGGAGGGTCCTCGCCCCCACCCGCGGCTGTGCCAGCAGATTTGCTGGCACAGATCGGCTCCGTTATCGATGCCAAATTGGCATCGTTCAGAAGGGAGCTGGTCCCGCGGGTGCGAGGCCCACGATCGGCGGCACCCGTGCCGTCCGCCCCACCCCTGCCGATGGACAGGAGGGGGGGAAAGAAAAAGGGTGGCAGTGGGGGAGGGACTGTGGTCGCTAAGGCGACACAAATGCAGCCCGCCCCTACTGTTGCGCCGCCCTCCACCACACCTCCAACTGAGGTGTGGTCAAAGGTAGTTGGCCGGAAGGCCAAAAGGGCGGCTGCCGCAGATAAACCTGCGGCAGCTGCCAAGGCTGCTTTGACCCAGAGGGCGGCGAGGCGGGTGGCACCGGCTGCTCCCAAAAGGGCTCCCCTGCCGCCGCGTCCACCCCGCACGGCTGCCGTTACTCTAACGGTACCGGCCGGCGGGGCGATGACTTACGCCGAGGCGATGGCCACTGCCAGGTCCAAAATAGACCTGGCAGAAATTGGCATCGCCTCGCTGAAGCCGAGGAGAGCGGTGACGGGGGCAATAATTTTAGAGGTCCCCGGAGCTGATGGCGCAGCCAAGGCCACTGCCCTGGCCTCTAAGATGGCTGACGCGCTGGCAGGGACCGGCGTGAAGGTCGCGCGCCCAATCAAAAAGGCCGACCTTAGGGTGCGCGGCCTGGTCGACTCGACCACGCCGGTGGAGGTCGCTGCAGCTGTCGCCCGTGTGGGAGGGTGCGACCGGGGGGATGTGAAGACCGGCGAAATCCGGTCTTCCCCCTCTGGTTTGGGCACCCTCTGGGTCCAGTGCCCTGCTGCGGCCGCACGCAAAGTTGCGGTCGCCGGCAAACTGACAGTGGGCTGGACCCAGGCGACAGTGGAGGCCCTCAGCGCCCGGCCCTTGCAGTGCTACCGCTGCTTTGGCTTAGGCCACACGAGGCAGCGGTGCACTGCGGCTGAGGATCGGTCCGGCTGCTGTTTTGGGTGCGGCAGTCAGGACCATAAGGTGGCTGGCTGCACTGAACAGCCAAAGTGCCCGCTTTGCGCGGGTGCTGGCAAGCCGGCCGGCCACCGCCTCGGCAGCCGGGCGTGCCCTGCCAGCGCGAGACGCGGCAGAGGGAGCAGGGGTAGGAGAACCACGACGGCCAAGGCGGCAGCCGCCGTGGCAGCTACTAATACAAAGGATCCGGCACCCAAGGATGCCGCCGTTGCGCCCGCGGGGGCGGTTGGGGCTGATAAAACTCCAGACGCCACCGCTCCCGCGGCGGCGATGGAGATTGAGGCGCCGGAGTAATGGGGCCTACTGGCCCTATTATTCAGGCCAACCTGAACCGCTCGGTCAGGGCACAAGACCTTTTTGTGCAATTCCTGGCCGAGCGGGGTGCCGGGTTGGCCGTAGCGGCGGAGCCGTACCGGGTCCCCGACCATCCTCATTGGATGGGGGACTTGGACGGCTCCGCTGTTATAATATGGGCAGGCCGGCCGGGGTCCCCGGCGTGCTCCGTTATCGAGCGCGGCCGGGGATACCTGGCCGTTGACTGGGGCGGCACCGTGGTTGTGGCGATCTACGCACCTCCGAGGTGGTCCCTCGAGGAGTATGAACAGTATCTGGACGTGGTGGGGAGATGCGTCTCTCGCTGCCAGCCACGTCCGGTGCTGGTCCTGGGGTACTTCAACGCCAAGTCTTCAGCTTGGGGTTCCCCCAGGACGGACCCGAGGGGCCGGGAGGTGCTTGATTGGGCGGCGGGACTCGGGCTCTGTCTCCTAAACACGGGCTCGGTCCATACGTGCGTGCGGTATAACGGGGGGTCCATCGTTGACCTGTCATGGGCAACGCCCCCGGCCGTGCGCCGTATTACGGGGTGGAGGGTGGCGGAGGAGGTCGAGACGCTGTCCGACCACAGATACATTGTTCTCGGCCTCTCCGCCGCCCCATCGACGCCCCGACGTCGCCCCGCTGATGAGGGATCGCCTCAGCCACGGTGGGCGCTGAAGCGCCTCGACCAGGACGCTCTGATGGCGGCATCCCACGTCGTGGCCTGGCCGGCAACACTGGCCGGGCCAGTCGACGGGACAAGGGAGGCCCATTGGTTCCGGGGCGCAATGACGTCGATTTGCGACGTCGCCATGCCCCGGGCCAGGGTCTTCCCGAGGAAGGCGGTGTACTGGTGGTCGCGCGCGATAGCGGATTTACGCACAGAGTGCGTCCGCGCGCGACGCCAGTACGCCCGCGCCCGTCGACGACGACGTTCCGACGTGGAGCTGGCTATCCAGCTGTATGGGCGATACAGGGAGAAGGTGGTCGCCCTGCAGCTGGCCATCAGGCAGGCGAAGAGCCAGGCCTGGCGCGACTTTCTCGGGTCTCTGAACCGAGATCCGTGGGGGCGCCCATACAAAATGGCGATGGGACGTTTACGTCCCTGGGCGCCCCCTCTGACGGAAAGCCTGGATCCGGGGATGCTCGGACGGGTCGTGGACGCGCTATTCCCCGTCAGCGGGGAGGCGTCCCGGCCCGTCCCTCAGCTAGAGGGACATGAGTGGTCCCCGGATCTGGAGGTCGCGCCGGAGGAAATGGCCGGGGTAGTCAAATGGCTTCGGGGCAAGAATACTGCCCCGGGGCCGGACGGTATCCCCGGCCGGGTCTGGTTGCTTGCCATGAGCGTCCTGGGCGGGAGGCTCAGAAGCCTCTTCTCCGGGTTCCTGAGGTCCGGGGTGTTCCCGGACCTCTGGAGGAGAAGTCGGATGGTCCTCTTAAGGAAGGATGGGAGGCCTGCGGATTCTCCCTCCGCGTACCGGCCCATTTGCCTCCTGGACGAGGTGGGCAAGATCTTTGAGAAGATCATTGCTGCCCGCCTCGCCAGGCACCTGTCCCGCGTCGGCCCCGATCTGGCGGACTGCCAGTTCGGCTTCCGGGAGGGGCGATCGACGGTCGACGCAATCGACCGTCTAAAGTCCCTCTCGGACAATGCCGTGGCACGGGGCGGGGTCTGCTTGGCGGTGTCGATCGACATCGTCAATGCGTTTAACACCCTGCCCTGGTCCGCCATTAGGGAGGCCCTGGTTGAACACCAGGTGCCTCCCTATCTGAGGCGGGTGATCGGGGCCTACCTGCGGGACAGGTGGGTGGAATACCTGGGCCGGAACGGGACGATACGGAGGGAAGTGGACTGCGGGGTCCCACAGGGGTCCGTGTTAGGACCACTCCTGTGGGACCTGGGATATAACGCAGTCCTGGAGAAGGCCTCCCTGCCCGACGGTGCCACCCTTGTCTGCTATGCGGACGACACGTTGGTGGTCACCGTCGGGGACACCTTCGAGAGGACCATCCGACGAGCAGAGGTTGCGGTGGCAGCCGTCGTCGCGAAGATCCACGATCTGGGGCTGAAGATGGCCCCGGAGAAGGCCGAGGCCGTCTGGTTTGGACGGCCTCGGTCGCGGCCACCGGCCGGATCGTGGATCTGGGTTGGAGGAGCCTTCGTCGAGGTGAAGTCCGAGATCAAGTATCTCGGACTGATCCTCGACAGCCACGGGAGATTCGGGGCGCATTTCGGCCGCCTCGTCCCCCGGGTTGAGAGGGCGGCGGCCTCGCTCGGCCGCCTGTTGCCCAATCTCGGGGGACCGGATAACATGGTGCGTCGCCTATACCTAGGCGTGGTGCGGTCCATGGCCTTGTACGGCGCCCCGATCTGGGCGCCGTCCGCGAGGGCAAGCCGGCGCATCACTTTGTTGTTGCGCCGGCTTCAGAGACAAATGGCCCTTCGTCTCATACGAGGTTACCGCACCACGTCTACCGTGGCGGCGCTTGCTCTGGCGGGAGAAATTCCCTTCGAGCTGCAGGCGGCGATGCGCGCCTATGTTTATAGGCGCATATGCATCGCTGGCCGGGCTCGGGGGGACCCGCCGGAGCAGGAGGCGGTCCAGTGCTTCGAGCTCCAGGCTCGGGGACTTGCGCTCGCCAGATGGCATGCGGAGCTTTGTTCCCATGCCGGCGAGCGCGTCCCTGGGGCTCTCCTGTCACACTTCACCTCGTGGCGGGAGAGGCGGTTTGGCAGGCTCACCTACCGTGCGACGCAGGTGTTCACCGGGCATGGCTGCTTCGGTGTATACCTGTGTCGCATCGGTCGGGAAGCGACGACGGTGTGCCACCACTGTGGCGCGGAGGAGGACTCGGCGCAGCATACACTGGAGGTATGCCCCGCCTTTTCAGTGCTGCGCCGAGTCCTAAGACGGGAAGTTGGTCGCGACCTCGCTCTCTCCAGCTTAGTTGGGGCCATGCTGGAGAGCCCAAGAAAATGGGCGGCAGCCATCGCCTTCTGCGAAGAGGTGATGCTGCAGAAGGAGGCTGCCGAGCGGGGTCGCCGTGAGCGGGGGGTGCGGCGTGTGCGCCCACACCTAGAGCCCCCCTCCCCGAGCAGATGAGAATAGGCGGGCGGCGGGTGTACCAGATTACTGGTTTAATTGCCCGCCGCCTGCCAACTGAAGATGTCCTCCCCATATTGGGAGTGACGAGGCAGTTTCTCCACTCCTTTCAATTCTAATGAAACTGTTCATTACCTGTTCATTAAGTAGTCTTTGAAATTATTCATCTTTACGATATTAGCTGTCGCAACTACCAAATGATCGACATACAAAACTACATAGATATTTTTTGAAATATCTCCTTTATCTAAAATGTAAGTACAACGGTCAACTGGGGAATTCTGAAAATCTTTTTAAGAGCCTTTTCGAATTCTTCAAACCAGCATCTTGCTGCTTGTTTTAATCCATACAAAGCTTTATTTAATTTACAAACTTGATTCTGTTTGTTTTCAATTCCCTCAGGTACTCTCATATAAATTTCCTCCTTTAATATACCGTTTAAAAATGCGGTTTCTACATCCATATGATGGATTAATAAATTAAATTGATTAGCATAAGCAATTATAAATCTGAAACTTGAAATCCTTGCAATCGGAGCAAAGGTTTCATTATAATCTACTAAATACTTTTGGCTAAACGCTTTTGCAACCAGCCGAGCTTTATATCTTAATGGGTTTACAAATTCATCATCTTTTATCGTAAATACCCATTTACAATTTATTATATTTCTATTGCTAGGACTTGGTACTAATGTCCAAGTTTTATTCACCATAAGAGAATTAATTTCTTCTCTAATAGCTTGTTCCCATTGTTCCCTATCATTTCTGTTATTTGTTTCCTGATATGATGCAGGAGTTTCACAAACTACCGATTGTGCACACATCATATAATCAATCGGCATGTCCTCTTCATCATATGAAATGTGCGGTTTCCTTTTAATCCTATCACTCCTTCTTGGTTCTGATAACATTCTTTTACTGCTATTTGTACTATCTGTATTTGTACTATTCTGAGAAGAAGACCTATCTACTGTTATTTCAATATTATCATTATGGAATTTTTCATTGATTCTGTTTGAATTTATACTCTCTAGTTTATCTGTTTTTCCATCAACAGACTTACTATGATCACCCACTGATTTTGACTTTACGTCAGAAACATCAGTTTTATTTCCGATATTTTCCGAACTTAAACTATCTGGTTTGCCATTATCAGATTTCTTTAATTCCTTTATTGAGTTTGACATTACGTTAGAAATTTCAATTTTATTTTGAGATTTTTCACAACTAATCTCTTTAACATTTGCTACCGGCCTTGACTTTAGGAAATTAACTTCGTCAAATATTGTATCCCTGACAACGAAATACTTTTCCTTTTCACGTCCCACACTCTATACCCGTTTGTTTCATAGCCTGCTAGTATTCCTTTCCATGTCTTTTCGTTACATTTGGTTTTACTAGTTTTATCATGCACATATAGTGTAGAATCAAATATTCTTAAATATTTTATTTGTGGAAGTAGTGATTGGACCGCACACGTCCGTATGTACTATAAACAAAGGTCTTTTTACATGATCTTTATCTTTTTCCTTTTTAAACGGCAATCGTGCTTGTTTTCCATTAACGCAAGCTTCGCATAAGTTATTATTTGGTATTATTTTATTTACCAATTCGACATCGCTAATCATTCCTTTATTTCTTAACTCTAAGAATTTACTTTTTTCAATATGTCCCAAGCGTTCATGCCATAGTTCAAAATTACCTTTGATAATACTGTACATTTGGACTGAGTTTACTTGTTCATGCTTTATTTTAAAATCTATTGTAACAAGATTGTTCGAGGACTTACCCCTGATGATCGCCTTACCGGATTTAAAAATCTGTACACCTTGTTTATCAAATACAATCGTATTACCCATACTTTGCATCTTTGATACAGAGAGCAAGTTATATGGTACTTCCGGCGAATATAGGACGTCCTTCAATTCTCCTGCGACTCCTGTGTCACTGAGTACTTCCAGTGTGTCCCTTTTTGTTGCCATGATGTATTTTCCAGATTTTGTCACTGATATCCTGATCGGTGTCTTCAGCTCCTCGTTTTGCTAAGTCTACCCTATTGATAATATGGTCGGACGCTCCTGAATCCAATAAAAATTAAACCCGTTCTCTTCTATCTTCAGTGCATTCCACATATCCTGCCATGAATGCAAATCCATCTGTATTTGCAGCATTTGTATTTTGCTGCACACACTGCACTGTTTGTAATGTTCTCCTGTTTTCGCTATTTTTATAGTCCATGGTTCTCTTGTGGTAGTAACAATCCTTCTTTATATGTCCTTTTCTTCCACACTGGTAACATTTTGTCTTCATGTTCGTAGACGTTTTATTTCGTATTTAAAAATTTCCACGTTTTTTGTTTTTATAGGAAAGTCTTGATTAGTGAATCTCCTTTTATTATTATTTTGTTTAATTGCCCGGAGAATCTTTATACTTGAATCGGCATTCTCATTTAACAACTTCACCTCATGATCCAATAGCCTGGTTTTTACGAATGCAATACTTAAGTTGTCTTCAGCTAAAGTTTCAATAGCTGTTATCATTCCATCATAAGATGATGGAAGTGTTAATAACAAATGAGAAATTACATCTATCTCTTCTAATTTTCCTCCAGCTGCTTTCAATTCAGTGATTAGGCCATCAAATGTCGTGAAGTGTCTCATCAATGGGGTATCACTTTGCAATTTTATACTCAGTAATTTCTTTTGCAGAGCCAGTTGAGTGGTACACACGAGGTGTCATGCACACCAGAAAATTAAAACGGCTGCCACGGTTAAACTTCATATTATTTCGGGTCCGAAAAATTAGTAAATATTCTTCAGACGTTCTAAAGTAAAGGTGAACAGCGTTTTTCTTAAAAATATCACTGTTATGTAGTAAAAAAATCCGGTAAGTTCTCGCCTTGTGACTTGTTCAATACTTCGAACGCGGCTCGAGTCCGTCCCGACCTTCTGTTAAAGCCTCGTGCTGCGGACTCTCTCGCGGACCCTCTCCCTCGCATCGTCACCTCTCATTGGCCAGTGTTTTTCGTTAATAACTCGTAAACAAAGCCCCAGATTGCATTTTCGCAAAGGAAAAAGTTACTTCAAATGACCTCAGCTACCCCTCATTTTTGGCTGTTAAAATAATCGTCGAACACCCTGTATAGCGGTATCTTTGATATACAGTTTACATCACCGTCGGTGCGTGTTGACGGAACCGGCGGAAACGTAATCTGATATTTTCGAATCTCAGTCCTAAGTAAACTATAAATTAATTTTTGTCCGAGGCTAAAGTTTCTTTTTCGACAATCGGAGACAATAAATTCTATTTCGGCGACGAGGGTGAGGAGATAAACATCCCGGACGGCTCGTACGAACTGGGGGCGATCAACGCTTACTTGAGGCGTGAGATAAGCGCGCGGTATCCTTCTCCAGCCAAAGATAACAACGATGTAGAATATCTGCTGATCCTACGAGCGATCAACAATACTATGAAAAGCGAAATTAAAAGCGCATATAAGATAGATTTTACGAAACCCGACACCGTGGGTCCAATCCTAAGATTCTCTAGGAATCGCATTCTATCACCGAACACGTGGCATGTATCGCACACTTCCGTGAATATCATTAACACGAATATTATTCGAATAGAATGCAACGTAACCACCGGTTCGTACGATAACGGGAAACTGATTCACACGATACACGAATTCGCGCCTAACACGTCGCCGGAGTATAAAATATCGGAAACACCGGCACGAGTCATTTACCTCCTGATCGTTACACGATCAATGGAAGATTTAACGGTTCGCATCGTGGACCAGTCTGCACGTTTGATTGATTTTCGAAACGAAGAAATCACGGTTCGGCTGGACGTTCGTCGAATCGTCTCATAACCTTGACATAGCCGTTATGTTAATTCATAATAATAATAATAGGATATCGAATACGTCGAACATAAAAAACGGCGCGCCATTTCGACAATAAGTAGAAGAAGAAGACGAGGAAACTAACCGAAACATGGAATATCTGCGATCTTTGGGATTCATCGTTACCAAGTAATCGAACTCGCTTCACCGCCATGTCCGACGACATTCTGAACATCTCTGAGGCACCAATCTTCGACAATCGAATAACTACGATCGACATGCACATCTACAATACGTACGCCAACACAACGTTTGGAAACAGTGATGAGATAAGAATACCCATTCAACATCAAGACTTGTACACTCTTCCGTGTAAAAGCTTCCTATACGTGGAGGGAAGACTCAGCCTACCGGGAGGATCGACCAACGACACGGTGGCTCTAGAGAACAATGCGGTAGCGTTTATGTTCGACGAGATACGTTATGAACTGAACGGAGTGGAAATCGATCGGTCCAGAAATCCCGGTACAACGACGATCTTGAAGAATTACATCAGTCTGAACATTACGAAGAGCAACGCGCTTGTGATGTAAATTTTCACACTTAGATATATAAAAAACTTTATTTCATTCAAGCTGGTTACGCCTGAATGTACAATACAATAAATGAACACAGTACAAATTTTAATAGTAACGACGGACAGCAATTTGATGTGTATGGGTCAAAACCCTGATTCCAACTCAATGGTCTGTCTTTGATGTGCGGTGATTTTATACAGGCTCTTATCTCGCTCCACGTGGAGCAGGCTCTTATCTCGCTCCACGTGGAGCAGGCTCTTATCTCGCTCCACGTGGATCGTAGTCGGCTGGACCTCAACCGGATGTTGTTATGATGGTGTAACGGGGCGTGTAGGCTGTCACACGCTGTCCAACGCGGGCTGGATATACAGAAACGATGATCAACGGAGGGAAACTCTCACCGTAACGCTTACGAATTTGCTACATTTCAACTTTTGCGGGCATATGAACACATTGCTAGACTTCTGCGAAGATTACAAACGTGTTGTAATAAATGCTCGGCACGGATTGATTTTGATTCGCGAGCGCAACGACGCTAACGCGTTACGAAGCAGGTCCGACAATGCGAAACCTGTCCTGGATTTGTATAAAATTCAATGGAGAATGCCGCACGTCACTTTGGATGGAATACACAAGTTGTCGATGCTGCGTATGCTTGAGAGCGAAAGATCGATCAGCATGAGTTTCCGTTCGTGGTTACTGTACAAATATCCGATGCTGCATACAACCACGAAGCACACGTGGGCGATAAAAACAGCTCCGCAAATGAAAAAACCGCGGTACGTGACATTCGCGTTACAAACCGAAAGGAGAAACGATTTAAAGAGAAACTCAACCCAATTCGATTCGTGCTTATTATCCAATATTCGACTTTACCTGAACTCGGAGATGTATCCCTATTTTCGATTGATGCGTATGCTTTTACACAGCAAATTTACAAATTAAAAAATATTTTAAACTTTGTATTACATTTTTTTTATTCATCGTTGTCGTCATCATCGTTGATGGACAAAACGGACATTGCGCGCTAAACATATATTATAATCAAGCGTTTTTTAAAATAAATTTTTAATTTCATTAATTTTCAAACTCACAATTATTGCACACGCCTCTGTCTTCTCCTCCATCGTCTGGTGAAGGATGCCACACTCGTCCACGCTTCTTGGCGGTATCGACGTCGTTCGAGGATCGTACGGACAATTCCTGGACCAAAAGCGATGCTCCAACATGGGTTTGTCCCAGGCTTCCCACCAATAGAGTTCTATGCCTCACATGAAGCATTCCATGAAATCATCCTCCCTCAGATAATAAAATCCAGCGATCGCGAGCTCCTCCGGCTTAATAAACGGGACCGGTCAATTTTCAAAGCTGCGAAGCCTGTCCTCTTCGCACCGATAATCCATACGTTCTAATGTTCTCTCTCACTCTCTTTCTCTCTCTACAAAAAGGCGCGATAAAAATAAAAAATAATTGTAACTGAAAGAAAAAGAAAAAAAATGTGTTACCTTTCGATTTCATTAGCCACATCCAAAATACACGAACTTTGCTCAAACAACAATGATATTGAATCTTCTCTTTCGAAGTTCGCGTCCAGCAATGGAGCCTTCATGGTATGTGGTATTCTTGATTCATCGGTTCCGCGATCAATGAATTGAATTTCGGACAGCCGAGATATTCCAAATTGAAACTGCGAACTCCTATTTTATTTAAAATATTTTTTAAATGTTTGTACGCGACGACGGGATCCTTGTAGTCTCGAACGAAATTTTTTATAATAGTGCCAATGTCCTCTTGTTGATAATTCTTTTTCCCCTATAAATTTTTAAATAGAATCCCGTGCACGAAATTCGAGACATGCCATGCAGACTTCTGATCGCTTCTGGATAAATCCATGTAGCGAACGCGCAATTCGAATTCAAATAATTCATATTCAGCGCTATGAGCATTTACGATGGCTAATTCTTTACAATTAAATTTGTTGGCTACGAAGAAACCGTCCATATCGACAATAAAATCTATTGCGGGCATCTTAAACGTAAACTTACTTTTTGCAAAATATATGTCTATAGCAACACGCACCTTTCCACTGTACGACAACGATTTAATTTGCTCCGCGTTATGCTTCATCTATTTATTAACATGCACGCACGCGCACTTCACTCTCCACAACGTCGTAAAAATGCAAGCGCTCCCTCTCTAATCTACCCCTCTCTCTCTCGCTCTCTCACTCTAAAACATTTCGTACAATGTAAAAATGCAAGCGCGATAAAATAACGCCACATGATATTAAATTCAATAAGACAAGAAGACTGCATAGAAATCGTCTCCAGACTCGTTACAAATGCGATGCATTCGTCGTGTGCGACGGAAACCGTTGCGAAAAAATGGTTAAACATTATAATTAAAGACATTATTTTATGTCGAATAATATCACTTTAATTAGTATATACTTTCATATATTTTATCATTAAATTAAGAATATATGGTTACTTTTGTTTAAATCAAAACAACTACCGTGAGAACTGTTTCTAGATCAAGATTTAGAAAGGTTTTAACTATTTGTATTGTTCTGCCTCTGTTGCTCTCTCTTTCGATGATTAGAGGAGCTTGCCAGACAAATATTATCTGAAGCAGAACTACATACTAAAGGAGATGATAAAGATCCAACGGCGAGAGAGAAAGAGCACTGAGAAATTTCTTTGAAATTCTTTTTAACCTCTTTGAAGTAGGTTTGCAACTGAAAGTCTACCAAATGCTCAAAGAGAAGAACGAAACAAACCTGATTGCTGTAACAATGAAGTTTTTGCATGATAAGCTTAAGAAATTAATCAAAAATATTTCCAAATATGATGATTTGTGTTGGGACAAAAGGTTGGACAGAAGAGGAGCTTGCAAGACCGAGATTGCAGAATCTATAGCCTACGTATTAGCTGCTGTGGGTAAAGTAGATTATTTTTTTTTTTGAGGACCTGATTACAGGTAGTAGAGGATTCAGTATAAAGCCTTTACAGGAAAGTTGCAAGCAATATGCGCAACAAGTTAATCAGTCAAAGGAAGGCTCATGTTTGGGTAATGCTTTAAAAGGAGAATATGAAAGCTTTGTGAATATATTCCAAACATTGAATTTACTGCAGAAGATATTGAAAATATGGGTTCCGGTTCAGAAATAAGAAATCTAAAGTTGAAAAATGTTCTATGCGGAAGTCCTGAAATTGAAGGAAAATTGATATATGAAAAGTATGGCGCAAAAATTAGGTAAGGTGGATCCAGCTGATAATATTATTTATATGATGAATTACAGGAACCATTTTGTACCACTTCTTAGTAATATTGAAAAAGATATAAAGAGAAACATGAAAGTTTCTAGAGAGGAAGCTCGTGGTAATGTGATATAGATTCAAACTCGAACAATATTTCCAAATCTTACATTTCTATGCAACTACGAGATATTAAAAATAACTCACACATACAAAGTGGTCATTCAAGGAGTACAAGTAAGGAAAATCGTGAAATTGGTGCAAGCTCTAGAAAACGTAAACATACTGTTACGGACAAAGATAGTAAGGTACCAAAAAGTGGGCACATTGATATAAATGATACTAGCAATGAGGATTCGGAATTTCTTAATGATTTACAAGATGGATCTAGACGGGATGGATTGAGTAATGCTTATCAACGTATTCCCCATCAATTGATTGGACTTATCTATCAATTAGACTTGTCGATTCTCTGCTTACTAAGGAAGTCCATATATAAACATAAATATCCTTCATTATCGTTAGCGTTTGAAAAGTCTGATATTGATAAGTTTAGTAACATTGTTCTTTGCTACGAGAAGAGGTCTATTAATCTACAAATTGACGGTCTATTAATCACAAATATTATACAGATAATAATATTAGTTATGCTAGATTATTTACTAAAGAAAATCGAAGTTTTTCCATGAATAATTACCTTAATAGTTTTGTTAAACATATAATCTCTAAGACAGATGATTTATCAAATGATATAGAATACCTTGCTATCTACAGGGTGTTCTACAATTATTTTAACAGCCGAAAAAGAGGGGTAGCTGAGGTCATTTGAAGTAACTTTTTCCTTTGCGAAAATGCAATCTGCGGCTTTGTTTACGAGTTATTAACGAAAAACACTGGCCAATGAGAGGTGACGGTGCGAAAGAGAGAGAGAGAGTCCGCAGCACGAGGCTTTGACAGAAGGTCGGGACGGACTCGAGCCGCGTTCGAAGTATTGAACAAGTCACGAAGCGTGAACTTCCCGGATTTTTTTTATTACGTAAAAGTGATATTTTTAAGAAAAACGCTGTTCATCTCTACTTTAGAAGGTCTGAAGAATATTTACTAATTTTTCAGACTCGAAATTATACGTAGTTTAACCGTGACAGCCGTTTTAATTTTCTGGTGTGCATGACACCTCGTGTGTACCATATGAAATTTTTATGCAAGATGTACAGTGAAGATTAACGAATGATTTGCAAAGCTGATTTAATAATAAATAACCGCGTTAAGGGACGTAAAGGATTAGTTTATTAGAGAAATATGAAAAATATTATCAATAAGAAACTCACCCATTTAGTTGAGAATGCATTTGCTGACTCGTATGTACTGACCTCGTACAACTAACAGCTGATCCCAGGTCGGTGGCCGCAATATTCGAGGGATACTGTCGGAGGAACCTCTGATATGGTTATCAAACATTGATCAGTTAATTAATCACTAATAATCCAAATCACTTGTGGATATTAAGAAAGATCACTGAGACTCGTTCGCGTATAATCGTTTATTCGACGCGTTCGTTCGGAAGTCCACGTTTCACTGCCGAAAAATTCAGGCCTTGACTGTGGGCCCTTGTTGTTCGTCATTCGGCCGTCCGAGGAAATGACACCCGATACCATTTTCTTCGCACGGCCATTAATTACGTTCTAAGAGCGCAGGATACCGTCGGTGACAGCGGGTCAGTCGCAGTTTACGTCTCTGCATATCTTGTTTATTTCATATGGTGGTACCCTGCGCTTCGAAGAAAACGGTATCGGGTGTCATTTCCTCGGACGACCGAACGACGAACAACAAGGGCCCATGGTCGAGGTCTGAATTTTTCGGCAATGAAACGTCGACTCCCGAACGAACGCGTAAAATAAAAGATTATCCGCGAATGAGTCTCAGTGATCTTTCATAATATCCACAAGTGATTCGGATTGTCAGTGATTAATTAAGTGATCAGTGTTTGGTGACAGTGCACTGAAAGATCAGCTGTACAGTATACGAGGTCAGTGCCCTTCGACATCGTGAGCCACAATTTCAGCCAGCAAATACATCCTCAACTAAGTGGGTGAGTTTCTTATTAATAATATTTTTCACATTTCTCTAATAAACAAATCTTTACGTCCCTTAACGCGATTAATTATTATTAAATCAGCTTTGCAATTCATTCGTTAATCTTCACTGTACACCTTGCATAAAAATTTCATATAGTACACACGAGGTGTCATGCACATCAGAAAATTAAAACGGCTGTCACGGTTAAACTACATATTATTTCGGGTCTGAAAAATTAGTAAATATTATTCAGACGTTCTAAAGTAAAGGTGAACAGCGTTCTTTTTTAAAATATCACTATTATGTAGTAAAAAAAATCCGGAAAGTTCTCGCTCCGAGACTTGTTCAATACTTCGAACGCGGGTCGAACTTCGAGTCCGTCCCAACCTTTTGTCAAAGTCTCGCGTGCTGTGGATTATGTCGTGGACTCTCTCTCTCTCTCTCTCGCACCGTCACCTCTCATTGGCCAGTGTTTTTCGTTAATAACTCGTAAACAAAGCCGCAGATTGCATTTTCGCAAAGAAAAAAGTTACTTCAAATGACCTCAGCTACCCCTCATTTTCGGCTGTTAAAATAATTGTGGAACACCCTGTATACTAATTTAGGCTTGAATCTTGCGAAAGGAAAAAGATTAAAAAGGGGACGATTTAAAAACTTTTATCCGTCCAAATTTGATAGCATGGAAGAACGTGATATCATATTAAGAGACTTTTTGTTTATAAATGATAATATACAAGGGCGTGGTTTTTAACAATTTGCGCGAGATAAAATAATAAGAGAAGAACTTTTAAAGCGATTAGAATTTTCGTCTGCTATGCAGACAGTAATAAAAGATAGAAAATATTCCCAGAAAGAAATAAAAGAAGCATTTTTGGATAAATTAGTATTTGCAGTTAATCAACCTAATAGAGAAGAAGTGAACAGCATTATCAAAAGTGAAATGGAAAAAAATAGTAAAGTTCACGACGGTTATGTAGCATTACAAATCAGTTTCAAGCATTACGTTGCTTTACGATGCTTTATGTTTGTTCCGGCCGAATCGCGGACCGCGTTTCAACGCACGTTCGACATTCGATGTACGCCGTCTCGCCGTTTTTGTCGAATAAACGGCGAGGCGGCAAGACAATAACCCGATCGACGTGCGTTGGCCCGACCGTCAAACCCTCGCCTCGGCCGTTGTAAACACGCGGCGTTTTTGCCTTATGAGGCAATGACCCGGCCTTCGACACCTGACGATGCTTCTCCTTGAACATCGGCCAGGTGTCTATATATACTGCCGCAAATTCGATAACGGATGGAATTGTCAACAATTTCAGTGCAGATACCATTACAAGTTTTATTCAGCGCCCTTGCGCCCGTACGAAGCCGTGCTTCATTTTTATAGTCTGTGCGAAGTCGTGCTTCATTTCATACTAAGTTCGAAGCCGTGCTTCAAATTTAACCTCTGAACGGAGCCGTGCTCCAAACATTGTAAACGAGGACTGTGGAGTCCAACAAATAAATCGTTGTCGTCTCCTAACGACTTCCGGCGATTATTTATGTGCCGTGCGCAACAATGTTCTTCGCTTTGTTCCGCGTTGTTGCTTAAAAAAGTATTACGATGTTTTACGTTGTTATACATTGTTTTTACGTTGTTTTATATTGTTTTATATTGCTTTACGTTGTGTTACATTGCTTTACTTTTTTCGGATTGATGATTTACGGTGTTTTACGATGCTTTACGTTCTTTGCTTTGTTCCGCGTTGTTGTTTAAAAAAGTATTACGTTGTATTAGTTTGATGTACATTGTTTTTACGTTGCTTTATATTGTTTTACATTGCTTTACGCTGTGTTACGTTGTTTTCCTATTTCTCGCATTGATGATTTACGTTGTTTTACGTTGATCTACTTTGTTTCACGTGGTTTTTTAAAATAGTATTACGTTGTTTTACGTTGTTATACATTGTTGTTACCTTGTTTTATATTGTTTTACATTGCCTTACGTTGTGTTACGTTCTTTTACTTTCTTTCGCGCGCATTGATGATTTACATTGTTTTACGATGCTTTACGTGCTTTGCTTTGTCCAGCGTTGTTGTTTGAAACATTATGACGTTGTTTCACGTTATTATTCATTGTTTTTACGTTGTTTTATATTGTTTTACATTGCTTTACGTTTTGTTACGTTGTTTTCCTTTGTTTCGCATTGATGAATTACATTGTTTTACGATGCGTTATGCCCTTTCCTTTGTTTCGCGTTGTTGTTTAAAACAGTATTACGTTATTCTACGTTGTTATACATTGTTTTTACGTCGATTTATATTGTTTTACATTGCTTTGCGTTCTATTACCCTGTTTTTCTTTGTTTCGCATTGATGATTTACGTTGTTTTACTAAGCTTTACGTCCTTTACTAAACCTTCTACTTCGCATTGATTTGAAGCTAAATCATGTGTTTCGCATGGAATTGAAGCTGACTCGTTTGTTTTGCATTCAGTTCAAGCTAAATCATTTATATCGCAAATATATGAAGCTAAATCATATGTGTCGCATGAATTTGAAGCTAAATCGTGTGTTTAGCATAAATGTAAACTGCATTATGTGTTTCGCATTGATTTGAAGCTAAATCAAGCGTTTCTCATGGATTTGAAACTGAATTGTCCGTTTCGCATGCATTTGAAGCTAAACCATTTATATCGAATGTATTTGAAGCTAAATAATTTGTTTCGCATGGATTTGAAGATAACTCGTTTGTTTCGCATGCATATGAAGCTAAATCACTTGTTTCGCATGGATTTGAAGCTAACTCGTTTGTTTCGCATGCATTTGATACTAGATCATTTATATCTCAATTACTTGAAGCTAAATCATTTGTTCAGCATGGATTTGAAGCTAACTCCTTTGTTTTGCATGCATTTGGATCTAGATCATTTATATCGCAATTATTTGAAGCTAAATCATGTGTTTCGCATGGATTTGAAGCTAATTCGTTTGTTTCGCATGTATTTGAATCTAGATGATTTATATCTGAATTACTTTAAGCTAAATCATTTGTTTCGCATGGATGTGAAGCCAACACGATTGTTTCGCATGCATTTGATACTAGATCATTTATATCTCCATTACTTGAAGATAAATCATTTGTTTCGAATGGATTTGAAGCAAACTCGTATGTTTCGCATGCATTTGAAGCTAGATGATTTATATCTCAATTACTTTAAGCTAAATCATTCGTTTCGGGCATGAAGCTAACTCGTTTGTTTCGCATTCATTTGAAGCTAGATCATTTACATCTCAATTACTAGAAGCTAAGTCATTTGTTTCGCATGCATTTGAAGCTAAACCTTCTACTCTGCATTGATTCGAAACTAAATCATGTGTTTCGCATGGATTTGAAGCTGACTCGTTAGTTTTGCATGCATTTCAATATAAACCTTCTACTCCGCATTGATTCAAAACTAAATCATGTGTTTCGCATGGATTTGAAGCTGACTCGTTTGTTTCGCATGTATTTGAAGCACATCATTTAGATCGCAAGTATTTGAAGTTAAATCATTTGTTTCGTAAGTATTTGAAGCTAAATCATTTGTTTCGCATAGATTTCAAGCAAAACCTTCTACTTCGCATTAATTTGAATCTAAGTCATGTGTTTCGCATGGATTTGAAGGGAACTCGATTGTTTCGCATGCACGTGAATCTAAAACATTTATATCGCAAGTATTTGAAGCTAAATCATGTGTTTCGCATGGACTTTAAGCTAAACCTTCTACTTCACATTGATTTGAAGCAAAATCATGTGTTTCGTATGGACTTGAAGCTAACTCGTTTGTTTCGCATGCATTTGAAGCTATATCATTTGTATCGCAAATGTTTGAAGCTAAATCATGTGTTTCGCATGGATTTGAAGCTGACTCATTTGTTTCGAATCAAGTTGAAGCTTTATCATATATATCGCAAGTATTTGATGTTAAATCATTTTTTTCGCAAGTATCTGAAGCTAAATCATGTGTTTCGCATGGATTTGAAGCTGACTCGTTTGTTTCGCATGCAGTTGAAGCTATATCATTTATATCTCAAGTATTTGAAGCTAAATCATATGCTTCGCATGGACTTGAAACTACACCTTCTACTTCGTATTGATTTGAAGCTGAATCATGTGTATCGCATGGATTTGAAGCTAACTCGTTTGTTTCGCATGCATTTGAAGCTATATCATTTATATCGCAAGTATTTGAAACTAAATCATGTGTTTCACATGGATTTTAAGCTAAACCTTCTACTCCGCATTTATTCAAAACTAAATGATGTGTTTCGCATGGATGTGAAGCTGACTCGTTTGATTCGCATGCAGTTGAAGCTATATCATATACATCGCAAGTATTTGAAGCTAAATCACTTCTTTCGCAAGTATTTAAATCTAAATCATGTGTTTCGCATGGATTTGGAGCTAAACCTTCGACTTCGCATTGGTTTGAAGCTAAATCATGTATTTCGCATGGATTTGAAGCTAACTCCTTTGTTTCGCATGCATTTGAAGCTAAATAATATATATCGTAATTATTTGAAGCTAAATTATTTGTTTCGCCTGGATTTGAAACTAAACCTTCTACTTCGCCTGAATTTGAAGCTAAATCACCATCTTTCGCATGAATTTGGAGCTAATCTATGTGTTTCGCATGAATGTGAAGCTAAATCATGTGTTTCGCGTTAATTTAAACCTAATTCATGTGTTCCGTATGAATTTGGAGCTTAATCATGTGTTTCGCAATAATTTAGACCTAAATCATGTGTGTCGCATGAATTTGTAGCAAAATCATGTGTTCCGCATGAATTTAAAGTTGCATTATGTGTTTCGCATTGATTTGAAGCTAAATCATGCGTTTCTCATGGACGTGAAGCTACCTCGTTTGTACTGCATGCATTTGAAGCTAATTCATTTATATCGCAATTATTTGAATCTAAATCGTTTGTTTTGGATGGATTTGAAGCTAAACTTGCTACTTCGCATTGAAATGAAGCTGAATCATGTGTTTCGCATGGATTTGAAGCTAATCCATGCGTTTCGCATGAATTTAAAGCTAAATCATATGTTTCGTATGGATTTGAAGCTAAACCTTCTACTCCGCATGAATTTGAATATAAATCATGTTTTTCGCACGGATTAGAAGCTAAGTCATTTGTTTCGCATGCATTTGTAGCTAAATTATTTATATCGTATTTATTTGAATCTAAATCATTTGTTTCGGCTGACCTTGAAGCTACTTCGTAAGTATCGGCTGAATCTGAAACTAAAACAGCTTTATCTGCAAAATTTGAAGCATAATCGTATGCTTCGGCAGAATTTGAAGACAATTCGTACGTTGTGTCTTAAATTGAAGTTAACTCATATGTTTCGGATGACCCTGATGCTATATCATGAGTATCGGCTGAATGTGAATCTAAATCAGCTGCATCTGCTAAATTGGACGCTTAACCGAATGTTTCGGCAGATATTGATGCCAAATAGTATGTATAGTCCAAAACTGAGGCAAACTCATATGTTTCGGCAGAGCTTGAAGCTGTATAATAAGTATCGGCTGAATCTGAAGCAAAATAAGCTGCATCTGCTAAATTAGAAGCTTAATCGTATGTTTCGGTAGATATAGAAGCCAAATAGTACGTTAAGTCCAGAATTGAAACTAACTCATATGCTTCGTGTGACCTTGAAGCTATATCATCAGTATCGACTGAGTCTGAGGCTAAATCAGCTGTGTCTGCTAAATTTGAAGCTAACTCATATGTTTCGGCTGACCTTGAAGCTGTTTCATAAGTATCGGCTGAATCTGAAGCTAAATCAAATGTATCTTCTAAATTTGAAGATTAATCGTATGTTTCGGCAGAATCCGAAGACAAATCGTACGTTTAGTCTTAAATTGAAGCTAACTCATATGTTGCGGCTGAGCTTGAAGCTATATGATAAGTACCGGCTGAATCTGAAGCTAAATCAGCTGCATCTGCTAAATTGGAAGTTTAATCCTATGTTTCGGCAGATATTGAAGCCAAATAATACGTTAAGTCCAAAATTGAAGCTGACTCAAACGTTTCGGCTGACCTTGAAGCTATTTCATAAGTACCGGCAGAATCTAGAGCTAAATCTGCAGTATCTGCTAAGTTTGAATCTTAATCGAATATTTCGGCAGATATTGAAACCAAATCGTACGTTTAGTCTTAAATTGAAGCTAACTCATATGTTTCGGATGACCTCGAAGCTATATCTTGAGCATCGGCTGAACACAACGTAACACAATGTAAATCACTGCAAAACAATATTAAACAACGTAAAAACAATGTATATCAACGTAAAACAACGTAATACTGTTTTAAACAACAACGCGGGACAATGCAAAGGACGTAAAGCATCGTAAAACAACGTAACATATCAATGCGAGAAAAAGTAAAACAACGTAACACAACGTCAAGCAATTTAAAACAATATAAAACAACGTAAAAACAATGTATAACAACGGAAAGCCACGTGATACTATTTTAAACAACAAAGCGGGACAATGCAAAGAACGTAAATCACCGTAAAACAACGTAAATCATCAATGCGAGACAAAGTAAAACTACGTAACACAGCGTAGAGCAAGTAAAGCAATGCAAAGCAATATAAATACGTAAAAGCAATGAATAACAACGGAAAACAACGTAATACTATTTTAAAAAACCACGTGAAACAAAGTACATCGCCTAAAACATCGTAATACAACGTAGAACAATGCAAAACAATATAAAACATTATATAACAGCGTAAAACGATATTATACTGTTATAAACAACAACGCCAAACAAAGTAAAACATCGAAAATCGTCAATGCGAAGCAAAGATTAACAACGTAAGACAACGTAAAACAATCTAAAAACAAAAAAAACAACGTTAAAAGACGTAAATCATCAATGCGATTCAAATAATACACGACGTAATGTGAACGTAATGTAAAACAATATAAAAAAACGTAAAAACAATGTGTAATAACGTAAAACAACGTAAAACTGTTCTAAACAACAATGCGGAACAATGCAATGAACGCAAAGCATCGTAAAACAGCTTAATGGTGATGGCGCATTGATGATTTACGTTGTTTTACGATGCTTCATGTTCTTTGCATTGTTCCGCATTGTTGTTTGGGACAGTATTACGTTGTTTTACGTTGCTATACATTGCTTTTACGCTGGTTTATATTGTTTTACGATGCTTTACGTTGTGTTACGTTGATTACTTTGCTTCGCATTGAAGATTTAAGTTGTTTTACGTTGCTGTACTTTATTTCACGTGGTTTTTTAAAATGGTATTCCGTTGTTTTACGTTACTATACTTTGTTTTTACGTTTTTGCTATATTGTTCTACATTACGTTCACATTACGTTGTGAGTTTTTTGGTTCGCATTGATCATTTACGTTATTTAACGTTGTTTTACTTTGTTTTTACTATGTTTTACTTGTTTTTACGGTGTTCTTCTTTGTTTCGCGTTGATGATTTCCGTTGTTTTGCTTTTTTTCACGTTGTACTTCAATACAGTATTACGTTTCTTTTACGTTATTATACATTGTTTTTACGTTTTTAATATTGTTTTACATTACGATCACATTACGTTGCGTGTTTTTTGGGTCGCAATGATGATTTACGATGTTTTAAGATGCATTACGTTGGTTGCTTTGTTCCGGATTTTCGTTTAAAACAGTTTTAGCTTCAGATTAAGACTATACGTACGATTTGTCTTCAAATTCTGCCGAAACATACGATTAAGCTTCAAATTTAGAAGATACATTTGATTTAGCCTCAGTCTCAGCTGAAACTCATGATATAGCTTGAAGATCATCCGACACATATGAGTTAGCTTCAATTTAAGACTAAACTTACGAGTAGTCCTCACATTCTGCCTAAACATACGGTTATGCTTCGAATTTTGCAGATATAGTTGTTTTAGCTTCAGATTCAGCCGATACTCAAGATATTGCTTCAAGGACGTCCGAAACATATGAGATAGCTTTAATTTGAGACTGAACAAACGATTCGTCGTCAAATTCTGCCGAAACATACGATTAAGATTCAAATTTAGCACATGCTGCTGATTTAGCTTCAGATTCAGCCGATACTAATGATAGAGCTTCAAATTCAGCAGAAACATACAATTTAGCTTCCAATTCATACTATACGTGCGATTTGTCTTCAGATTGAGCCTAAACATACGATAAAGCTTCAAATTTAGGAGATACAGGTGATTTAGCTCTAGATTCAGCCGATAATATAATATAGCTACAAGGTCAGCCGAAACATATGAGTTAGCTTCAATTTTAGACTAAGCGTACGATTTAGTTTCAATTTCAGTCGATACATAAGACAAAGCGTCAAATTTAGCAGCTACAGCGGATTTAGCCTAAGTCTCAGCACTTCCCTGCTCTTCTCTGCTCTTCTCTGCTCTTCTCTGCTCTTCTCTGCTCTTCTGTGCTCCTCTGTGCTCTTTTCTGCTCTTCTCTGCTCCTCTGTGCACTTCTCTACTCTTCTCTGCTCTACTCTGCTCTTCTCTGCTCTTCTCTGCCCTGCTCTGCTCTACTCTGCTCTGCTCTGATCTGCTCTCCTCTCCTCTGCTCTGCTCTGCTCTGCTCTTCTCTGCTGTTCTCTGCTCTACTCTGCTCTGCTCTGATCTGCTCTGCTCTTCTCTGCTTTGCACTGCTCTGCTCTGCTCTTCTCTTCTCTGCTCTTCTCTGCTCTGCTCTGTTCTTCTTTGCTCTGCTCAGCTCTTCTCTGCTCTGCTCTGTTCTGCCCTTTTCTGCTCTGCTCTTCTCTGCTCTGCTCGGCCCTCCTCTGCTCTGCTCTGCTCTGACCTGCTCAGCTCTTCACTGCTCTTCTCTGCACTGCTCTGCTCTGCTATTCTCTGCTCTGCTCTAGAGTCCTCTGCTCTGCTCTGGTCTGCTCTCCTCTGCTCTGCTCTGCTCTTCTCTGCTCTACTCTGCTCTGCTCTTCTCTGCTCTGCTCTGCTCTGCCCTTTTCTGCTCTGCTCTGCTCTGCCCTTCTCTGCTCTGCTCTGCTCTGACCTGCTCTGCTCTTCACTGCTCTTCGCTGCACTGCTCTGCTCTGCTATTCTCTGCACTTCTCTAGAGTCCTCTGCTCTGTTCTGGTCTGCCCTTCTCTGCTCTGCTCTGCTCTGTTCTGCTGTACTCTGCTCTTCTCTGCTCTGCACTTCTCTGCTCTTCTATGCTCTGCTCTGCACTGCTCTGCTCTGCTCTTCTCTTCTCTGCTCTTCAGTGGTCTGCTCTTCTCTGCTCTGCTCCGTTCTTCTCTGCTCTGGTCTTCTCTGCCCTGCGCTCCTCTGATCTGCTTTTCTCTGCTCTTCTCTGTTCTGCTCTGCCCTGCTCTTCTCTGTTCTGCACTGCTCTGCTCTGCACTGCTCTTCTCTGCTCTGCTCTTCTCTGCTCTGCTCTTCTCTGCTCTGCTCTTCTCTGCTCTGCTCCGTTCTTCTCTGCTCTGGTCTTCTCTGCCCTGCGCTCCTCTGATCTGCTCTTCTCTGCTCTGCTCGGCCCTTCTCTGCTCTGCTCTGCTCTGACCTGCTCTGCTCTTCACTGCTCTTCTCTGCTCTGCTCTTCTCTGCTCTGCACTTCTCTGCTCTTCTATGCTCTGCTCTGCACTGCTCTGTTCTGCTCTTCTCTTCTCTGCTCTTCAGTGGTCTGCTCTTCTCTGCTCTGCTCCGTTCTTCTCTGCTCTGGTCTTCTCTGCCCTGCGCTCCTCTGATCTGCTCTTCTCTGCTCTGCTCGGCCCTTCTCTGCTCTGCTCTGCTCTGACCTGCTCTGCTCTTCACTGCTCGTCTCTGCACTGCTCTGCTCTGCTATTCTCTGCTCTGCTCTAGAGTCCTCTGCTCTGCTCTGGTCTGCTCTCCTCTGCTCTGCTCTGCTCTTCTCTGCTCTACTCTGCTCTGCTCTTCTCTGCTCTGCTCTGCTCTGCCCTTTTCTGCTCTGCTCTGCTCTGCCCTTCTCTGCTCTGCTCTGCTCTGACCTGCTCTGCTCTTCACTGCTCTTCGCTGCACTGCTCTGCTCTGCTATTCTCTGCACTTCTCTAGAGTCCTCTGCTCTGTTCTGGTCTGCCCTTCTCTGCTCTGCTCTGCTCTGTTCTGCTGTACTCTGCTCTTCTCTGCTCTGCACTTCTCTGCTCTTCTATGCTCTGCTCTGCACTGCTCTGCTCTGCTCTTCTCTTCTCTGCTCTTCAGTGGTCTGCTCTTCTCTGCTCTGCTCCGTTCTTCTCTGCTCTGGTCTTCTCTGCCCTGCGCTCCTCTGATCTGCTTTTCTCTGCTCTTCTCTGTTCTGCTCTGCCCTGCTCTTCTCTGTTCTGCACTGCTCTGCTCTGCACTGCTCTTCTCTGCTCTGCTCTTCTCTGCTCTGCTCTTCTCTGCTCTGCTCTTCTCTGCTCTGCTCTTCTCTGCCCTGCGCTCCTCTGATCTGCTTTTCTCTGCTCTTCTCTGCTCTGCTCTCCTCTGCTCTTCTCTGCTCTGCTCTGCCCTTCTCTGCTCTTCACTGCTCTGCTCTGTTCTTCTCTGCTCTGCTCTGCTCTTCTCCGCTCTTTTCTTCTCTGCTCTTCTCTGCTCTGCTCTGCCCTTCTCTGCTCTTCACTGCTCTGCTCTGTTCTTCTCTGCTCTGCTCTGCTCTTCTCCGCTCTTTTCTTCTCTGCACTCCTCTGCTGTGCTCTACCCTGCTCTTCTCTGCTCTTCTCTGCTCTGACCTGCTCTCCTCTCCTCTGCTCTGATCTGCTCTGCTCTTCTCTGCTTTGCACTGCTCTGCTCTGCTCTTCTCTTCGCTGCTCTTCTCTACTCTGCTCTGTTCTTCTTTGCTCTGCTCAGCTCTTCTCTGCACTGCTCTGCTCTGCTATTCTCTGCTCTGCTCTAGAGTCCTCTGCTCTACTCTGGTCTGCTCTTCTCTGCTCTGCTCTGCTCTTCTCTGCTCTACTCTGCTCTGCTCTTCTCTGCTCTGCTCTGCTCTGCCCTTTTCTGCGCTGCTCTGCTCTTCTCTGCTCTGCTCTTCTCTGCTCTGCTCGGCCCTTCTCTGCTCTGCTCTGCTCTGACCTGCTCTGCTCTTCACTGCTCTTCTCTGCACTGCTCTGCTCTGCTATTCTCTGCACTGCTCTAGAGTCCTCTGCTCTGCCCTGGTCTGCTCTGCTCTGCTCTTCTCTGCTCTTCTCTGACCTTCCCTGCTCTGCTCTGCTCTTCTCTGTTCTTCTCTGCTCTGCACTCCTATGCTCTGCTCTTCTCAGCTCTTCTCTGCTCTTCTCTGCTCTGCTCTGCACTGCTCTGCTCTGCTCTTCTCTTCTCTGCTCTTCAGTGGTCTGCTCTTCTCTGCTCTGCTCTGCTCTTCTCTGCTCTGGTCTTCTCTGCCCTGCGCTCCTCTGATCTTCTTTTCTCTGCTCTTCTCTGCTCTGCTCTGCCCTGCTCTTCTCTGCTCTTCTCTTCTCTGCACTGCTCTGCTCTGCTCTGCACTGCTCTGCTCTGATCTTCTCTGATCTGCTCTTCTCTGCTCCGCTCTGCTCTGCTCTGCTCTGCTCTACTCTGCTCTGCTCTTCTCTTGTCTGCTCTTCTCTGCTCTGCACTGTTCTTCTTTGCTCTGCTCTGCTCTACTCTGCTCTGCTCTTCTCTGCTCTGCTCTGCTCTGCCCCTTTCTGCTCTGCTCGTCTCTGCTTTGCTCGGCCCTACTCTTCTCTGCTCTGCTATTCACTGCTCTGCTCTGCTCTTCTCTTCTGTGCTCTTCAGTGGTCTGCTCTGCTCTGGTCTGCTCTTCTCTGCTCTGCTCTTCTCTGCTATGCTCTGCTCTTCTCTGCTCTGCTCTTCTCTGCTCTTCTCTGCTCTTCTCATGCACTTCTCTTCCCTGCTCTTCTCTGCTCTTCTCTGCTCTGCTCTACTCTTCTCCTCTATTCTCTGTTCATCTCTGCTCTGCTCTTCTCTGCTCTGTTCTGTTCTTCTCTGCTCTGCTCTGCTCTGATCTGCTCTGCTCTCCTCTTCTCTGCTCTGCTCAGCTCTTCTCTCCTCTGCTCTTCTCCCCTCTTCTCTGCTCTTCTCTTCTCTTCTCTTCTCTTCTCTTCTCTTCTCTTCTCTTCTCTTCTCTTCTCTGCTCTCCTCTTCTCTTCTCTGCCACTCTGCACTGCTCTGCGCTTCTCTGCTCTGCTCTGCTATGCTCTGCTCTGCTCTGCTCTACTCCGCCCTTTTCTTCTCTGCACTCCTCTGCTCTGCTCTTCTCTGCTCTTCAGTGGTCTGCCCTGCTCTGGTCTGCTCTTCTCTGCTCTGCTCTGCTCTTCTCTACTCTGCACTTCTCTTCTCTGCTCTTCTCTGCTCTGCTCTGCTCGGCTCTTCTCTGCCCTGCTCTGCACTGCTCTGCTCTGCTCTTCTCTGATCTGCTCTTCTCTGCTCCGCTCTGCTCTTCTCTTCTCTGCTCTTCTCTGCTCTGCACTGTCCTTCTTTGCTCTGCTCTGCTCTGCTCTACTCTGCTCTGCTCTTCTCTGATCTGCTCTTCTCTTCTCTGCTCAGCTCGGCACTTCTCTGCTCTGCTCTGATCTGCTGTGCTCTTCTCTGCTCTGCTCTGCACTGCTCTGCTCTGCTCTTCTCTTCTCTGCTCAGCTCGGCACTTCTCTGCTCTGCTCTGATCTGCTGTGCTCTTCTCTGCTCTGCTCTGCTCTTCTCTGCCCTGCGCTGCTCTGTTCTGCTTTTCTCTGCTCTTCTCTGCTCTGCTCTTCTCTTGTCTGCTCTTCTCTGCTCTGCACTGTTCTTCTTTGCTCTGCTCTGCTCTACTCTGCTCTGCTCTTCTCTGCTCTGCTCTGCTCTGCCCCTTTCTGCTCTGCTCGTCTCTGCTTTGCTCGGCCCTACTCTTCTCTGCTCTGCTATTCACTGCTCTGCTCTGCTCTGCTCTTCTGTGCTCTTCAGTGGTCTGCTCTGCTCTGGTCTGCTCTTCTCTGCTCTGCTCTTCTCTGCTCTTCAGTGGTCTGCTCTGCTCTGGTCTGCTCTTCTCTGCTCTGCTCTGCTCTTCTCTACTCTGCACTTCTCTTCTCTGCTCTTCTCTGCTCTGCTCTGCTCGGCTCTTCTCTGCCCTGCTCTGCTCTGCTCTGCTCTTCTCTGCTCTTCTCTGCTCTTCTCTGCTCTGCTCTGTTCTTCTTTGCTCTGCTCAGCTCTTCTCTGCTCTGCTCTGTTCTTCTTTGCTCTGCTCTGCTCTTCTCTGCTCTGCTCAGCTCTTCTCTGCTCTACTCTGCTCTGCTCTTCTCTGCTCTGCTCTGCTCTGCCCTTTCCTGCTCTGCTCTTCTCTGCTCTGCTCGGCCCTTCCCTGCTCTGCTCTTCTCTTCTCTGCCCTGCTCTGTTCTGCTCTTCGCTGCTCTGCTCTGCACTTCTCTGCTCTTCTCTGCTCTGCTCTGCACTGCTCTGCTCTGCTCTTCTCTTCTCTGCTCTTCAGTGGTCTGCTCTTCTCTGCACTGCTCTGCTCTTCTCTGCACTGGTCTTCTCTGCCCTGCGCTCCTCTGATCTGCTTTTCCCTGCTCTTCTCTGCTCTGCTCTGCCCTGCTCTTCTCTGCTCTTCTCTGCTCGGCACTGCTCTGCTCTGCTCTGCTCTTCTCTGCTCTGCTCTGATCTGCACTGCTCTGCTCTGCTCTTCTCTGCTCTGCTCTTCTCTGTTCTGCACTGCTCTGCTCTGCTCTTCTCTGCTCTGCTCTTCTCTGCTCTTCGCTGCCCTGCGCTGCTATTCTCTGCTCTTCTCTGCTCTTCTCTGCTCTGCTCTTCTCTTCTCTGCTCTTCTCTGCTCTCCTCTCCTCTTCTCTGCCACTCTGCACTGCTCTGCGCTTCTCTGCTCTGCTCTGCTCTGCTATGCTCTGCTCTGCACTGCTGTGCTCTTCTCTGCACTGCTCTGCTCTGTTCTGGTCTGCTCTTCTCTGCACTTCTCTGCTGTGCTGTGCTCTGCTCTTCTCTGCTGTTCTCTGCTCTTCTCTGCTGTTCTCTGCTGTTCTCTGCTCTTCTATGCTCTTCTCGGCTCTGCTCTGCTCTTCTCTGCTCTGCTCTTCTCTGCTCTTCTATGATCTGCTTTTCTGTGCTCTTGTCCGCTCTTCACTGCTCTGCACTCCACTGCTGTGCTCTTTTCTGCTCTTCTATGCTCTGCTGTGCTCTTCTCTGTTCTTCTCTGCTCTGCTCTTCTCTGCCCTGCGCTGCTCTTCTCTGCTTTAATCTGCTCTTCTCTGCTCTTCTCTGGTCTGCTCTTGTCTTCTGTGCTCTTCTCTGATCTGCACTGCTCTGCTCTGCTCTTCTCTGCTCTGCTCTTCTCTGCTCTGCACTTCTCTGCTCTGCTCTGCACTGCTCTTCTCTGCTCTGCTCTGCTCTTCTCTGTTCTTCTCTGTTCTTCTCTGCTCTGCACTCCTATGTTCTGCTCTTCCCTGCTCTTCTCTGACCTTCCCTGCTCTGCTCTTCTCTTCTCTGCCCTGCTCTGCTCTCTTCTCTGCTCTGCACTGCTCTGCCCTGCTCTTCTCTTCTCTGCTCTTCAGTGGTCTGCTCTGTTCTGGTCTGCTCTTCTCTTCTCTGCTCTGCTCTTCTCTGCTCTGCTCTTCTCTGCTCTGCTCTTCTCTGCTCTGCTTTTCTCTGCACTGCGCTCGTCTGATCTGCTTTTCTCTGCTCTTCACTGCTCTGCTCTGCTCTTCTCTGCTCTGCTCTGCTCTTCCCCGCTCTTTTCTTCTCTGCACTCCTCTGCTGTGCTCTACCCTGCTCTTCTCTGCTCTTCTCTGCTCTGCACTGCTCTGCTCTGCTCTGCTCTTCTCTGCTCTTCTCTTCTCTGATCTGCACTGCTCTGCTCTGCTCTTCTCTGCTCTGCTCCTCTCTTCTCCGCTCTGCACTGCTCTTCTCTGCTCTGCTCTGCTCTGCTTTTCTCTGCTGTTCTCTGCTCTGCTCTGCTCTGATCCGCACTGCTCTTCTCTGCTCTGCACTGCTCTGCTCTGCTCTTCCCTTCTCTGCTCAGCTCGGCACTTCTCTGCTCTGCTCTGATCTGCTGTGCTTTTCTCTGCTCTGCTCTGCACTGCTCTGCTCTGCTCTTCTCTGCCCTGCGCTGCTCTGCTCTGCTTTTCTCTGCTCTTCTCTGCTCTTCTCTGCTCTGCTCTTCTCTTCTCTGCACTTCTCTGCTCTGCACTGTTCTGCTCTGCACTGCTCTGCTCTGCTCTTCTCTTCTCTGCTCTTCAGTGGTCTGCTCTTCTCTGCTCTGCTCTGCTCTTCTCTGCACTGGTCTTCTCTGCCCTGCGCTCCTCTGATCTGCTTTTCCCTGCTCTTCTCTGCTCTGCTCTGCCCTGCTCTTCTCTGCTCTTCTCTGCTCTGCACTGCTCTGCTCTGCTCTGCTCTTCTCTGCTCTGCTCTGCTCTGCTCTTCTCTGCTCTGCTCTTCTCTGCTCTGCACTTCTCTGCTCTGCTCTGCTCTTCTCTGTTCTTCTCTGCTCTGCACTCCTATGCTCTCCTCTTCTCTGCTCTTCTCTGACCTTCCCTGCTCTGCTCTTCTCTTCTCTGCCCTGCTCTGCTCTGTTCTACTCTTCTCTGCTCTGCTCTGCTCTGCACTGCTCTGCTCTGCTCTTCTCTTCTCTGCTCTTCAGTGGTCTGCTCTTCTCTTCTCTGCTCTGCTCTTCTTTGCTCTTCTTTGCTCTGCTCTGCACTGCTCTGCTCTGCTCTTCTCTTCTCTGCTCTTCAGTGGTCTGCTCTTCTCTTCTCTGCTCTGCTCTTCTCTGCTCTGCTCTTCTCTGCCCTGCGCTCCTCTGATCTGCTTTTCTCTGCTCTTCTCTGCTCTGCTCTCCTCTGCTCTTCTCTGCTCTGCTCGGCCCTCCTCTGCTCTTCACTGCTCTGCTCTGCTCTTCTCTGCTCTTCTCTGCTCTTCTCCGCTCTTTTCTTCTCTGCACTCCTCTGCTGTGCTCTACCCTGCTCTTCTCTGTTCTTCTCTGCTCTGCACTGCTCTGCTCTGCTCTGCTCTTCTCTGCTCTTCTCTTCTCTGCTCTGCACTGCTCTGCTCTGCTCTTCTCTGCTCTGCTCTTCTCTGCTCCGCTCTGCACTGCTCTTCTCTGCTCTGCTCTGCTCTGCTCTTCTCTTCTCTGCTCAGCTCGGCACTTCTCTGCTCTGCTCTGATCTGCTGTGCTCTTCTCTGCTCTGCTCTGCACTGCTCTGCTCTGCTCTTCTCTGCCCTGCGCTGCTCTGCTCTGCCTTTCTCTGCTCTTCTCTGCTCTTCTCTGCTCTTCTCTGCTCTTCTGTGCTCCTCTGTGCTCTTTTCTGCTCTTCTCTGCTCCTCTGTGCACTTCTCTACTCTTCTCTGCTCTACTCTGCTCTTCTCTGCTCTTCTCTGCCCTGCTCTGCTCTACTCTGCTCTGCTCTGATCTGCTCTCCTCTCCTCTGCTCTGCTCTGCTCTGCTCTTCTCTGCTGTTCTCTGCTCTACTCTGCTCTGCTCTGATCTGCTCTGCTCTTCTCTGCTTTGCACTGCTCTGCTCTGCTCTTCTCTTCTCTGCTCTTCTCTGCTCTGCTCTGTTCTTCTTTGCTCTGCTCAGCTCTTCTCTGCTCTGCTCTGTTCTGCCCTTTTCTGCTCTGCTCTTCTCTGCTCTGCTCTTCTCTGCTCTGCTCTTCTCTGCTCTGCTCTTCTCTGCTCTGCTCTTCTCTGCCCTGCGCTCCTCTGATCTGCTTTTCTCTGCTCTTCTCTGCTCTGCTCTCCTCTGCTCTTCTCTGCTCTGCTCTGCCCTTCTCTGCTCTTCACTGCTCTGCTCTGTTCTTCTCTGCTCTGCTCTGCTCTTCTCCGCTCTTTTCTTCTCTGCTCTTCTCTGCTCTGCTCTGCCCTTCTCTGCTCTTCACTGCTCTGCTCTGTTCTTCTCTGCTCTGCTCTGCTCTTCTCCGCTCTTTTCTTCTCTGCACTCCTCTGCTGTGCTCTACCCTGCTCTTCTCTGCTCTTCTCTGCTCTGACCTGCTCTCCTCTCCTCTGCTCTGATCTGCTCTGCTCTTCTCTGCTTTGCACTGCTCTGCTCTGCTCTTCTCTTCGCTGCTCTTCTCTGCTCTGCTCTGTTCTTCTTTGCTCTGCTCAGCTCTTCTCTGCACTGCTCTGCTCTGCTATTCTCTGCTCTGCTCTAGAGTCCTCTGCTCTACTCTGGTCTGCTCTTCTCTGCTCTGCTCTGCTCTTCTCTGCTCTACTCTGCTCTGCTCTTCTCTGCTCTGCTCTGCTCTGCCCTTTTCTGCTCTGCTCTGCTCTTCTCTGCTCTGCTCTTCTCTGCTCTGCTCGGCCCTTCTCTGCTCTGCTCTGCTCTGACCTGCTCTGCTCTTCACTGCTCTTCTCTGCACTGCTCTGCTCTGCTATTCTCTGCACTGCTCTAGAGTCCTCTGCTCTGCCCTGGTCTGCTCTGCTCTGCTCTTCTCTGCTCTTCTCTGACCTTCCCTGCTCTGCTCTGCTCTTCTCTGTTCTTCTCTGCTCTGCACTCCTATGCTCTGCTCTTCTCAGCTCTTCTCTGCTCTTCTCTGCTCTGCTCTGCACTGCTCTGCTCTGCTCTTCTCTTCTCTGCTCTTCAGTGGTCTGCTCTTCTCTGCTCTGCTCTGCTCTTCTCTGCTCTGGTCCTCTCTGCCCTGCGCTCCTCTGATCTTCTTTTCTCTGCTCTTCTCTGCTCTGCTCTGCCCTGCTCTTCTCTGCTCTTCTCTGCTCTGCTCTGTTCTTCTTTGCTCTGCTCAGCTCTTCTCTGCTCTGCTCTGTTCTTCTTTGCTCTGCTCTGCTCTTCTCTGCTCTGCTCAGCTCCTCTCTGCTCTACTCTGCTCTGCTCTGCCCTTTTCTGCTCTGCTCTTCTCTGATCTGCTCGGCCCTTCTCTGCTCTGCTCTGCTCTGACCTGCTCTGCTCTTCTCTGCTCTTCTCTGCACTGCTCTGCTCTGCTCTGCACTGCTCTGCTCTGCTCTTCTCTGATCTGCTCTTCTCTGCTCCGCTCTGCTCTTCTCTTCTCTGCTCTTCTCTGCTCTGCACTGTCCTTCTTTGCTCTGCTCTGCTCTGCTCTACTCTGCTCTGCTCTTCTCTGCTCTGCTCTTCTCTTCTCTGCTCAGCTCGGCACTTCTCTGCTCTGCTCTGATCTGCTGTGCTCTTCTCTGCTCTGCTCTGCACTGCTCTGCTCTGCTCTTCTCTTCTCTGCTCAGCTCGGCACTTCTCTGCTCTGCTCTGATCTGCTGTGCTCTTCTCTGCTCTGCTCTGCTCTTCTCTGCCCTGCGCTGCTCTGTTCTGCTTTTCTCTGCTCTTCTCTGCTCTGCTCTTCTCTTGTCTGCTCTTCTCTGCTCTGCACTGTTCTTCTTTGCTCTGCTCTGCTCTACTCTGCTCTGCTCTTCTCTGCCCTGCTCTGCTCTGCCCCTTTCTGCTCTGCTCGTCTCTGCTTTGCTCGGCCCTACTCTTCTCTGCTCTGCTATTCACTGCTCTGCTCTGCTCTGCTCTTCTGTGCTCTTCAGTGGTCTGCTCTGCTCTGGTCTGCTCTTCTCTGCTCTGCTCTTCTCTGCTCTTCAGTGGTCTGCTCTGCTCTGGTCTGCTCTTCTCTGCTCTGCTCTGCTCTTCTCTACTCTGCACTTCTCTTCTCTGCTCTTCTCTGCTCTGCTCTGCTCGGCTCTTCTCTGCCCTGCTCTGCTCTGCTCTGCTCTTCTCTGCTATGCTCTGCTCTTCTCTGCTCTGCTCTTCTCTGCTCTTCTCCGCTCTTCTCTTGCACTTCTCTGCCCTGCTCTTCTCTGCTCTTCTCTGCTCTGCTCTACTCTTCTCCTCTATTCTCTGTTCATCTCTGCTCTGCTCTTCTCTGCTCTGTTCTGTTCTTCTCTGCTCTGCTCTGCTCTGATCTGCTCTGCTCTCCTCTTCTCTGCTCTGCTCAGCTCTTCTCTCCTCTGCTCTTCTCCCCTCTTCTCTGCTCTGCTCTTCTCTTCTCTTCTCTTCTCTTCTCTTCTCTTCTCTTCTCTTCTCTTCTCTGCTCTCCTCTTCTCTTCTCTGCCACTCTGCACTGCTCTGCGCTTCTCTGCTCTGCTCTGCTCTGCTATGCTCTGCTCTGCTCTGCTCTACTCCGCCCTTTTCTTCTCTGCACTCCTCTGCTCTGCTCCTCTGTTCTTCTCTGCCCTTCTCTGGTCTGCTCTTCTCTTATCTGCCCTGCTCTGCTCTGCTCTGTTCTTCTTTGCTCTGCTCTGCTCTTCTCTGCTCTGCTCAGCTCTTCTCTGCTCTACTCTGCTCTGCTCTTCTCTGCTCTGCTCTGCTCTGCCCTTTCCTGCTCTGCTCTTCTCTGCTCTGCTCGGCCCTTCCCTGCTCTGCTCTTCTCTTCTCTGCCCTGCTCTGTCCTGCTCTTCGCTGCTCTGCTCTGCACTTCTCTGCTCTTCTCTGCTCTGCTCTGCACTGCTCTGCTCTGCTCTTCTCTTCTCTGCTCTTCAGTGGTCTGCTCTTCTCTGCACTGCTCTGCTCTTCTCTGCACTGGTCTTCTCTGCCCTGCGCTCCTCTGATCTGCTATTCCCTGCTCTTCTCTGCTCTGCTCTGCCCTGCTCTTCTCTGCTCTTCTCTGCTCGGCACTGCTCTGCTCTGCTCTGCTCTTCTCTGCTCTGCTCTGATCTGCACTGCTCTGCTCTGCTCTTCTCTGCTCTGCTCTTCTCTGTTCTGCACTGCTCTGCTCTGCTCTTCTCTGCTCTGCTCTTCTCTGCTCTTCTCTGCCCTGCGCTGCTATTCTCTGCTCTTCTCTGCTCTTCTCTGCTCTGCTCTTCTCTTCTCTGCTCTTCTCTGCTCTCCTCTTCTCTTCTCTGCCACTCTGCACTGCTCTGCGCTTCTCTGCTCTGCTCTGCTCTGCTATGCTCTGCTCTGCACTGCTGTGCTCTTCTCTGCACTGCTCTGCTCTGTTCTGGTCTGCTCTTCTCTGCACTTCTCTGCTGTGCTGTGCTCTGCTCTTCTCTGCTGTTCTCTGCTCTTCTCTGCTGTTCTCTGCTGTTCTCTGCTCTTCTATGCTCTTCTCGGCTCTGCTCTGCTCTTCTCTGCTCTGCTCTTCTCTGCTCTTCTATGATCTGCTTTTCTGTGCTCTTCTCCGCTCTTCACTGCTCTGCACTCCACTGCTGTGCTCTTTTCTGCTCTTCTATGCTCTGCTGTGTTCTTCTCTGTTCTTCTCTGCTCTGCTCTTCTCTGCCCTGCGCTGCTCTTCTCTGCTTTAATCTGCTCTTCTCTGCTCTTCTCTGCTCTGCTCTTGTCTTCTGTGCTCTTCTCTGATCTGCACTGCTCTGCTCTGCTCTTCTCTGCTCTGCTCTTCTCTGCTCTGCACTTCTCTGCTCTGCTCTGCACTGCTCTTCTCTGCTCTGCTCTGCTCTTCTCTGTTCTTCTCTGCTCTGCACTCCTATGTTCTGCTCTTCCCTGCTCTTCTCTGACCTTCCCTGCTCTGCTCTTCTCTTCTCTGCCCTGCTCTGCTCTCTTCTCTGCTCTGCACTGCTCTGCCCTGCTCTTCTCTTCTCTGCTCTGTTCTGGTCTGCTCTTCTCTTCTCTGCTCTGCTCTTCTCTGCTCTGCTCTTCTCTGCTCTGCTCTTCTCTGCTCTGCTTTTCTCTGCACTGCGCTCGTCTGATCTGCTTTTCTCTGCTCTTCACTGCTCTGCTCTGCTCTTCTCTGCTCTGCTCTGCTCTTCCCCGCTCTTTTCTTCTCTGCACTCCTCTGCTGTGCTCTACCCTGCTCTTCTCTGCTCTTCTCTGCTCTGCACTGCTCTGCTCTGCTCTGCTCTTCTCTGCTCTTCTCTTCTCTGATCTGCACTGCTCTGCTCTGCTCTTCTCTGCTCTGCTCCTCTCTTCTCCGCTCTGCACTGCTCTTCTCTGCTCTGCTCTGCTCTGCTTTTCTCTGCTGTTCTCTGCTCTGCTCTGCTCTGATCCGCACTGCTCTTCTCTGCTCTGCACTGCTCTGCTCTGCTCTTCCCTTCTCTGCTCAGCTCGGCACTTCTCTGCTCTGCTCTGATCTGCTGTGCTCTTCTCTGCTCTGCTCTGCACTGCTCTGCTCTGCTCTTCTCTGCCCTGCGCTGCTCTGCTCTGCTTTTCTCTGCTCTTCTCTGCTCTTCTCTGCTCTGCTCTTCTCTTCTCTGCACTTCTCTGCTCTGCACTGTTCTGCTCTGCACTGCTCTGCTCTGCTCTTCTCTTCTCTGCTCTTCAGTGGTCTGCTCTTCTCTGCTCTGCTCTGCTCTTCTCTGCACTGGTCTTCTCTGCCCTGCGCTCCTCTGATCTGCTTTTCCCTGCTCTTCTCTGCTCTGCTCTGCCCTGCTCTTCTCTGCTCTTCTCTGCTCTTCTTTGCTTTGCTCTTCTCTGCTCTGCTCTACTCTTCTCCTCTATTCTCTGTTCATCTCTGCTCTGCTCTTCTCTGTTCTTCTCTGCTCTGCTCTTCTCTGCCCTGCGCTGCTCTGCTCTGCTCTTCTCTGCTCTTCTCTTCTCTGATCTGCACTGCTCTGCTCTGCTCTTCTCTGCTCTGCTCTTCTCTGCTCCGCTCTGCACTGCTCTTCTCTGCTCTGCTCTGCTTTTCTCTGCTGTTCTCTGCTCTGCTCTGATCTGCTCTGCTCTTCTCTGCTCTGCACTGCTCTGCTCTGCTCTTCTCTTCCCTGCTCAGCTCGGCACTTCTCTGCTCTGCTCTGATCTGCTGTGCTCTTCTCTGCTCTGCTCTGCACTGCTCTGCTCTGCTCTTCTCTGCCCTGCGCTGCTCTGCTCTGCACTGTTCTTCTTTGCTCTGTTCTGCTCTGCTCTGCTCTACTCTGCTCTGCTCTTCTCTGCTCTTCTCTGCTCTCCTCTGCTCTGCTCTGTTCTTCTTTGCTCTGCTCTGCGCTTCTCTGCTCTGCTCTGCTCTGCTGTGCTCTTCTCTGCACTGCTCTGCTCTGTTCTGGTCTGCTCTTCTCTGCACTTCTCTGCTGTGCTGTGCTCTGCTCTTCTCTACTGTTCTCTGCTCTTCTCTGCTGTTCTCTGCTGTTCTCTGCTCTTCTATGCTCTTCTCGGCTCTGCTCTGCTCTTCTCTGCTCTGCTCTTCTCTGCTCTTCTATGCTCTGCTTTTCTATGCTCTTCTCCGCTCTTCTCTGCTCTGCACTCCACTGCTGTGCCCTTTTCTGCTCTTCTATGCTCTGCTGTGCTCTTCTCTGTTCTTCTCTGCTCTGCTCTTCTCTGCCCTGCGCTGCTCTGCTCTGCTTTTCTCTGCTCTTCTCTGCTCTTCTCTGCTCTGCTCTTCTCTGCTCTTCTCTGATCTGCACTGCTCTGCTCTGCCCTTCTCTGCTCTTCTCTGCTCTGCACTTCTCTGCTCTGCTCTGCACTGCTCTTCTCTGCTCTGCTCTGCTCTTCTCTGTTCTTCTCTGCTCTGCACTCCTATCCTCTGCTCTTCCCAGCTCTTCTCTGACCTTCCCTGCTCTGCTCTTCTCTTCTCTGTCCTGCTCTGCTCTCTTCTGCTCTTGTCTGCTCTGCTCTGCTCTTCTCTGCTCTTCACTGCTCTGCTATGCTCTTCTCTGCTCTGCTCTGCTCTTCCCCGCTCTTTTCTTCTCTGCACTCCTCTGCTGTGCTCTAGCCTGCTCTTCTCTGCTCTTCTCTGCTCTGCACTGCTCTGCTCTGCTCTGCTCTTCTCTGCTCTTCTCTTCTCTGATCTGCACTGCTCTGCTCTGCTCTTCTCTGCTCTGCTCTTCTCTGCTCCGCTCTGCACTGCTCTTCTCTGCTCTGCTCTGCTTTTCTCTGCTGTTCTCTGCTCTGCTCTGATCTGCTCTGCTCTTCTCTGCTCTGCACTGCTCTGCTCTGCTCTTCTCTTCTCTGCTCAGCTCGGCACTTCTCTGCTCTGCTCTGATCTGCTGTGCTCTTCTCTGCTCTGCTCTGCACTGCTCTGCTCTGCTCTTCTCTGCCCTGCGCTGCTCTGCTCTGCACTGTTCTTCTTTGCTCTGTTCTGCTCTGCTCTGCTCTACTCTGCTCTGCTCTTCTCTGCTCTTCTCTGCTCTCCTCTGCTCTGCTCTGTTCTTCTTTGCTCTGCTCAGCTCTTCTCTGCTCTGCTCTGTTCTTCTTTGCTCTGCTCTGCTCTTCTCTGCTCTGCTCAGCTCTTCTCTGCTCTACTCTGCTCTGCTCTTCTCTGCTCTGCTCTGCTCTGCTCTTCTCTGCTCTTCTCTGCTCTTCTCTGCTCTGCTCTGTTCTTCTTTGCTCTGCTCAGCTCTTCTCTGCTCAGCTCTGTTCTTCTTTGCTCTGCTCTGCTCTTCTCTGCTCTGCTCAGCTCTTCTCTGCTCTACTCTGCTCTGCTCTGCTCTGCCCTTTTCTGCTCTGCTCTTCTCTGCTCTGCTCGGCCCTTCTCTGCTCTGCTCTGCTCTGACCTGCTCTGCTCTTCACTGCACTTCTCTGCACTGCTCTGCTCTGCTATTCTCTGCACTGCTCTAAAGTTCTCTGCCCTGCTCTGGTCTGCTCTTCTCTGCTCTGCTCTGCTCTGTTCTGCTGTACTCTTCTCTTCTCTGCTCTGCACTCCTCTGCTCTGCTCTTCTCTGCTCTTCTCTGACCTTCCCTGCTCTGCTCTTCTCTTCTCTGCCCTGCTCTGTTCTGCTCTTCGCTGCTCTGCTCTGCACTTCTCTGCTCTTCTCTGCTCTGCTCTGCACTGCTCTGCTCTGCTCTTCTCTTCTCTGCTCTTCAGTGGTCTGCTCTTCTCTGCCCTGCTCTGCTCTTCACTGCACTGGTCTTCTCTGCCCTGCGCTCCTCTGATCTGCTTTTCCCTGCTCTTCTCTGCTCTGCTCTGCCATGCTCTTCTCTGCTCTTCTCTGCTCTGCACTGCTCTGCTCTGCTCTGCTCTTCTCTGCTCTGCTCTGATCTGCACTGCCCTGCTCTGCTCTTCTCTGCTCTGCTCTTCTCTGCTCTGCACTTTTCTGCTCTGCTTTGCTCTGCTCTGCTCTTCTCTGCACTGGTCTGCTCTGTTCTGGTCTGCTCTTCTCTGCACTTCTCTGCTGTGCTGTGCTCTGCTCTTCTCTGCACTTCTCTGCCCTGCTCTTCTCTGCTCTTCTCTGCTCTTCTTTGCTTTGCTCTTCTCTGCTCTGCTCTACTCTTCTCCTCTATTCTCTGTTCATCTCTGCTCTGCTCTGCTCTGCTCTTCTCTGTTCTTCTCTGCGCTGCACTCCTATGCTCTCCTCTTATCTGCTCTTCTCTGACCTTCCCTGCTCTGCTCTTCTCTTCTCTGCCCTGCTCTGCTCTGTTCTGCTCTTCTCTGCTCTGCTCTGCTCTTCTTAGATCTTCTCTGCTCTGCTCTGCACTGCTCTGCTCTTCTCTTCTCTTCTCTGCTCTTCAGTGGTCTGCTCTTCTCTTCTCTGCTCTGCTCTTCTCTGCTCTGCTCTTCTCTGCTCTGCTCTTCTCTGCCCTGCGCTCCTCTGCTCTGCTTTTCTCTGCTCTTCTCTGCTCTGCTCTGCTCTTCTCTGCTCTGCTCTGCTCTTCTCTGCTCTGCTCTGCTCTTCTCCGCTCTTTTCTTCTCTGCACTCCTCTGCTGTGCTCTACCCTGCTCTTCTCTGCTCTTCTCTGCTCTGCACTGCTCTGCTCTGCTCTGCTCTGCTCTTCTCTGCTCTTCTCTTCTCTGCTCTGCACTGCTCTGCTCTGCTCTTCTCTGCCCTGCGCTGCTCTGCTCTGCTTTTCTCTGCTCTTCTCTGCTCTGCTCTTCTCTTCTCTGCTCTTCTCTGCTCTGCACTGTTCTTCTTTGCTCTGTTCTGCTCTGCTCTGCACTACTCTGCTCTGCTCTGCTCTTCTCTGCTCTGCTCTGCTCTACTCCGCTCTTTTCTTCCCTGCACTCCTCCGCTCTGCTCCTCTGCTCTTGTCTGCCCTTCTCTGGTCTGCTCTTCTCTTATCTGCCCTGCTCTGCTCTGCTCTGCTCTTCTCTGCTATGCTCTGCACTTCTCTGCTCTGCTCTTCTCTGCTCTGCTCTTCTCTGCTCTGCTCTTCTCTGCTCTTCTATGCTCTGCTTTTCTATGCTCTTCTCCGCTCTTCTCTGCTCTGCACTCCACTGCTGTGCTCTTTTCTGCTCTTCTATGCTCTGCTGTGCTCTTCTCTGTTCTTCTCTGCTCTGCTCTTCTCTGCCCTGCGCTGCTCTGCTCTGCTCTTCTCTGCTCTTCTCTTCTCTGATCTGCACTGCTCTGCTCTGCTCTTCTCTGCTCTGCTCTTCTCTGCTCCGCTCTGCACTGCTCTTCTCTGCTCTGCTCTGCTTTTCTCTGCTGTTCTCTGCTCTGCTCTGATCTGCTCTGCTCTTCTCTGCTCTGCACTGCTCTGCTCTGCTCTTCTCTTCCCTGCTCAGCTCGGCACTTCTTTGCTCTGCTCTGATCTGCTGTGCTCTTCTCTGCTCTGCTCTGCACTGCTCTGCTCTGCTCTTCTCTGCCCTGCGCTGCTCTGCTCTGCACTGTTCTTCTTTGCTCTGTTCTGCTCTGCTCTGCTCTACTCTGCTCTGCTCTTCTCTGCTCTTCTCTGCTCTCCTCTGCTCTGCTCTGTTCTTCTTTGCTCTGCTCAGCTCTTCTCTGCTCTGCTCTGTTCTTCTTTGCTCTGCTCTGCTCTTCTATGCTCTGCTCAGCTCTTCTCTGCTCTACTCTGCTCTGCTATTCTCTGCTCTGCTCTGCTCTGTTCTGCTGTAATCTGCTCTTCTCTGTTCTTCTGTAATCTGCTCTTCTCTGCTCTGCACTCCTCTGCTCTGCTCTTCTCTGCCCTTCTCTGACCTTCCCTGCTCTGCTCTTCTCTTCTCTGCCCTGCTCTGTTCTGCACTTCGCTGCTCTGCTCTGCACTTCTCTGCTCTTCTCTGCTCTGCTCTGCACTGCTCTGCTCTGCACTTCTCTTCTCTGCTCTTCAGTGGTCTGCTCTTCTCTGCTCTGCCCTCCTCTTCTCTGCTCTGGTCTTCTCTGCCCTGCGCTCCTCTGATCTGCTTTTCTCTGCTCTTCTCTGCTCTGCCCTTTTCTGCACTGCTCTTCTCTGCTCTGCTCGGCCCTTCTCTGCTCTGCTCTGCTCTGACCTGCTCTGCTCTTCACTGCTCTTCTCTGCACTGCTCTGCTCTGCTATTCTCTGCACTGCTCTAGAGTCCCCTGCTCCGCTCTGGTCTGCTCTTCTCTGCTCTGCTGTAATCTGCTCTTCTCTGCTCTGTACTCCTCTGCTCTGCTCTTCTCTGCTCTTCTGTGACCTTCCGTGCTCTGCTCTTCTCTTCTCTGCTCTGCTCTGTTCTGCTCTTCGCTGCTCTGCTCTGCACTTCTCTGCTCTTCTCTGCTCTGCTCTGCACTGCTCTGCTCTGCTCTTCTCTTCTCTGCTCTTCAGTGGTCTGCTCTTCTCTGCTCTGCTCTGCTCTTCTCTGCTCTGGTCTTCTCTGCCCTGCGCTCCTCTGATCTGCTTTTCTCTGCTCTTCTCTGCTCTGCTCTGCCCCGCTCTTCTCTGCTCTTCTCTGCTCTGCACTGCTCTGCTCTGCTCTGCTCTTCTCTGCTCTGCTCTGCTCTTCTCTGCTCTGGTCTTCTCTGCCCTGCGCTCCTCTGATCTGCTTTTCTCTGCTCTTCTCTGCTCTGCTCTGCCCCGCTCTTCTCTGCTCTTCTCTGCTCTGCACTGCTCTGCTCTGCTCTGCTCTTCTCTGCTCTCCTCTTCTCTGATCTGCACTGCTCTGCTCTGCTCTTCTCTGCTCTGCTATTCTCTTCTCTGCACTTCTCTGCTCTGCTCTGCTCTGCTCTGCTCTGCTCTCCTCCGCTCAGCTCGGCACTTCTCTGCTCTGCTCTGATCTGCTGTGCTCTTCTCTGCTCTGCACTGTTCTGCTCTTCTCTTCTCTGCTCAGCTCGGCACTTCTCTGCTCTGCTCTGATCTGCTGTGCTCTTCTCTGCTCTGCTCTGCACTGCTCTGCTCTGCTCTTCTCTGCCCTGCGCTGCTCTGCTCTGCTTTTCTCTGCTCTTCTCTGCTCTTCTCTGCTCTGCTCTTCTCTTCTCTGCTCTTCTCTGCTCTGCACTGTTCTTCTTTGCTCTGTTCTGCTCTGCTCTGCTCTACTCTGCTCTTCTCTGCTCTTCTCTGCTCTGCTCTGCTCTACTCCGCTCTTTTCTTCTCTGCACTCCTCTGCTCTGCTCCTCTGCACTTCTCTGCCCTTCTCTGGTCTGCTCTTCTCTTATCTGCCCTGCTCTGCTCTGTTCTGCTCTTCTCTGCTCTGCTCTGCCCTTCTCTGCTCTTCTCTGCTCTGCTCTGCACTGCTCTGCTCTGCTCTTCACTTCTCTGCTCTTCAGTGGTCTGCTCTGCTCTGGACTGCTCTTCTCTGCTCTGCCCTGCTCTTCTCTGCTCTTCAGTGGTCTGCTCTGCTCTGGTCTGCAGTTCTCTGCTCTGCTCTGCTCTTCTCTGCTCTGCTCTTCTCTTCTCTGTTCTTCTCTGCTCTGCTCCTCTCTTCTCTGCTCCGCTCTGCTCTGCTCTTCTCAGCCCTGCTCTGCTCTACTCTGCTCTGCTCTGCACTTCTCTGCTCTGCACTTCTCTGCTCTGCTATGCTCTGCTCTTCTCTGCTCTGCTCTTCTCTGCTCTGCTCTGCCCTGCACTTCCCTGCTCTTCCCTGCTCTGCACTGCTCTGCTCTGCTCTGCTCTGCATTTCTCTGCTCTGCTGTTCTCTGCTCTGCACTGCTCTGCTCTGCTCTTCTCTGCTCTGCACTTCTCTGCTCTGCACTTCTCTGCTCTGCTATGCTCTGCTCTTCTCTGCTCTTCTCAGCTATTCTCTGCTCTTCTGCGCTCTTCGGTGCTCTTCTCTGCTCTTCTCTGCTCTTCTGTGCACTTCTCTACTCTTCTCAGCTCTTCTCTGCTCTACTCTGCTCTTCTCTGCTCTTCTCTGCTCTGCTCTGCTCTACTCCGCTCTTTTCTTCTCTGCACTCCTCTGCTCTGCTCCTCTGCACTTCTCTGCCCTTCTCTGGTCTGCTCTTCTCTTATCTGCCCTGCTCTGCTCTGTTCTGCTCTTCTCTGCTCTGCTCTGCCCTTCTCTGCTCTTCTCTGCTCTGCTCTGCACTGCTCTGCTCTGCTCTTCACTTCTCTGCTCTTCAGTGGTCTGCTCTGCTCTGGACTGCTCTTCTCTGCTCTTCAGTGGTCTGCTCTGCTCTGGTCTGCTGTTCTCTGCTCTGCTCTGCTCTTCTCTGCTCTGCTCTTCTCTTCTCTGTTCTTCTCTGCTCTGCTCCTCTCTTCTCTGCTCCGCTCTGCTCTGCTCTTCTCAGCCCTGCTCTGCTCTACTCTGCTCTGCTCTGCACTTCTCTGCTCTGCACTTCTCTGCTCTGCTATGCTCTGCTCTTCTCTGCTCTGCTCTTCTCTGCTCTGCTCTGCCCTGCACTTCCCTGCTCTTCCCTGCTCTGCACTGCTCTGCTCTGCTCTGCTCTGCATTTCTCTGCTCTGCTGTTCTCTGCTCTGCACTGCTCTGCTCTGCTCTTCTCTGCTCTGCACTTCTCTGCTCTGCACTTCTCTGCTCTGCTATGCTCTGCTCTTCTCTGCTCTTCTCAGCTATTCTCTGCTCTTCTGCGCTCTTCGGTGCTCTTCTCTGCTCTTCTCTGCTCTTCTGTGCACTTCTCTACTCTTCTCAGCTCTTCTCTGCTCTTCTCTGCTCTTCTCTGCCCTGCTCTGCTCTACTCTGCTCTGCTCTGATCTGCTCCCCTCTCCTCTGCTCTGCTCTTCTCTGCCCTTCTCTGCTCTGCTCTGCCCTGCTCCTCTCTGCTCTTCCCTGCTCTGCACTGCTCTGCTCTGCTCTGCTCTGCTCTTCTCTGCTCTGCTGTTCTCTGCTCTGCACTGCTCTGCTCTGCTCTTCACTTCTCTGCTCTTCAGTGGTCTGCTCTGCTCTGGACTGCTCTTCTCTGCTCTGCCCTGCTCTTCTCTGCTCTTCAGTGGTCTGCTCTGCTCTGGTCTGCTGTTCTCTGCTCTGCTCTGCTCTTCTCTGCTCTGCTCTTCTCTTCTCTGTTCTTCTCTGCTCTGCTCCTCTCTTCTCTGCTCCGCTCTGCTCTGCTCTTCTCAGCCCTGCTCTGCTCTACTCTGCTCTGCTCTGCACTTCTCTGCTCTGCACTTCTCTGCTCTGCTATGCTCTGCTCTTCTCTGCTCTGCTCTTCTCTGCTCTGCTCTGCCCTGCACTTCCCTGCTCTTCCCTGCTCTGCACTGCTCTGCTCTGCTCTGCTCTGCATTTCTCTGCTCTGCTGTTCTCTGCTCTGCACTGCTCTGCTCTGCTCTTCTCTGCTCTGCACTTCTCTGCTCTGCACTTCTCTGCTCTGCTATGCTCTGCTCTTCTCTGCTCTTCTCAGCTATTCTCTGCTCTTCTGCGCTCTTCGGTGCTCTTCTCTGCTCTTCTCTGCTCTTCTGTGCACTTCTCTACTCTTCTCAGCTCTTCTCTGCTCTTCTCTGCTCTTCTCTGCCCTGCTCTGCTCTACTCTGCTCTGCTCTGATCTGCTCCCCTCTCCTCTGCTCTGCTCTTCTCTGCCCTTCTCTGCTCTGCTCTGCCCTGCTCTGCTTTTCTCTGCCCTGCGCTCGTCTGATCTGCTTTTCTCTGCTCTTCTCTGCTCTGCTCTCCTCGGCTCTTCTCTGCTCTGCTCTGCCCTTCTCTGCTCTTCACTGCTCTGCTCTGCTCTTCTCTGCTCTGCTCTGCTCGGCTTTTCTCTGCTGTTCTCTGCTCTGCTCTGCTCTGATCCGCTCTGCTCTTCTCTGCTCTGCAATGCTCTGCTCTGCTCTTCTCTGCTCAGCTCGGCACTTCTCTGCTCTGCTCTGATCTGCTGTGCTCTTCTCTGCTCTGCTCTGCACTGCTCTGCTCTGCTCTTCTCTGCCCTGCGCTGCTCTGCTCTGCTTTTCTCTGCTCTTCTCTGCTCTTCTCTGCTCTGCACTTCTCTTCTCTGCTCTTCTCTGCTCTGCACTGTTCTTCTTTGCTCTGTTCAGCTCTGCTCTGCTCTACTCTGCTCTGCTTTGCTCTACTCTGCTCTGCTCTCCTCTGCTCTTCTCTTCTCTGCTCTTCTCTGCTCTGCTCTTCTCTGCTCCGCTCTGCTCTTCTCTGCCCTGCTCTGCTCTACTCTGCTCTGCTCTGCTCTGCTCTCCTCTGCTCTGCTCTGCTCTTCTCAGCTCTTCTCTGCTCTTCTCTGCTCTGCTGTGTTCTTCTTTGCTCTGCTCAGCTCTTCTCTGCTCAGCTCTGTCCTTCTTTGCTCTGCTCTGCTCTTCTCTGCTCTGCTCAGCTCTTCTCTGCTCTACTCTGCTCTGACCTGCTCTGCTCTTCACTGCTCTTCTCTGCACTGCTCTGCTCTGCTATTCTCTGCACTGCTCTAGAGTCCTCTGCTCTGCTCTGGTCTGCTCTTCTCTGCTCTGCTCTGTTCTGTTCTGCTGTACTCTGCTCTTCTCTGCTCTGCACTCCTCTGCTCTGCTCTTCTCTGCTCTTCTCTGGCCTTCCCTGCTCTGCTCTTCTCTTCTCTGCCCTGCTCTGTTCTGCTCTTCGCTGCTCTGCTCTGCTCCTCTGCTCTTCTGTGCCCTTCTCTGGTCTGCTCTGCTCTGCTCTTCTCTGCTCTGCTCTGCTCTGCTCTTCTCTGCTCTTCTCTGCTCTTCTCTGCTCTGCTCTGTTCTTCTTTGCTCTGCTCAGCTCTTCTCTGCTCAGCTCTGTTCTTCTTTGCTCTGCTCTGCTCTTCTCTGCTCTGCTCAGCTCTTCTCTGCTCTACTCTGCTCTGCTCTGCTCTGCCCTTTTCTGCTCTGCTCTTCTCTGCTCTGCTCGGCCCTTCTCTGCTCTGCTCTGCTCTGACCTGCTCTGCTCTTCACTGCTCTTCTCTGCACTGCTCTGCTCTGCTATTCTCTGCACTGCTCTAAAGTTCTCTGCCCTGCTCTGGTCTGCTCTTCTCTGCTCTGCTCTGCTCTGTTCTGCTGTACTCTTCTCTTCTCTGCTCTGCACTCCTCTGCTCTGCTCTTCTCTGCTCTTCTCTGACCTTCCCTGCTCTGCTCTTCTCTTCTCTGCCCTGCTCTGTTCTGCTCTTCGCTGCTCTGCTCTGCACTTCTCTGCTCTTCTCTGCTCTGCTCTGCACTGCTCTGCTCTGCTCTTCTCTTCTCTGCTCTTCAGTGGTCTGCTCTTCTCTGCCCTGCTCTGCTCTTCTCTGCACTGGTCTTCTCTGCCCTGCGCTCCTCTGATCTGCTTTTCCCTGCTCTTCTCTGCTCTGCTCTGCCCTGCTCTTCTCTGCTCTTCTCTGCTCTGCACTGCTCTGCTCTGCTCTGCTCTTCTCTGCTCTGCTCTGATCTGCACTGCCCTGCTCTGCTCTTCTCTGCTCTGCTCTTCTCTGCTCTGCACTTTTCTGCTCTGCTCTGCTCTGCTCTGCTCTTCTCTGCACTGGTCTGCTCTGTTCTGGTCTGCTCTTCTCTGCACTTCTCTGCTGTGCTGTGCTCTGCTCTTCTCTACTGTTCTCTGCTCTTCTCTGCTGTTCTCTGCTGTTCTCTGCTCTTCTATGCTCTTCTCGGCTCTGCTCTGCTCTTCTCTGCTCTGCTCTTCTCTGCCCTGCTCTGCTCTACTCTGCTCTGCTCTGATCTGCTCTCTTCTCCTCTGCTCTGCTCTGCTCTTCTCTTCTCTGCTATGCTCTGCTCTTCTCTGCTCTTCTTTGCTTTGCTCTTCTCTGCTCTGCTCTACTCTTCTCCTCTATTCTCTGTTCATCTCTGCTCTGCTCTTCTCTGTTCTTCTCTGCTCTGCTCTTCTCTGCCCTGCGCTGCTCTGCTCTGCTCTTCTCTGCTCTTCTCTTCTCTGATCTGCACTGCTCTGCTCTGCTCTTCTCTGCTCTGCTCTTCTCTGCTCCGCTCTGCACTGCTCTTCTCTGCTCTGCTCTGCTTTTCTCTGCTGTTCTCTGCTCTGCTCTGATCTGCTCTGCTCTTCTCTGCTCTGCACTGCTCTGCTCTGCTCTTCTCTTCCCTGCTCAGCTCGGCACTTCTCTGCTCTGCTCTGATCTGCTGTGCTCTTCTCTGCTCTGCTCTGCACTGCTCTGCTCTGCTCTTCTCTGCCCTGCGCTGCTCTGCTCTGCACTGTTCTTCTTTGCTCTGTTCTGCTCTGCTCTGCTCTACTCTGCTCTGCTCTTCTCTGCTCTTCTCTGCTCTCCTCTGCTCTGCTCTGTTCTTCTTTGCTCTGCTCTGCGCTTCTCTGCTCTGCTCTGCTCTGCTGTGCTCTTCTCTGCACTGCTCTGCTCTGTTCTGGTCTGCTCTTCTCTGCACTTCTCTGCTGTGCTGTGCTCTGCTCTTCTCTACTGTTCTCTGCTCTTCTCTGCTGTTCTCTGCTGTTCTCTGCTCTTCTATGCTCTTCTCGGCTCTGCTCTGCTCTTCTCTGCTCTGCTCTTCTCTGCTCTTCTATGCTCTGCTTTTCTATGCTCTTCTCCGCTCTTCTCTGCTCTGCACTCCACTGCTGTGCCCTTTTCTGCTCTTCTATGCTCTGCTGTGCTCTTCTCTGTTCTTCTCTGCTCTGCTCTTCTCTGCCCTGCGCTGCTCTGCTCTGCTTTTCTCTGCTCTTCTCTGCTCTTCTCTGCTCTGCTCTTCTCTGCTCTTCTCTGATCTGCACTGCTCTGCTCTGCCCTTCTCTGCTCTTCTCTGCTCTGCACTTCTCTGCTCTGCTCTGCACTGCTCTTCTCTGCTCTGCTCTGCTCTTCTCTGTTCTTCTCTGCTCTGCACTCCTATCCTCTGCTCTTCCCAGCTCTTCTCTGACCTTCCCTGCTCTGCTCTTCTCTTCTCTGCCCTGCTCTGCTCTCTTCTGCTCTTGTCTGCTCTGCTCTGCTCTTCTCTGCTCTTCACTGCTCTGCTATGCTCTTCTCTGCTCTGCTCTGCTCTTCCCCGCTCTTTTCTTCTCTGCACTCCTCTGCTGTGCTCTAGCCTGCTCTTCTCTGCTCTTCTCTGCTCTGCACTGCTCTGCTCTGCTCTGCTCTGCTCTTCTCTGCTCTTCTCTTCTCTGATCTGCACTGCTCTGCTCTGCTCTTCTCTGCTCTGCTCTTCTCTGCTCCGCTCTGCACTGCTCTTCTCTGCTCTGCTCTGCTTTTCTCTGCTGTTCTCTGCTCTGCTCTGATCTGCTCTGCTCTTCTCTGCTCTGCACTGCTCTGCTCTGCTCTTCTCTTCTCTGCTCAGCTCGGCACTTCTCTGCTCTGCTCTGATCTGCTGTGCTCTTCTCTGCTCAGCTCTGCACTGCTCTGCTCTGCTCTTCTCTGCCCTGCGCTGCTCTGCTCTGCACTGTTCTTCTTTGCTCTGTTCTGCTCTGCTCTGCTCTACTCTGCTCTGCTCTTCTCTGCTCTTCTCTGCTCTCCTCTGCTCTGCTCTGTTCTTCTTTGCTCTGCTCAGCTCTTCTCTGCTCTGCTCTGTTCTTCTTTGCTCTGCTCTGCTCTTCTCTGCTCTGCTCAGCTCTTCTCTGCTCTACTCTGCTCTGCTCTTCTCTGCTCTGCTCTGCTCTGCTCTTCTCTGCTCTTCTCTGCTCTTCTCTGCTCTGCTCTGTTCTTCTTTGCTCTGCTCAGCTCTTCTCTGCTCAGCTCTGTTCTTCTTTGCTCTGCTCTGCTCTTCTCTGCTCTGCTCAGCTCTTCTCTGCTCTACTCTGCTCTGCTCTGCTCTGCCCTTTTCTGCTCTGCTCTTCTCTGCTCTGCTCGGCCCTTCTCTGCTCTGCTCTGCTCTGACCTGCTCTGCTCTTCACTGCACTTCTCTGCACTGCTCTGCTCTGCTATTCTCTGCACTGCTCTAAAGTTCTCTGCCCTGCTCTGGTCTGCTCTTCTCTGCTCTGCTCTGCTCTGTTCTGCTGTACTCTTCTCTTCTCTGCTCTGCACTCCTCTGCTCTGCTCTTCTCTGCTCTTCTCTGACCTTCCCTGCTCTGCTCTTCTCTTCTCTGCCCTGCTCTGTTCTGCTCTTCGCTGCTCTGCTCTGCACTTCTCTGCTCTTCTCTGCTCTGCTCTGCACTGCTCTGCTCTGCTCTTCTCTTCTCTGCTCTTCAGTGGTCTGCTCTTCTCTGCCCTGCTCTGCTCTTCACTGCACTGGTCTTCTCTGCCCTGCGCTCCTCTGATCTGCTTTTCCCTGCTCTTCTCTGCTCTGCTCTGCCATGCTCTTCTCTGCTCTTCTCTGCTCTGCACTGCTCTGCTCTGCTCTGCTCTTCTCTGCTCTGCTCTGATCTGCACTGCCCTGCTCTGCTCTTCTCTGCTCTGCTCTTCTCTGCTCTGCACTTTTCTGCTCTGCTTTGCTCTGCTCTGCTCTTCTCTGCACTGGTCTGCTCTGTTCTGGTCTGCTCTTCTCTGCACTTCTCTGCTGTGCTGTGCTCTGCTCTTCTCTGCACTTCTCTGCCCTGCTCTTCTCTGCTCTTCTCTGCTCTTCTTTGCTTTGCTCTTCTCTGCTCTGCTCTACTCTTCTCCTCTATTCTCTGTTCATCTCTGCTCTGCTCTGCTCTGCTCTTCTCTGTTCTTCTCTGCGCTGCACTCCTATGCTCTCCTCTTATCTGCTCTTCTCTGACCTTCCCTGCTCTGCTCTTCTCTTCTCTGCCCTGCTCTGCTCTGTTCTGCTCTTCTCTGCTCTGCTCTGCTCTTCTTAGCTCTTCTCTGCTCTGCTCTGCACTGCTCTGCTCTTCTCTTCTCTTCTCTGCTCTTCAGTGGTCTGCTCTTCTCTTCTCTGCTCTGCTCTTCTCTGCTCTGCTCTTCTCTGCTCTGCTCTTCTCTGCCCTGCGCTCCTCTGCTCTGCTTTTCTCTGCTCTTCTCTGCTCTGCTCTGCTCTTCTCTGCTCTGCTCTGCTCTTCTCTGCTCTGCTCTGCTCTTCTCCGCTCTTTTCTTCTCTGCACTCCTCTGCTGTGCTCTACCCTGCTCTTCTCTGCTCTTCTCTGCTCTGCACTGCTCTGCTCTGCTCTGCTCTTCTCTGCTCTTCTCTTCTCTGCTCTGCACTGCTCTGCTCTGCTCTTCTCTGCCCTGCGCTGCTCTGCTCTGCTTTTCTCTGCTCTTCTCTGCTCTGCTCTTCTCTTCTCTGCTCTTCTCTGCTCTGCACTGTTCTTCTTTGCTCTGTTCTGCTCTGCTCTGCACTACTCTGCTCTGCTCTGCTCTTCTCTGCTCTGCTCTGCTCTACTCCGCTCTTTTCTTCCCTGCACTCCTCCGCTCTGCTCCTCTGCTCTTGTCTGCCCTTCTCTGGTCTGCTCTTCTCTTATCTGCCCTGCTCTGCTCTGCTCTGCTCTTCTCTGCTATGCTCTGCACTTCTCTGCTCTGCTCTTCTCTGCTCTGCTCTTCTCTGCTCTGCTCTTCTCTGCTCTTCTATGCTCTGCTTTTCTATGCTCTTCTCCGCTCTTCTCTGCTCTGCACTCCACTGCTGTGCTCTTTTCTGCTCTTCTATGCTCTGCTGTGCTCTTCTCTGTTCTTCTCTGCTCTGCTCTTCTCTGCCCTGCGCTGCTCTGCTCTGCTCTTCTCTGCTCTTCTCTTCTCTGATCTGCACTGCTCTGCTCTGCTCTTCTCTGCTCTGCTCTTCTCTGCTCCGCTCTGCACTGCTCTTCTCTGCTCTGCTCTGCTTTTCTCTGCTGTTCTCTGCTCTGCTCTGATCTGCTCTGCTCTTCTCTGCTCTGCACTGCTCTGCTCTGCTCTTCTCTTCCCTGCTCAGCTCGGCACTTCTTTGCTCTGCTCTGATCTGCTGTGCTCTTCTCTGCTCTGCTCTGCACTGCTCTGCTCTGCTCTTCTCTGCCCTGCGCTGCTCTGCTCTGCACTGTTCTTCTTTGCTCTGTTCTGCTCTGCTCTGCTCTACTCTGCTCTGCTCTTCTCTGCTCTTCTCTGCTCTCCTCTGCTCTGCTCTGTTCTTCTTTGCTCTGCTCAGCTCTTCTCTGCTCTGCTCTGTTCTTCTTTGCTCTGCTCTGCTCTTCTATGCTCTGCTCAGCTCTTCTCTGCTCTACTCTGCTCTGCTATTCTCTGCTCTGCTCTGCTCTGTTCTGCTGTAATCTGCTCTTCTCTGTTCTGCTGTAATCTGCTCTTCTCTGCTCTGCACTCCTCTGCTCTGCTCTTCTCTGCTCTTCTCTGACCTTCCCTGCTCTGCTCTTCTCTTCTCTGCCCTGCTCTGTTCTGCACTTCGCTGCTCTGCTCTGCACTTCTCTGCTCTTCTCTGCTCTGCTCTGCACTGCTCTGCTCTGCACTTCTCTTCTCTGCTCTTCAGTGGTCTGCTCTTCTCTGCTCTGCCCTCCTCTTCTCTGCTCTGGTCTTCTCTGCCCTGCGCTCCTCTGATCTGCTTTTCTCTGCTCTTCTCTGCTCTGCCCTTTTCTGCACTGCTCTTCTCTGCTCTGCTCGGCCCTTCTCTGCTCTGCTCTGCTCTGACCTGCTCTGCTCTTCACTGCTCTTCTCTGCACTGCTCTGCTCTGCACTTCTCTGCTCTTCTCTGCTCTGCTCTGCACTGCTCTGCTCTGCTCTTCTCTTCTCTGCTCTTCAGTGGTCTGCTCTTCTCTGCTCTGCTCTGCTCTTCTCTGCTCTGGTCTTCTCTGCCCTGCGCTCCTCTGATCTGCTTTTCTCTGCTCTTCTCTGCTCTGCTCTGCCCCGCTCTTCTCTGCTCTTCTCTGCTCTGCACTGCTCTGCTCTGCTCTGCTCTTCTCTGCTCTGCTCTGCTCTTCTCTGCTCTGGTCTTCTCTGCCCTGCGCTCCTCTGATCTGCTTTTCTCTGCTCTTCTCTGCTCTGCTCTGCCCCGCTCTTCTCTGCTCTTCTCTGCTCTGCACTGCTCTGCTCTGCTCTGCTCTTCTCTGCTCTCCTCTTCTCTGATCTGCACTGCTCTGCTCTGCTCTTCTCTGCTCTGCTATTCTCTTCTCTGCACTTCTCTGCTCTGCTCTGCTCTGCTCTGCTCTGCTCTTCTCCGCTCAGCTCGGCACTTCTCTGCTCTGCTCTGATCTGCTGTGCTCTTCTCTGCTCTGCACTGTTCTGCTCTTCTCTTCTCTGCTCAGCTCGGCACTTCTCTGCTCTGCTCTGATCTGCTGTGCTCTTCTCTGCTCTGCTCTGCACTGCTCTGCTCTGCTCTTCTCTGCCCTGCGCTGCTCTGCTCTGCTTTTCTCTGCTCTTCTCTGCTCTTCTCTGCTCTGCTCTTCTCTTCTCTGCTCTTCTCTGCTCTGCACTGTTCTTCTTTGCTCTGTTCTGCTCTGCTCTGCTCTACTCTGCTCTTCTCTGCTCTTCTCTGCTCTGCTCTGCTCTACTCCGCTCTTTTCTTCTCTGCACTCCTCTGCTCTGCTCCTCTGCACTTCTCTGCCCTTCTCTGGTCTGCTCTTCTCTTATCTGCCCTGCTCTGCTCTGTTCTGCTCTTCTCTGCTCTGCTCTGCCCTTCTCTGCTCTTCTCTGCTCTGCTCTGCACTGCTCTGCTCTGCTCTTCACTTCTCTGCTCTTCAGTGGTCTGCTCTGCTCTGGACTGCTCTTCTCTGCTCTGCCCTGCTCTTCTCTGCTCTTCAGTGGTCTGCTCTGCTCTGGTCTGCAGTTCTCTGCTCTGCTCTGCTCTTCTCTGCTCTGCTCTTCTCTTCTCTGTTCTTCTCTGCTCTGCTCCTCTCTTCTCTGCTCCGCTCTGCTCTGCTCTTCTCAGCCCTGCTCTGCTCTACTCTGCTCTGCTCTGCACTTCTCTGCTCTGCACTTCTCTGCTCTGCTATGCTCTGCTCTTCTCTGCTCTGCTCTTCTCTGCTCTGCTCTGCCCTGCACTTCCCTGCTCTTCCCTGCTCTGCACTGCTCTGCTCTGCTCTGCTCTGCATTTCTCTGCTCTGCTGTTCTCTGCTCTGCACTGCTCTGCTCTGCTCTTCTCTGCTCTGCACTTCTCTGCTCTGCACTTCTCTGCTCTGCTATGCTCTGCTCTTCTCTGCTCTTCTCAGCTATTCTCTGCTCTTCTGCGCTCTTCGGTGCTCTTCTCTGCTCTTCTCTGCTCTTCTGTGCACTTCTCTACTCTTCTCAGCTCTTCTCTGCTCTACTCTGCTCTTCTCTGCTCTTCTCTGCTCTGCTCTGCTCTACTCCGCTCTTTTCTTCTCTGCACTCCTCTGCTCTGCTCCTCTGCACTTCTCTGCCCTTCTCTGGTCTGCTCTTCTCTTATCTGCCCTGCTCTGCTCTGTTCTGCTCTTCTCTGCTCTGCTCTGCCCTTCTCTGCTCTTCTCTGCTCTGCTCTGCACTGCTCTGCTCTGCTCTTCACTTCTCTGCTCTTCAGTGGTCTGCTCTGCTCTGGACTGCTCTTCTCTGCTCTGCCCTGCTCTTCTCTGCTCTTCAGTGGTCTGCTCTGCTCTGGTCTGCTGTTCTCTGCTCTGCTCTGCTCTTCTCTGCTCTGCTCTTCTCTTCTCTGTTCTTCTCTGCTCTGCTCCTCTCTTCTCTGCTCCGCTCTGCTCTGCTCTTCTCAGCCCTGCTCTGCTCTACTCTGCTCTGCTCTGCACTTCTCTGCTCTGCACTTCTCTGCTCTGCTATGCTCTGCTCTTCTCTGCTCTGCTCTTCTCTGCTCTGCTCTGCCCTGCACTTCCCTGCTCTTCCCTGCTCTGCACTGCTCTGCTCTGCTCTGCTCTGCATTTCTCTGCTCTGCTGTTCTCTGCTCTGCACTGCTCTGCTCTGCTCTTCTCTGCTCTGCACTTCTCTGCTCTGCACTTCTCTGCTCTGCTATGCTCTGCTCTTCTCTGCTCTTCTCAGCTATTCTCTGCTCTTCTGCGCTCTTCGGTGCTCTTCTCTGCTCTTCTCTGCTCTTCTGTGCACTTCTCTACTCTTCTCAGCTCTTCTCTGCTCTTCTCTGCTCTTCTCTGCCCTGCTCTGCTCTACTCTGCTCTGCTCTGATCTGCTCCCCTCTCCTCTGCTCTGCTCTTCTCTGCCCTTCTCTGCTCTGCTCTGCCCTGCTCCTCTCTGCTCTTCCCTGCTCTGCACTGCTCTGCTCTGCTCTGCTCTGCTCTTCTCTGCTCTGCTGTTCTCTGCTCTGCACTGCTCTGCTCTGCTCTTCACTTCTCTGCTCTTCAGTGGTCTGCTCTGCTCTGGACTGCTCTTCTCTGCTCTGCCCTGCTCTTCTCTGCTCTTCAGTGGTCTGCTCTGCTCTGGTCTGCTGTTCTCTGCTCTGCTCTGCTCTTCTCTGCTCTGCTCTTCTCTTCTCTGTTCTTCTCTGCTCTGCTCCTCTCTTCTCTGCTCCGCTCTGCTCTGCTCTTCTCAGCCCTGCTCTGCTCTACTCTGCTCTGCTCTGCACTTCTCTGCTCTGCACTTCTCTGCTCTGCTATGCTCTGCTCTTCTCTGCTCTGCTCTTCTCTGCTCTGCTCTGCCCTGCACTTCCCTGCTCTTCCCTGCTCTGCACTGCTCTGCTCTGCTCTGCTCTGCATTTCTCTGCTCTGCTGTTCTCTGCTCTGCACTGCTCTGCTCTGCTCTTCTCTGCTCTGCACTTCTCTGCTCTGCACTTCTCTGCTCTGCTATGCTCTGCTCTTCTCTGCTCTTCTCAGCTATTCTCTGCTCTTCTGCGCTCTTCGGTGCTCTTCTCTGCTCTTCTCTGCTCTTCTGTGCACTTCTCTACTCTTCTCAGCTCTTCTCTGCTCTTCTCTGCTCTTCTCTGCCCTGCTCTGCTCTACTCTGCTCTGCTCTGATCTGCTCCCCTCTCCTCTGCTCTGCTCTTCTCTGCCCTTCTCTGCTCTGCTCTGCCCTGCTCCTCTCTGCTCTTCCCTGCTCTGCACTGCTCTGCTCTGCTCTGCTCTGCTCTTCTCTGCTCTGCTGTTCTCTGCTCTGCACTGCTCTGCTCTGCTCTTCTCTGCTCTGCTCTTTTCTGCTCTGCACTTCTCTGCTCTGCTATGCTCTGCTCTCCTCTGCTCTGCTCTGCTCTTCTCTGTTCTTCTCTGCTCTGCACTCCTATGCTCTGCTCTTCTCAGCTCATCTCTGACCTTCCCTGCTCTGCTCTTCTCTTCTCTGCCCTGCTCTGCTCTGTTCTGCTCTTCTCTGCTCTGCTCTGCTCTGCTCTGCTCTTCTCTTCTGTGCTCTTCAGTGATCTGCTCTGCTCTGGTCTGCTCTTCTCTACTCTGCACTTCTCTTCTCTGCTCTTCTCTGCTCTGCTCTGCTCGGCTCTTCTCTGCTCTGCTCTTCTCTGCTCCGCTCTGCACTGCTCTTCTCTGCTCTGCTCTGCTTTTCTCTGCTGTTCTCTGCTCTGCTCTGATCTGCTCTGCTCTTCTCTGCTCTGCCCTGCTCTGCTCTGTTCTGCTCTTCTCTGCTCTGCTCTGCTCTGCTCTGCTCTTCTCTTCTGTGCTCTTCAGTGGTCTGCTTTGCTCTGGTCTGCTCTTCTCTACTCTGCACTTCTCTTCTCTGCTCTCCTCTGCTCTGCTCTGCTCGGCTCTTCTCTGCTCTGCTCTTCTCTGCTCCGCTCTGCACTGCTCTTCTCTGCTCTGCTCTGCTTTTCTCTGCTGTTCTCTGCTCTGCTCTGATCTGCTCTGCTCTTCTCTGCCCTGCTCTGCTCTACTCTGCTCTGCTCTGATCTGCTCTCCTCTCCTCTGCTCTGCTCTTCGCTGCTCTTATCTTCTCTGATCTGCACTGCTCTGCTCTGCTCTTCTCTGCTCTGCTCTTCTCTGCTCCGCTCTGCACTGCTCTTCTCTGCTCTGCTCTGCTTTTCTCTGCTGTTCTCTGCTCTGCTCTGATCTGCTCTGCTCTTCTCTGCTCTGCACTGCTCTGCTCTGCTCTGCTCTTCTCTGCCCTGCGCTGCTCTGCTCTGCACTGTTCTTCTTTGCTCTGTTCTGCTCTGCTCTGCTCTACTCTGCTCTGCTCTTCTCTGCTCTTCTCTGCTCTTCTCTGCTCTGCTCTGTTCTTCTTTGCTCTGCTCAGCTCTTCTCTGCTCTGCTCTGTTCTTCTTTGCTCTGCTCTGCTCTTCTCTGCTCTGCTCAGCTCTTCTCTGCTCTACTCTGCTCTGCTCTTCTCTGCTCAGCTCGGCACTTCTCTGCTCTGCTCTGATCTGCTGTGCTCTTCTCTGCTCTGCTCTGCACTGCTCTGCTCTGCTCTTCTCTGCCCTGCGCTGCTCTGCTCTGCACTGTTCTTCTTTGCTCTGTTCTGCTCTGCTCTGCTCTACTCTGCTCTGCTCTTCTCTGCTCTTCTCTGCTCTTCTCTGCTCTGCTCTGTTCTTCTTTGCTCTGCTCAGCTCTTCTCTGCTCTGCTCTGTTCTTCTTTGCTCTGCTCTGCTCTTCTCTGCTCTGCTCAGCTCTTCTCTGCTCTACTCTGCTCTGCTCTTCTCTGCTCTGCTCTGCTCTGTTCTGCTGTAATCTGCTCTTCTCTGTTCTGCACTGCTCCGCTCTGCACTTCTCTTCTCTGCTCTTCAGTGGTCTGCTCTTCTCGGCTCTGCCCTCCTCTTCTCTGCTCTGGTCTTCTCTGCCCTGCGCTCCTCTGATCTGCTTTTCTCTGCTCTTCTCTGCTCTGCCCTTTTCTGCTCTGCTCTTCTCTGGTCTGCTCGGCCCTTCTCTGCTCTGCTCTGCTCTGACCTGCTCTGCTCTTCACTGCTCTTCTCTGCACTGCTCTGCTCTGCTATTCTCTGCACTGCTCTAGAGTCCCCTGCTCCGCTCTGGTCTGCTCTTCTCTGCTCTGCTGTAATCTGCTCTTCTCTGCTCTTCTCTGACCTTCCCTGCTCTGCTCTTCTCTTCTCTGCCCTGCTCTGTTCTGCTCTTCGCTGCTCTGCTCTGCACTTCTCTGCTCTTCTCTGCTCTGCTCTGCACTGCTCTGCTCTGCTCTTCTCTTCTCTGCTCTTCAGTGGTCTGCTCTTCTCTGCTCTGCTCTGCTCTTCTCTGCTCTGGTCTTCTCTGCCCTGCGCTCCTCTGATCTGCTTTTCTCTGCTGTTCTCTGCTCTGCTCTGCCCCGCTCTTCCCTGCTCTGCTCTGCTCTCCCCTTCTCTGCTCTTCTCTGCTCTTCACTGCTCTGCTCTGCACTGCTCTGCTATGCTCTGCTCTGCATCTTGTCTGCACTTCTCTGCACTCCTCCGCTCTGCTCTTCTCTGCTATTCTCTGCTCTTATCTGCTGAGCTCTGCACTGCTCTGCTCTGCTCTCCTCTGCTCTTCTCTGCTCTGCTCTTATCCGTTCTTCTCTGCTCTGCACTCCTCTGCTCTGCTCTTCTCTGCTCTTCTCTGCTCTACTCTGCACTGCTCTGCTCTGCTCTGCTCTGCTCTGTTCTGCTCTTCTCTGCTCTTCTCTGCTCTGGTCTGCTCTTCTCTGCTCTACTCTGCTCTGCTCTTCTCTGCTCTGCTCTTCTCTGCTCTGCTCTTCTCTTCTCTGCTCTTCTCTGCTCTGGTCTGCTCTTCTCTGCTCTGCTCTGCTCTTCCCAGCTCTGCTCTGCTTTGCTCTTCTCTGCTCTACTCTGCTCTTCTCTGCTCTTCTCTGCTCTGCTCTGCTCTTCTCTGGTCTGCTCTGGTCTGCGCTTCTCTGCTCTTCTCTCCTCTGCTCATCTCTGCTCTTCTTTGCTCTGCTCTTCTCTGCTCTTCTCTGCTCTGCTCTGCTCTTCTCTGCTCTGCTCTTCTCTGCTCTTCTCTTCTCTGCTCTTCTCTGCTCTTCTCTACTCTGTTCTGCTCTACTTTGCTCTGCTCTGATCTGTCTGCTCTTCTCTGCTCATCTCTGCTCTGCTGTGCTCTGATCTGTCTGCTCTTCTCTGCTCATCTCTGCTCTGCTGTGCTCTGCTTTGCTCTGCTGTTCTCTGCTCTGCTCTGTTCTTCTCTGCTCTGCTCTGCTCTCCTCTGCTCTGCTCTGCTCTGCTCAGCTCTTCTCTGCTCTGCTCAGCTCTTCTCTGCTCTGCTCTTCTACGCTCGGGGCAGACCAGATAACTGCAGCCCCTAAAAATTCAACGAATAACAGTTATCTGGTCTGCCACGGGAGGCTCGCGATTCTCTAAAGGAAAAACAAACTGATCTGTGGGAAACCACGCGACAGTCCTCGGCCACTTACCCGGCAATATATATATTTTGTCTGCGATCCAGGAAACCAAACACTATTGGGGCCTCGAGTGCCTGGTCGTGTGTATTTCGTCAGTCGAAGGCGCGACACAATCGCCGCTCGCACTCAACATAATTTACGACAAACGCACAACTGTTTCTTTCTCTTAGTACGGCATTGACAGTATGCATCGTTAGCCCGTCGATCGGATTTATGGCCATAGAAAACGAATTACGGTTTTTCCCCAATTCATGCGACTGTCCGCCGTGGGTCCTATCGGCAGACCAGACCACCCGCGGGCCACGTGAAAATATTGGAAATGCGGTCTAATTATCATAATACAAAATATTTAATTTTATTGATTGAAACTACTGAAAATTTAAATATTCTAATTTTAAAAGTCCAATTTTAAATTAGTTTTAAAATAAATTTATCCAGTTAAGTTAAATTATATTACAACAAAGTAATAAAATTGTTATGAAATACAAATCATTTAATTTTACTGATTAATTTTAATAAAAATTTAAATCTTCAATTATCATAAATCTAAACTTAATTCTTTACACGACTTTAATACTTTATATGACAATGAACCATTATTTATTTCATTTATTATTGAATACCCTAAACTAACCAATTCAATTTGATGTAGGATAAATGAATAAATATATTTAAAAGTATGAAATAATAATGTCCGTAAAAAAGAAAAGAAAAAGAAAATTCCAATAAAAAATGTAACAACTAACAATGCCAAAGTTAGGATTTTCTTCCAACATAAACTCATCAATTCAGTATTAATAATTATTATGATACATAACAGAAATATTAAATTAACTCTTTTACTTTCGAGATAATTAAAAACACTAACTTTATTTTAATTAACCCTGATAAAAAAAGTACGAAAAAATCACTTTTACTTATACTAATATTACTTACTTCTTTTACAACACACGCACACACATTTTAAAATCATTAAATTTATTCGTAAATAAATACTATAACTTATAATCATGTAATTTCTTTTTTCAAATATATTAAATTAAGAAATCAATAATATTTATAATTTGTGCAAATAATAAAATTTTCCTCATTCAGAATCCTTTCAATGTAAATGAAACACTTATTGTTAAACTAAAATTTTAATGAAAACATTTTCCCATACTTTTACAACGTTACGATTTATTCCATTTATAATGAAAGTGGCGGGTAATTTGTACGGTTCACATAAATTTATTCAACCTAGATAATTATTAAAATTTACTATCGAGATAACTGAAGCCCCTAAAAATTCTTAAAATTAACGAATAACAGCAGTTTAACCGTTGGTGCTGGCGCACTAAATTTACCATTATTTAATTTAAATTTCTTATTCAAACTTTCATGTAATATTAAAAATTAATCTCTACTTTTCACTCGTATGAAAACTATTTAAATTTTTAGATGAATTCATAAATTGTATGTATGAAAAATATTCTACAGCCAATTTTTTAGCCGCAATTAAAATAATATATATATCCAACAAAGCAAATTAATTCATAATTAACAGTTCAACATAATTCAATCAAATGAACCTAAATAAAATAAATGATATTATTACAATCATAGTACTAATTAGCTATAACTCAATTATTTATTTCTACGAAAATTACCCCGTAACTGTATATTAGAAATCAAATTCAATTATTCAATTAGATAATTTCAAATCTCTCGAACCGAAATCAAAATAAAAATTAAATTCAACTCTATTATAAATTAATCCCACATTAGCAATCAACATAAAATTCATCTTAAATAAGTCTAAACTCTAATATATAATATTATATTTTTTAAATAATAGATACGTATACAATAAATTTTGTATTATTTTACTTCGTGATAGTCAGAGATGACCACAGCTTGCAACCGGGTTGAAATTTTGCGCAGCTAGGTTTTTGATGACCGGTGGGCCGTATTGCTATGCAACAAATCGTTGCTACTTGTATTGTCATCGTTATCATTTGCAAGTGTTCAATTAAAATTGAAAGATTGAACGGCTTACTGCAGGTTATGATTCGAAATGGTTTCAACGGCACAGTGACTGGCTCACATTATTTAATTAATAATATCAATTTATTTAGATCGAACGGTATAGTACTCATTTGAAAAACCTGTAAGGACAATTTTGACCATCTTGAATCGGCTACGCTCTTTGCAGAAGATTGAAGAGAAAACGTTTGTTGCAAACAAATGCAGAATACGTATTGAAATAATATCTGCAGTGGGCCCTCACCGTGGGAGGGCCAATCAATTGTCGGACGCGGAAATTGTAACCTTCCCATCTGCGTGCCGTACGCGGCCGGGTCTCAAGGACCGCTCGTAAAAGCAACGAGTTCCAGATCCTCGGCCTTCTAATTTCTTTCTTTAGGGACACACGAAGGCAATCAGCTTTCTTTACGACAATAATCCTAAAATTTCCTTTCGACCCCATCTGTTCGTCAAACAATACGAACATCCGTCCATACAACCGGGAAAGCATTTGTACGTGTCGAAGATCCCAAAAAAGGAAGGGATATCTCGATGTCAGTGTTTTCGATGATACAGAAATTTACGTGAAATATAAATGACGTATAAATGACACTAATCAGCTACTTCGACCCGCCGATTTTGTTTTGCAACTTCATCCTAATGATTGAATATGGACTACAGCATATGTCAATATCATAAAAATCCGAGAAATGGAAGTACAAAAGCGAGAAAGCGAAAAAATGTATTTCCAGCAGTAATGAGAACTTTTGCTCTTACCATTTAAATTATATCGAAACATATTACCGAAATCATAGTAACGAAACAAAATGCTCACTTACCTCTCCTTCATAATTTTTCTTTTGCTGTATCTTGGTGTGTTCAAGGTCAGTTTTTTCGATACACCCCCCTTCATACGTCTAAACAATTGGGAAGAAACCACATCCTCCCAATTCATTGAATTCACAACCTTTGGCATCGTTTCGCTACACTTTTGAAATTGTTAAATTTATCTGTTTCTATTGTTTACAATGAAATGTAGTAGAACAATGCCGAATAGAGTAGAATATAAAAGTAGAATCAAAAAGAATAGAATTGAATAAAATAAAATAGAATGAAGTAGAATGAAATAGAATGAAATAGAAAAAATCTAAAATTATAAGAAATAAACATCGCGCGCTTTGCACTCCTAGACCGTATCACTTGGAGAACAAATCACGACTGAACGCGACGTAAAAACGCAGAGAACAGCTGAATGCGAGTCACGTTACGATACTACTAATACATGTAGCTTTATCGCCTACGAAAGTGTAAACAAATCATTTTCGAACTGCAAACAGCGGTAGCGGGAAATTCGAAATAGGGAAAGCAACCGTTGTGTGGGATCATGATTTGGACCAGGGTATGCTTGCGATGCTACCATTGGACATTGCCATTGGCAGACAACCAATGATATTATTTGAACCATTGGCAGACAACCAATGATACTATTTGAACCATTGGCAGACAACCAATCATACTATTTGAACCATTGGCGCATCATGTAGTCCCATTCTGAAAATCCCCCCACCACAAACACGGCTCCGAGACTTGTAAGAACGTTGATTGGCAAGGGTATATGAATGATCTAAGAGAAAGTGCGATTATGAGTGATCTAAGAGAAAGTGCGATTATGAGTGAACTAAATACGACGAATGGAAAAAGTGCGGATGAGTTGGTGGCCGAAATGTTGCAGTGGATTTATAGTGCGAATGATAAGTGGTTGAAGACACATCAGAAAGAAAGGAAGAGAAAGATTATGTGGTGGACGGAAAAGTTAGAGAGAATGAAGAAGAATGTAAGGAATATGCGAAAGAAAATGCAGATTGCTCGACGACGAGGAGAGAATGTGAATGAAAAAGTGTTGGAGTATAAGAGAGGCGTGAATGAGTACAAGAAGGAGATCTGCAGAGTGAAGGAAGAAAGTTGGAAGCAATTTGTGAGTAAATGGAGTAACGAGGACCCGTGGGGCCCCGTTTACCGAGTATGTCGCGGGAAAGATCGAAATGAATGTTTGAATAATGTGTATGTAAATGGAACAATGACTGCAACATGGAGTGAAAGTGCAAGTGCGATAATGGACCATCTCTTCCCGGCATCGGAAATGAATGGTAGGGATGAAGTAATGAGTGATAACACTAGTGTAGTGAATAATGATGTGAATGAAGAGAATGAGAAAAAATTTGAATGGAATGAAATAGAGAGAGGAATAGGAGAAATGAGACTGGGAAAGGCACCTGGACTCGATGGTATAAATGCGGAAATGATGAGGAAAGTGTGACGAGCGATTCCGGAACGGATCAAAAGTATGTATGATTTGTGCCTGAGAGCGGATACATTTCCGAGTGAATGGAAGAAAGCGCGTCTGATTGTGTTACTAAAGTCTCCCGATAAAGTCAAGAGTGATCCTGGTTCTTATAGGCCGATATGCTTATTATCAGTACTAGGGAAAATACTAGAAAAAATTATGGTTAAAAGGTTAGAACAAAAGATGAGTGGAAGAATGAATGAAGCGCAACAGGGATTTATGAAAGGAAGATCGACTGAAACTGCGTGGCTGAAAGTGAAAGAATGTGTGCATCAGAGTAACTGTAAGTATGTACTGGGAATGTTTATTGATTTTAAAGGAGCGTTTGATAATTTAGAATGGAGTCGCGTGATTGGAAAGTTAAGACAGATTGAATGTGATGAGATTGGGTTATGGAAGGAGTACTTTAAGGATCGAATGGTTTGTATGACTGGAGTGAATGAAATAGTATGGAAGCATGTAGAGCGTGGATGTCCACAGGGCTCCATAGGTGGACCGTTTATATGGAACCTTATGATGGATGATTTTCTGACGAAACTGAATATGGAAGGATGTAAGTGCGTTGCGTATGCGGATGATTTAGTATTGATGGTTGAAGGACGTAATCGAGTGGAACTGGAAAGGAAGGGAACAGAATGGATGAAAATTGTTTGTGAATGGGGAAAACATGTGGGAGTGAATGTGACTGAAAGTAAGAGTGTAATGATGATGATGAAAGGGAATTTGGCATATACAAGAAGTCCGAATGTGCGTATGAATGAGAAAGCTATGAAGCGAGTTGAATGTGTAAAATATTTGGGTATATGGATGAGCGAGAGAATGCAATTTAAAAAACATTTGAACCAATTGAAGGAAAAGATAACGAAAGTGGTTGGGAAAATGAGTAGAGTAATGAAACGTGAGTGGGGAATGAGGAAGAAAGGCATGAGAGTGATATACAAAGGTCTGTTTGAAGCGTGTGTGATGTATGGTGCAAGTGTATGGTGTGATATGATGAGACATCTAGTGTGAATCCGGTCACCGCGAGGGTGACGCGGATATGTTACCTCGCCCTTACGGGCATACACAGCTAAGCGGCCATCTACCCCCAGTCCAACCACTGTCAAGGAGAGGGGCCAAGGAAAAATCCGCACGTGCCATTGAGCCGTTTGCAATGGACGAGTTCTTTAGCCGCTAGCGAGATTCTGGTTTTACCCTCCTCTCGCTAGCGCCCACGGGGAACCACGGGGAGGCGAACTCGTGACGCGACGCCTCGCGTCCACTAAGCGAAGACCTAGGAGGGAGGATGGGAGTTGGGAGGGATGGGTAGGGGTTTGGGGTTGTTGTTGATGGGGACATAAGTCGTCCCCTTCCGGGTCCTGGGGAGTACAGGTGTTCGGGGTTGCCTACATGAAGCCCTTTAGCCAAAGGGCTTCCCTACAGAAGTCGGAGAAGACCTGGAATGCCTCTGGAGACGACACGAAGTGTTGTGCCGCTTCCGGCCATTTCCAGTCTCCGGCTGGTACTACCTCGCGGAGGGCTTCTCTTTGCGGGTCGAAATTAGGACAGTCGAGGAGGAAGTGATCGACCGTGTCCGATCCGTGACCACACGCGCACTCCTCACCGTCGGAAACTCCGTACGCGCGTAGGCACGTCTGGAAGTTTCCGTGGCCGGTGAGGACTTGCGTGGTGTAGTGGTTCGGTTTCGTCCACTTGGCCGCCACTCTCTCCTCTATGTTTTTGAAGAAGGCGTAGGTGGTGCGGCCCTTGTGGGAAGAATTCCACATGGATTGCCACACCTTGTACGCCTCGACCGCTAACCTATGTTTTGCATCGTCGGCCCCCGCCGGAACGACGATGCTACCTAGTCTGGCGTCTTTACCTTTGCGCGTCTCGTACAAGGCTTTGGTTTGCCTGAGCTTAACGTCAATGGGTATAGCACCGGCCACCACGCACATGCTGTCCCACGATGCCCGGCGATATGCGCCGGTCATCGCGATGAGAGCACGGCGCTGTACAGCTCTCAGTACCTTGAGCTCCCCCTCCGTGCACCGGTCGGCCCACCCGGCGGCAGCGTACGTTGCCACCGGGATGAAAACCCCACGGTACACGGCGGAGAGCGCCCCGAAGCGGAGCCCCCATTCACGCCTTGCCATTCTACCCAGCTTCGCGAAGAGCGAGCCGATCTTGTCACTTATGTAGTTGCAGTGGGTTCGAACACCCATGCCCCTATCAAAGTGGACGCCGAGGTACTTGACGAAGGGTTTGAATTTCAAGGACTTATTTCCGATCCGAATGGTCGGTGGCCTTTTGACTAAGTCTAACTTGGAAGCGCGGACTGCCGTTCGTTTTCGGTCTGGGCGCGATCCTCCCCGTCGGCCTATTCTATCTCTCTCGATATATCCGCTGCGCAGGACAATCGCCTCGGATTTATTTTCGGAGATCTCTAGCTTTGCTGATCTGCACCAACCTAGGATCAGGTCAACAACTCGTTGACCCTCGATTTCTAGGTCTCTACGGCAGATATGATGAGACACAAGTATGCAAGAGAAATTATGAATAAATGTCAAAGAATAGTTTTGTATGCCTGTTTGAATGTGTGCAGGACTGTCTCGACCGAAGCCATGCAGGTCCTCATGGGTACACTCCCCTGGGACCTGGAGTGTGGAAGGAGAGGCATGATATGGAAAGTGAAGCATGATGTGAATGTAGGAGAGAATGAGTTATTGAGTGATAATGAAATGGCTGGAATGGATGAGAGTGAGAAAGAAAAATTTATGAATGAAAGAATGAGAGAGGTGTGGCAGCGAAGATGGCATGCAAGTGAGAAAGGACGGGTAACGTATGAATATATAAAGAATGTGCATTTTGCATGGAAGAATGTTGAGTTTGAACCGAGTTTGTATGTATGTTTCATGATGACTGGGCATGGAAGTATGAATGCCTTTTTATGGGAACGTGGATTGTGTGAAACTAGGATGTGTAGATGTAATGAAGGAAATGAGGACTGGAAGCACGTTTTGGTTAGGTGTAAATGGTACGACGACCTCCGAAGGTTGAATGAAAGCGGTGTGAAAGTGTGTGAGGATGGAAGTGTGGATGTGGCGAGTGTGTTGGGTGATAGGGCAACATATGAATGTTTTAGTGAGATGGCTAAGAATATGTTTGCGAGGAAAAGGATGAAGGTTGCCGAAACGGTGGACGGGTGAAGCCTGGCGTATCCGAGGCGCAGGGGGGTTCCCTGCAGGTTGAAAGGTCGGTAGGATACGACTTGTCGGGTCCTGCCGGCTGATTCCTGTAAGGACCTTTGGTGAGTAGCGACACCACGAACCCGAAGCGCTGGCCGACCAATGCCGGGAGTGTAGGCCTCCCAAATTGGTAGTAGCTTTGCTACGAAAGATCCAACCAGTGATCACGACTGGTACCGCGGGGACCGGGCGCCCCCGAGGCTTGCCTCGGCCCGGTCATGGGTAGGACCATCGCGGGGGCAGTGGTAAGGCTGAATGCTGAGAGGCTCCTTTCCGGGGGCTTCGGCGGATGAGCTGCGCATGGTACAGCTCGGGCACCGTCCTCCAGAGACGGTAGAGCGTGGAAAGTCGCTCGGCACCACCGGTTGTCTGCTCACAGGACCTACATCTTGGGAGTATACCGGTAGTCCCTCGAGGACCCGCTGATTGGGCGATATCCCAATCCCGCGCCCGGGGGCCGTGTGGATAAGCCTTTGGGCAGGAGCTGCACGTTAAATCACTAGAGACTTAATGTCCTAGACAACGGTGTTCCGGGGTAACCCGCGGAGAATGTCCTCGCGAGCCGCTCCCCAGCGAGTCGCGACGACGGCCGCCGCAAATCTCTCAAATGGAGAACCTGTAAGAGATCGAGCGTTACGCTGGTAACTCCGCCTCCACATGGCCCCCGCTGGAAACATTCTCCCGGCGACTCGACCCCCCTCGGGGCCGAGCCGCCGGGGGAATGGCTAAGTGAGTTACCCCCTTTGTGGGACGATCTTCCTCTCCGATGAACCGTAAATGGTGAGGAAGGGGTTTTTCCGAGCACGACGTTCGCAGTTTCCGGATGCGGACCTCTCCCTTCGCAGTGGTTTCAGCTGCATAACATCGACTGGCATAAGCAAGCGCTGCTTCGCCCGGCCAGAGCCGGCCTCGGCCCTGTTGCTCAATTACTGTAGACATTAGATGTCCCTATCTACTTCGCCAGTATAAGCTGCATTCGGCAGCTTCGGTATGGCCTGAACCGGAGTAAGCCTTATCGCTCGAAATAAAAGTAGACAATTAAATGTCCCTATCTACTGGCGGGAGTTGCTAATGTATCTCTCAGGCGGGTGCGACCAGTCGGCGACCGCCTGAGGTGCTATCTCTTTTCTGGGCCGATTACGAACGCCAAAAAGTGCAGGATTGTGTCGGCCGGATTAGCCCATTACCGCCCTCTGTACCTGCACAGGTACAACTACTTAATCGATAAATTATGTATTTTATCTGTGGTAAGTGTTGAAAGTAGTTAGAAATTACAAATCTAGATGACACTAGTTACCATATAATAAATAAAAATAGGCGGTGTCGCGAAAACAAATTTCACTTATTGTGTAATAAAATACGGAGTCCAGACACGACATACAAGGTAAGATTATTTTGTTGGTTTTTATCAAAAATAGTGAAATATTTCAACTTCTTTTTTTAGTTTTATGGAGTCTATTTATTTGTGTTGGTAATAATAACATAAGAATTAAAGGTTATTACAAAACTTGTAAAGTAGGGTTTGTTTCATTTGCTGTACACAGGCGGGTACAGCGGGCAGATTCGTACTAAAATTTCGTTTTGTTTACAGTATTACTTATAAGTTGAAATGGCCAATCGGAACGTATTTACCAGCTATAAGAGACTGGAGGAAGCCTTGGAATCAATTATGGCTGATGAAAGCAATGATGAAGAGTACGATATGGTATTAGTGCCACCAGATCCGGCTGTGGTGAGTGATGAGGAAGAAGGTAATGAAGATAATTTGGCGGCTTCAAGATTCCCTATGGACGTTCCAGGGACTATTGAGGTAGGTCGGCGTCATCCTGACTACGATGTTTCGGAATTGAGCGACAGTGATGATGAGCCGCTAAGACCTATTCCTGCAAAACGTGCCAAAAAATGTGATGTACATTTACCTGTATGGAGGAAAACTCAGCCAACCTATAGTTCATCTTATGAAATTACCGATATCATACAAAAGAGACAAAAATACGTTGTTGAAAGCTTAGCAGACTGCAATCCCGTAATGTTGTTTGAAAAAATATTTGATCAGGACGTAATGGATTTGATAACAACTAACAGTGTCTTGTACGCTAATCAAAATAATAGGCATGGTTTTGAACTTGATAGTGCATGTTTGAAAAAATTTTTTGGTGTACTGATACTGACCGGTTACCATAAATTGCCATCTGAACGTGCTTACTGGAGTTTGGATGAAGACCTTGGTGTTCCATTGATTGCTAATTGTATGTCACGCAATAGGTTTTTGGAGATAAAAAGAAATCTTCATTTTGTGGATAACGGTCTAATAGATGGTTCGAAAGATAAAATGATCAAACTCAGATCATTATGCGATTTGATTCAGCGAAACTCTAGTCAGTGGGGTGTATTTCATGAAAGCTTGTCTGTGGACGAGTCCATGATCAAATATTTTGGGCGTCATCCATCAAAACAATTTATACAAGGAAAGCCTGTAAGATTTGGTTATCGCAATTGGGCTGCGACAGGTTCAGATGGTTGTTGCTACGCGTTTGATGTTTATTGTGGAAAATCCACAGAACCTTCTAATGATACCCTTGGTGCGAGAGTCGTGAAATCTTTATTGGCTAAAATGCCTGTAGTTCCTAAAGAGCATATCGTATATTTCGATAATTTTTTTACCAATCATCAATTGTTGCTCGATTTGGGTAGACTAGGTTTTAGAAGTACTGGAACCGTTCGAGAGAATCGGACGAAGAAATGTCCCCTGATCACAGTAAAAAATATGAAGAAGAAGCCTAGGGCGGAATATGATTATAGTTTTGATACAAAGAATGAGATAACTATGGTACGTTGGAAAGACAATAATGTCGTTACAATGGGAACTAATTTTGATGACATAGAGCCTCTGGGCAAAGTCAAACGATGGTGTAACATCAGAAAGCAAAAGGTTGACGTAAATATACCTAAAATGTTTGTCAACTATAATAAAGGAATGGGTGGAGTTGACCAAATGGATCAGTCTATCAGCCTTTATCGGATTTCAATAAAAGGAAAAAAGTGGTGGTGGGTTATATTTACCTATTTGTTAGATATGGCGATATCAAATGCTTGGCGACTACATGTTTTGCTCAGTAAAACTAAACAAGAGATAACTTACATGGACCAGTTATCTTTCAGACGAATTATTGCACGGACTTATTTACGTGCAACGAAAACTAAGATCCGTCCGTCATCCTCAGCGGCACTAGGGGGTCGGAACAATAATGGTCATAATCCTGAACGGATGGAAAACCCATTGCGATGTGTTATCTGTCACCAAAGAATTCGCTGGCGTTGCGAAATATGTTTGAAAACGCTATGTGTTGAACGACCTTGTTTCAAACAATTTCACTCCTAAAGCGCCCATTGTACACGGCTGAGTACACCCCTAAAACTTGATATGTAAATATATTTTTTTCATTTTATCTTCTTATATAGCATAGTTTATCCCTTATGGACTAATAAATAGAAAAACAATAGAAAAATATACTGCAGTTTCATTTTGGGCGTTAATGGGTTAGAGGCGCATGGCTAACAAGCAGCGACCTCCCCGTGGTTCCTGCTATGAGTACCCCGAAGGACGTAGCAAACAAAAAAAAAGGAATATTCCACCTTCTAGCTACTACTTCGGGGAAACCAATGCTGCCGCTGCGAAAGGACTGGGGCCTGACTGTGTGTCTACGCTTGAGGGTCGGCAACCTCACCTTCCAGAGCCAAAAGTGTTTGTAGGGCCTAGGCCAGGTGATATCGGGCCTGAGGGAGCCCATGGGCAGGGTGGAGCCCATAAAAGAAAAAAAAGGGAAGTAACACCCAAACAAAAGGGGAGTAGTGCCCCGACTGGGTAATAACACCCAGAAGAAAACAAAGGGTTCGAAAGGTCGGAAGAGCCCAAGGGAGCGAAAGACAAAAGATAAAAGGAGCGAAAGACAAAAGACAAAAGAGGAAGAGCAAAGTAACGGGAACCAATGCTATTCAGACGGACATGAGAACGGAAAACGAACGAGAAAGGACGAAGGCGGGAAGTTATTTTTCAAAAAACCATTAATGCCAGACACAAAATACAAAGCTAGGGCCTCGGACACAGGGACTCCCGTCGGAATTAACCGCTAGGATTAGGAGGGACATCGGTAACGACCTAGGCAATGCAACAGGAGTAGATTCGGATAAACAATTGGACGGGATCGGTCTTCGCGCCGTCCGCGTCCACCTCGTAAGGTGCGACGCTGTGAATATAGGGAATATTAGGAAAACCAACCCCCGCGTCCCCCCAGCCCCAACGAGAAACCGCGGCCCCGCGATCGCGAATGTAACCACGGGAGTTAGGATCCTACAGCTGAACATACGACGTTCAGCTGTAGTAACGGGCGAAGTTAGGGAACTTATAGCGCAAAAGCGGCTGGACGTCCTGCTCCTGCAGGAACTACACGTCAGCAGACAAGGCGCAGAATAAAGGGTAAACGGATTAGGGACCGGAGTGAGGGTGGCGACGGTGAAAACCAACTCCCCATGGGCCGCTGTCGCCATCCCCAACCCTCACTTTGAGGTCACTTTTATCTCGCAGCTCAGTAATCCGCACTGCGCATGTGCGGAAGTGCTGGCCCCCGGCTTCTCCTTCTACGCGGTGTCTTATTATTTCCAACAACAAGATGAGATAGAGAAGCACCTCAAGCATTTGGAGACGGTACTCCTGGCATTGAGGGGGAAGAGAATAATAATTTCAGTCGACGCGAACGCGCAATCCTCGCTCTGGAGCCCGCACAGCACAGACGAGAGGGGAGCGCAGTTAGAAAGATTAGTCTCCGCGTTTAGATTAACTGTAGCTAGCGACGCTAGTCAACCACCCACCTTCTGGACGCCAAAAGGATCGTCATACATCGACGTTACCTTGGCATCCCCCTCCATGGCCCCATATATCAGAGAATGGAGAATAAGAAGCGAATGGGCGACTAGCGATCATAACGCCATCGACATCCGGCTGCGGGCACCTAGGGCCGGGACGGGAAATCAGGGAGCAGCGAACTCTCGGTTCGACACTCGTCGAGCGGATTGGGAGCGGTTCTCGGTGGCCCTGTCCGATCACTCACGGTCGAGGCTCGAAGTCCTGAGTTTGGGGTCGGTGGAAGATGTAGGTAGAATGGCAGAGACGCTCACAGCCGTCATCACTGACGCCTGCACCGCGTCAATGCCTAGAAAAAGGAAATTTAGGAAGTCCAACCCGTGGTGGACAAAAGAGCTAACTAAGCTAAAAAAGGCCGTGTACAGGCAGAGGCGTGCCTTCCAGAAGACGATAGACGAACCCTCCTGCCTCCAAAAACTGCAGGAGTACCGTACTTCGTTGCGGAACTACAGCAGGGAGGTGAAGAGGGCGAAACAGGAAAGCTGGCAAAATTTCGTGACGTAGAACGGGAACACGGAACCCTGGGGCATCGTATACAAGCTTCAGGCGAATAAACTCCGTGTAGAGAAAGTAATAAGCACACTCCGGCGCAACAATAAAAGTACCACCGGTGCTTTAGAAACCGCCAGCGAGCTTCTGGAAGCACACGTCCCTGACAACCGACCTGAACTCGACTCGCCGACACAAAGGGTTCTCCGGAAAGAGGCGCGAATCGCCCCGAATACCGCCGACGCCCCGCCCTTCTCCTTATGGGAGGTGGCCGGAGCGATTCGTTCCTTCGGTAACAAAAAGGCGCCAGGACCGGACCTCATTGAGGTACAAGTCTTGAAGGTCACCGCGAAAACAATCCTCGGGGAACTCGCGCGATTATTCAATGGGTGCCTTCGATGGGGCGCCTTCCCCTCCGCCTGGAAGGTGGGCTTTCTGAGAATCCTCCTGAAAGGCGAAGGAAAGGACGAGAAGGACCCAAAGTCCTACCGACCGATATGCCTCCTCTCCGTGATCGGGAAAACATGTGAAAAGCTCCTTAAGAGCAGACTAGAGCAGACGGCGATGGCGACGGGACGCATCTCCAGCAGACAGTACGGGTTTACGCGCGGAAAGTCGACTGAAGATGCAATTGTCGAGTTGCGCCGCATGGTCGATGACACCGAACATCGGCATGTGATCGCACTACTCTTCGACATTTCCGGAGCCTTCGACAATGTCTGGTGGCCCCTAGTGTTAGGTAGTCTTAGGGATCGAGACTGTCCGCGCAACGTCTTCGAGGTAATCTCCAATTACTTCGAGGACCCTAAGGTCAGTCTCACGGTAGGAACAGAAAGGATCTCCAAGCGCGCGACAAGAGGATGCCCGCAAGTTTCCGTCCTCGGCCCCGCGTGCTGGAACCTTATGTTCGACGGTCTCCTGAGGTTACTCGAAACCTCAGTTGAGAATAGATTCGTAGCGTTCGCGGTGTCGCGAACTCTCGGTTCGACACTCGTCGGGCCGACTGGGAACGATTCTCCGAGATCCTGTCCGATCTTTCACGATCGAGGCTCGAAGCCCTGAGCCTGGAGTCAGCGGAGGAAACAATAGGAATGGCAGAAACGCTCACAGACATCATTACAGATGCCTGCACCGCGTCAATGCCGAGAAAGCGTAGATTCAGGAAGTCCAATCCGTGGTGGACGAAAGGGCTTACGGTCATGAAGAAGGCTGTCTACCGACAGAGACGTGCCTTCCAGAAGGAAAGAGATGAGTCCTCACGCCTCCAAAAACTGCTGGAGTACCGCACTTCGTTGCGGAACTACAGCAGAGAGGTGAAGAGGGCGAAACTCGAGAGTTGGCGAAACTTTGTATCGTCGTACGGGAACACGGATCCTTGGGGCTTCGTGTACAAGCTGCAAGCGAACAAGCTCCGTGTCGAGAGGGTGCTCAGCACCGTCCGGCGAGTCAACGACAATACCACGAGCGCGATAGAGACAGCCAACAAACTTCTGGAAGCACACGTCCCGGACGACCGGCCGGAAGACGACACGCCCGCGCAGCGAGAGATTAGGGAGAACGTGCGAATCGCGCCAAACACCGCGGACGCCTCTCCGTTTTCACCGGACGAGGTCGTGGATGCGATCCATACATTCGGAAATGACAAGGCACCAGGACCGGACCTCATCGAGGTCCGAGCGCTGAAGGCCGCCGCGAAAGTAATGTTAGGACAGCTAGTTCGTCTATTCAACGGGTGCCTTCGTTGGGGCGTCTTTCCCCCCACAAGGAAGGTGGGCTCCCTCAGAATGCTCCTGAAGGGAGAGGGCAAGGACGTGAAGGCCCCGAAGTCCTACCGACCGATCTGTCTCCTCTCCGTTGTGACAACTGAGGGGAATAAAGACCCCTGGGGAGTAGTCTATAGACTACAAACCAGGAAAGTCCACGCCGCTAAAGCTTGCAACAACCTCACAGACAACAGCACACACACACACAATGACATGGCAAGACACTGCTGCGCTGCTTCTGAGCAGCCTCGTACCTGATGATGAAACGAGCACTGAGTCGCAACAGCACAGGCGACTTCGGTCCACCGTTTTCGAATCGCCCAACACTACTGACACCACTCCATTCACCATTTCAGAGATCGACACGGCCATCCGGAAACTGAAAAGGGGGAAGGCCCCAGGCATTGACGCAATGGAACCGGAAGTAGTACAAAGGGCCTTGCCCATACTACACGCGAAAATCACACATATGTACAACACGTGTCTCTCATCGGCGACATTTCCGGTAAGGTGGAAGCGGAGGGACGTCAAAGTTCTTCTGAAGAACGAAGAAAAGGACCCCGCCAACCCCAAATCCTACAGGTCTGTATGCCTCCTCCCGGTCCTTAGCAAGGTTCTGGAGAGGCTAATAGCAGGAAGACTAAAAGGCATCTTTGAGAATCACCCACATACCTCTGACCAGCAATTCGGCTTCCGTCCAGCCAGATCCACGGAGGAAGCAATTGTGAGAGTCAGGCGGATCACTTCATAAAGCCGAGAGAGATACGTGATTGGAATACTATTCGACATAGCTGGCGCATTCGACAATGTCTGGTGGCCCTCAACCCTGGACAACCTGAAGAAGCGCAACTGTCCGGCGAATCTGTACAGGCTTATCCAGAGTTATCTCTCGGGGAGGTCTGTGCAGATCAAGAACAATAATAACATTGCAGAAAAAGGGGTGACAAAGGGTTGCCCGCATGGCTCAGTCCTGGGACCGAGGTTTTGGAACCTGGTGCTTGACGGTTTTCTAAACACTCTGGCTCGCTGCAACATAATTACCATAGCATATGCCGACGACCTCCTGGTCCTGATCCCTGGCGACTCCAGGAGGGAACTCGAGGTCAGAGGCAATGCTACCACGAAGACCATAGCCGACTGGTGCAAGCAACACAAGCTGCATCTGTCGGACTCTAAAACGGAAATGATCCTTCTCAAGGGACTCCTTGACATCAGGCGCCCTCCCACGATCAAGATCGGGAATGGATCAATAGCAATGGAGAAGACCGTCAGATACCTAGGCGTCAACTTCGGCCCCAGATTTAACCCTTTCGCGGCGAACAGCGCCTTTAGGCGCTCATCTATAGATGCTCACTCTCAGCGAACAGCGCCTGATGGCGCTCAGGCAAATTTACCCGCTGCGAACGAACAGCGCCAGATGGTGCCCATCCGGAGCCGCTCTCTTCGAAAGAAAGCACCGTTCGTTTGTTATCAACAACTGCCCAATAATGTCCATTAAGTCGTTTGTTTTTGACGTGCTAGCAGCATACGCTTCTTGTGCAAAGATTTTTTTTACATAATCAAATATAATTATCCACAAAGTTTGCCCTAATCATGGATAAATGGACGACGAATATGAGCTACGATGATATGGAATTTTCATCGGATTCTGACCTGTCTGAAATGTTTAGAGAAATTGGATACAAAGGTAGAATTCCAAATGCATATAATAAAAAGCGCCTAATGCCAAGTAGTTCGGAATCTGATTCTGAGAACATTGAGGAATTACCAGACATCGATCCGCGGCAATTCCTTTGGAGCGCACAAAATTTGGCTTTCCGAAAATATGGTTGAACATATTGTAAGAGAAAGCAATGCTTATTATACTACGAAAACTGTACGCAGTAGGCACTCACGATTGTTGGCATGGAAAAATACAACAGTTACCGAAATGTATCGATTTTTTGTTGTGTCGATGTTAATGTCAAGAGTAAGAAAAGTATCAATAGAAGAATATTGTTCAACCGACGAGTTATTACGAACGGAAAATTTTCCAAGAATAATGACAAAAGACAGGTATAAATCTCTATTACAAATGCTGCACTTTCATGATAACAATAAAACAACAAATCAAGACGTGCTAATAAAAATTCGGAGCATCATCGACAGACTGCGAAATTCTTTTTCACGAGCATTTTAGCCGTACAAGTATTTATGCATCGACGAAAGCTTGCTGCTTTTCAAAGGACGATGTTTCTTCAAGCAGTATATACCTTCGAAACGAAACAGATTTGGCATCAAGTCGTATGTTATTTGTGACTGTTATACTGGATATATCCAAGATTTTATTGTCTATTGTGGAGCGCGCACGGATATAACAAACAATAATTTAGCAGAAATTTGAAAATCAGGAAATATTGTCATGACGTTGATGGAACCGTATCTAAATAAGGGTCATGTTTTGGTCACCGATAACTGGTATTCAAGCCCGGCATTATTTTCTCTCTTACATCACAATAGGACACATGCATTTGGAACCGTGAAGAAAACCAGACGTGGAATGCCTAATATATCCAATAAATTATGCAAAGGCGAAGTTGCATTTCAATCTACGGATAAATTATTAGCACTAAAATGGATGGACAAAAGAAAAGTGCTAATGTTATCAAGTTATCATTCTGCTGAGTATACAGAAACAAAAAGAAATGATATTAAAACGGGAAGACCAATTCTAAAACCAACTGTCGTAGTAGACTATAATCGCGTTATGGGAGCAGTTGATAAAACGGATATGATTTTAAATTCCATTAATACTATTCGTAAAACTCTAAAATGGTATAAGAAATTATTTTCCCATATGGTGGACCTTTCGATTTACAATACTTACATACTTTACAAAATTACGTCAAAACAGAATATAACATTTGCGAAATTTCATTTACGTCTCATTAGAGAAATTCTACTCAAATATTCAAATAAAAATATATGTAACAATAAGTCTGGAGGCCAAACTGCATCCAAAGATAATCTGTTACGTTTGGTTCAAACACATTTTCCATCCAAATATATCAATCCCACAGGAAAGCGGCAGAACGGTCGGCGGAAATGTGTGGTTTGCAGCAAACACAAAAAGCGAACCGAAACACGATTTGAATGTAAAGACTGTAAAGTTGGTTTATGTATTGAACCCTGCTTTAGATTGTACCACACAAAGAAATATTATTAAAAATTATCTAAGATTATTAAAGATTGTTAAACATTACTAAAATTGTTATTATTATTAATATTATTGTTTGATCGGCGTGCCGGCCAGCCGCGTTAGAGAAATGACCAGCAAAATCAGCTCCGCACACCGCGTTCGGAACGACTCGCGTATTTTGTCCGCGCGGTCGATCTGGCATCGGCTGCTTAGAGCGCAACTCATTTCAGAGCGCTCCGCCGCGAAAGGGTTAAACAGTCTGGCCGTCCTTCAACAAGTCGTTCAACACAAAACATTGAAGCAGTTCGAGAGAGTGTTGCTGAGAGTCCAGGAACATCAATTCGGCGCCGTGGTCAAGAATTGCATCTTCATGCTTACAAAGTTCAATTGACTCAAGAACTGAAGCCTACTGACCACGCACAGCGAAGAGAGTTCGTTGAATGGATTATGGAACAACAAAAAGTGGATGCTGATTTTTCGAACAAAATCATCTTCAGCGATGAGGCTCATTTTCATCTGGATGGCTTTGTTAATCGACAATATTGTCGCATTTGGGGTTCAGAAAATCCACAAGTGATTGTTGAGAAACAAATGCATCCACAACGTGTCACTGTTTGGTGCGGATTTTGGGTTGGAGGCATCATCGGACCATTCTTCTTCGAAAATGCAGCTGGTCAGACAATAACGGTTAATGGTGCTCGCTATCGCGACATGATAATGCAGTTTTTTGTGCCAAAATTGCAAGACATGGATGTGGACGGCATGTGGTTTCAACAAGACGGTGCAACATGCCATACAGCCCGAGAAACAATTCAATTACTGCATGAGTCATTTCCTGGTCGTGTAATTTCCCGTTTTGGTGATCAGAATTGGCCGCCCAGATCATGCGATTTAACGCCGTTGGATCTTTTTCTTTGGGGTTTTTTGAAGTCTAAGGTTTATGTCAACAAGCCCACGACCACCCACGCCTTGAAGGAGGAAATTGAGCGCTGTATCAACGAAATTCAGCCACATTTATGCAAAACAATCATGGAAAATTTCAACAAAAGAGTGCGTATGTGCCAGCAAAGTCGTGGAGGCCATTTACCCGATATGCTATTCCATACATAACCCTGTATACTATATAAATCAATAAAAAATTTACAATTTTTAATTATAAACCTGTGTTTTCTATCAAAATTATTTCTTGCGTGAATTTTGGGACACCCTTTACAATCTCCTCGCGGCAGAGTGCGCTGAGAACAAAGAAACGCAGGGGACTCCCGAAAATGTCACCACACCAAAAGGGAAGGGCAGAATGCCACCAATATATATAACAAAATCAAAGATAAAAGCTATAATAGCATTGATTTCAGAAAATAAACTTAACACAGAGTCATTTATGGTAAAACAACTAGACGAAGATACTGTGAGGCTCAACGCCAGTGATGAGTCTGCTCACTTTAACCACTTGTGGTGGAAAGACGTGCCACGCACGTCAACATGCTTTTGTTACCGGAACGCCAGCGACGTGTTACGCACGTCGTTGGGCTATTGTTACAGAAAGATAAATGACGTGCGTGGCATGTCCACTGTTCAATAAAATTCTTTACCGAGGCACAGTTTCTGCTTGCTCTTCATCGTGTAAAGTTATTAGTATTGACCCCAGACTGTAAAATGGAAAGTGATAGCGAAGCCAGTGATGTTATTTCTATAAATAAACGGAAAAGACAAGACAATGTAGAATCTGACAGTGATTTAGAACAAATTGTTTTTCCACGTCGGAATCGGCGTAGAATTATATCTGACGACGAGGAAGATGTTCAGAATGAGAATAGAGAAAGGAATGTTTCATCCCAGGAATGGATTTGGAAAGACGCGGAAAATATAACGCAAGTATGGGAATATTCAAGAATATCTAGAATACATATTCTTGTTGGGCAAAATGTCACAGCTTTACAAATGACAAGAGAAGTATTAGCAGAAGACTTTTGGAAAATTATTGTGACAGAAATTAATCGTTACGCCAGTCAAACACTACAAAATGAAAACCGCAAATTACGAAAATTTGAAGACATTTGGTGGGACACCAATATAGATGAAGTACATGCGTATTTTGCTTTGTGCATTTTGATGTCCCAAGTCAAAAAATCTACTGTGCAGTCATATTGGTCTAAAAGAAGCGTAATCGAGACACCAATATTTCGAAAAACAATGCCCTATTGGAGATTTGCACAAATTTCACGCTTTTTGCACTTTACTGATAACGAAGTTGTAAACGATAATGACGATCGTTTATGTAAAGTGCGGAGTGTAATCGATTATTTTAATGAGAAATTTCAAAATATTTGCACTCCCGCGGAATACATTTCGTTAGATGAGTCGCTAATGAAGTACACGGGTCGGATCTCGTACAAACAGTATAATCCGTCCAAAAGAGCACGTTTTGGAGTGAAATTTTATAAGTTATGTGAATCCAAGTCGGGTTATTGCATTAAATTCAAAATCTACACTGGTCAAGATTTAGACAGAAATGCGAATGTAGGTGTCTCCGAAAGCGTCACAATGCTTATGTCCACAGTACTAACTGGTTACGGGCATACTCTATTTTTGGACAATTGGTATTCTTCGCCAAGCCTATTTCAAAAGTTACAGTCTAGAAAAATTAATGCCACAGGAACAGTGAGATGCAATAGGAAGAATATGCCTAAAGAACTCGCAGCTGCAAAACTAAAACGTTCTGACGTGATATCGCGCTCCTGTAATGGAATTTTGGTTGCAAAATGGAAAGACAAAAAAGACATATATGTAATGTCCACGAAACATACAAAAATTGAGATGATCGAAGTGGAAAAAAAGAGGTGGAAAAATAATAATAGCCTTACAACAAAGCCTAACATCGTTTTGGAGTACAATGAGGGTATGGGTGGAGTGGATCTGCAAGATAGTTATTTATCATCTTTTAAATTAATGAGAAAATACGTTAAAACTTATAAAAAAATATTTTTTTACGTAGCAGATATGGCACTGCTCAATTCATATATTTTATATTGCAAAAAAATGGAAATACCAAAATGTAAAAAGTATTCTTTTTCGAAGTTTCGAATCGATGTAGCCGAACAGATTTTAGAAACAGTATGTCTTCCTGATTACCAAAGACGTGGAAGGATGTCTGCTGGAAATGCTCCGAGTCGCTTACAAGCGAAGCAATGGGGACATTTCCCAAGAAATATACCACCTACAAACGCCAAAAAAAATCCACAACGGAGGTGCGTAGTATGCGCTAAACATAAAAAACGGAGTGAAACTATATGGGAGTGTAAAACATGTCTTGTAGCGTTACACATTCCAAGTTGTTTTGAAAAGTATCACACCCTACAAGATTATTAATAAATAAATTTAGTATTGATACAGATGTAATTTTATCCTTCTGCCTCTTTATATTCTCTTCTGGAACTCACCCGCTGAACGCGCCGCGAAGTGATTCCCGCTCGATTGTTCTGGCACGCGCAACCGAGAATTTCTTTGCACCGCAAGTGGTTAAAAGCATGGAAATCCTGAAGGAAAATAACCTCCAATTCCACTCCTTCACCCCAAGCCATCTTAAAAACAAATCATTCGTCCTTAAGGGCATTCGAGGGGGCTTCAATGAAGCTGAGGTAATGGCTGCATTAGAACTCAAAATCAATAACATAAGCATAACCAAAATTAACAAACTACAATTTGACCGCACAAATAGCAATAAATACCATTTTATAGTGCAAATAGACAAAAATAGCAATCATCCGGAGCTACTCAAAATCAAAAAACTGCTAAGCCAATCAATAAGATGGGAAAGGCTTAGAAAGCCTAAAATTTTCCAATGCAAAAACTGCCAAAGAGTAGGTCACGCCAGGTCTAACTGCAACATGGAGTACAGGTGCGTCAAATGCGCACAAAGCCATAAACCGGGAAAATGCAAAATCGAGAAATCAGGTAATAAAAACGTGCTAAAATGTGCTAACTGCGGGGAAAATGGGCACCCGGCCTCTTACCTGGGCTGCCCATATATGTTTATGATAATGAACATGAAGAAGCAAGAACACGAAAACAAAAACAGAAAAGCTTTCGAAAAAACACAAAAAATTCACAGACAAATTGACCCGAGTATTTCATACGCAAACATCACAAAAAACAATAGAATTCCATACACACAACATATGGCACAACCCGAAACACACACCAGAAACGAAAGGCTCACCCCCCCCCCCCCAAGAATGCTGACCAACAGCAACGAAAGAACACAATTTCAAGTAACGGACAATAATAACCACAACAACATAAATATAAGCCAAATACTCGATATATTCAGAAGTAGCTTAGACGAAATCAAAGAGCAACTAGTCGATTTCAATAATAAAATCACCCAAAATACACTGAGAATCGATTACTTAGCACAATGGTCAATCGAGTAATGGCTCACACAACCACCAGCAACCCAATCAAAATATCAGCGATAAATGTAAATTCACTGTGCACAATTAAGAAAAGACTAGACTTACAAAAATATATTGAAGCTTACAAACACGACATTATACTGATCTCAGAAGCCAAACTTAACAACAAACACAAACTGAAATTAAACAACTACGACATAATTAGGACAGACAGAGCTCCAAACTCGAGAGGCGGAGGTACTGCAATAGTTATAAAAAACAACATCAATTACACCATGGTCCCATACCCAAACTCAAAGAAAAATAGAATCATAGAATACACAGTGATAAAAATAATAGTAAACTCAAAAAAAACATTACTCATCTTCAGCATATACGCCCCACAATCCACAAAAAACACATTCATAATCGAGTTCGAACAACTTTACAAAGACTTTCATCTGGACAACGAAAACAGTTTCTTCATCATAGCCGGCGACATAAACGCCAGAAATACACAATGGGGTGATTCAAACACGAATGACAGGGGCAGACGATTACTACAATGGGAGGTCGACAACAGTATATCACATTAAACAACAATCTACGCAGCTGCCAACCCTACGTACACCAAAGCAAACTCTTTCCTGGATTACTGCATAACAGACAGCAGATTAGAAATACTGAACCTCAACAACAACAAAATAAGGACAAACCCATACGATAGCGATCATAATGCACTAACATTCGCAATAGAACCAACCACACTGTTCCAAGGAATAACACCAACTCCTCCTAAACCCCACTCATTCAACTATAAAAAAACTAATTGGCGAAAATACGCCAAACGGGCCGATAAGTACCTAAAAAATAAACTACCGGATAATAGGAATCTCGCGATAAATGAAATAGACGAAGGTATCAGCTACCTCGAACTGCTTATCACAAAAACAATTAAAGAAATAGTCTCAACAAATAAACCTAGCAATACAAATTATTGTCAAAAATACATTAGCAATAACACTAAAAAAAACTACACGCGGCAAAGTCATTCCTAGTATCAAAGTTGTATTTCATCAGGTACCAAAGCTCGAGCAAGCACAGCAGACAAGAGACAAACAGAATTAAACGGACAATAAAAATACTCAATAAAAAACTCCACATTGAAATCTCTAAAGCTGCAACCGCATACTGGGCCTCCATCATTAAAAATATAAACTTCAAGAACGCCAATGAATTTTTCCCGACCATTAACAGGATACTGAGACCACAAAAACACATTAGCATCGAAAACCTCAGACTTAATATTAACAAAAACGAATTTAACAAAGAAGTAGCGAAAACTTTACCAGACAGGACCGACAACAACGAACTTTACATTACAGATCCGATTACTAAACTCGAGATAATAGGAAAGTATCTGGAAAGAATAAATTCACCAAGATACGACGAAACAACAGACAAATACAGCAAAATAGCAAAAAGAATGACAGATACAAAGGCAACTTTTACAACATTCACAGACGCTAACCCAGCATACAGGCCAGTACACCTGGATAAAGAAACCAATCATTTCATTTCTTGCAGTGAAGTAAGCGAAATTATCAAAAAGCTAAATAATAAGACTTCGTCAGGGCTGGACAACATCCCATCAATTGCCATCAAAAATCTACCGACAACCATCATAATAGAATACACGATACTCTTTAATAATGCAATTGACCACGCCTATTACCCAAACAGATGGAAACAAGCTAAAATCCTACCGATACTAAAAAAGGGTAAAAACCCAGAAGAGCCACAAAGCTACAGACCCATTAGTCTCACTACGAACATTTGAACACAATATTATACCAGATAACCAATTCGGATTTAAGAATAAACTTTCTACCACACACGCAATTCACAAATTAACTTCTGACCTCAACAATTACCTACACAACGGACTGACAGTGGGGGCAATATTGCTAGACCTTGAAAAAGCATTCTATTCAGTTTGGCATAATGGGCTAATTCATAAACTAGACAAATACCAATTTCCAGCAGGACTAATCCTACTAATAGCAAATATGACCAAAGGAAAAACGTTCCGCATATGGGACGGAACGAAAATGTCTACCACCACATTCAAAATCTCAGAAGGCCTACAACAAGGAACAGTAACATCACCAATACTCTTCAACATTTATAATAGCGAAGTTATAAACGAATTCGGACTCAACACCGTAGACAGACTACACTCGATTGCCTACGCGGACGACTTAATAATCTACAAAGCTGACACGGACGTAGGACAAATCAAAAACTCACTACAAATGACATTAAACCACATCACTGACTACTATAAAAACTGGAACTTGAAAATTAATCCCACCAAAAGTGAGCTAATATTCTTCCGCAGACCGGTAAAACAAATCAAATACTCAAACGTAGTAAAGATAGAAAAAGCAACAATCACAGCTAAAAACATTCACACTAACGAAACTGTTGAAATCCCCCCCAAAAAGCTAGTAAAATATCTAGGAGTACAACTGGATCATCTACTAAGACTGAACAAACACCACATTACGCAACTGGACAAAGCCAGAAGAACCTTCAAAGCTAACTCTAGACTTTTCTACAACAAAAATCTTTCCACCAAAGCCAAACTTATTTGCTACCAGCTATTAGTTAGACCCATATTAACGTATGCCGCACCCATATTCTGGAACACCGGGCCAACAATTATAGAAAAAATAAGAAGATTTGAAAGATCATGCCTCGGCCGATATAGAACAGCTGAATCAAATTACACCAAAAGAATCAGTAACATTAAAATATACACAAAAGCTGATATACCAAGAATAGACTGCTTCAACTTAAAACTCACCCGAAATTACTTCAGCAGGATTGGCCACACCAAAAATCAAATAATAATAGACACAATGAAAACGGAAGAAGAGACGACCCCCAACAAGTTAAGCTCAGGTTACATACCCCCAGAGCTGTTCCTCTTCTGTGACCATAATGGAATAATCCAAGATCAACATAACTTACCCATAATCTACCATAGGAATAGACACTCCGCTAATAAGAAAATCAATCCAGACGACAACAAATACATACGATAACAATCCAACTACTCAACAGCACTCTCTATCAAGGACAAAATGGACAGGGATAGACTAAACAAAGATTACTCCTAGCTAGCTAACGACGCCAGGCACATTGACGAACTCCGCAGAAGAACCCGTAAAAAGTGAAAAAATAGACTAAGTTCCGGAAAAACAAAGGTCATTAGTTATTATCAGTGATTGTCTTAAGACCTGTATACAATCCTTAAATAGCGCAAAATGCTTAACAGCAACATTAGTTTTAAGTTCCCTTGTAAATAGATCCTCCGAACCCTAACCCACCCATCCCAACTCCTCACCCCACACCTACTGCCTTATTTATTTATGTTTTAATTAGCCTAAGTCATATTTAAGATAGATGGTAAAAGTTTTTTTAAGACTCTTCCTTTTCTTTTACTAACAACTAACGATACAAGACTGATAGCATATAAATCTCTCGCCCTAATAACGTGCCTAAAACATATCATATTACCATAGCTAGCTATAGAGTTTATCCAAATTGATAACTAATGGCTATCAAAATTTTTATTATTAATGTTAAAAGTATTTTTAAGTAGGATTATTCTCTGTATATTATGACTGAAATGAGAAAAATAAACTTACTTTAAAAAAAAAAAAAAAGACAAAATCTGATATAATACTGTCGATCAATCCGTCGGAATTAAAACAAATAAAGGATTGTAGAACATCGAACGAGGTATGGCGGAAACTCGAGCAGATCTATCAATCACGGGGGCCTGCGCGTAAAGCTACGCGCATGAACGAGGGCGAAGATGTTCGCGAACACCTCAGGAAATTCTTTGATGCTGTCGACAAACTACACGAAATGGACGTGGATATCAACGCAGATTTGCTGGCAATTTTGTTGCTGTATAGTTTGCCACAGAGTTTCGAAATTTTACGCTGTGCAATTGAGTCGCGTGATGAGTTGCCACCTCCCGATACTCTTCGAATTAAGATCATCGAAGAAAGCGACGCACGCAAAAATGAATCGTGTGACACAGTGCCTAACGCTATGGTTGCCGGAAGACGTGTAAGACCAAATTATGGGAAAAATAATTATAACAGAGCTGCGGAAAATATACCGATGACGACCGCTCAAAACCGAAATGTTTTCGATGTCGGAAATTCGGCCATATAGCATCCGAGTGCCGCAAGGGTAGAAACACGAGACACTCGGCTAAAGGTGCTAGCAGCGATATCTCCTTCTACACAACGTCGGAATTCGGGCAAAAATGCGAAATAACACGAGTGAATAACGGGGTGAGCGACGGATAGTGGCAGCACGCCTCACCTGTGCAAGGATCTAAATAGCTTCGAATATATCGACAAAAGGCTGCATGGAAAATTAAATCTTGCAAACAATGCGTCGACAAACATTAACGCGAGTGGAACTTTGCGCGTAGTTATCGATGAAAGGGGTTCAGAAAAGAACTTGACGCTAGAAGACGCTCTGCAAGTACCGGACCTAAGAACGAACCTGTTATCGGTCGGGAAAATAACGGATCGTGGATACAGAGTGCTTTTCACAAAAGATCAAGCCAAAGTCATCGATGGTAAAGGCAATAACAATTTGACCGCCATTCGTAAAAATGGCCTATATTACGTGACGAAAAAAGGGTCCACACACAGGGCCATGGCAGCAGACGAGGACGCAGCGAAGTCGCAACGGAACAACGAGCTCGAGATATGGCACAGGCGGCTTGGACATTTAAATCAACAGGATCTACTGGAAGCGAGGCGGAAGTGCATCATACCGAGTGGCAACGTTGAAGATTTTAAACGGACATTGTGTTGCGAAATTTGTATCGAAAATAAGATGACGCAAACGCCGTTTGCGGAACAATCGAAGCGTGCGACGGAAGTCTTAGAAATAATTCACAGCGATGTCTGCGGCCCCATGCGAACGCACTCACACGCAGGTAACAGATATTTCGTCACGTTCATTGACGATTATTCTAGGTGGTGCGAAGTTCGGTTTATAAGGTCAAAGGACCAAGTATTTGATGCGTTCCGAGAATTCAAGAACTATATATAAAATCAGACCGGTCGCAAGATGAAATTCCTACAATCGGATAATGGGAAGGAGTATATAAATTCGCGGTTTGATAAGTTCTTAAGCGATAACGTGATTAAACGTAGGTTATCGGTCGCATACAATCCACAGCAAAACGGGGTAGCCGAGTGGAAGAATCGGACGATAGTAGAAACGGCGAGATGTCTAATCGCGCAATCCGGTCTACCGCGATCTTAATGGGCAGAAGCCGTATCGACGGCGAATCATATTCGTAATCGATGTCCGTCAAGAGCTACAGCCAGAAAATCTCCTTTTGAGAGGCTTTACGGGAAGCTGCCCGTCGTTAAACACTTTCGCGATTTCAGATGCGACGTCTATTTTCTAAATAACGATCCGAATAAAGGGAAGTTTGAACCACCTTCGCGAAAGGGGACTTTCGTCGGGTATTCCGAATGTTCGAAGGGATATCGAATATGAAATAAGGATGCAAAACGGGTAGAAATCGCGCGCGATGTAAAGTTCCTCGAAAATTTCAGCGCGAACGACATTCAAAAGTCTGCCGTAAAGAACGTTCCCTCCGAAAATATCCCGCAAAATGATTTAGGCCGCGACGAACACAATAGCGAACCATTAACTTTCGATGTCGATCTGTCTTCTCAAGATTATCAAAACGATAATATTGATTATCTTCAAAGAGAAGATAATCTACGCATCCCAACTCCCGAAGCTCAAGAAGCACCGTCACAACCTGAAATCCCTGTCGAACAATTATCGACGAACGATATAATAAATTCTAGTCCTAAAAATCATGATGAAATGTTAAATAGAAAACGACGACAAAATTCAAATTTGCAAATTAAAGAAGTTTATGAACCATTAGATTTAATTTAACTTATGAAAGAGTCTAAAATAGGAAAATTTTGTAACCAATATAGTAGTCCACACAAAGTTGTAGAAATCTTGCCGAATAGAAATACTAATTGGAGGTAATCTACGTATAGTACACACTAACAAATTGAAAATTGCACATGTAAGATCTAAATTTAATTAACAAATAACGGTACAATTAACAATAATGCCACATATGTATTACGTATCAACGAATGTTCATTAGACTTTAAAATTCCAGTACCAAGACAAGGTAAATTCTCAGAAATTTCTTGGAATTCAACGAACCAATGGATGATGTCATTCTACCAAATCACGACGAACCTCGCTGAAGCCTACCACAATCAAAGCCGTTATCTGTATCCGATGAGACGACTCGACAACTTCCGTGATGGTAGCAGATAGTTGTTGAGTGTCATGAAAACATCAGAACCACATTTCGAAACGTACCAGTAGAAAAGAGCATCCTATATAGCAACGATAAAAATAGCATCTATAGAATACGATATAATAGAGAAGTAAAATTCGCCCCAGGAGTTCATTCGCATTAACTTGATTAATTATATCAAAGATAATTTATTATTTTTGATTATAGAGAAATAAGATTTTTGAATATTCTAACAATTTAAATTACTGTCCTAAATAAAACATAATGTTTTAAATAATCTATGAGGTTCACAAAATTCGAAAATGTCAAAATTACTTAAAAAATATTGTCATTCCAAAACTAGTCTCGAACGCATTTCCGAAACTCGATCAAGCCCAAATTATGCAAATAACTTCATTTCACATAGAAACAATGTTAGCGAGAAGGATTTTTTGAAATTGGAATGTTACGACCCAAAATATTGCGAGAAATCTATTGCACTGTTATGTAAACAATAAACATTTACCATTTCTGTCTTTTTTAAAAACGTTTACAAAACCTCCAATAAGAATGAAAAATTACTTTCCTGGCCGAGTCTTTTCCGTACTTCAACCTAAACCAATGCAGTGTCTCACAATCAGTGATAGTACCAAATTGCAGGTTCGAAATACACAGCGTTCGTACTCAAACACATAATATACAACGCGATTCCATTTCACAAGAATAACTGCGATAAATACTGTTCGATATAAATCATAGACCTATTTAAACCAATAACACTACTATGAAAAACCTCAGGAATAAGTTTATTAATTGCATTAACTCTGTAATACTATAAATGCTTGAGTTTGCTCGAAAAGATTCGACATACCTACTCTAGCTTACTTAATAGACAACAAGGTTATATCCTCGCAAAATTTGCTACAACTAGAAAATCTGCATTATCAATTTCATCGAATGAATGTTCCAAATTGATCATATAAACATGGATTTTTATAAATCTAGAGTATTTGATTTAATCGTGTCAGAATCGGAAGCAGACGGTAAATTGATCAACGTACTCAAGAAAGCAATATCTCTAGTGACAGTAGGATTTGAATGTAGAAATAAGTAGCAAGGCAATCAATCCTCTGAAGCTGTATTGCTTGTTATCCAAACATGGTTGCAAGTTTTTAACTAATGGAAAGCAACAGCAAATAATGACGTGTAAATAAAAATTACCGATTCAGATTTCAAGTTTGCTTCTACATGACGTTTAGTGCCATTACTGCACAATTTGATTCATAGATAATATACACGACTTCGCACAATCACTTCCGATCCTGTTCACCCCGAGAAGTAAATGTTTCAGACTGTTAACCAAATTCAGGAAAGTTCGGTATGAAAGATCCAACATCAAATCTCAAATCCTTGCTCCAAAAGTACATCGAAATTCAGATCAATGTAGTCTTCCTTTTCTTGTTGATTACTTCCGCAATCGCGCCATACAAAGTCTCAAGCAGAAGAACCAGTCTTCTAGATATCTGCTGAACACTGACGTGAATCTTGACATGAAAACTGCATCACTCAATCTCCATATTGATCCAATCGGTTTTTGGTGACGATTAAAGCCGTAAATCTTCAAGCAAACAAATTCCTGCTTTCTAAATTTCCACTTGAATGTTTAGTAGGAATCGTGCAATCTTGGTATTTTTCATTATGCGATTAATATTTGTTGCCCGTTTATTGAGAATGTATCCACTGCAGGTTACATTTCTGGTTATGTATATCACACTATTTGAAATTATGGAACCAAATTTCCAAATACTTTGGAAATTGAGATTGATAGTTGTGAACATGCTTTGAAAATGGCTATATTTACCTATAATTAATACTTAGGGAAGCATCGCTCCAATATCGAAAGATATGAGATAATTAATAGCCCAGCCATAGTTTTCTTCGACTACTGAAACCAAGCTGCAGTAGTATCATTAATGCATTTCGAATAATTTGGTTTCGATGAATAACATAAGAGTGGGTGTTGCACTGCTTTTCTTCCTCTATATCATAACCACTACAGAAACTCATTTAGTTATTTCGGGCGCGTAGAGTACAAGAAATGACCTGCAAACTACCAAGAATGCACAGCTCTGCAGTAATAAAAAATGGAGTATTCTCAATCTGAATGTTCCATTTAATGCAACTCTTCATTTGTGGTGAAATTAGATGTTGGCGATTCCGTTGCTGATTCCGAATATTGGAAATTTGTGAAGCAACAACCCGACCCAACTATAAATTTTCCAATACAGATCCAGTACGCTGAAGAAAATAGTCTCGTGTGTCTAAAATCAAATCGATCAATTTTAAATCGCCAGTCGATTACCTCCTCTTTACTGGTATCACTTGGATCGATGCATAAGAATTCTAGCGCGACCATTATTTATTTTCCGTCGTTTCCCATGCAACGTTGTTCGTTAGGGCATTGCCATCGTACACTGTAACGAACATTCAGTTCTGCTTAGTTTTCAATATTCACAACGAAATAAATAGGCCCTCACACCGCGACCGTGGTTAGTTTTCATTTGTCATGAGTTAGCAGCTACTGTTACGTAGATACATATAGTTACGCTTGTAATTCTTCTCTGCTATTGTGCACGCGATTCACGTTACGCTTGTAATACTTTTGCGCTTGCAGCCTAGCTTCGCTACAACCGATTGCGCTTGCAAATTTCGATACAGCTTTGTAGCCATAAATTGATCGCTTAATCGTATCATTCATGACCTTCACGACACATCGTCACATTTCATCATTCTATTGTATATCATCTATAACCTCCTCTGTACGAATCTTATTGGTTAAAACATATTTAGCGTTATTACACCAGCGTTTTTTACCATACAGTCCACTATCCAATTCATCCTTCCAATCCTTCCTCCAATTCATCCTTCCCAACGAAAAGATACATTTGCAACATATTTGGAAATTTGAGAAGAATAATAAACTAGTAATTTTGGAAATTGTCGAACATTTAACTTATTTCTGCACTTTATGAGCCTTCCCGGGTACTACATATTTCCAAAACTTCATCCTCCGGTTACGTAAATACATACAACTGTGAGATGTAGATGGTTCATTCTATTATATAATATTTCACATAAAACATTATGATTCAGATTCTGATAATACTCTACATTGATGTTTAAACCCACGATTTAAAAAAGTGATGAAAAAAGTGATGTCAATTTTGCAGGTTGTCTTCGCTATAGTAAGCATGAAAGTAGTATAATAATACTTTACTATCCACACTTTAATTATGCATGATTCGTACTCAAGCCGCTATATGCACTATTCAGATTTGACGAGGAGATGACTATAAACAGTGCGGGCATGTTCGTCGCAAAAGTCTTCTCGTTAGCTTTAAACTATACGATAGTAGGAGTTATGAATTGTACATTAAAATTAATATAACAATTTGCGTTCAAATTTTTTCGAGCAAACTTATTATCATACATACAAATACACTGTATGTTACCGTGTTCGTTTGAACAGTTCAAACAGATATATGTATAATTCTTATAGTTCAATACTGTGCATAGTACAAACAGAATTAAGTCTTATTACGAATAATTTCTTTCACGAACCATAACTGAACGCGACATCGGGACAAAAATGTGTAAATTGTACATCCGATCGAAAAAATATAAAAACTCGTCTCGATGACTACATTGTGCAACATATGTCCAAAATGATCTATTGGAAACAAAAAATACTCCATAAATACTGCAGAATTCGTTTGAATTGATAGAATTAAGAATTAACTTTCCTACCTCGAGTATAATGATATAAGAAAATGATCACGTTTTCAGCTGGCATTTATGCATTACTATCCTATAAATGTAAGTTTCATAAATAACGCTAAATATTTATTAATAAAAATAAGATCAGATTAAATAAAACTAATTAAAACAAACACTATGTGGTATTACAACATAGTATAATATAAAGAGTATTTTCCCGAAACTACAGAGATTTAAATTATTATATTATCATTAAAAAGAATTTTTTCAGCTACTTTTAAAGTACACCTATGAGATGATTTATTATGTGTACAACATTATTTAAAATACCAAAATTATGAAATCCTTTTTCGAAAATCATCGGTTAGTGTAAACCAGTGTATTACAAAAGCTGAAAGGTAACATTCTCTATTATTCCGAAAATGTCTAGTCATATAAGTCAACATAATAAAAAACATGGAGAATACTTAGGCAATTATACAAACTAATATTTTTGTAATTTCTATTGCGTGTTTCGTCCAAATTTTAATAGGAGTTTGTAGACAAATGTTTTATTTTATTTTCTTCTCATGGTTACTCTGGGGTTTTAATAATGTCAAGTAGAAAGTTGATTGAAGTCATAGAAAATGCTCACTGGAAGTGTGACATACGAAGAACATTCCTGACATATTTTTCATAGCTTATCTTTCACGTACTTTAAATTCGCTCAAGAATAATTATTCAGCCACAGGAAAAGAACGTCGAACATAACGTCGAAAACGTGGGAATTTAAGACAGCGTTAAATTCATTTAAGACATCCACAACCCACACTCTCGATGAGAGCCAAACGTCCAAATATCCAAATAACCAAATCGACGACCCAAGCATCTTTTGCAAACGCAATTCAATAGATGAAACTGTGATAACAGCGAAGCCAAGATTAGAAGAAACAATGATGCAAACACCACTCATCTACAATCTCCCAGGAGCCTCATCTACGCCATTACATCTACCAATAATCTCACCTGCCAAGATCAGTGAACCAAGTATAACTTAGTCTATACCTGATTGCGAATCTAAATCCCAGGAGAACAGCAGTTCAACTGATGGAGACGAACCAGATATTAGCCCAGTTTTGCCACAACCTACGAACACGAATAACATTGTCACACCAGCAGATGAAATTCGATGAAAATTAATAGGAGAAGCTTGCAGTAGATTAATCGCAGGTCACAAGGGTGTAACGGAAACCTTAAATCAATTAACCCTTTCGGTACTACCGCCGCCTATTGGCGGCATCCACGGAAAGTTATGTGGGCACTTTATGTGGACACCGTGAACAGCACCAACGGAAAGTTATGTGGGTATGATTACTCTCTATAGTACACATTACTTTACTATTCTGTGTTTAAAATTCCCGGCTGTTCTAATCGTTCCATTATAATATATAATTAGTAACAGTCAACAGCGTGCCTTAATTATATATGTTTTATAATATATAGATAAGCTACGAAAAACAAATTGGAATGTTTGCTTATATCGTTAATTTTTTTAATGTATAACTTACAATTTGAATTTAGTTCCCTTCAGGATGAGTGTAAAACGCTTGAAAGGAGAACAATGAATAAAAGAAATCATTGATTCCAAAAGAGATTCTGATGAAGAAAATCAATATAATTTAGCATTTCGCAAAAGGAGGAACAATCGAGCACGTGTACTTAGCACCTCAGAATCTGAAGAAGCAGAAGAGCCTGAAGTACGAATTGATACTCCTTCTAGCATCAAATGGACATCAAAGAAGCTCAGTCCAAAAATTCATGATGTTACGCCACATCATTCGGGAGTAGTTGGGAACAATTTAAATCGTTCGTCGAGAATTTTGGATTACTTCAGACTACTTTTTTCTGAAGATTTAGTTAAATTTATTGTGGAAAAAACAAACAATTACTGGTGTCGACAGAAGGGTTCAGAAGGGATGGAAGTGGATGAATTATATTGTTTTATTGCTGCGTCGTTATTAATGACGCGAACCAAAAAGCTATCCTTAAATGAATATTGGTCTAAAGATAAGCTTCTCCGAAGCGATATATTCAGTCAAATTATGAGTAGAGATCGCTACTTTTCATTATTGAAAGTGTTGCATTTTACGGACATAGTCGGTCGCACTGCTGATCGTTTATACAAAATAAATGAAGTAGTGGAAATGCTACGAACATCTTTTTATCAATGCATTTCAGCCATACCAGCGGTTATGTATAGACGAAAGTCTACTCCTCTACAAAGGCCGTCTCTCATTTAAACAATATATTCCCTCGAAAAGGAGTAGGTTTGGTATAAAATCATTCCCACTTTGTGACTGCAAGACGGATTATATCCAAGATATAATCATTTATTGTGGGGCTAGTGCTACTGTAGCTACCGAATATCAATATATTGGAAAGCCAGGGAACTTTATAATGTCGCTTTTGCAACCTTTTCTAAACAAAGGCCATTGGGTTGGCAACTAAGACTATTGTATTTATCTGGATAACTGGTTTTCCAGTCCCATATTGTTCAACCTACCCCACGAAAAAAGTACGAACGCTTGTGGCACTGTGCAAAGAAGACGGAAAGAGATGCTTAAAATAACTGATAAATTGAAAAAAGGAAAGGCAGTGTTCCGCTCATCTGAAAATCTGTTTGCAATGAAATGGTTTGATAGAAAGAAATTTTATATGCTTTTCACTATCCAAACCGCAGAATTTGCAGAAGTACCTAAGAAGTCAAGAAAAAATGAAATTGTCCTAAAGCCCAAAACGCATACTGCCTATATAAGCACACCACAAAAAAACAAATCCCAATGGCGAAATTTCACCTTCAGTTGATTAAGGAAATATTAGAAAAATAACACAAGAATCATGAATATCATCGGCTCACAGGGGGACATTTTCCTTCGATATATCAGTCGGGGAAAAAAGATCGAAAACGAAGATGTGTTGTATGTGCGGCTGGTGGTGTGAGACGTGAATCCAAGTATCAGTGCGAACAATGTAATGTGGGCTTGCGCGTTTCCCCTTGTTTCGAAAACTATCACACCAAGTTACACTATTAGTTTTGTCGTTGATTATATTTCACTATTAGTTTTATTATTTATTATGTTACACTATTAATTTTGTTATTTATTTTAATTTTGTAATATTGGACCATATTATTTATATCAATGCCATTTACTTTAATTAATGTACTGTAAAGAAAGAGATATGATTTTAAAACGTTAAGCGCCATGCCTGTTTTGTTGTCTGTCCTTCCGTCTGATCGGCGAGATAAGATACCGTCGAAATCGGTTTTCTGCCGAGGATTGGTTTAGGTTACGACTAAGCAGTATAAACATTTTAGAAATGTTTTTCAAACACGTTAAATTCCGCGTCAGTCACCGATGTCGCGGTCCGAATGAAAAGTTTAGTGTCAATCACGCTCGAGATTTCTATGAATGCCGCAAAACATGTTTTCGCGGTTTACGCTGTCGGACAGAGCAACCACTCTTGCGAAAAACTTCCTCGTTCCACGAATGTATAACCGCGGCCAGGTCCTCCGTACCGAAAGGGTTAAAAGAAAAATATCACTGCCCCGAAATGAGAAAAGATTCACAAGAATTCATTCGTTCACTTATCAGAACAAAACCCGTCAACCCGTGATTATTACGGACACATCTCTGGAACCTTTTGACGAACTTGCCATCGACACATTTGGACTACTTCCAAAAACAATCAATGGAAATCGCTACATTTTAACTATGCGAGACAATTTAAAAAAGTATTGGTTAGCAGTTGCTTTATCAGATATTAAAGCCATGATAATAGCTGACGCGTCCGCGAGTCATTTCATTGCAATACGTGAGACACCAAAATCCATTTCGATAGATGAAAACACTAGTTTCTTGGGAAACTAATGCTACATGTTGCCGAGATGGATCGTTAAAAAGGAGCCATATATTGTATTAACAGAACATCTAAAACAATACATCGAGTCATATGAAGAATGGGACCTCTACTTACCATTTGCCATGATTTCATATAAATACCTCCGTCCACGAAGCTACGAATTTCACACCCCACGAATTAATCTTCGGGAATTACGATAAGTGAGCTAATCCGACATAACTTATGGTGGAGTAATACGTCCATGTGTAAAAAGAACCTGAAACAAGTAAATTCGATCCATGTTATATCGGGCCATACGAGATAGTAGATGTCGGATATAAATAATGCAATTTTAAAAACAGATGCGACCGGACACCTAATCGCGAAACATCAGGATAAATTAAAACACTCCTTCGTCTTCGATAGTTCGTCCGACACAAATTAAAAATTGGAATCACTTTCAGGATGAAGTAAATCCCGCTGATTATCCAGAGGTGCACGAGGATCTCTTAATATGCCAATGTATAAGGAAAATGCAACTCGTGTTTGAAGCTGAAGAATACAAGTTGTGTGAAAAATGTTGGTCTCGAGTGGCAGCAGAAGAAAGAGAATTATTTCCTGAAGGCTGCTGGCATATCATCGCAGGAAACCACAGAAGTGAGGCAGATTGTCATTGTGAAGGATATGGTTCTGTAATCCTGGAAACATCAAACGCTAGTCGATGCCGAGAATGCATCGAAGAATACATATTTCGAAATGTAACTGGAGACATTACAGTAATTAAAAAATGGCAAGGCCATTGATGTGGTTACTCAGTGGTAGCATCATGACCGTTGACAGCAACACACGCACATATATACTGCAAATAATTAATTTATACAAGCAGGAGAGTCATCGGATGAGAGCATTAATACTTTTGAAGAAATACTTCAATGTAGCAAGGAAAAAAATGTAGACCTTATATTTCATTGTGGAGATTTATTTCACGATGCGAAACCAACAACTTCTGATGAATTAAAATGTATGGAATTGTTAAATAAATACTGTATGGGTCCCAGGTTAGCAAGATATGATAATATCAATATAAGATGGTATTTGAAGTACGACAAATATTAATGATTGTTTTTTCATCAGAGCAATTAACATCCAATTTTTGAGCGAGCCAGAATTAACATTCCCACACTGTACTTTTAAAACTGTAAATTTTTAGGATCCAAATTTTAATATTGACATGCTAATATTTTCCATTCACGGGAAAAACGACCATCCAAGTAAGAAATATAATATCAATAGTTTAAGTACAGTGATTTTTCAACATTGATTCAGCCATTAGTAATTATAATCAAAATTATAGGTTGTGGAATAAATTGGCCAAATGGACTTGTTGTCTGTGTCTGGTTTCATAAATTATTTTGGAAAATGGACAGCCACCCCTAAAATGATCATTCCTCCACTGATGATAAAAATGGGTAATACCCATGTTGCAATTTTTGGTTTAAGCTGCATGAACGATGATAAATTAATACGGATGTTGAACGATTTTAAGGTGAACTTATGAGATCCATATATGTATTGAGAGGTCTTTCCATTTTTTTTTATTGCAAATGATTTTCATTCATAGGTGAAATGCTTTAATTTGTTTGTTTTACATAAAAAACGTGCACCATGTCTTAAACGTGGATATACTTCGGAAGCCCACCTTCCCTCTTTTGTTGACTTTGTCGTGTGGGGAGGGGAACAGGAATGTTGTATCACACACGTGTTTAACTCTAAAAGACAATACTACATTTCTCAAACAGGTATATTTTTAGATTTATTTATTAATTATGATGCATGAAAAATAAGAAACTACTGCTTAAGAAACGCACTTACAGATTGCGATTTCTTTATGCGAAGGCGAATCAAAGGCCAAACACATTGTCATACTTAGCGTAAACGGTAATAAGTTTAAGTTGAAGAAATTGAAATTAAAAACCGTTAGACCATTTGTGTTTGACACTCTGGTCCTTAATGATACAAATATAAAAAGTAACAATGATAGATTGCTATCAGAATCAGTTTTTAATATCGTCGACCGACGCATAGAAAATGAATTGATTCCTAGTACCGCGGAACAATTGTCAAATCATCCGAAGCAACCGGTCTTGCCGTATATTCGATTGAAAGTAATTTACTTGAAAGATAAAGAACGGTTCGATTCGACCAGGTAAGATTCTAATAAATGGAAATAAATAATATGTGTATTTTAGATTGGCACAGAAATATTGTGATAAAGTTGCTAATTCTCACGAATTAATTGTATTCTGTAAAACAAGAAGTTCCGGTAAGTACTCCAGGATACGACTGACATTATGAGCTATACTGAGGTAAACAAAAATTGCGATATTCTACAAGATGCTCGAAGGTAAAATTTGTGTTTGGTTTTTTAATTAGGAGAATTAAGGTTTTGTGGAAACCACATACAAGCAAAACTAAAAGGACACCAGTTTGGTTGAAAATAAAAAGCTATGAACAATACTAACAGTGAATGATCTAAATAAAGCATTAGGTAAATTTGTTAACAAAAATAACACTAACGCTTTTAATAACCTACAGAGGTCAAGCATATACAATGTAATATTTCAAAATATTGATTTGCCATTATAAGCTCGATTGTATTGTTACAATTAATTCTTTACATATAGTCGTGAAATAAAAGAACTTGTGCTATGTTTGGAAACTACTGAAACAACTGCAGATATTGGAAATATCAGGAAAGAAATTCAAAATTATTGTGATAAGAGAAAGGAGGAAGCACAAAAAGAAAAGACAGAAGTATATGTATACTTGCAAACAAACTCATTTAAAAATGATAATATACTATCAGATTTGACAGATTGGATAATCGCATGCTATTTTATAGATGCAAACATTATTTGCTAATAGACCGGTAAAACCCTTCAATAATGACGAGATAATAGTTATTGTCAGTAGTAGTAACGATGAAGAAGAAGCGGAAAAAACAGATAAAGCTAATGGCAGTGGAGCATGTAACAAAAGCAAAGAAACCGATAAAAATAATGAAAATCATAAAAGTTCTGTTGGTATAACATCTGAGAGGTAATTTACTTCAACTCAAAAACAGACAACAGCGCAGGTACATCATCGAACTCTATTAAACGATTCACAGTTTATATGCATAGGTCTTTGATTTACTATTAACCATGACATTTTATCATTTGCTACAGGATGAAGCATTGGGCGGTGATGTAATAAAGAAAATAAATTGAGGGAAGCCTAATAAAATACGGTTCCTACGCAATTTCGATTCCAATTTAGATTAGTTTGTCCAGGTCCGAATCCTTGTTTATACACTACTTGTAAAACATTATATTAAACAAATACTTTTCATTAAATCTTGAAATATTTGATAATATATAATATATATTATATATAATTCGGACATTCAAGTTGCAACAAAAAAAATACATACTATAAACAAATCTTAAAATCGTATAAAATAGAGATTTAAAAACGACATCAATCTTAAATAAATACTAATGATAGAACAACTAGTACAAGAACTAGTAAAACACCGTTTATCTGGACTGTGTTTATCCAACATAGTAACCCGTTACCAACAATTGGATGTCAGGAACGATGCTCCTCTTATCCAACTCCAGTCTACGCGACATACCCATTATACAACACACTGTTTTTGTTTCTTAGTTAGAAATTCTAGCATAGTCTTCCTGCATAGAATGTAAGATAAGTAACGATTTAATTCAGTTACTTGTATCTATGTGATTCGTCCAGAAACTATATTCTCATTACGTCTTCACACAAATCAAACGAAAAGAGAAAAAGAGTGGTGCTTTGTATTGAAGAAAAATTTGAAATTAATAGACGCTTCAGAAACAATTAATCTCTTGTCTCGTAAATATAACATTGGTAGATTTACTGTATATATCATAAAAAAATTATAAAGATAACATATTAAAATGCAAAGAAGATGATGCAGCAAACACGAATAGAGGAATAAAAATGAATAACAGCTTCTAAAAGTCGGTGAAAGTAATTCATCTTTGCATGAAAGATCAGATAGCGAACAAACCGTAATCACAAAGTTATATATATAATGTTGCAAGGTGCATTTCACACTGCGTAGAGTGCGATGTAGAAAATGTGATTAAAAATGATGGAAATGATAAAGGATTTCATATTCTTAACGACAATAAAATAATATCTCAAGTTATAGAGGATCAATCTGAAGTGAATGTATAATCAGGTACGCTATACAGTATGTTATACAATACTTACATTAAACAACTTAAGAAACAGTTTCAGATATCTAGAAATAAAGAAATAAATACAAGACATGCCCATAAAGCGACATTTTATTAGAAAATAAGCTTACATATTGCAAAGAAAATATATTAGGAATTGTAGATCTCGATAAGTTACATGCATGCCGAAAATTTCATCGAAATCAGTTAACGCAAGGTCATAGTTACGAGCATTAAACAAATTTTAAAACAGCAACTTTCTCACAATTATTGGACAGAAATATTAAAAATCAGGACAAAACTGCGATTTTTGCGATCTTTAATTGTTTACCGCTTATACCAAAGTCAACCGATTCCGCTGAAATTTTCAACATGCATATAAATTACCGAGATCTACGAAATGCATTTCTTAAATCATCGTTATATATATTTCGTCATATATTATTTTCTTTAATCATTCTAAGCAATAACAAAATTCAAGTTGTTCAGTCCAGTTCTAAGCAAGTTATGGCGTTTTAAAAGTTGTCCGAATATTAATATAAATAAATATGGCCGCGACGCCATATATCCGCAAGAACCGATTGCCCACGTGGAAGACACGTGCTTCCAGTTTCGCAAGCTTTCTCGAGACGCCATATGCGTAACGCACGTGGCGTGTAATAATTTGCACTGGCGAATAATTAGCCCATCCGAGAGAAGGTGTCCGAGCCATTGAAATGTAAATGAAGAAATTCGTACTGATAATGAGACTTACCGAAAAACTGATCAGAAATTCCCAGTTACGAATGCGGCTTCTGGCCGGTCACTAGTCTTGCCATATCTTTGGAACGGTCGCTGCCAGTTGTTGCCAGCACTGTCCTTTATTATTTCGCCTGCTGCCCTATGGTCTTTAGCGGCTATCTTCCTTCATTTCGTATGAATTAATCTCGGCTCGAATTGTCACAGTTACACTTATTTCTTCCAAATACCCAACACTACGGTCTACGCGACAGTGATCCTCGTTCTCGGCAGATCGCTTCCTCAGCCAGAAACGAGGCATTCCCCACTCCCCAGACTCACGGCTCGGCACGACGCACAAACCCTACGCGCACTCGCCGTTGCTCAGGGCCGGCACCATTCGACTCAGCCCACGCTCCGAGCGTCCTAGATCTCGCGGCATAATTCAGTGACTGTAGAGAATACCGCAACATGTTACAATTTCAAGAAATTTCAGTTTATGCAAATACGATAAGCTCAATAAATGGAAAACCAAGAAAGGAATTGGTTTCTGTAAGAACTTTAAAGGACAAACATCTCGAAAGTGAAAACATGTGACATTCAGTGTTTTTTCTTCCAGCCGCAGAATTTCCTTCTTTCCTGATTTTGTTAAAAGACTTACTAATCACTTTGCAAATAAAGATAAAAAAAATACAAAAATCATGTTTTCCACAAAACAAAAAAATAAATTATTATATTCAAAAAACTCTACCAAATTGCAGAAAAACAGTCTAGACTGAGCCCTCTTATAGCAAACTACGTGTTACATTTAAGATTACTTTTTTTGTCCGTGAAATGTGTATACGCTATACGTGATTGTACTGAACATGTGTAATAAATTATGATACCCAAAGCTCATACAATTTTCGAACTTTAGTATTTACCTAGCACTCTTTATAGTGATTAGATCAGTGCACAGAGATTGACATATAGTAATTAGATGAGTGTGCAGATGATAACTAGAAAAGGCTCAGTAAATGAACCGTTCAGTGCACATATCGCTTAACTCCATAAAAGAAAAAGTTGAGAAACGCGATGAAACGATGTACATTGTTTTCTAAAATTCCTGTTATAATATAGATTCACACATATAATGTAGAGTGCATAAATACAGATATAGCTTTCATCTGACGCTGTATAAAATTAATAAGAAAGAATAGCCAAAAAATAATCGTCAGTAATGTTACAGCTTTTATGTGACTGGTGGAGTTAATCAATTTGGCAACTGAAAAAAAGTAGTAAAGTTAAATTCAGTCTTTAAATTTTTAAGTTTTTTATTACAGAAAAAGTTAGTTATTATATATTTTTATTACAGCTTTTGCATAAACATGAATGTTCACAGTTCTGTTATATTATATTATTTGTAATTAATTCATCAGAAATATTATAAATAATGTCTTCTTCATCAGCTGGATGTGAGGATTCGTCATTTCGATTTGTTGTCAAGTTTTTATAGTAATCATGTTCAACAGGAGGAATGTATTTTAGCAGGTCCATCATGTCTCTCCATTTTTCCCTTGTCACAGTTCTGCCTTTAGGATATAATAAAGGCTGATATATATTTTTCAAACTTTGCGGTCTACCTGATACAGATTTTCTTAAATTAATGGCTTTAAATTCTGTATCTTCATTATAATCACATTTGAATTGTATGAGATGGGGTTTGGACCTTTCTAATTTTATCCAGCGTATTTTAAGCCAATTTACTGGAAAGCCTGTGACGGTTACTTTTCTGTTAATGATTGATTGTTCTAAAGGTTTTGTTGAAAAAATATCTTGGTGGGTCATTTGGATTAGATGAAATGGAGCTTTCTTTTTACATGTTTTGATTATATTGTACCAATCATCTGGTGAAAAAATGTTTTGATTTTTTTTCGCACGTGACTCAATAATGGCAAAATCTGAGTCATTAGGCAAATAGCTGTGCCCACTTACCAAAAATTTCATTTCAATTGACTCAGCTCTTATTTCCATACTCTGAACAAGTTTCAATAAACTTAAGACAGTTTTAATATTTCTGTTTTGCCCGGTACACGAATCCGAATATGTTATTATTTTTTCAAAGTTTGTAGCGTAAGTCTTTATGTACTTTATTAGACAAGATGAAATTTCTTGAGACCCACGAGATCCTTCAGTTTCTGGCCAAACAAACATGTGGCTTATATTTTTAATGAATTCATGACATCCGAAATTATAAACACATAAATTACGCTTATAATAAGCTACGGATGTGGTCAGCTTGGGAAAGGACAAAGCTTCTTCCAAGTCGAAAGAAAATAAGAAAACTTTTTCTGATGTTGCCATTCGGTCGGCAGCCATTTGGCTGCGAGCCCGTTTAGCCTCTTCTAAGTGAGTTTCCTTTTCAATTTCTGCCATCTTCTTTGCCTCACCGTCTGAGGATTGAATTTTTATTTGCAAAGCATCACAATTTTGACACGTATCCTTTGATGGTTGTTTAAAATGTAAATTAAATTTTGTAGAGAACACATTATAGTAATACTTTTCTTTCACTGGTACTACATTTTCCTTTTCACATTCTGTGACGTATAGTTCACACATCTTCTTAATATTTAAGTCAGGATCTAAATATTGTCGTCTTGGATTATGAGCTCTAGTGTAGTGACTACGGTATCAACCAAAGATGTAACTTGTTCTTTAGGACAACATTTGTATATCCGCCCATCGCTCACCTGATAAGTGTCTCTAAAATATTTTTTGCAAACGAGAATATCACGTGTGTCTTTTCGAAAGTAATATGTAAAAGAATGTGATCTTCGTTCTTTAGTTTCATTCGTGGGGCGCCTTCTTTTTATTTCGTTGACTTTAATACAACCTCTTAAGAAAATATTTTGGTCAAGCTGACTATGTAATCTATAAAATGCCTTCATGGCAGTCTCTCTCTCATTTGAAAAAATTTTTTGGTTGCACTTTTGGCGGCATCTGCATTTTATATCGACAAATGTTTTTGCAGGTATTAAATTTCCTCCCCTATTCCTATATGCCAAACCTTTTGTTCTGTTATGCTTTTGTAAATTTCGTGTCCATTTATCAGGATTACAACTTCTTTTCCTCCCGATCAACGTGTTTGTTGCGAAATTTGTACTGTTGCAATCAGATGAATCCGAGGAAAACGATAAACGTCTTCTTGAACCACACTTTCTGTTAATAAATCGTATTGAAGAACCATCACTGTTTTCGTCATCCACGTTGTTATTAGTCTCACTCATCTTGGTTATAACGGTATAATATTTATTTCTTTAAAAACAATCTGGGAGTAATGATGAAAAGACCAAGAAAATATGTAGGCCGTGCAGTAATGGTGAAGTAGACAGTAACATTCAGCGTGCGAGATCACTGTTATACTAACTACCGTTTGCATTGCGCTTTTTTTTAATCTGTTTGTCGATGCGATTTTATTACCAATATTATTGAGAGGGGGGAAAGCATCTTCGGCTGTTTAAAACAAAGCGTTGATGCATGACAATAAAGCAACGATTACATTAGGGTATGGAGTTAATCAAAATGACTTCTGAAATAAATTACTTATTTTTCAATGGCCAAAAAAATGTTGCCGTTTAATGGTGTTAATTTTTATTACACAGGGAAGTTATTATAAATATAAAAAGTTATGACTATAGCAAGTGCTTTGACACATAAATTTAAGATTTTTCAGAAAGTGGAGTTAATCGATGTATGCACTGAACGGCTCAAATAGCACGCAGTAGTAAACTTTTCATTCTTACAAGGCACAGTAACTCGATCGAAAACTACTATTTATATTTTGTTAAATATTTTATGTTCCTTATATATTTCAATTATAATAAAATTAGTAGTTATGTAAAAGACATCAACATATATGACATCAACAACATAAAAGACATCAACATAGAAAATCATATAATTTATCGAAAACTTCAGACGCCACTTTAATGGGCACAGTAAGTGACATACTAATCCTATCTGGCTATCATACAGAACTGAAAATTAACAGTTATGGACCTATATACATAATATCGATTTTAAATGTCGGCATTCAACTATCACATTTCTCCTTGGTGCTCGAAGACATCGTCGCTACTCGGCAGTTATTTTGTGTGCGTTGAGTTTTTTGTTTCAATTGATGGGTCAAACAGCGCGTTCTAATCAGCCTGTCGCAGTTACATAAACGGATATAAAGGACATAAAATAGCACGTGTGCATACTTCGAATAAAATATCATTATTTAATTGGATACGCGGTATGTGCTTTTTGTTTATTTCCATCATTATACAATGGAAACTGTTTGATGAGAATTTTTGGATTCTCCATAATTCTTTCACGAACTGAAACCGATGTCATAATTGTTTTCAATCTCTGCTTTATGAAGGTATATTCAAGAATGTAAAAGTTTGAATCTTCAAAATTCTGGCAAAAGTTATCCGCAAATCTATTCGTAGCCTTCATATAAAGATAAAGATTAAAGATGAAAATTATATTCAACGCCACGAATAAATACGCTTTGAATAAAAAATGTATGTATTGGAAATGGATGTAAAAAGAAATGTGCACTGATACTTTCTGATAGAAAAATATCTTTACTTCGCGACATGTGAAGAAGCTCAAAGAAGAAGAAACTCAACGAGCTACAGTGCCGGACGAATAGATAGCACACTTTAAAATTAACGTAATTTAGATTTATTTAAGGTGTAGCGGCACACGGCCGGCGACCGTAATAACCATAAAACTGTCCGCTTGCAGATGTCAAGGGGTCGACGGAGAGAAAACGTCCTTGACGTTTGCAAGAACCGGAAATTCCTTTGTTTCTTTATTTTTTATCACTGCCAGATGTACTGCATGCCTGGTCGCGGAGAAAGCCGCCGGCCGCGTACCGCTGCCTGGCCGAACGGCCAGCGCACCCCTACAGCGAGGGTTCATCGATGGCTGTCTCCCCCGCTAAACTAAGCGGGGGCAAAAGAAGACAGCGAGTCCCCCAAAACAGGCGTGGCCTTTTTGGGGGACGTAATATAAATAAGAGACCCGAGTCGGTCCAGAGGACAGTTGATATTTTTCAGTCCAGTTTTCCAGAGCCCTCAATTGGTGACCCCGACGTGATCGCACGAATAACGGTGTATAAGGTACTTTGATAAACAGATACAGTAAAGTTAGTAATGGCTACCCCTAACGAGGGTGCGTCGTACCCGCGAGGCGCGTCCGCGGAAGCATCTGTGTCGCGAGTGGCCGTTCGGGTGCCCGAATTCTGTGCGTCGGACCCAGAAATGTGGTTTGGAATGGTCGAACGCAGCTTCGAGGCATCGGGTATTACGACCGAAGCCACAAAATTCGGGTATGTGTTAGGAGCATTGAATCCTGTGTACGCCGCGGAAGTCCGCGACATTATAATGAACCCGCCAAATACTGGACAGTACCAGAGGTTAAAAACGGAACTCATTCGAAGGCTCAGTTCGTCGCAAGAGCAAAAAACGCGACGTTTGCTGGAATCGGAGGAAATTGGAGACAGGAAGCCGTCTCAATTTCTGCGACACTTGCGCGGACTGGCTGGCAACAACGTGTCAGATAGTGTTTTGCGTACGCTGTGGATGGGTAGGTTGCCTAATAGTATGCAGGTAATCTTAGCGACCCAGAAGGACGCGGAGATGGATAAGGTGGCTGACCTGGCAGATGCGATAGCCGAGACGATGGGCCCCCGAACTCAGGTAGCGGAGGCGTCGGCATCTACTGCAGCAGCCGCGGCACCGAGCAACGCGCCTCAAGACCTTGAGGCACTCATAAATTTAAAAATGGCGCAAATCAGCCTGTCGTTCCAGCAGGAGATTGCGGCGATCCGACACGAGTTGATTGGGAACGAACGTTCTTCGCGTTTCGATCGCCGGTATCGCCCCCGATCGCCTGCCCGTCGGGAGCCCCGTCAACGCTCCGTGTCGCAAAGACGCACGGAACAGAGGCAGGGTAAATGTTTTTACCATTGGCGTTGGGGAGCGAGTGCGAATCGATGTATTCCACCGTGCAATTGGAACTCGATGCAGGGAAACGAACCGGGCAGTCGTTGATGACGGCAGATGACTTGAGCCCGATGCCGCGCCGTCTATTTGTGACCGACAAGACGACTAGAACGCAATTCCTGGTCGATACAGGAGCCGACCTTTGCGTGTACCCACGATCCATGATTCGTGGCCCCGGGAAGAAATCGGATTATGTGTTGTTCGCGGCAAATGGGTCCGAAATTACAACGTTCGGTACAACCACGTTGACGTTGGACTTTGGGTTACGTCGCGAGTTTACGTGGAGGTTTGTGGTAGCCAGTGTATCTAAGCCAATTATCGGCGTAGACTTTTTGTACCATTATGGTTTACTGGTAGACATTCGGAATCGCCGGTTGATAGACAATATAACTTCGTTGTCAGTGCCCGGGCAACCGGTAGGTAGAAGTGCTAGCGACATTCCCAGCGTGAAAACAGTTTCGGGGGATTCCATATACTTGGAGCTGTTGCAGAAATTTCCCGAAATCACGAGACCAGAGGGAATCCCGACTGTTAGAAAAAAGCATACAACGGTACATTATATCCGGACATCGCCAGGTCAACCGGTTAATTGCAGACCAAGGAGGTTGGCACCGGATCGACTCAGGGCAGCGAAGAAGGAGTTCGACGAAATGGTGAAGCTGGGGATTGCGAGGCCGTCCGAAAGCAGCTGGTCATCTCCTTTACATGTGGTGCCAAAGAAGGAATCAGGCGAGTGGAGACCGTGCGGAGATTACCGGGCACTCAACGACCGCACAGTTCCGGATAGGTACCCGGTAAAGCATATTGAAGACTTTGCGCAAAACTTATTCGGAAAAAAGGTGTTTTCAACAATAGACTTAGTGCGTGCGTACAATCAGATTCCGGTTGCGCCCGAAGATGTGTTTAAGACGGCGGTTACGACGCCATTCGGGCTGTTCGAATTTCCGGGGATGCCGTTCGGGTTACGCAACGCGGCACAGACTTTTCAAAGATTTATCGATGAGGTGCTTCGAGGACTAGATTTCGTGTACGCGTATATAGACGATATCATCGTAGCGTCGGAATCCGAAGCGCAACACCTCGAACATTTGAACATTTTATTTAATAGGCTGAAGTCGTACGGTATAGTAGTTAACCCGGGCAAGTGCACGTTCGGAAAACCCGAGGTAGAATTTTTAGGTTATTCGGTATCACATAAGGGCACAAAACCTCTAGAATGTAAGGTGCGCGCGATCGTAGAATACCCCCAACCGGTTACAGCCAAACAGCTGAGGCAGTTTTTAGGTATGATGAACTTTTACAGACGATTCATACCTAGGGCTGCACAGGTGCAGGCAGCAATGAATAACTTGCTGTCAGGTAACGCGAAGGGTCGCACACCGATTCATTGGAATGCAGAGGCGGTAGTAGCGTTTGAGGAGTCAAAAAGAGCCTTGGCACAGGCCACCTTGCTGGCGCACCCGCAGATTGGCGCCCCCCTTGCGCTTACCTGCGATGCCTCAGACTTCGCGGTTGGCGCGGTTTTACAGCAGGACACCGGGAACGGTTGGGAACCGATAGGTTTTTTTTTCAAAAAAACTCAGCGCGGCGGAGACGAATTACGGGGCCTACGATCGCGAGCTATTAGCTATATATTTAGCAATTAAGCAATTTCGGTATATGGTGGAAGGACGTGCGTTTGTTATATTCACCGATCACAAACCGATAACGTTTGCGTTTCGCCAAAAACCGGAAAAATGCTCGCCGAGGCAATTTCGGTACCTAGATTTTATAAGTCAATTTTCTACCGACATCCGTCACGTTGCCGGAAAAGACAATATTATTGCCGACGCGTTATCCAGGATCGAGGAAGTGGAAGAACTTCTCGATTACGAAGAATTGGCGAAGGCACAAGACACCGATAGCGAACTCTCGGCCTACGTGCGAGGCGAGTGTGCGAGTGCTCTAGTGCTACGAAAAATGCGAATTCCTGGGTCAAACAGTTTTGTATGGTGTGATGTGTCGACGAGCATTGCGAGGCCATTTGTCACGGGAACATTCCGCCGCGCGGCGTTCGATACGGTGCACAGACTTGCACATCCCGGAATTAAGGCGACGGCGAAATTAATGACGGAACGATATGTATGGCCGTCAATAAAAACGGACAGTAAGCGTTGGGCGCGAGCGTGCGTCGCTTGCCAGCGTTCAAAAGTGTCCAGGCATGTACATTCGCCGCTCGGAAAGTTTGCGCCGTCGGAAAGGTTCGAACATGTGCATATTGACATTGTAGTGTTGCCCATGTCGGAAGGTCATAGGTATTGTTTGACCTGCGTGGACCGGTATACCCGGTGGCCGGAGGCGTTCCCGATGATAAATCAGGAAGCACAAACGGTGGCACGAGCGTTCTACGAGGGATGGATTGCTCGATTTGGGACCCCTCTTAGAGTAACAACCGACCAAGGAAGACAATTTGAATCGTCCTTGTTCAAGCATTTGAACGAGTTAACAGGGACAACACATTTAAGGACAACGGCATACCACCCAGCGGCGAACGGCATGGTGGAGCGTTTCCATCGACAGTTGAAGGCTGCCATTCGTTGCCACCAAGACGTTCAATGGACGAGGGTCCTTCCTACCATATTGCTGGGTTTACGCGCAGCCTGGAAGGAGGACACCAAATCAACGGCAGCAGAACTTGTCTATGGGGAGACGTTGCGTCTACCTGGTGAGTTCCTAGCACCGCGTCAAATAGAAGGCGAGTATGACGTTTCCAATTTTGCCGAGGAACTACGTCAGCATTTCCGGGGGATCACCCCAGCCGCAGGTAGTCACCACAATGCGCAGCGGATTTTTGTATATAAAGACTTAACAGTGTGTGAAAAAGTGTTTATCCGGAATGATAAAGTACGAACTTTATTGGAGCCACCGTACGATGGACCATTCGAGGTCATATCCCGGGGCCCAAAAAACTTTGTGATAAATATTAAGGCTAAACCTGTTAATGTTAGTATTGATAGATTGAAGCCGGCGTACGTTGTTAATGATGCCGTTGATAATGAAGCGACTCAAACAATGCAGGTACCGCGGTCAGAACCGACAATGTCTGCTCCGGAACAAGAGGTGCGAACTACACGTTCAGGAAGACGAGTGAGGTTTCCGGATAGATTGCAGATTGCAAAAATAAGATACTATTATGAATGAGTGAGAGAGTGGGGTGTAGCGAGTATCGCATATACCGTCGTATGGCATGTCGCAGGGCAAGTTTTTGTTTTTGTTTTTGTTGTAGAAATAAGAATTGTATCGCGATTGGTCAATCACTGGCAAGGGGGTGATGTAGCGGCACACGGCCGGCGACCGTAATAACCATAAAACTGTCCGCTTGCAGATGTCAAGGGGTCGACGGAGAGAAAACGTCCTTGACGTTTGCAAGAACCGGAAATTCCTTTGTTTCTTTATTTTTTATCACTGCCAGATGTACTGCATGCCTGGTCGCGGAGAAAGCCGCCGGCCGCGTACCGCTGCCTGGCCGAACGGCCAGCGCACCCCTACAGCGAGGGTTCATCGATGGCTGTCTCCCCCGCTAAACTAAGCGGGGGCAAAAGAAGACAGCGAGTCCCCCAAAACAGGCGTGGCCTTTTTGGGGGACGTAATATAAATAAGAGACCCGAGTCGGTCCAGAGGACAGTTGATATTTTTCAGTCCAGTTTTCCAGAGCCCTCAAAGGTAATAGCCGAGATTCTAATACTATATAGATTTGTAAATTACTGTTATGAACATACACAAATAAAATAAAATTACGTTACGCCAGTTTAAACAATTTTACTTAGAAAAAAAGAATTTTTATGGAAATACGGTGGAAAATAATGATGGCATATTTCACTAAGAATTATGTTGCGACTCCATGTAATTCCAAATAAAAAAAAACATGAAAAAAGTGTAAAATAAAATATTTTTTTGTTTAGGATTTAGTTTTCGAGAAAATCGAGATTGAAAATTTGCTAAGCGCTGTACATCGCTTATAGCCGGAAAAGCGTATGTACAAAGCAAGGTTTAAAACCTGGTTTTCTCAAAAACGAAATCCTAAAAAAAAAGAAGTCACTCTATATCTTTTTCATTTCTTTTTTATGAAGAATAACCCGGTGACCGCTTGTATATAGTTTCAGGAATACCCTGTACATATTTTTCAACAGGGTGATGCCGCGAATTTTTTTCTCGAGGATTAATCAGCAAGATCATATCGTTGAAAATTGTTGCGAAAATCATAACCATGCATTATGCAAATGGCAGATAATTTCAAAAGATTGCCGAATGATAAAAATGTATTTAAGATGATAAGAAACAATTAGAACAAAAAACTAATAAAGAAACTTCGTAGATAATGACGACTGTTAATAAGTGGAAAGATGAAGCCACAAAACATTAGGCATTCAATATTATTGCTTGATTTATTGACATACATAATTTTTAGTTAAGTGTGCTAACATTTTGTCCGACTGTATTTGCATAAAAATTCTCTTTTTTTAAATAAAATTGTTTACACTTGCGAAATGCAATTTTATTTCATTTGTGTATGTTTATAGTGGTATTTTGTCAATTTATATAGAAACAGTATTTTAGTTGTAATGTTACATAAATAAAAATTACATTAGTTTTAAAGTATGTTATCTTTTTGTTAGATACTGTATTACCCCGAAATGAAAACTAGAGAGCATAATCGGAAACTTGAGACCAAGCATCCACATATTCGACACTTTCCTATCTTTATTTGAAAAACGATTCTATGAATATTGATTTGTTTTTGTTCTGGAACAATGTAGTTACGTGTTGATAATTAAGTGGTATTTTTATTTGTCGGACAAATTCTCGACTAATAAAATTATTTATTTCAAACACATCGAATAAAGATACTTATTTTATTAGGACCCTCCACAATATTGCATAAAGATGAAGAAATATCTTTTCTTCGTAACGTTTCTATAATTTATTATCTAAATAATGTACAACTCTGCTAGGTTGTCATTTGTTTCGCAATTACAAGATGCAAATGAATTTCAGCATAAATTATACTGCAAAAATATCGTACAGTATTTATGATGAAATAGTTGAAAATGTTAAATGCTAGATGTTTTTAATCGAGTAGTACATATATTTAATCGATCCAAAAGTTTCAGTCATATTACTACGAGATCGATTAATATTGTATTAAAAAATAATGCACCGTCAGACATAATAAAATTCGTTTATTAGAAGTAAGTTAAAAAGATTAAATATTTAAATTATGGAAAAAATTACAACTTAAATTACATTGCACACACACACACACAGCTACTGCAGTAACTCGAAATTTTATATTATTTTCACGATTCCCTTAGTTTCGTTAATATCATTTAGTCCAAGTAGACTAATACGATCAAACCCTACCAGAAAATCTGAAAAATTTAAAACACTGATTGCAATAGATTATGTATTGAGGAACAGTCTTTTCTCTATTCCTGCGAAAAAGAAAGAAACATATCAATTATTTTTCTTCCTCATTATTTTGAACCACAATTTTCAACAAAGAAGAAGCTGTCAAAATTCTTTAATATATTAGGAAAGGTCTATGGTTTATTTAGAAATGGTTTCATAAAAAAGAAACGAAATACGTCGAGATACACCATATGCTGTGCAATGCTTCGAAATTCTCGTTTACGATAAGCATAGTTTCAGGACAGTCCTTCCGTCCTTGACAGCAATTGCAGGGAATACTATTTTATGGCACCTTCAAGTGGCTTTCTCGTTTAGGGTCTCCGACGAGAAGAATCAAGCCGTCAGAGGAATGACTTACAGACGACTCGAGACAATAGATACGAACATGTGTACGCTAGAGGCGAGCAGGACAAGGATGGCTCGCAACATCGAGATCCCATTGAATTAGGAAAGGACGAAAGAAATAGTATAAGCTTCTGATAGAATTGTTCGGTACCTACGAATGCATAGAAACATACGCCGCTTAAGTTATATAATCACTTTTAATGAAAAACAGCGATGTATCATTGACTGTAGTTTTCATAACAGTCTAATAAGATGTTGGATAACCCTTGGATTTGAGGACTGCATTGCATCTGTGTGGCATAAATTCAATTAATCGAACACAAAACTCAGTCGGAATTTCTGACCATATTTTCGTGATTGTTTCCATTAATTTTGCTTTATTGTTAAAAGATCCCATTCCCATGTGATAAATAACCAATTGTCGGATTTCAAAAGACGTATTTCTTCCTTTTCATCCCATTTTCACAAGTAAAGCGTCTGATATCACCAATAATTTCTGTGGTACCGAGTTCTTACAACGAATTTTTATTTATTTATATAAAATATGTGTTAGCGGCGTCGTCAATGTAATACAATATTTTACTCTGGCATCTAAGATGTTGTGTCCGAATATTTTTGCGACGTTAAATTTTGTCACAATCTTGTTTATCGCTTATTATACAAAAGAACATGTGCAATAACTAAACAAAATTTATTTTTCTACTTACTTTAAGAAGTGCTTTATTATATGAGAAAACGATTCAATAATACTGCCATAAACAATAAAAGGGAGCAATAATTTTTCTAATAATATCGTGTCCGAATATTAATGTGAGTCACGTGTATCTATTTAATATAAAGGATGTGAAATAAAACTGTAATAAGAAGTATATACATTCGGGTAAACGATGGAATAAAAAATGCTCAAAAATTACTTTTGCCTATATCTTTATCCGAAATATATTTAAAACATTAAGAACTTAATTTTGAAAAAAATCGAGAAAGAGCAATACTTATGAAAAAAATTAGCCTCATCGGCGCTCGCACAACGTTCAAAAGACTCGTATCTCGCTCGCTCCATCAACCAACGACGTTGTAATCATAACGAAGATTTTGTATATCACGCATATCATAGTTTCATATCTTGAATTTCGTGTTCCTAGTTAAGTAATCGTTTCTTTAAATGTAAAACCGTTTAATACTGCATAATATACTTATTAAGTGGACAATATTATACTTAACCAAGTTAAGTATGGAGAAAATGTCGAAAGTTTGGTTTTTATTTTTTATAATATTGTTTCACCCCCACAAAAAATCTGGCAGAGATTGCTGACAACATCAGAGATTGCTGCTTTTGGCAATATCCTCCGATAGAATTAAAATGGCGAAGACAAGATGTGTCATTTCCGAAAAATTTGCAACTTTCCGTTTTGTTTTTACGTTCTCTATTTTTTGTGATCACATTTTACGATCGAAAAATCTGAAAAAATTCTCTAACATGTGGCCTGTTATACAAAATGGATCAAATCTTTTTAAAAATTTAAAAATGCCATTGTTCATCAGTTGGTAAATATGAACAAAACTTTGAAACTGTTTTAAGTAATTATATTTAATTACATATTTTGAGGTTAGCAATCTGTTGTTAAGAAGTTAAAAATTTTTAGGTTAAATCACTGCATACTACGTCGACGTATTTTTCGTTTGCTCTCTAATGCGGCTCGGTTTGCGCCGAATGACGTGTTTATGATTAATCTATTAATTTAATCATTTTCCAGTTATTTTACCTTATTATTAATAAAAATATTAATACAACTTCGACAAACACAAAAGTAGACAGCAAATAAAGGATGGATATCATTATAATGCAATGCGACACTTTTTTATTTCTTATTTTTTCTTAACGGTAATTGTAAGATTTTTCTCACTGTAATTGTGAGGTTTTTGTGATTAAATTAAGATCAAATACAATATAATTTTTGTAAGATTATATCTTATAAAATTACAAATTTTATAAAAAATATAAATATACTTTTCATATTAATACTTACTTGATTATAATTTATGGTAAAAAATTTGTTTGTTCTTATTTTAATCAGAAAAATCTTACAAACACATTTACGCAAATTTTATTTAAAAATAAACAAAAAGAAGGATGTTTCATCTTTGCATTATGTATTTTGTACCTGTTGTCCCATATTCAAGCCCGGATTAGATTACGATCCATGTGACTCGTTCGACTTTGAATTTTTTCGGCATGTCAAGGGGAGCCCCCAACCCCCCTCAGTAGTAAGTGAAAAACTACCTAGAACTACCATGCACTTATGCAAACAAAAATTACGTGTTCTAAGCAAAATGACCTATGCAAACGTAATAAGTGGTACCACTCAAGAAGGAATTGAACGAATTTTCAAGAAACCAATCACATTTCAAGATAGGCGTATACAATCCTGTATGAGTGGAGAGTGTTCACAGTCGCGATAACGTGGGAATGATTGGCCTCTCGAATGTATTTAGAATATTGATTCAATTACGAATTATTTTAATCACGAGTGTAATTGAAATACAATATAATATATATGTATGTATAATTATTTGTTGTTTGAAAGTTTAAATGAAAGAGAAAACAATTACTTATTAATTATCTGAAATAATAAAATTTGTTTATTAATTACGAATACGATTTCAATTGTTACTTATTAATTATCATTTAATGGTTAAGTATTTATTATTCATGCGGTATACCGTGTCCAATAAATAATAATTACGTCGTAGTTATTAATAATATTTTAATTTATTTATTAAGTACATTGTAATTCGTAATTAATGTAATTGAAATACTTAGTATTTTGTAATTATACTCCTATTTAATTACAAATCACCTTGTATTTTAATTAAATGGCGATCTCAATATCGAATTACATTGTAATTGAATTACTTTGTAATTATAATTCCTTGAGAAATTCAAATGTTCGCCAGATCCTTATCCTTAATCGATAAGGATTTGATGAATTGTCCGCAAAAGACCGCAATTTCTAAAGAGCATTCCATAAATCGCTCAAGTACTTTTCCAACTAAGGAAAATCCACTGTAGGTTGGTTCCTCAACTTTCTCAACTCAACTTCCAAAGCTATACAATTACGCTGTAAAGGTCGTGACGAAGAAAGAGAGTCCCGCACAGCGGTGTGGCGCGTCCACCGCGTGAACGTTATAATTTTGAACATTATAACTTTTTCACCCGCTAGACGCGCCACGTCGCTGTGCGGGACTCTCGCACATGCGTCGCTTGTCCTCACTCCTTGCGTAGCCTTTTTCGTGAACAGGTTGGTCGTAACATATAAATTCCTTACCAACAACAAATACATATATAGGAGTGTGGTGACATGAAACAAACGTCTGACTTGCAGAATGTCTTGTCGAGCACTGTCGTTCGAGTATGTTCAAGTAGACGCAAGTGTAGCGCGAGGCTACGCCTACTAACAATGCTGCATGTTCGATAATTTCAATCCCCGATTTACATGGATGGATCTCTCGATAGGAGTCATATAGTATTACATAAAAGTCATTGACGTACCATATCAGCCGCAAGTTTCGAATCGTTATCCCATTAAAAATAGTATGTCATTCCCATTCCTAATTAACCCGCACTTTTTTGCTAATTTTCCTTTCATATGTCAAAATTCAAGTGTTTACCCATTATTTCGTCTATAAACACTAATTCTCCGACTCAGAGAGAGATTTGCTTCGCAAATTCCACTCTCTTTGTTTTATTCACTTCAGTGATGTACGGTTGCTTCCTCACAATTTTGCTTTTAAATCCTGCCCAATGTAATCTGAATCGTTCTTGTATGCATTTGATTTTTATTTCGTTCCTGGACTTTTGATACAATCTCAGACGCACTTATATCTGGCTTCTTTTTAATAATCCTAAGAATTTCATGTTTTTGTACTGTTAATTTTTTTGGTCTGCCACTCGGTGCAATATTCTTTCTTTTCTATATTTATTTACTAGGGTAAGTGGGTTATTTACTGTGTTTGTTCCGGCCGAATCGCGGACCGCGGGTCAACGCACGTTCGACATTCGATGTACGCCGTCTCGCCGTTTTTGTCGAATAAACGGCGAGGCGGCAAGACAATAACACGATCGACGTGCGTTGGCCCGACCGTCAAACGCTCGCCTCGGCCGTTGTAAATACGCGGCGTTTTGCCTTAGGAGGCAATGACCCGGCCTTCGACGCCTGACGATGCTTCTCCTTGAACATCGGCCAGGTGTCTATATATACTGCCGCAAATTCGATAACGGATGGAATTGTCAACAATTTCAGTGCAGATACCATTACAAGTTTTATTCAGCGCCCTTGCGCCCGTACGACGCCGTGCTTCATTTTTATAGTCTGCGAAGTCGTGCTTCATTTCATACTAAGTTCGAAGCCGTGCTTCAAATTTAACCTCTGAACGGAGCCGTGCTCCAAACATTGTAAACGAGGACTGCGGAGTCCAACAAATAAATCGTTGTCGTCTCCTCACAACTTCCGGCGGTTTTTTTGTGCCGTGCGCAACAGTGTTCATTAAAGTGTCGTCCTAAGTTTTCGACAAATTAAATGGTTTTCTTAACCCTTATCGCAATTCTTAAAATATTTAAAATATATGTTGATTAGTTGTGTGCGTGAACTCGGGATTTCCCGAAACCCGATGCTTGGAACGGGATGAGGAGATGTGTATCGGGTCGGGACGAGATCGGGACGACAATATTCAAGATTCCTGAAAACATTCGATTTCCTATGCTACCAATTATTACAAAACGACACATCGCCGTACCTAGTACAGAATTGACTAGCGAAAAGATGTTTTCAACAATTGGAAATATCGTTGCAATCGAGAGAACCAAGCTATTACATACTGTCATACGTAGAGAATTTTAAATCAAACTATACATATCTTACTTTTCTGGTTTGTTAAAAAATATAAAATTTTGCAAAATAAACTGCAACAATGGAAATCAAAATTTTTTAACCAGTATTTTAAGAAGTCCTAAACATTTTCGGAAAACCCGAAAGTTTCAAGATCCCGTCCTGATCCGTACTCGCACACCTCTAACATTGATGTCTATTATATAATATAAATACACAAATTTTATGATAACCGAAATATATAAAGAACACAAAATAATTAACAAAATCTAATATAAAAATCAGTTTTCGATCGAATTACTGCGCTCTTAAAAAATGAAAGGTTAATTACTATGTGTCAGTAACTGAGCCTTTTCTAATTACCATGTGCCAATTTCTGATCACTGATCTAGTTACCGTGTGTCGATTTCTGTGCACTGATCTAATTAGATCTAATTTGATGTAATCAGTTCTAGGTAAATACTAAACTTCGAAAATTGTATGAGCTTTAGGTATCATAACTTATTATACATGTTTCAGTACTTGCAATATTATTTTAAAAAAGGAAAGAAAATTACGTGCAGTGTCCATACATTTCACAGACCAAGAAATTAACGTTAAATGCAATACGCAGTTTGTCATAAGAGGGCTCTGTAATCACAACGCACACATAAAAAAAGACATGAAAACTTAAAACAAGACGCAAATATATCTAGGCAGTGGATTAATTATTATTTTTCTGTAATTTTGTCGAGTTTTATAGATATAATAGTTTATTCTTTTGTTTTGGAAAGCATGATTTTTGTATCTTTTTCGTCTTTATTTGCAACCTGATTCATAGGGCAAAATGACGTCAAACCATTATTAGAAATTTAAGAAGTTAGTTTCTGCATTTCATAAATCTTAGGATGTTAAACTTTTGATTCGGTTGTGAAAATTACAGGTGAAGGGAACTAGTCAAATAAAATGGTTTTCGTTCTGTGACACTATGTTTCCTGAAGCATTCTGTTATATCTTGAATATATTAGATCAATTGAGAATAAACACAAGAAATTATCGTAAGATCGGCAGTACCCCAAAGTAGCCATGTTGCAGTAACGAGGACAATCGTTTCCGACTTCAAAATGTCGTGGCCACTTAACATATAAGCGACTTTTTAGCCGACATTTCGAGCTCTACATTTAATTATTATACAATGCACTGAAACACTTGACTGAGCATTCATCGCAGGTAACTGTTAGGATAGCTGTTAAAGTGATAAGGTACCCTGCGAGTTATTGACCTAAAAATATAAAAATAACTGTCTGTTAAATATGAGTTACCTAGAATCATATGATACAGCAACCATTAACTGCTATTGTAAAAAAATACTTAGTACCTAGAATTGTCGTAATGGGAACGTCAACTTCTGCCAATTAAATTCTTATTCAATGAAGAACGGCTCCATTCCATTCGTAAAGTAATACATTCAAAAATAGCATATCAGTCATCCCTTTCACAATACATACCTGGTTTGTGAGAAATAATATTCACAGCCTGTCTGTAATTTAAATGTTTACAAGCGAAAAATAGTTTATCAAGAAACTTATAAGAAACAGGAATGCCTTGCAGCGACACACGGTCGGCGATCAAATATCCATTCGAACTGTCTGCTTTCAGATGTCATGGATTAGGTGAGAAATATCTTCCCTGATGTTTATAAGCCTGGAAATGACTTTATTCTTTTACTATTTTCACGTGTACAGCAAACTTCGCTGATGAAAACGTCGCCAGCCGTGTACCGATACGGAATTATAGTCGTCGATTGTCAACAACAATAAAAACAAGTCGTGAGGATTAGCCTAGCTTCCGATGTAGCTGAGTAGAATCCATTCTTCTTTTAGTTTAATAGCGAGGTTAGGACCTCGTCATCCGGTCTGGTAACGGTCAGATGTAGTTCAGAACAACACTTTTCCGTCAGCCCGGCCGTCTTACGGCGAGGCCATGTCTGTGGACCGTACTGATCTGTTGGTGTGAGTTTTACGATGTACCCGCGGTGACGTTTGTATAAATGGACCTCAAAGGTCGTTACGTTACCTTTCATTTGGCATCCTTACGGGCATTCTTACACTATTGTTTCAGATGCATCGTAATCGGCTGATATTGGCTAACGAGACCGGCGATACCGATGCTGCAACGAAGCATCCCGGAGGATCGAGAGCTTCCGAAATATTGAACTGAAAGAAACAGAACGTCGCGATCATTCTCCAGCATTCCAGGAACGTGTCCAGGAAGAAATAAAAGAAGATCGCGGAGACACCGCAGATATGTATCAATTTCGATCGTGAATGTACACATGACCATTGTACCATTTTTATATCTTTACATTTGTAGCGACCAGTCGTGCGCACAATAAGATCTTCAGTCCTCGTGCAAACGGCCAACGTAATTTATGACACTCCTTCGAAGAAGCTATTTTTGAGAAGACAAGCTCACCACTTGATAGCACATGTTTGCACAGTAGAGTCTTTTTAAGAAATTCCTCAATAGCTAAAGAAACCGTCATAAATTAGGAGAGTTTCCGAAGGGTACTCGAAGCGGGCCCAGCGACCCAAAGGCCATGTGGTCCGACGTGGGTGACCCGGAGGAAAATTTCCACACGTTGTCACGTACAACTCATCATCCCCTCCGATTACCGAGCCATCCCGAAAATACGCAAAGAGCGTAAGGGGCGGGCGGTAAAAAGGACAAAATGAGCAACGCTGATTGGAAAGACCCAACGCGTGGGGTTGACCAATCAGGGTTGTTCAAGAATTTTACCAGAGCAAACGGCGAAACGAAGAATCAAACTCGATCACTGTATCACGACTCGTCCACAGACATAGTCCGCGAAATAAAAAGAACTTTCTACCACCGCACGCGAGAGTACTATTAATTACGAACAGACCCTACCCGAAACATTTTTACATTTTTATTAAATTATTTCGTCATTAAAGTTATACTTCGAATACGCCCATCCCAATCCTACAAATACTCCGGCGGACAATGATAAGGAACCTCAATATTTCTGAGGATGAACACCTATTTGTTTATATACATGGAAAATGAATACACGTCACAATATGGTAGTATTTTTGACGTAATACATGAAGAAATGAAATAAATCGTTCGATTCATTTGTTATTTATGCAAAAAAGTGAAATTTTGTGTGGACGAAATGATAAGGCACTTTAAATATGGAACAAAAATGCTTTGACGTTGTCCCCGTTTTGACCGGTGGTCAAGCTGGAAAATGAGGCCAACTCCGGGATTTTACAGGCTCCTAGGCAGACCACCCGACATAATGCACGATATTCGGGAATTCGATTCATGACGCAGGAAAATTCGTTCGGGTAGAGTGCCAGGCGAGCCCACCTGAGACGCATTCGACCAGCCTATCTTTCGGACATCCGATCCCTTTTACCTGCGCTATCATGTACGCCGTTATAATTGTACATGCATTCGATCACGTACGCCACAATGACAAAAGGTATAAAAGAGTAATAAAACAGTCGTTCATTGGTAATCAAGCATAATACATTCCTTACCTTACTTATTAGCTCTGTATTATTACGCCACGGCTAACATACGTAAATTACTGAATAAAACCGCGCAAGTAACATGCAAATACGAGGCATAATTCGCTGATCACAGCACAATACACGTGTGCCAATAATTAGGCCAGTATCCTCCCCCTCCCCTATATGTACTTCGTTTATGCTAAAGTAGCGACTACCATTTGGGACCAATTGTTTTTTTCCACCTTGTGCCATCCACGTAGACCGAGAATTTTTCTCATCAAGTATACTTAAAACCATTTATTTGTTGATCACGTCTGCGATTCTGTAATAAAGACTCGACGTGTTTACATATATTTAATCGTTTATTTAGGTTCAACCATTCCGACTAACAGTCTCCCATTCTGGGATAGTTCCAGCCCCGAACAGAAATGAATAACACATGGAAGGGATGAAGCTGGGTTATGTTAGAGGAGGAGGAAACACAAATTTTTTGAAAAGATGATTATTTATTGTATAATAAGGATGACGAAGAATTATGACAGAGGAAGAAAATTGTAACTTTGTTTTTAAAAATTCATTATTTAATTATTTATTTTTATTGGGATTATGGCTTGGATTATTTATTTACTGTACAAAGTTTTACTAAAACTTTTATTATAATTTTTATTTTTAAGAAGATATATGTACGTTATGCACGAACGACTGATTGCCCAATTTCAACTAACAGACCGCGACTGAATTTCGTCCGCGTATATACCTTTTTGATGTGATCCTCTCCACCAATTAAAGACGGTCATTTATCGCGTTTTACATTGTATGCTACCGCTGGTGTGCTCTAACGACACCGGCGATAATGGGTGTGTATCGCGGTGTGTATTTATAAATTACAGTTTATATTACCGCCTGTGCGCGCTTAAGAAACCGGCGCAATGAAATCTGATAATTTCGAACTTCAGTCCCAAGCAAAGTATAAATTAATTTTTGTCCGAGGCTACAGTTACTTCTTCAACAATTTTAGATTACAACTATTACTACTACTACTACTACTACTATTGGTTGTCCTTTTAATAAATATATGTACTATTAACTCTGAATACACTTGGTAATGATATAATGAGTAAAAGAAAAGTGATAATAATAGAGTACACCTATATCGGCCATGAATTGAATTTTGATGAAATCGAATCGATTATGAATTGGGTACGAGGTGTGAAATCCAATCGAATAAAAAAATGGATCGTGTGCTACGAATTAGTTCGCGGTCAATTAGTATAACAACAATCCACCACCGTCCCTGATAGATCCGCATTTTTTAAAAATTGCTACGCAATACATCGTTCTTTTCTAGCACATGTTTATATATTTTGCATGTTTGTATTTTTTCAGAAGTAAACAAGCTGTAGGATCAAAAATGATGCGCAACGCAGGAGTCGACGAAATGAAGATTATTCGAGCAAGAAATGCTCGAAAAATCTCAAACCCATATTCATTGTCAGAAAGCATTTCATCATCGAGGCAGGGATGCAGAAGAAATCACGTGCACGATCCATCATCGCCGAAGGATTCAACATTGTGGACTTACGGTCCGTGGTCGAACAAGCTTAGTGATAGGATATTACTCACGAACGTTTGCATGTTCCACCGGTTTAAGGAGCTCAGGATTAACAACAACAATGTGCGTCCCGACATTTCACCGGGACGTTCGAGCGACTCAAATGAGTTGCGAGCTAAGATATCTTGACGCAGTATTGGAACCTAATACTTTAGAAGAGACATTGTCAATTAAACAATATCAAGACCATACGATTCGTGGATTAAGAAATAGATTGGAAACAAGCGAGGAAAAACATTATGAATTAAGGGACGGTTAGTTTATAGGAAAATAGAAAAATTAATAATGATAAATTGTTATTTTACGTACCCGCGTGTTTAGAAAATAATATTATTAGACTAATGACAATATATATATATATATATTATATAAATATATATAAATATATATAAATTATTAGGCTCATGACAATTTGGGGCATGTAAGTATTGACAAAGTCATCGATGACATAAGACAAATATACTGGTTTCCGGAAATGCGACAAAAGATTAAACAATATATTAACAATTGTTTGAAATGTATTGAATTTTAGCTAATTAGTGGTAGACAGGAGAGGTTTTTGCATAGTTTACCTAAAGGTGACCTACCATTTCAGACAATTCATGTGGATCATTACGGAGAAGTGTGGAAAAGGTTTTATATATGTTTTGGCAGTAGTGGATGGGTTTATACCAAATTCGTTAAACTGTTTGCTTGTAGATCGACAAGATCTGAATAAGTGATTCGAAATTTGACAGAGTTTGAAATGAAGCATTGTGTCAGATTGTTCGAAAACTAAAACGATACCGGATTGTGAATAAGTTTAAGTTTGTGTGTGTTTGTATGCGTATTTGTTGCATTCCGTAAGACTTATTTTTATTATTTCTTATTTACGTTTTGTGTAATATGAATTGTATATTTTTGAAGATCTAACTCTTGGAAATAAAGTTGTGATTCTTTGGTGACCATGGATGGTCATTCTACAGTTCAGGATTGGCTGAACTGTAGAATGAATCGTGTTAGCTGTGAGATGCGATCGATAAGAAGATTGTTTAATACATTACGATGTTTATTCGAGCCGAGCCTTTGTGAAATAAACAATTTAAAACTTCGACTCAGAATAATAAATTTGCCGATTCATTTCCTACAGTATCATGATACAAATGTAGAGCGACCAGATCTGGGATGAGATCCTGACTACAGGAATCCTTCCCAACTCCCCAATAGTTCAAGAAACCGAGCCAAAAACAAAACTATATCAGTCACCTCCTACGAAAATGCCAAACGAGAATACGCCCCAAGCAAGGACCAAGCCATAATACTGCATGCTGTAGATGGTATTACCGTCAGGGACTATGCATTAGCCATAGGAAAGATAATAAGCCCCAGATCTATCAAATACATATCGAGAATTTCAAACGGTAGGGTATGCACATACCTAGATAACAAAGAAACTGTCAGCAACATAACAGCAATATTTAAATCAATTACCATCAGCAACACAAATATTGAAATCCGTCCTATGATTTCGCCGACCCAACGTATCGAGCTGTCAAATGTAGCATCGATCATCCCAAATTCAGTAATTGAAGATGCATTTAGAACCAATAACATCAAACTCTGCTCAAGAATAACCGATCAGAGCAGAGATATCTGACCCTGAATTTGTGCAGCTTCAGACGTCAAGTATACGTCGATATCGACGTCCTGAACAAATTTCCAAGCACATTCTTAATTAATTTTGACGATACCCTACACAGAATTTGTGCCTCTACTGACAAACAGATTTGCTTATTATACAAAAGAATATGCGCAATAAATAAACAAAAAATTTATGTTTCTACTAACTATAAGAAGTGCTTTATTATATGAGAAAACTATTGATTCAATAATACTATCATAAATAATAAAAGGGAGTAATAATTTTTATAATAATATCGTGTCCGAATATTAATGCGAGTCACTGTACTTGAAAGCAGTAATCACAGACCCAGATTTTGCAAACATATTAAGTTTCAGAAGAAGACAAGTCTACAAACTTGTTTATAACAAGTCTCTGAATATTCACCACTTCAGAGAAACAGATCTGCTTCAATTGTAATCAATCAAGCTATAAGCAATGTCCTAACAATACAAACACGAACGAAAACGGTTCCCAAACCGATCCGAATATAAATCCCCTCCCCCCGCATTAACGTATCAATCATCAATGATATATTCATATCGGTCTACGTATTGTCGAATATCAAGAAGGCAGGACAAATACAATGGAAATAGAGCCAGAAGAATCCAACACAAACAAAACGGAGAATAAGAGACCGCTATCTATAACATCAGAAGAAAGTCATATCAACCCAATAAAATTAGCGACTTGAATTTCAAGATCTCTGCTACAATAACATTAAAAAAAGATTAATCAAACGAACAGAACCACCCTTTTGCAACACGTGCAACCAAACTATGTCGACCAACCACGTCCTTTTCGAATGCAGAAAATACGAAATATCAAGACAAAAATACAAGATACTACCCGTCGTAAAATTCCTAAAGGAAACCAACATCTCCCAAGAAATAAAAACAAGAAACAGGACAATAAACCGTCGCTAATGACATGAAGGTCGATGCGACGTTAAACCTGAAAAAAAGATTCTTGGTCTTTTCCACAACAGTTTTCTTGTACAAATTCGTTGTATATTACCATCGCTTATCAAAAATGAATATCACGAGCCAGGCTCGCGAACGAGAGTTAGTCGCGATTCTTATAATTGTTGTTACAAAGCAGTTTAGTTATTAAAATTTAAGAAATCCCTACAAAATGCAAAATACAAAAGTGTTAGATAAAAGCAATCATAACGAATCCAGTGATAGTAACGTGTTTGCGCCAATCACAAAGCGTGTAAGGCGTATGATTATAGTTGGGAGTAGTGAAGAGAAAGGTACGACAATCATGGATTTGCCAGAAAGTAAAAAACACACCAATAGTTTGGAAGTATTCTGAACATCATGGAAAAAAAGCGTCTATTTTAAATAATTTAAGCGAGAATCCAACAATGTTAGACCTATTTTTTATTACATTTGATAACAAGTTTCGGGAAATGCTGACCATGAAAACAAATCGCTTCGCACATCAGACAATTCACGACGAGCGAAAAGACGGCATGTGGACGACACTTGGTATCCTGTTATCTTAGATGAAATAAAGGCCCATTATGCACTGTGAATTTTGATGGGTCAAGTGAAAAAAATCAAATATTTAACTGTATTGAACTAGAAGAGCTGTAGTAGAAACGCCAATATTTAGACAAACGATGCCTTTTAAGAGATTTCGGCAAATTTCGAGATTTTTACATCTCTCTGATAATGAAACTGCTGATAGTGATCACCGACTTCTAAAGATAAAAGCTATCATCAACCTTTGGAATGAAAAATTTAAAGAAATTTACACACCCAATGAATATGTCAATATAGACGAATCCTTAATGAAATATAAAGAGAGTTTAGCGTACAAACAATTCAATCCATCCAAAAGAGCCTGATTTGTATTAAAAATTTACAAATTGTACGAGGCAAGTACCGGTTTCTGTCACGGATTTAAAATATATACTGGCCAGTACAAAATTGATCGAAATGATAGTGCGTTAGAGAACGTTGTGATAGAGCTGTCATAATTTATAATAAACAAGGAATATACTTTGTCTGTGGATAACTGGTACTCTTCACCAAATCCGTTTTTAAAAATTACACCAGAAAAAGGCAAACGTAATCGAGACAGTGCGCAAGAACAGGAAAAATATGCCAAACGCCAATCAAAAGCATATTTTGAAGAAAGGAGAATGTATATGAAGATGTTGCAATAATTTGATAGCTGTGAGGTGGAAGGACAAGCGCGACGTGTATATGATATCAATGAAACACGAAACTGGAGAGATGGTCGAGTAATCAAACAAAGAATTACAGAAAGTAATGAAGCCTAAATGTATTCTGGAATATAACAAGGTTATGGGTGCAGTTGATCATCAAGATCAGTTGTTTGCCTGTTTCCGAATCATGAAAAAAGTCATCGAAGGATGCCGAAAACTTTTCTTTTGCATGTCAGATATGGCTCTGTTCAATACCTACATTATGCATAAAGCTATTCACAGTTGAAAAAGGGAGACTTATGTTGATTACGGTATAAATATAGCAGAAGCAATTTTACAAATTGTCGAATTACCGGACTACAAAATGCGTGGAAAATTTAGATCAGTTGAAACACCTCTTCGACTCCAAGTTCATACATAAATATAAAATTCGAAGCGAAACGAAGTGAGAATGCGCGAGAGGTAAAGTAGCTTCTGCCGGAATGTTTTAAGAAGTATCATACCGTGGAGGATTTCTGGAGTTGTACGTATTTTCTTATTAGATATTCATTCAAGGTAAACATTTTTTATGATTGATTTTTTTTTCTTTATAATATGCTATGTAACAACAAACATGATTTCTGAGGGTGAAAAAATAATGTATGTAAAATTTCAAAGCGACTGGATAACGGTAACCCGTGTCGCATCGGGTTCAGAGATTTGAAATTTCTATTATGTACGTTAATTTTAATATAAATGTGTACCACTGTTTTAGAGGCGGTACTAAATATTTTTTATAATAAAAATGTAATCTTACATGTATATAATATTATCGTGACTTAATTTAAAATTATACGTTATAATAAAATTAATTGAAATATCTTATAAAATGTCACATACTGATCAATATACGGCTTTTATTCAGATTGATTTGCTGGCATCTGGATGACGTCACCGATAATCTACTAATACTTGTAAAATAAATTGTTTATTATATTCATTTTTCATTATAATAAGCTATTACATTCCGTGATAAACTTCAAGCCTCGTCTTACACTGTCATTAACTAATTTTAAATTCCTTACTATTTCTAAGGCTCTTTTATACGTTTCATCGCTTTTCGGAATGGAGGGATTATTATATAAAAATGCTCATTCCATTCAATCAGACACGAGAAAGCTTGAACATGATTAACTAGACATTATAAGTACGATTATAGGAGAACGATGCACCCCGATACATGTCATACAATTTTTATTAGGCTCTCAGGAGGAAGAAAGAAGAAACGTAAATGAAGAAACGAAAGAACTTCAAGAAGAACCGCAAGATATGATTTTTCACAGTAACGAAATTGTGAACAGAAATTACGTATTCTAATCGAGAGAATAACATTTGAAACTGCACACGCTCCGACGAACTCTCCTCACTCTCTTTCATTTCTCGAGGCCCATACCCAATAATAACAATCACATTCACATTCTCCCTGTTTTTTATTATGTTGACTTATATGTCTAATCATGTTTGGAATAATAGAAAATGTTACCTTTTATCTTTTGTAATAAACTTGTTCCGTTCCGTAGGACCTCCCGTAGAATCCTCATCCACGGCATAAATTCGCCAACGAGCGAACGCAATCGCGGGTCGAAAAAGCTCGACTCGCTTCGCACACACATTTTGGTCCTTCGAGCCGGATCCGCGACACATTCCGGTCCCTCGAGCCGGATAAGTGCGAAACAAACTGGTTTAATTGATTCGGTTAATCTCCCGACCACAAGTCTGGAAATATGTAGTCCTATGCTTTTCTGGCCAGTGCTCAGTCGATACACTTGACTAAACCAATTTCACACCAACCGATGATTTTCGAAAAAGAATTTCATAATTTTGGTATTCTAAATAATGTTGTATACATAATAAATCTCACAGGTGTATTTTAAAAATTGGTGAAAAAAATTTCTTTAATGATATTACAATAATTTAAATCTCTGTAGTTTCGGGAAAATACTCTATATACTATATTGTAGTACCATATAGTGTTTGTTTGAATTAGTTTTATTTATTTTGATCTTATTTTTATTAATAAATATTTAGCGTTATTTATAAAACTTACATTTGTAGGATAGTAATGCATAAATGCTAACTGAAAACGTGATCATTTTTTTATATCATTATACTCGAGGTAGGAAAGTTAATTCTTAATTCTATCAATTCAAATGAATTCTGCAGTATTTATGGAGTATATTTTGATTCCAATAGATCATTTTGGACATATGTTGCACAATGTAGTCATCGAGACGAGCTTTTCTATTTCTTCCATCGAATGTGTCGACCCGATGTCGCGTTCAGTGATGGTTCGTGAAAGAAATTATTCGTAATGAGACTTAATTCTGTTTGTACTATACACAGTATTGTACTATAAGGAAATTATACATATATCTGTTTGAACCGTTCAAACGAACACGGTAACTCCTACGAACGTATAGTTTAAAGCTAACGAGAAGACTTTTGCGACCAACGTGTCCGCACTGTGTATAGTCGCCTTCTCGTCAAGTCGGAATAATGCATATAGCGGCTTGAGTACGAATCATGCATAAATAAAGTGTGGATAGTAAAGTATTACTATATTACTTTCATGCATGCTATAGCGAAGACAACCTGCAAAATTGACATCACTTTTATCAACACTAAATTAAATCGTGGGTTTAAACATGAATGTTGAGTATTATCAAAATCTGAATCATAATAACGTTCTATGTGAAATATATAATAGAATGAACCATCTACATCTTACAGTTGTATGTATTTGCGTAACCGGAGTATGAAGTTTTGGAAATATGTAGTACTCAGGAAGGCTCATAAAGTGCAAAAATAAGTTAAATGTTCGACAATTTTCAAAATTACTAGTTCGTTATTCTTATAAAAGTTTATGTTGCAAATATATCTTTTCGTTGGGAACTCTAGTAGTGTTGGAAGGATGAATTGGATAGTGGACTGTACAGTAAAGAACGCTAGTGTAATAACACTAAATATATTTTAACCAATAAGATTTGTACAGAGCAGCATAATATACAATAGAATGATAAAATCTATTGATGTATCATGAAGGTCACGAATTTATACGATCAAGCGATCAATTTATGATTACAAAGCTGTAGCGAAATTTGCAAGTGCAATTGATTATAGCGAAGCTAGGCTGCAAGCACAAAAGTATACAGACACTGGACTGCAAGAGCAGAGAACTTAGAGTTATATATACTAGCGCAACTATATGTATCTACGTAACAGTAGTTGATAACTAATGCCACGTTCGCGGTGTGAGGGCCTATTTATTTCGTTGTGAATATTGAAAACTAAGCAGCATTGAAAGTTCGTTACAGTGCACGAAGGCAATGACCTAACGAAGAGCGCTGCATGGGAAACAACGAAAAATAGGTAACGGATTTGATATTGGGATTATTGGAAGGTGATAAATACATTGCGACGCTGCAAAAAAAGACTGTTTGAAGTGTTTACTACGGGTTGTCTACCTGGACGGGCGTCGAACTCGAACAGCTGAGCTCGACTTAATGTAAAAAAACTAACGTCGCGCTAGAGTTCTTATGCATCGAACCAAGTGATACCAGTAAAGAGGAGGTAATGGACTGCATTAAATGGAACATTCAGATTGAGAATACTCCATTTTTTATTACTGCAGAGCTATGCATTCTTGGTAGTTTGCAGAACATTTCTTGTACTCTACGCGCCCGAAATAACTAAATGTTTTCCTAAAATGGTTATAATATGGAGGAAGAAAAGCAATGTAACAGTAGTCGTTGGTTTCATTAGTCGAAGGCAACTATGGCTGGATACGACAACGTTACTTACCTAAGTATTAATTACAGGAAAATATAGCCATTTTCAAAGAATCATAAATTAACTTCACAACTATCGACTTCAATTTCCAAAGTATTTCAGAATAATTGCTGATTAATTCAGGGTTACAAAATTTCAAATAGTGTACATAACTAGAAAAGTAACGCGCAGTGGATACATTCTTGGTATACTGGCAACAAATATTAATCACATAATGAAAAATAGCAAGAATGCACGATTCCTAGTAAATATTGAAGTGGAAATACAGAAAGCAGGAATTTGCTTGCTTGATGATTTACAGTTTTTGCCGTCAACAAAAACCGATTGGGTCAACATGGAAGTTGAGTGATGCAGTTTTCATGTCAAGATTCACGTCAGTGTTCAGCAGATATCCAGATGACTATTGCGGAAGTAACCAACAAGAAAAGTAAGACTACATTGATCTGAATTTCGACGTACTTTTGAAGCAAGGCTTTGAGAATTGCTTTTGGATCTTCCATACCAAACTTTCCTGAATTTGGTTAAGAATCTGAAATATTTACTTCTCGGGGTGAACAGGACCGGAAGTGTTTCTGCGAAGCCGTGTATATTATCTATGAATCAAATTGTGCAGTAATGGTACCAAGAGTCATTGAAATCTGGATCGGTAATTTTTATTTACTCGTCATTATATGGTGTTGCCTTCCATTAATTAAAAACTTGCAACCATATTTGGATAACAAGCAATACAGCTTCAGAGGATTGATTTCTCCATTCAAATCCTACTGCCACTAGAGATATTGCTTTCTCGAGTTCGTTGATCAATTTACTGTCTGCTTCCTATTCTGACACGATTAAATCAAATACTCTAGATGTATAAAAATCCATGTTTAAAATGTTTAAGTTGGAACATTCATTCGATGAAATTGATAATGCAGATTGTCTAGTTGTAGCAACTTTTTCGAGGACAAAACCTTGTTGTTGTCTATTAAGTAAGCTGTAAAGTTAAAAAGTAGGTGCGTCGAATCTTTTCGAGCAAACTCAAGCATTTATAGCATTGCAGAGTTAATGCAATTAATAAACTTATTTCTGAGGTTTTTCATAGTAGTGTTATTGGTTTAAATAGGTCTATGATTTATATTGGACAGTATTTATCGCAGTTCTTCTTGTGAAATGGAACCGCATTGTATATTATGTGCTTGAGTACGAACGCTGTGTATTTCGAACCTACACTGATTGTGATACACTGCATTGGTTTAGGTTGAAGTACGGAAAAGACTCGGTCAGGAAAGAAATTTTTCATTCTTATTGGAGGTTTTGTAAACGTTTTTAAAAAAGACAGAAATGGTAAATGTTTATATTGTTTATATAACAGTGCAATACATTCTTCGCAATATTTCGGGTCGTAACATTCCAATTTGAAAAAATCCTTCTCGCTAGCATTGTTTTTATGTGAAATGAAGTCATTTGCATAATTTGGGCTTGATCGAGTTTCGGAGATGCGTTCGAGACTAGTTTCGGATTGACAATACCTTTTTCAGTAAACTTGACAATTTCGAATTTGACGAACGTCATCAATTAAATTGTTAGAATATTCAAAAATCTTATTTCTCTATAATCATAAATAAATTATTCTTGATGATATAATTAAATAAGTCAATGCGGGTGAACTCCTGGGGCGAATTTTACTTCTGTATTCTATCGTATTCTGTAGATGCTATTTTTATCGCTGGTATACAGGGTTTCTCAAAATAATGTTACTTGAATTGACCTCAGGAACCCTCCATTTCCGCAAGTAACATAATTTTGAGACACCCTCTATATGGTGTCAGAATGTTCACTTTACTGTACACTAGAGGTAAGCAGGGATCTGAGATTTCAGGTTAGAGTCGGGTCGAAAATTTCCTTTGAGTTTGGGTCAGAACCCGAAACTTTTGGTCCCGAAATGTTCAGAAATATAGTGTATATTACATATTACATGTTACTTGTGAACTCGCCATGAAATCTATATAGCGGGGCAGTGTCCTTCGGGAGCCGGTTTTGCAAGTAGCACCTTGCTTCTAGGCTCCTGGTGAAACGCTGACGAGTGGTTGTTTTTGGTTTATGCTGTGATGTTGGATCCGTTGCTGCCTGTAATCCAGACTTATCAAGTGAATTACGTGATTGTGGTTACCTGCAGGATGTAAAAAATTCATTTTAATGAGTGACTGAAGGAGAAAAATTTGCAAAAAAACTCCGGCTTGAGAGGATGCCGTTGAATAATATGGTGAATAATATGATTATATTGTTACGGTGACTTGTCCGAATCAAGTCGCTGTAACGTGAAACTGCCCTGTTGTGAACAACTCCTTAAAAAATAATAGAAGATAGGTGTTGCCACGGAGAGTGTTACCAACGGACAATCGGAGAGTCGAAATCGGACCGTCGAACGAGCAACATTTCAAATTGAAAGATCTGAAATATAATCGTATTGAGTTGTATTATAGTTTATATTCTTTATTGTAAATATATATAAAATGCCGCGACGCGAGAGAAACGGAGTGATTCGCAACAATATGATAAGTAGAGGATAGGTGTGGAGAGGAAAGGAGGGTAGGGTGAGTCAGCGATGAGGAAGTGGGGGTGTTGAATTGAGTGAGTAGTGGTGTATTACCATTTGTTGCTTTGAGTGTGATGGGGTCAAGTCAAGTTGAATTAGGATTGTACGTGGAAAAGTGCTGAGAGTTGGAGTTAACTATTTGTTAAGGCTCGAGAATTAGTAGGTTTCAAGATTATTGGAGTTGAGAGGAAGGGAAGGAAAGAGGAGTTCGTTGTTATGATTGTTGTACTTTGTTGAGCTTGTAGCTCCTGTAGTGGTTGTTGCTCTAGATGACGTGGAGAACTTCAACGTTGAGTGTTCTGTTGAGCAGAGGGAGTGTACAAGATCTGTGTGTATGGGCTATAATTGCCGCAGTTTGTTGGTTATAGTTGCTTGAGATGCGTCATGGACGGGGGTAAATGAAATGTAATTATTGGACGTGCGAATTGTAAAAAGAGATAATAGGAGTGCAATGCATGCAACCGCGCAGGAACATTTGCTATGTTACGAGCCGAGGGCCAGGCAGCTTTGCGTGGTCAGAGGTTCGATGCGATTGGGATTTTTTATAAGGGAGATTGCGTGGACCAGCCGATGCTTCTTTCAGCACGGATGGCTACCGAGTAATCAGGATAGGATTTGGATAAACTGGATAGGATGAATAGAATAGATGATAGAATAGAATAGAATAGAATAGGATGCCTCGTAACTTTTGCAAGAAAAATTGAAGATACACCTCGAGTAGTTGTTTATTGGTTAAAAATTTGTATATTATTAAATAATTAAAAATATATGATAAGTTAATTATATTTAAGAATAATGTTAAGATGTAAAGATTTATAAATTTAGATTACTTCTTTTGAAGTAGAATTGTTAATTAATCTATGAATATATAAAGATATTTATTAAATATTAATTATTTGTTTAATGGATCCATTAAAATATATCTATGAGGACAGATAATATTTCTAAATTTATAGTTGATCTATTAAAAATATATATTAATAAATTTAATAATCCTGTGATTTTTTTATATTTTATAAATTTATAATATATATTATATAATTCTCTAATTATAGTTAATTAATAAAATATTTGAATAAAATATAGATATTAATATATATTATAATAAAACGTAAATATATATTTAAATATGTATTTATTATACAGGGTGTCCCAAAAATGTCTCGCAATACGGAAATGTGGGGCAGCTGAGATCATCCTAAGTAACTTTTTCCTTCGCGAAAATGTAATCTGCAGCTTTGTTTACGAGTTATTAACGAAAAACACTGACCAATGGGAGGTGACGGCGCGAAGTTCGAGAGCCCGCAGCACGAGACTTTGACAGAAGGTCCGGACGGACTCGAGCCGCGTTCGAAGTACTGAACAAGTCACGAAGCGTGAAATTTCCGGATTTTTTTTTACTATGTGAAAGTGATATTTTTAAACAAAGAGCTGTTCATCTTTATTTTAGAACGTCTGAATATTATTTATCATTTTAATTTTCTAGTGTGCATGACACCTCATGGGTACCATATGAAATTTGTATGCAAGGTGTACAGTGAAGATTAACAAAGTTCGTAAATGATATTTTAATTTAAATAATTCGGTGTCCGAACAGAATTCAACGAATGATTTGCAAAGCTGATTTAATAATAAATAATCGCATTAAGAAACGTAAAGGATTTGTTTATTAGATCGACTTATTATCGATTATCGTGAGAATGTATCGATGTCCTCTATTGTCTATAGCATATCGTAGAACCTCGACGATGTCGGCTTGCCAGAGATTGTTACGTAAAGCAATACCAAGAAGTATAAAAAAAGAAGGAGTTGAGCCGTTGCCCAACTCTCTAACTCTTTATTACAAATAATACAAGTTTTATACGATTTACAATAGTTTATACCGAGTACAATAGTTCCGTAGCTGGTGGAGGATTCGTCAAGGCTGAGGTTTGGTGCGTTGGAGACTGGTATTTATATCGGTCTTTGTCAGGGGTTGGTGCTTCCAGAACATTCGGCGACGGGGCCATGTGCAGGATCTTGGGTGGGTTATCTTCCGGATGACGTAGTGTCTGTGTGTAACATGAGAATGTATTAAGGCCCTTACAAGATCGTCGAGTCCTCGCACGATCACTCGCCTGCGCGGGAAGAAACGCCTCGCCGGAGCATGCAGTTCGTTCACCAAGTTTACTTTCTCATCGCTCGTGATTACCACTGACACCTCTCTCTCTCTCTCTCTCTCTTGCTTTATCGGGTCCGCGGTCGCTTCAAAACGAAAGATGAACGAATTCTTCGTTTAACTTTATGCTACCGAGGTTTCTCGGTTCAATCATTATCTTCTTCATCTATGTTTCAACTCAATATTTGTAAATCTATCGTTCCAATTTTCGTCCACAGATATCGCTTGATTGGTTTCGCAGCAATTCCAACGAATACTCGTTCTATCGAACCACCTGTTAAATTTATCAACAGGCATTTCATTCATTACTGCAGTAACGAGTATCGAACGATTTAATTTATAATCAATCCGACTTCTTCGAAGTTCTTCGATTGCGGATATTATTTCGTTGTCGTGACCAGTGGGCCCGGCATTTTTCGATGCCATCAGCAATATCAAACGATACACCAGCTCGTTCGGATCGTCCCAATGCACGTAATCGATTGGATTGTTGGTTACGCGCATCATCGTTGGAATTTGTATACCCTTTCCGCGCAACGTCGAAAACATCGGTCCTACGATAGTTTTGTACTTGTAACCCTTATTCCCCATCATTTGGTTACCTCGCTGATGCGCGCGCGTAGCGATGAGAATGTTTCTGTAAATATCCTTATCGACCTCGATGTACAGGTTCTCGTCGGGTATTCTTTTGAATATCAATTCGTAGAGACCTGATAACGATATCGTCGTTGCTTTTAACATCAAACGTGGTGTTTCCAAGTATCAGTTTGTCATTATAAAAATACACTCCATACACGTTGTCCAAATTTTTCGGTGGTCCGCTAAAGGAATTGCGCAAGTATTTGCTGGCTAAAGGTCCAAGATTGTTGAACAAATGTTCTTATTCGTCGCGGTGCGATTCAGGACTTTTCAAAATGTTTCGCACCGATGATTCCAACGATGCTGTGGCCGTTGGAGACGATTCGAAAGCTTTCTCTTGTTGCTCCGAAAGTATCGTAGGTATCGTTTCGTGCGTCTTATTGCCACCCGCCTCGTTAAGGTCACTGTTGCCACTGTCGTCGTCGTCATCGTCGTCGTCGTACAACACATAGCCGATGTCATCGTTGGTAAGGACAGGGGAATATATTTTCTTTTTCTTCTTCAAATGCATCCTTGGCGTTAAAGCTGCTTCGTCATGCTTCCTCTTCTTCTTCTTGTTCCATTTTCTCTCTACTTTCTTCATAGAGAATAGCGACTGCGTTTACGGATCCAACGGCCGATCCGCTATCGGCATATTATCGTTCGCTTCCGTAGCTGTATTTTGAACCAGCTGTTTCAACGGCTCCTCGATCGGGCGTAAATTCGTCTCAATGTTCGACTCCGTATTCATTTTCCCAACCTTCAGAGCTAAACTATTTTTACGTATGACATCACTGGTCTTGGCTATTTCTTTGGCGATCGCGGCTCGCCGGTTTTCCTTAGACCGACGCATATCGGGCGGTACGATGCGACTTCAACGACTCTTGCAGTCCAAATGAGCCCCGATCACAGTACGACAAATTCGTTAAACCGCGCCTGTAACGACCACGATTCGCAGGGCTGTCTTTGTCGATTACAAGGAATCCGTACTTGTTTCGCCAATACCTCGTACAAAGTGCGTTGAACGTTTCGAACGACATATCTGTATTCATATGATTCGTGACATCTTGATTGAATAGAATCACTAGATTTGCATTGTCGCGAATCAAATGTTTAGGTATTCTCGCGTACGATTGCGACAGATAGAAACAACCGATGTGCGAATGTCTGCCTATCGCGAAATATTCTCTCATGACATCCTGTTCGTCGCAAGCAACGTCGTCAAAGATAAATATCGAATTCGGCCGAGCATCTGCTTGAGGAATCACGTCCGCGTTGTCCGAGTAGGCAAAATAACCTACATCCCCCACGGACGAGAACAAGTTGCTCAAGTATTGATACTGTGGTTGACGCTGCGATTTCGAATACACGTACAAGTTTGCGAATCGCAGCCAATTCGGACTCTCCAACAGACTAATCATAACATTCGTTTTACCCGCTTTGGGAGCTTTGGAAGCGTTGACAGATGGCGCTGCTGGGGTGATCAAAACAATAAACGATGCGAAAGCTGCGAAGAAACAATTGGAAGAAGCGCGACGACACAATCGCGCTATGGAGGGCCGCGGAGTGTATCTCGCGCCGTACAAACGTGGAAAAGGAATGAAGAAGAAAAAGAAGTCAAAAGAAAGGAAAAAAGATAACTCGACGACGGACGTGGAATTGAAAATCGTCTGTAAAAAATTACCGCATTTTCGCGGAGTTTTCATGCGCGATGAATTGCCGAAACAAATATGGGTAAACGAACGAGGAATAGTGAATCTGGATAGCGGTCATGGTTCAGGAACGCACTGGGTCGCGTATATAAAACATGATTCGCGAGTCAGTTACTTCGATAGTTTTGGAGATTTTCGACCACCGATCGAATTGATTCGTTATTTCCGACCATCACGTACAATCACAAGATTTATCAAAGTTACGACGAAAGCGTGTGCGGACAATTGTGTGTGAAATTTCTGCGAGGAACTCTGATATAGTTCGTCGCAAGGATGTCATACACGCTCACGTTATCGGGAAGAAGTAGCGTGTTAGCATCCAAGTACTTCCCGCCTATAGATCTCAACAATGCCGATTACGAAGTGGGCCTGCTCGATTTGCAAACTTATTACACAATACCAAACATCAGTTCAAATATCGGTATTGGGATTTTGGCTTGGATTATTTCTCAAATAAATATGATATTAATTCCATTTCTTAAACAGCTTTATTTTTACTTTCATTTGAGAGAAGGTATATGTACGAACTGACGCCTGCTTATATACCTTTTTTGGTGTGGTCTTCTACACAATCAGAGGCGGTCATTCATCGCGTCTTACATTGTATTCTCGGTGCTGGGATCACTAACGGTCAGAGCACGATGTGTTCTAACGACACCGGCGATGGTGTATGGCGGCATCTTTGATATACAGTTTACATCACCGTCGGTGCGCGTTGACGAAACCGGCGAAAAACGTAATCTGATATTTTCGAATATCAGTCCCCAGAAAAACCTGACCAGACCATTTATTTCTTATATTAATTGAACAATGAGAAAAAAAATTCTGTTATTGTACGCCTATTCCAACTCTCATTTGGATGAACTTCTGTCCTGGAAGTGGCTTGGTCAGCATATCTGCCAATTGATGACCTGTTGGAATATATTTTAATATTACCACTTTATTCTCTACCTTTTTTTTTTTTTTTTTTTTTTTATTAACGTGGGGGAAATCTGCTGGTAAGACCCGCCCGAAGGACGGGACGGGGGTAGTGCGGGGTTTGACCCGCTAAAACCCCCACGGCGGCCTAGGGCGCTGGCGATTAGCGGGGGAGCCACGGGAACTCTCAAAGAACACAACCGCGGCTCCTCCTCGCCTGGCCGGCCACCAGGATGGAATGGCGGTGGCCGGCCGCGTCCCGGGGGGGAGATTATCCACCCCCCATGAATCATCTTGATTCGGCGGTGCGGGGGACCGCACCCCACACTGCCTCGTCACTCCCAATATGGGGAGGACATCTTCAGTTGGCAGGCGGCGGGCAATTAAACCAGCATAATCTGGTACACCCGCCGCCCGCCTATTCTCAGCTGCTCGGGGGGGGGGAGCTCTAGGCGTGGGCGCACACGCCGCACCCCCCGCTCACGGCGACCCTGCTCGGCAGCCACCTTCTGCAACATTACCTGTTCGCAGAAGGCGATGGCTGCCGCCCATTTTCTCGGGCTCTCCAGCATGGCCCCAACTAAGCTGGAGAGAGCGAAGTCGCGATCAACTTCCCTTCTTAGGACTCGGCGCAGCATTGAAAAGGCGGGGCATACCTCCAGTGTACTTTATTCTCTACCTACTCTCTGGCAAAGTGATATTTAATATCGATATGTTTTGATCTTTTGTGACTAGTTGGGTTGTTTGCAATACTAATACAACCATTATTGTCTTCATAGATTACAATGGATTCTGATATATTTACTTTGATACTGGTTGCTAAAGATTTTAACCATAATGCTTCTTTAACTGCTTTAAATAAAGCCATGTATTCAGCCTCAGTCGAAGAGACCGCGACTGATGATTGCTTTTTCGTATTCCAACTAATTGTATATTTTTCGAACAATTTAAATATATAACCAGTTGTGTCGTTTCCATCCCAATCTGAATCAGCATACCCTGCTGTCTATCAAGATGTTATCTTGATAGACAGCAGGGTACAAATCCATAATTCCTTATTTCTTTTATTTGTGTATCTGCTCAAAATGCTCACAGTTACACATAGATCAGGTCGCGTACAGATCATAATATTGTTACGTGCCGAGGGCCAGGCAGTTTGGGTGGCCGGAGGTTGCATGCAATTGGAATCTTTTTGGATGAGGTGCGTAGACCAGCCGATGTTTATTTCGACACGGGTGGCTACCTTTTAGGTTAGGATGAGGTGCGTAGACCAGTCAATATTTATTTCGACACGGGTGGCTACCTTCAAAGGGGTTTGGATAAGGTGGTTGGAGGAATTGGTGTTAGGATGCCTCGTAACTTTGTTAAAAAGAAATAAGGATATACCTCGAGCGGTTGAGGTATACCTTGGTGGGTTCTTACCTATTACTGGTTCGAAGCAGGAGATGGTAATAATTGAAGTGGAAACCAAAAAACTGGTAGAAACTAATTTATTGCGCGCTGGGTTTAACAAGTGTGAGTGTGTGTTTGTGGACTCTAAACGCGCTCTTAGTTTTTCGCACTGAGCCGGCGGGGGCTTTCGATTTTAGGCTGTTACCTCTGAGATTTGGTTGAAAGAGAATTTAACTCGATCTTGCTAATGTTTCCGTCTCAACGAATGTCACGAAACTAGCCCGCTTCCCGGTCGCGTTAGAGCCCTTTATATACTAAAATTTTATGGGAAAAATGGTAGTGGCGGTGTTGCTACGTGGTCCGGTTCCAGAACGTTCGTCGTCGTACCCCCTCGGAGGCACTCGACTCAAGATATACAAATCCACCCCCGACTGGCTGCCGCCAGCCTGGCGTATGCCTTCAGGAAGGAATATAAAAAATACGTGGGAAGATTCCTCGTATGTTACAATATACATCAAACAACCAATAACATTTCGACAAGGTGCCTCATATTGTTCGTCTGAATTCAGGGCTTCATAATTACCCCCCCGTGTCCGCTACCTTGTCGTGGTGGGGGGCTTCGTGCCCTAATGATCCTCAAGGCTGTACCGGCGGGGATTTTATTCCCTGGCAGGTTCTACCTAGCCGGAGTGGCTTGAGGTGAGGGGCCAACTAAAGTCGGACACATACCGTAAACCTGTGGTCATGTTTTACAGGAACGGGGGTCTTGCCTTAACCGGCCGGACCGCGAGGATGACAACCTCTCTAAAAAATCCCTAGCCCCAAGCAGTGTTGCGCGGTGAAGAGGGCGTAGCTGGAGTAAGCGCCAGCTACGGTTGGTGGGTGCACCAATCGTTAGCGGACAACCCCGGGGTACCTGGCGACCCCCCGGTCGTATTAGCCTTCCCCGGGTATGGCGGCTCTACCCGGGGTGACCTCCTTTCCGACCACACTCGTGGGATGAACTATGGATTCTTCTTTTTCAAAAACAACCGGGGAGGGGGGTAACGAGCGAGAGGGAGAGGCGTGCGAGCCAATCGTGCGCCTAGAACGATATGTAGAGCCGGTGTCGCGGAGGCTTTCTGCCACACGCGGCACAAAGAGGCCTGCGGAGGGCCTTGGCGACTGCGACGGGGGGGAGGAGTCGGACTTCTCCGTCTCCTCCCACCACTCGTCGCAGAGCGTCCCGGGCACCTCCAGGAGGAAACGGGGCCGGCCACCGACGACCGGGAAATACGTTGGCCTCCAAGAGGCCAAACGCAGACAGGCTGAGGTTGATAGAAGCCTCATAGCGGGCATTTTCGACCCGGCTGCCCCGGGGCCGAGGCCTGCGAGATCCAGCGACCCGCTGCCGGATGAGGTTGAGGTCGCTGCGGATTTCCGGGGCCGCCCGACGCGTGACGTTGCGGCAGCAGTAATGGAGTGCCTGGGCGATGTGGCCAGAATCTCCAGTGCTGCGACGGGACTGAAGGCCAGTGCGGTGCGGTCCCTCCGGACGGCGGCCCTGAGCAGCCGGGTGGGCGTTGCGGAGCTGGCAGTTCGGTCGGCTCCCAGCGCCACCCGGCTGTTGGAAGCCGAGAATGCCCAATTAAGGGAGCAGTTGGCGGAGTTGCGAGCTGAAGTCGCCCGACTCCGTCAAGCGGTGGAGGCGGGGCCGGCTGTTGCCGGGATGGCTCCGCCGCTGCCCCCTGGTGGGGGCAAGGGATTGCTGCCGGATATCGGCGCTCGGGGGCCCCAGACCCCTGGGCGAGGAGGGTCCTCGCCCCCACCCGCGGCTGTGCCAGCAGATTTGCTGGCACAGATCGGCTCCGTTATCGATGCCAAATTGGCATCGTTCAGAAGGGAGCTGGTCCCGCGGGTGCGAGGCCCACGATCGGCGGCACCCGTGCCGTCCGCCCCACCCCTGCCGATGGACAGGAGGGGGGGAAAGAAAAAGGGTGGCAGTGGGGGAGGGACTGTGGTCGCTAAGGCGACACAAATGCAGCCCGCCCCTACTGTTGCGCCGCCCTCCACCACACCTCCAACTGAGGTGTGGTCAAAGGTAGTTGGCCGGAAGGCCAAAAGGGCGGCTGCCGCAGATAAACCTGCGGCAGCTGCCAAGGCTGCTTTGACCCAGAGGGCGGCGAGGCGGGTGGCACCGGCTGCTCCCAAAAGGGCTCCCCTGCCGCCGCGTCCACCCCGCACGGCTGCCGTTACTCTAACGGTACCGGCCGGCGGGGCGATGACTTACGCCGAGGCGATGGCCACTGCCAGGTCCAAAATAGACCTGGCAGAAATTGGCATCGCCTCGCTGAAGCCGAGGAGAGCGGTGACGGGGGCAATAATTTTAGAGGTCCCCGGAGCTGATGGCGCAGCCAAGGCCACTGCCCTGGCCTCTAAGATGGCTGACGCGCTGGCAGGGACCGGCGTGAAGGTCGTGCGCCCAATCAAAAAGGCCGACCTTAGGGTGCGCGGCCTGGTCGACTCGACCACGCCGGTGGAGGTCGCTGCAGCTGTCGCCCGTGTGGGAGGGTGCGACCGGGGGGATGTGAAGACCGGCGAAATCCGGTCTTCCCCCTCTGGTTTGGGCACCCTCTGGGTCCAGTGCCCTGCTGCGGCCGCACGCAAAGTTGCGGTCGCCGGCAAACTGACAGTGGGCTGGACCCAGGCGACAGTGGAGGCCCTCAGCGCCCGGCCCTTGCAGTGCTACCGCTGCTTTGGCTTAGGCCACACGAGGCAGCGGTGCACTGCGGCTGAGGATCGGTCCGGCTGCTGTTTTGGGTGCGGCAGTCAGGACCATAAGGTGGCTGGCTGCACTGAACAGCCAAAGTGCCCGCTTTGCGCGGGTGCTGGCAAGCCGGCCGGCCACCGCCTCGGCAGCCGGGCGTGCCCTGCCAGCGCGAGACGCGGCAGAGGGAGCAGGGGTAGGAGAACCACGACGGCCAAGGCGGCAGCCGCCGTGGCAGCTACTAATACAAAGGATCCGGCACCCAAGGATGCCGCTGTTGCGCCCGCGGGGGCGGTTGGGGCTGATAAAACCCCAGACGCCACCGCTCCCGCGGCGGCGATGGAGATTGAGGCGCCGGAGTAATGGGGCCTACTGGCCCTATTATTCAGGCCAACCTGAACCGCTCGGTCAGGGCACAAGACCTTTTTGTGCAATTCCTGGCCGAGCGGGGTGCCGGGTTGGCCGTAGCGGCGGAGCCGTACCGGGTCCCCGACCATCCTCATTGGATGGGGGACTTGGACGGCTCCGCTGTTATAATATGGGCAGGCCGGCCGGGGTCCCCGGCGTGCTCCGTTATCGAGCGCGGCCGGGGATACCTGGCCGTTGACTGGGGCGGCACCGTGGTTGTGGCGATCTACGCACCTCCGAGGTGGTCCCTCGAGGAGTATGAACAGTATCTGGACGTGGTGGGGAGATGCGTCTCTCGCTGCCAGCCACGTCCGGTGCTGGTCCTGGGGTACTTCAACGCCAAGTCTTCAGCTTGGGGTTCCCCCAGGACGGACCCGAGGGGCCGGGAGGTGCTTGATTGGGCGGCGGGACTCGGGCTCTGTCTCCTAAACACGGGCTCGGTCCATACGTGCGTGCGGTATAACGGGGGGTCCATCGTTGACCTGTCATGGGCAACGCCCCCGGCCGTGCGCCGTATTACGGGGTGGAGGGTGGCGGAGGAGGTCGAGACGCTGTCCGACCACAGATACATTGTTCTCGGCCTCTCCGCCGCCCCATCGACGCCCCGACGTCGCCCCGCTGATGAGGGATCGCCTCAGCCACGGTGGGCGCTGAAGCGCCTCGACCAGGACGCTCTGATGGCGGCATCCCACGTCGTGGCCTGGCCGGCAACACTGGCCGGGCCAGTCGACGGGACAAGGGAGGCCCATTGGTTCCGGGGCGCAATGACGTCGATTTGCGACGTCGCCATGCCCCGGGCCAGGGTCTTCCCGAGGAAGGCGGTGTACTGGTGGTCGCGCGCGATAGCGGATTTACGCACAGAGTGCGTCCGCGCGCGACGCCAGTACGCCCGCGCCCGTCGACGACGACGTTCCGACGTGGAGCTGGCTATCCAGCTGTATGGGCGATACAGGGAGAAGGTGGTCGCCCTGCAGCTGGCCATCAGGCAGGCGAAGAGCCAGGCCTGGCGCGACTTTCTCGGGTCTCTGAACCGAGATCCGTGGGGGCGCCCATACAAAATGGCGATGGGACGTTTACGTCCCTGGGCGCCCCCTCTGACGGAAAGCCTGGATCCGGGGATGCTCGGACGGGTCGTGGACGCGCTATTCCCCGTCAGCGGGGAGGCGTCCCGGCCCGTCCCTCAGCTAGAGGGACATGAGTGGTCCCCGGATCTGGAGGTCGCGCCGGAGGAAATGGCCGGGGTAGTCAAATGGCTTCGGGGCAAGAATACTGCCCCGGGGCCGGACGGTATCCCCGGCCGGGTCTGGTTGCTTGCCATGAGCGTCCTGGGCGGGAGGCTCAGAAGCCTCTTCTCCGGGTTCCTGAGGTCCGGGGTGTTCCCGGACCTCTGGAGGAGAAGTCGGATGGTCCTCTTAAGGAAGGATGGGAGGCCTGCGGATTCTCCCTCCGCGTACCGGCCCATTTGCCTCCTGGACGAGGTGGGCAAGATCTTTGAGAAGATCACCTGTCCCGCGTCGGCCCCGATCTGGCGGACTGCCAGTTCGGCTTCCGGGAGGGGCGATCGACGGTCGACGCAATCGACCGTCTAAAGTCCCTCTCGGACAATGCCGTGGCACGGGGCGGGGTCTGCTTGGCGGTGTCGATCGACATCGTCAATGCGTTTAACACCCTGCCCTGGTCCGCCATTAGGGAGGCCCTGGTTGAACACCAGGTGCCTCCCTATCTGAGGCGGGTGATCGGGGCCTACCTGCGGGACAGGTGGGTGGAATACCTGGGCCGGAACGGGACGATACGAAGGGAAGTGGACTGCGGGGTCCCACAGGGGTCCGTGTTAGGACCACTCCTGTGGGACCTGGGATATAACGCAGTCCTGGAGAAGGCCTCCCTGCCCGACGGTGCCACCCTTGTCTGCTATGCGGACGACACGTTGGTGGTCACCGTCGGGGACACCTTCGAGAGGACCATCCGACGAGCAGAGGTTGCGGTGGCAGCCGTCGTCGCGAAGATCCACGATCTGGGGCTGAAGATGGCCCCGGAGAAGGCCGAGGCCGTCTGGTTTGGACGGCCTCGGTCGCGGCCACCGGCCGGATCGTGGATCTGGGTTGGAGGAGCCTTCGTCGAGGTGAAGTCCGAGATCAAGTATCTCGGACTGATCCTCGACAGCCACGGGAGATTCGGGGCGCATTTCGGCCGCCTCGTCCCCCGGGTTGAGAGGGCGGCGGCCTCGCTCGGCCGCCTGTTGCCCAATCTCGGGGGACCGGATAACATGGTGCGTCGCCTATACCTAGGCGTGGTGCGGTCCATGGCCTTGTACGGCGCCCCGATCTGGGCGCCGTCCGCGAGGGCAAGCCGGCGCATCACTTTGTTGTTGCGCCGGCTTCAGAGACAAATGGCCCTTCGTCTCATACGAGGTTACCGCACCACGTCTACCGTGGCGGCGCTTGCTCTGGCGGGAGAAATTCCCTTCGAGCTGCAGGCGGCGATGCGCGCCTATGTTTATAGGCGCATATGCATCGCTGGCCGGGCTCGGGGGGACCCGCCGGAGCAGGAGGCGGTCCAGTGCTTCGAGCTCCAGGCTCGGGGACTTGCGCTCGCCAGATGGCATGCGGAGCTTTGTTCCCATGCCGGCGAGCGCGTCCCTGGGGCTCTCCTGCCACACTTCACCTCGTGGCGGGAGAGGCGGTTTGGCAGGCTCACCTACCGTGCGACGCAGGTGTTCACCGGGCATGGCTGCTTCGGTGTATACCTGTGTCGCATCGGTCGGGAAGCGACGACGGTGTGCCACCACTGTGGCGCGGAGGAGGACTCGGCGCAGCATACACTGGAGGTATGCCCCGCCTTTTCAGTGCTGCGCCGAGTCCTAAGACGGGAAGTTGGTCGCGACCTCGCTCTCTCCAGCTTAGTTGGGGCCATGCTGGAGAGCCCGAGAAAATGGGCGGCAGCCATCGCCTTCTGCGAAGAGGTGATGCTGCAGAAGGAGGCTGCCGAGCGGGGTCGCCGTGAGCGGGGGGTGCGGCGTGTGCGCCCACACCTAGAGCCCCCCTCCCCGAGCAGATGAGAATAGGCGGGCGGCGGGTGTACCAGATTACTGGTTTAATTGCCCGCCGCCTGCCAACTGAAGATGTCCTCCCCATATTGGGAGTGACGAGGCAGTGTGGGGTGCGGTCCCCCGCACCGCCGAATCAAGATGATTCATGGGGGGTGGATAATCTCCCCCCCGGGACGCGGCCGGCCACCGCCATTCCATCCTGGTGGCCGGCCAGGCGAGGGGGAGCCGCGGTTGTGTTCTTTGAGAGTTCCCGTGGCTCCCCCGCTACTCGCCAGCGCCCTAGGCCGCCGTGTGGGTTTTAGCGGGTCGAACCCCGCACTACCCGCACTACCCCCGACCAGCAGATTTCCCCCACGTTAAACAAAAAAAAAAAAAAAAAAAAAGGGCTTCATAATTAAGCTTACTTTCAAGTGGAGTATTTATGGGTTTACAATTATCCATATTAAATTTCTTCAATACTTTTCTAATATAAGTACTTTGGTCTAGAGTTATATTTTCTCCACTCCTTTCAATTCTAATGAAACTGTTCATTACCTGTTCATTAAGTAGTCTTTGAAATTATTCATCTTTACGATATTAGCTGTCGCAACTACCAAATGATCGACATACAAAACTACATAGATATTTTTTGAAATATCTCCTTTATCTAAAATGTAAGTACAACGGTCAACTGGGGAATTCTGAAAATCTTTTTAAGAGCCTTTTCGAATTCTTCAAACCAGCATCTTGCTGCTTGTTTTAATCCATACAAAGCTTTATTTAATTTACAAACTTGATTCTGTTTGTTTTCAATTCCCTCAGGTACTCTCATATAAATTTCCTCCTTTAATATACCGTTTAAAAATGCGGTTTCTACATCCATATGATGGATTAATAAATTAAATTGATTAGCATAAGCAATTATAAATCTGAAACTTGAAATCCTTGCAATCGGAGCAAAGGTTTCATTATAATCTACTAAATACTTTTGGCTAAACGCTTTTGCAACCAGCCGAGCTTTATATCTTAATGGGTTTACAAATTCATCATCTTTTATCGTAAATACCCATTTACAATTTATTATATTTCTATTGCTAGGACTTGGTACTAATGTCCAAGTTTTATTCACCATAAGAGAATTAATTTCTTCTCTAATAGCTTGTTCCCATTGTTCCCTATCATTTCTGTTATTTGTTTCCTGATATGATGCAGGAGTTTCACAAACTACCGATTGTGCACACATCATATAATCAATCGGCATGTCCTCTTCATCATATGAAATGTGCGGTTTCCTTTTAATCCTATCACTCCTTCTTGGTTCTGATAACATTCTTTTACTGCTATTTGTACTATCTGTATTTGTACTATTCTGAGAAGAAGACCTATCTACTGTTATTTCAATATTATCATTATGGAATTTTTCATTGATTCTGTTTGAATTTATACTCTCTAGTTTATCTGTTTTTCCATCAACAGACTTACTATGATCACCCACTGATTTTGACTTTACGTCAGAAACATCAGTTTTATTTCCGATATTTTCCGAACTTAAACTATCTGGTTTGCCATTATCAGATTTCTTTAATTCCTTTATTGAGTTTGACATTACGTTAGAAATTTCAATTTTATTTTGAGATTTTTCACAACTAATCTCTTTAACATTTGCTACCGGCCTTGACTTTAGGAAATTAACTTCGTCAAATATTGTATCCCTGACAACGAAATACTTTTCCTTTTCACGTCCCACACTCTATACCCGTTTGTTTCATAGCCTGCTAGTATTCCTTTCCATGTCTTTTCGTTACATTTGGTTTTACTAGTTTTATCATGCACATATAGTGTAGAATCAAATATTCTTAAATATTTTATTTGTGGAAGTAGTGATTGGACCGCACACGTCCGTATGTACTATAAACAAAGGTCTTTTTACATGATCTTTATCTTTTTCCTTTTTAAACGGCAATCGTGCTTGTTTTCCATTAACGCAAGCTTCGCATAAGTTATTATTTGGTATTATTTTATTTACCAATTCGACATCGCTAATCATTCCTTTATTTCTTAACTCTAAGAATTTACTTTTTTCAATATGTCCCAAGCGTTCATGCCATAGTTCAAAATTACCTTTGATAATACTGTACATTTGGACTGAGTTTACTTGTTCATGCTTTATTTTAAAATCTATTGTAACAAGATTGTTCGAGGACTTACCCCTGATGATCGCCTTACCGGATTTAAAAATCTGTACACCTTGTTTATCAAATACAATCGTATTACCCATACTTTGCATCTTTGATACAGAGAGCAAGTTATATGGTACTTCCGGCGAATATAGGACGTCCTTCAATTCTCCTGCGACTCCTGTGTCACTGAGTACTTCCAGTGTGTCCCTTTTTGTTGCCATGATGTATTTTCCAGATTTTGTCACTGATATCCTGATCGGTGTCTTCAGCTCCTCGTTTTGCTAAGTCTACCCTATTGATAATATGGTCGGACGCTCCTGAATCCAATAAAAATTAAACCCGTTCTCTTCTATCTTCAGTGCATTCCACATATCCTGCCATGAATGCAAATCCATCTGTATTTGCAGCATTTGTATTTTGCTGCACACACTGCACTGTTTGTAATGTTCTCCTGTTTTCGCTATTTTTATAGTCCATGGTTCTCTTGTGGTAGTAACAATCCTTCTTTATATGTCCTTTTCTTCCACACTGGTAACATTTTGTCTTCATGTTCGTAGACGTTTTATTTCGTATTTAAAAATTTCCACGTTTTTTGTTTTTATAGGAAAGTCTTGATTAGTGAATCTCCTTTTATTATTATTTTGTTTAATTGCCCGGAGAATCTTTATACTTGAATCGGCATTCTCATTTAACAACTTCACCTCATGATCCAATAGCCTGGTTTTTACGAATGCAATACTTAAGTTGTCTTCAGCTAAAGTTTCAATAGCTGTTATCATTCCATCATAAGATGATGGAAGTGTTAATAACAAATGAGAAATTACATCTATCTCTTCTAATTTTCCTCCAGCTGCTTTCAATTCAGTGATTAGGCCATCAAATGTCGTGAAGTGTCTCATCAATGGGGTATCACTTTGCAATTTTATACTCAGTAATTTCTTTTGCAGAGCCAGTTGAGTGGTACACACGAGGTGTCATGCACACCAGAAAATTAAAACGGCTGCCACGGTTAAACTTCATATTATTTCGGGTCCGAAAAATTAGTAAATATTCTTCAGACGTTCTAAAGTAAAGGTGAACAGCGTTTTTCTTAAAAATATCACTGTTATGTAGTAAAAAAATCCGGTAAGTTCTCGCCTTGTGACTTGTTCAATACTTCGAACGCGGCTCGAGTCCGTCCCGACCTTCTGTTAAAGCCTCGTGCTGCGGACTCTCTCGCGGACCCTCTCCCTCGCATCGTCACCTCTCATTGGCCAGTGTTTTTCGTTAATAACTCGTAAACAAAGCCCCAGATTGCATTTTCGCAAAGGAAAAAGTTACTTCAAATGACCTCAGCTACCCCTCATTTTTGGCTGTTAAAATAATCGTCGAACACCCTGTATAGCGGTATCTTTGATATACAGTTTACATCACCGTCGGTGCGTGTTGACGGAACCGGCGGAAACGTAATCTGATATTTTCGAATCTCAGTCCTAAGTAAACTATAAATTAATTTTTGTCCGAGGCTAAAGTTTCTTTTTCGACAATCGGAGACAATAAATTCTATTTCGGCGACGAGGGTGAGGAGATAAACATCCCGGACGGCTCGTACGAACTGGGGGCGATCAACGCTTACTTGAGGCGTGAGATAAGCGCGCGGTATCCTTCTCCAGCCAAAGATAACAACGATGTAGAATATCTGCTGATCCTACGAGCGATCAACAATACTATGAAAAGCGAAATTAAAAGCGCATATAAGATAGATTTTACGAAACCCGACACCGTGGGTCCAATCCTAGGATTCTCTAGGAATCGCATTCTATCACCGAACACGTGGCATGTATCGCACACTTCCGTGAATATCATTAACACGAATATTATTCGAATAGAATGCAACGTAACCACCGGTTCGTACGATAACGGGAAACTGATTCACACGATACACGAATTCGCGCCTAACACGTCGCCGGAGTATAAAATATCGGAAACACCGGCACGAGTCATTTACCTCCTGATCGTTACACGATCAATGGAAGATTTAACGGTTCGCATCGTGGACCAGTCTGCACGTTTGATTGATTTTCGAAACGAAGAAATCACGGTTCGGCTGGACGTTCGTCGAATCGTCTCATAACCTTGACATAGCCGTTATGTTAATTCATAATAATAATAATAGGATATCGAATACGTCGAACATAAAAAACGGCGCGCCATTTCGACAATAAGTAGAAGAAGAAGACGAGGAAACTAACCGAAACATGGAATATCTGCGATCTTTGGGATTCATCGTTACCAAGTAATCGAACTCGCTTCACCGCCATGTCCGACGACATTCTGAACATCTCTGAGGCACCAATCTTCGACAATCGAATAACTACGATCGACATGCACATCTACAATACGTACGCCAACACAACGTTTGGAAACAGTGATGAGATAAGAATACCCATTCAACATCAAGACTTGTACACTCTTCCGTGTAAAAGCTTCCTATACGTGGAGGGAAGACTCAGCCTACCGGGAGGATCGACCAACGACACGGTGGCTCTAGAGAACAATGCGGTAGCGTTTATGTTCGACGAGATACGTTATGAACTGAACGGAGTGGAAATCGATCGGTCCAGAAATCCCGGTACAACGACGATCTTGAAGAATTACATCAGTCTGAACATTACGAAGAGCAACGCGCTTGTGATGTAAATTTTCACACTTAGATATATAAAAAACTTTATTTCATTCAAGCTGGTTACGCCTGAATGTACAATACAATAAATGAACACAGTACAAATTTTAATAGTAACGACGGACAGCAATTTGATGTGTATGGGTCAAAACCCTGATTCCAACTCAATGGTCTGTCTTTGATGTGCGGTGATTTTATACAGGCTCTTATCTCGCTCCACGTGGAGCAGGCTCTTATCTCGCTCCACGTGGATCGTAGTCGGCTGGACCTCAACCGGATGTTGTTATGATGGTGTAACGGGGCGTGTAGGCTGTCACACGCTGTCCAACGCGGGCTGGATATACAGAAACGATGATCAACGGAGGGAAACTCTCACCGTAACGCTTACGAATTTGCTACATTTCAACTTTTGCGGGCATATGAACACATTGCTAGACTTCTGCGAAGATTACAAACGTGTTGTAATAAATGCTCGGCACGGATTGATTTTGATTCGCGAGCGCAACGACGCTAACGCGTTACGAAGCAGGTCCGACAATGCGAAACCTGTCCTGGATTTGTATAAAATTCAATGGAGAATGCCGCACGTCACTTTGGATGGAATACACAAGTTGTCGATGCTGCGTATGCTTGAGAGCGAAAGATCGATCAGCATGAGTTTCCGTTCGTGGTTACTGTACAAATATCCGATGCTGCATACAACCACGAAGCACACGTGGGCGATAAAAACAGCTCCGCAAATGAAAAAACCGCGGTACGTGACATTCGCGTTACAAACCGAAAGGAGAAACGATTTAAAGAGAAACTCAACCCAATTCGATTCGTGCTTATTATCCAATATTCGACTTTACCTGAACTCGGAGATGTATCCCTATTTTCGATTGATGCGTATGCTTTTACACAGCAAATTTACAAATTAAAAAATATTTTAAACTTTGTATTACATTTTTTTTATTCATCGTTGTCGTCATCATCGTTGATGGACAAAACGGACATTGCGCGCTAAACATATATTATAATCAAGCGTTTTTTAAAATAAATTTTTAATTTCATTAATTTTCAAACTCACAATTATTGCACACGCCTCTGTCTTCTCCTCCATCGTCTGGTGAAGGATGCCACACTCGTCCACGCTTCTTGGCGGTATCGACGTCGTTCGAGGATCGTACGGACAATTCCTGGACCAAAAACGATGCTCCAACATGGGTTTGTCCCAGGCTTTCCACCAATAGAGTTCTATGCCTCACATGAAGCATTCCATGAAATCATCCTCCCTCAGATAATAAAATCCAGCGATCGCGAGCTCCTCCGGCTTAATAAACGGGACCGGTCAATTTTCAAAGCTGCGAAGCCTGTCCTCTTCGCACCGATAATCCATACGTTCTAATGTTCTCTCTCACTCTCTTTCTCTCTCTACAAAAAGGCGCGATAAAAATAAAAAATAATTGTAACTGAAAGAAAAAGAAAAAAAATGTGTTACCTTTCGATTTCATTAGCCACATCCAAAATACACGAACTTTGCTCAAACAACAATGATATTGAATCTTCTCTTTCGAAGTTCGCGTCCAGCAATGGAGCCTTCATGGTATGTGGTATTCTTGATTCATCGGTTCCGCGATCAATGAATTGAATTTCGGACAGCCGAGATATTCCAAATTGAAACTGCGAACTCCTATTTTATTTAAAATATTTTTTAAATGTTTGTACGCGACGACGGGATCCTTGTAGTCTCGAACGAAATTTTTTATAATAGTGCCAATGTCCTCTTGTTGATAATTCTTTTTCCCCTATAAATTTTTAAATAGAATCCCGTGCACGAAATTCGAGACATGCCATGCAGACTTCTGATCGCTTCTGGATAAATCCATGTAGCGAACGCGCAATTCGAATTCAAATAATTCATATTCAGCGCTATGAGCATTTACGATGGCTAATTCTTTACAATTAAATTTGTTGGCTACGAAGAAACCGTCCATATCGACAATAAAATCTATTGCGGGCATCTTAAACGTAAACTTACTTTTTGCAAAATATATGTCTATAGCAACACGCACCTTTCCACTGTACGACAACGATTTAATTTGCTCCGCGTTATGCTTCATCTATTTATTAACATGCACGCACGCGCACTTCACTCTCCACAACGTCGTAAAAATGCAAGCGCTCCCTCTCTAATCTACCCCTCTCTCTCTCGCTCTCTCACTCTAAAACATTTCGTACAATGTAAAAATGCAAGCGCGATAAAATAACGCCACATGATATTAAATTCAATAAGACAAGAAGACTGCATAGAAATCGTCTCCAGACTCGTTACAAATGCGATGCATTCGTCGTGTGCGACGGAAACCGTTGCGAAAAAATGGTTAAACATTATAATTAAAGACATTATTTTATGTCGAATAATATCACTTTAATTAGTATATACTTTCATATATTTTATCATTAAATTAAGAATATATGGTTACTTTTGTTTAAATCAAAACAACTACCGTGAGAACTGTTTCTAGATCAAGATTTAGAAAGGTTTTAACTATTTGTATTGTTCTGCCTCTGTTGCTCTCTCTTTCGATGATTAGAGGAGCTTGCCAGACAAATATTATCTGAAGCAGAACTACATACTAAAGGAGGTGATAAAGATCCAACGGCGAGAGAGAAAGAGCACTGAGAAATTTCTTTGAAATTCTTTTTAACCTCTTTGAAGTAGGTTTGCAACTGAAAGTCTACCAAATGCTCAAAGAGAAGAACGAAACAAACCTGATTGCTGTAACAATGAAGTTTTTGCATGATAAGCTTAAGAAATTAATCAAAAATATTTCCAAATATGATGATTTGTGTTGGGACAAAAGGTTGGACAGAAGAGGAGCTTGCAAGACCGAGATTGCAGAATCTATAGCCTACGTATTAGCTGCTGTGGGTAAAGTAGATTATTTTTTTTTTTGAGGACCTGATTACAGGTAGTAGAGGATTCAGTTTTTATTAATTACCTTAATAGTTTTGTTAAACATATAATCTCTAAGACAGATGATTTATCAAATGATATAGAATACCTTGTTATCTACAGGGTGTTCTACAATTATTTTAACAGCCGAAAAAGAGGGGTAGCTGAGGTCATTTGAAGTAACTTTTTCCTTTGCGAAAATGCAATCTGCGGCTTTGTTTACGAGTTATTAACGAAAAACACTGGCCAATGAGAGGTGACGGTGCGAAAGAGAGAGAGAGTCCGCAGCACGAGGCTTTGACAGAAGGTCGGGACGGACTCGAGCCGCGTTCGAAGTATTGAACAAGTCACGAAGCGTGAACTTCCCGGATTTTTTTTATTACGTAAAAGTGATATTTTTAAGAAAAACGCTGTTCATCTCTACTTTAGAAGGTCTGAAGAATATTTACTAATTTTTCAGACTCGAAATTATACGTAGTTTAACCGTGACAGCCGTTTTAATTTTCTGGTGTGCATGACACCTCGTGTGTACCATATGAAATTTTTATGCAAGATGTACAGTGAAGATTAACGAATGATTTGCAAAGCTGATTTAATAATAAATAACCGCGTTAAGGGACGTAAAGGATTAGTTTATTAGAGAAATATGAAAAATATTATCAATAAGAAACTCACCCATTTAGTTGAGAATGCATTTGCTGACTCGTATGTACTGACCTCGTACAACTAACAGCTGATCCCAGGTCGGTGGCCGCAATATTCGAGGGATACTGTCGGAGGAACCTCTGATATGGTTATCAAACATTGATCAGTTAATTAATCACTAATAATCCAAATCACTTGTGGATATTAAGAAAGATCACTGAGACTCGTTCGCGTATAATCGTTTATTCGACGCGTTCGTTCGGAAGTCCACGTTTCACTGCCGAAAAATTCAGGCCTTGACTGTGGGCCCTTGTTGTTCGTCATTCGGCCGTCCGAGGAAATGACACCCGATACCATTTTCTTCGCACGGCCATTAATTACGTTCTAAGAGCGCAGGATACCGTCGGTGACAGCGGGTCAGTCGCAGTTTACGTCTCTGCATATCTTGTTTATTTCATATGGTGGTACCCTGCGCTTCGAAGAAAACGGTATCGGGTGTCATTTCCTCGGACGACCGAACGACGAACAACAAGGGCCCATGGTCGAGGTCTGAATTTTTCGGCAATGAAACGTCGACTCCCGAACGAACGCGTAAAATAAAAGATTATCCGCGAATGAGTCTCAGTGATCTTTCATAATATCCACAAGTGATTCGGATTGTCAGTGATTAATTAAGTGATCAGTGTTTGGTGACAGTGCACTGAAAGATCGGCTGTACAGTATACGAGGTCAGTGCCCTTCGACATCGTGAGCCACAATTTCAGCCAGCAAATACATCCTCAACTAAGTGGGTGAGTTTCTTATTAATAATATTTTTCACATTTCTCTAATAAACAAATCTTTACGTCCCTTAACGCGATTAATTATTATTAAATCAGCTTTGCAATTCATTCGTTAATCTTCACTGTACACCTTGCATAAAAATTTCATATAGTACACACGAGGTGTCATGCACATCAGAAAATTAAAACGGCTGTCACGGTTAAACTACATATTATTTCGGGTCTGAAAAATTAGTAAATATTATTCAGACGTTCTAAAGTAAAGGTGAACAGCGTTCTTTTTTAAAATATCACTATTATGTAGTAAAAAAAATCCGGAAAGTTCTCGCTTCGAGACTTGTTCAATACTTCGAACGCGGGTCGAACTTCGAGTCCGTCCCAACCTTTTGTCAAAGTCTCGCGTGCTGTGGATTATGTCGTGGACTCTCTCTCTCTCTCTCTCGCACCGTCACCTCTCATTGGCCAGTGTTTTTCGTTAATAACTCGTAAACAAAGCCGCAGATTGCATTTTCGCAAAGAAAAAAGTTACTTCAAATGACCTCAGCTACCCCTCATTTTCGGCTGTTAAAATAATTGTGGAACACCCTGTATACTAATTTAGGCTTGAATCTTGCGAAAGGAAAAAGATTAAAAAGGGGACGATTTAAAAACTTTTATCCGTCCAAATTTGATAGCATGGAAGAACGTGATATCATATTAAGAGACTTTTTGTTTATAAATGATAATATACAAGGGCGTGGTTTTTAACAATTTGCGCGAGATAAAATAATAAGAGAAGAACTTTTAAAGCGATTAGAATTTTCGTCTGCTATGCAGACAGTAATAAAAGATAGAAAATATTCCCAGAAAGAAATAAAAGAAGCATTTTTGGATAAATTAGTATTTGCAGTTAATCAACCTAATAGAGAAGAAGTGAACAGCATTATCAAAAGTGAAATGGAAAAAAATAGTAAAGTTCACGACGGTTATGTAGCATTACAAATCAGTTTCAAGCATTACGTTGCTTTACGATGCTTTATGTTTGTTCCGGCCGAATCGCGGACCGCGTTTCAACGCACGTTCGACATTCGATGTACGCCGTCTCGCCGTTTTTGTCGAATAAACGGCGAGGCGGCAAGACAATAACCCGATCGACGTGCGTTGGCCCGACCGTCAAACCCTCGCCTCGGCCGTTGTAAACACGCGGCGTTTTTGCCTTATGAGGCAATGACCCGGCCTTCGACACCTGACGATGCTTCTCCTTGAACATCGGCCAGGTGTCTATATATACTGCCGCAAATTCGATAACGGATGGAATTGTCAACAATTTCAGTGCAGATACCATTACAAGTTTTATTCAGCGCCCTTGCGCCCGTACGAAGCCGTGCTTCATTTTTATAGTCTGTGCGAAGTCGTGCTTCATTTCATACTAAGTTCGAAGCCGTGCTTCAAATTTAACCTCTGAACGGAGCCGTGCTCCAAACATTGTAAACGAGGACTGTGGAGTCCAACAAATAAATCGTTGTCGTCTCCTAACGACTTCCGGCGATTATTTATGTGCCGTGCGCAACAATGTTCTTCGCTTTGTTCCGCGTTGTTGCTTAAAAAAGTATTACGATGTTTTACGTTGTTATACATTGTTTTTACGTTGTTTTATATTGTTTTATATTGCTTTACGTTGTGTTACATTGCTTTACTTTTTTCGGATTGATGATTTACGGTGTTTTACGATGCTTTACGTTCTTTGCTTTGTTCCGCGTTGTTGTTTAAAAAAGTATTACGTTGTATTAGTTTGATGTACATTGTTTTTACGTTGCTTTATATTGTTTTACATTGCTTTACGCTGTGTTACGTTGTTTTCCTATTTCTCGCATTGATGATTTACGTTGTTTTACGTTGATCTACTTTGTTTCACGTGGTTTTTTAAAATAGTATTACGTTGTTTTACGTTGTTATACATTGTTGTTACCTTGTTTTATATTGTTTTACATTGCCTTACGTTGTGTTACGTTCTTTTACTTTCTTTCGCGCGCATTGATGATTTACATTGTTTTACGATGCTTTACGTGCTTTGCTTTGTCCAGCGTTGTTGTTTGAAACATTATGACGTTGTTTCACGTTATTATTCATTGTTTTTACGTTGTTTTATATTGTTTTACATTGCTTTACGTTTTGTTACGTTGTTTTCCTTTGTTTCGCATTGATGAATTACATTGTTTTACGATGCGTTATGCCCTTTCCTTTGTTTCGCGTTGTTGTTTAAAACAGTATTACGTTATTCTACGTTGTTATACATTGTTTTTACGTCGATTTATATTGTTTTACATTGCTTTGCGTTCTATTACCCTGTTTTTCTTTGTTTCGCATTGATGATTTACGTTGTTTTACTAAGCTTTACGTCCTTTACTAAACCTTCTACTTCGCATTGATTTGAAGCTAAATCATGTGTTTCGCATGGAATTGAAGCTGACTCGTTTGTTTTGCATTCAGTTCAAGCTAAATCATTTATATCGCAAATATATGAAGCTAAATCATATGTGTCGCATGAATTTGAAGCTAAATCGTGTGTTTAGCATAAATGTAAACTGCATTATGTGTTTCGCATTGATTTGAAGCTAAATCAAGCGTTTCTCATGGATTTGAAACTGAATTGTCCGTTTCGCATGCATTTGAAGCTAAACCATTTATATCGAATGTATTTGAAGCTAAATAATTTGTTTCGCATGGATTTGAAGATAACTCGTTTGTTTCGCATGCATATGAAGCTAAATCACTTGTTTCGCATGGATTTGAAACTAACTCGTTTGTTTCGCATGCATTTGATACTAGATCATTTATATCTCAATTACTTGAAGCTAAATCATTTGTTCAGCATGGATTTGAAGCTAACTCCTTTGTTTTGCATGCATTTGGATCTAGATCATTTATATCGCAATTATTTGAAGCTAAATCATGTGTTTCGCATGGATTTGAAGCTAATTCGTTTGTTTCGCATGTATTTGAATCTAGATGATTTATATCTGAATTACTTTAAGCTAAATCATTTGTTTCGCATGGATGTGAAGCCAACACGATTGTTTCGCATGCATTTGATACTAGATCATTTATATCTCCATTACTTGAAGATAAATCATTTGTTTCGAATGGATTTGAAGCAAACTCGTATGTTTCGCATGCATTTGAAGCTAGATGATTTATATCTCAATTACTTTAAGCTAAATCATTCGTTTCGGGCATGAAGCTAACTCGTTTGTTTCGCATTCATTTGAAGCTAGATCATTTACATCTCAATTACTAGAAGCTAAGTCATTTGTTTCGCATGCATTTGAAGCTAAACCTTCTACTCTGCATTGATTCGAAACTAAATCATGTGTTTCGCATGGATTTGAAGCTGACTCGTTAGTTTTGCATGCATTTCAATATAAACCTTCTACTCCGCATTGATTCAAAACTAAATCATGTGTTTCGCATGGATTTGAAGCTGACTCGTTTGTTTCGCATGTATTTGAAGCACATCATTTAGATCGCAAGTATTTGAAGTTAAATCATTTGTTTCGTAAGTATTTGAAGCTAAATCATTTGTTTCGCATAGATTTCAAGCAAAACCTTCTACTTCGCATTAATTTGAATCTAAGTCATGTGTTTCGCATGGATTTGAAGGGAACTCGATTGTTTCGCATGCACGTGAATCTAAAACATTTATATCGCAAGTATTTGAAGCTAAATCATGTGTTTCGCATGGACTTTAAGCTAAACCTTCTACTTCACATTGATTTGAAGCAAAATCATGTGTTTCGTATGGACTTGAAGCTAACTCGTTTGTTTCGCATGCATTTGAAGCTATATCATTTGTATCGCAAATGTTTGAAGCTAAATCATGTGTTTCGCATGGATTTGAAGCTGACTCATTTGTTTCGAATCAAGTTGAAGCTTTATCATATATATCGCAAGTATTTGATGTTAAATCATTTTTTTCGCAAGTATCTGAAGCTAAATCATGTGTTTCGCATGGATTTGAAGCTGACTCGTTTGTTTCGCATGCAGTTGAAGCTATATCATTTATATCTCAAGTATTTGAAGCTAAATCATATGCTTCGCATGGACTTGAAACTACACCTTCTACTTCGTATTGATTTGAAGCTGAATCATGTGTATCGCATGGATTTGAAGCTAACTCGTTTGTTTCGCATGCATTTGAAGCTATATCATTTATATCGCAAGTATTTGAAACTAAATCATGTGTTTCACATGGATTTTAAGCTAAACCTTCTACTCCGCATTTATTCAAAACTAAATGATGTGTTTCGCATGGATGTGAAGCTGACTCGTTTGATTCGCATGCAGTTGAAGCTATATCATATACATCGCAAGTATTTGAAGCTAAATCATTTCTTTCGCAAGTATTTAAATCTAAATCATGTGTTTCGCATGGATTTGGAGCTAAACCTTCGACTTCGCATTGGTTTGAAGCTAAATCATGTATTTCGCATGGATTTGAAGCTAACTCCTTTGTTTCGCATGCATTTGAAGCTAAATAATATATATCGTAATTATTTGAAGCTAAATTATTTGTTTCGCCTGGATTTGAAACTAAACCTTCTACTTCGCCTGAATTTGAAGCTAAATCACCATCTTTCGCATGAATTTGGAGCTAATCTATGTGTTTCGCATGAATGTGAAGCTAAATCATGTGTTTCGCGTTAATTTAAACCTAATTCATGTGTTCCGTATGAATTTGGAGCTTAATCATGTGTTTCGCAATAATTTAGACCTAAATCATGTGTGTCGCATGAATTTGTAGCAAAATCATGTGTTCCGCATGAATTTAAAGTTGCATTATGTGTTTCGCATTGATTTGAAGCTAAATCATGCGTTTCTCATGGACGTGAAGCTACCTCGTTTGTACTGCATGCATTTGAAGCTAATTCATTTATATCGCAATTATTTGAATCTAAATCGTTTGTTTTGGATGGATTTGAAGCTAAACTTGCTACTTCGCATTGAAATGAAGCTGAATCATGTGTTTCGCATGGATTTGAAGCTAATCCATGCGTTTCGCATGAATTTAAAGCTAAATCATATGTTTCGTATGGATTTGAAGCTAAACCTTCTACTCCGCATGAATTTGAATATAAATCATGTTTTTCGCACGGATTAGAAGCTAAGTCATTTGTTTCGCATGCATTTGTAGCTAAATTATTTATATCGTATTTATTTGAATCTAAATCATTTGTTTCGGCTGACCTTGAAGCTACTTCGTAAGTATCGGCTGAATCTGAAACTAAAACAGCTTTATCTGCAAAATTTGAAGCATAATCGTATGCTTCGGCAGAATTTGAAGACAATTCGTACGTTGTGTCTTAAATTGAAGTTAACTCATATGTTTCGGATGACCCTGATGCTATATCATGAGTATCGGCTGAATGTGAATCTAAATCAGCTGCATCTGCTAAATTGGACGCTTAACCGAATGTTTCGGCAGATATTGATGCCAAATAGTATGTATAGTCCAAAACTGAGGCAAACTCATATGTTTCGGCAGAGCTTGAAGCTGTATAATAAGTATCGGCTGAATCTGAAGCAAAATAAGCTGCATCTGCTAAATTAGAAGCTTAATCGTATGTTTCGGTAGATATAGAAGCCAAATAGTACGTTAAGTCCAGAATTGAAACTAACTCATATGCTTCGTGTGACCTTGAAGCTATATCATCAGTATCGACTGAGTCTGAGGCCGAATCAGCTGTGTCTGCTAAATTTGAAGCTAACTCATATGTTTCGGCTGACCTTGAAGCTGTTTCATAAGTATCGGCTGAATCTGAAGCTAAATCAAATGTATCTTCTAAATTTGAAGATTAATCGTATGTTTCGGCAGAATCCGAAGACAAATCGTACGTTTAGTCTTAAATTGAAGCTAACTCATATGTTGCGGCTGAGCTTGAAGCTATATGATAAGTACCGGCTGAATCTGAAGCTAAATCAGCTGCATCTGCTAAATTGGAAGTTTAATCCTATGTTTCGGCAGATATTGAAGCCAAATAATACGTTAAGTCCAAAATTGAAGCTAACTCAAACGTTTCGGCTGACCTTGAAGCTATTTCATAAGTACCGGCAGAATCTAGAGCTAAATCTGCAGTATCTGCTAAGTTTGAATCTTAATCGAATATTTCGGCAGATATTGAAACCAAATCGTACGTTTAGTCTTAAATTGAAGCTAACTCATATGTTTCGGATGACCTCGAAGCTATATCTTGAGCATCGGCTGAACACAACGTAGCACAATGTAAATCACTGCAAAACAATATTAAACAACGTAAAAACAATGTATATCAACGTAAAACAACGTAATACTGTTTTAAACAACAACGCGGGACAATGCAAAGGACGTAAAGCATCGTAAAACAACGTAACATATCAATGCGAGAAAAAGTAAAACAACGTAACACAACGTCAAGCAATTTAAAACAATATAAAACAACGTAAAAACAATGTATAACAACGGAAAGCCACGTGATACTATTTTAAACAACAAAGCGGGACAATGCAAAGAACGTAAATCACCGTAAAACAACGTAAATCATCAATGCGAGACAAAATAAAACTACGTAACACAGCGTAGAGCAAGTAAAGCAATGCAAAGCAATATAAAATACGTAAACGCAATGTATAACAACGGAAAACAACGTAATACTATTTTAAAAAACCACGTGAAACAAAGTACATCGCCTAAAACATCGTAATACAACGTAGAACAATGTAAAACAATATAAAACAATATATAACAGCGTAAAACGATATTATACTGTTATAAACAACAACGCCAAACAAAGTAAAACAACGAAAATCGTCAATGCGAAGCAAAGATTAACAACGTAAGACAACGTAAAACAATCTAAAAACAAAAAAAACAACGTTAAAAGACGTAAATCATCAATGCGATTCAAATAATACACGACGTAATGTGAACGTAATGTAAAACAATATAAAAAAACGTAAAAACAATGTGTAATAACGTAAAACAACGTAAAACTGTTCTAAACAACAATGCGGAACAATGCAATGAACGCAAAGCATCGTAAAACAGCTTAATGGTGATGGCGCATTGATGATTTACGTTGTTTTACGATGCTTCATGTTCTTTGCATTGTTCCGCATTGTTGTTTGGGACAGTATTACGTTATTTTACGTTGCTATACATTGCTTTTACGCTGGTTTATATTGTTTTACGATGCTTTACGTTGTGTTACGTTGATTTCTTTGCTTCGCATTGAAGATTTAAGTTGTTTTACGTTGCTGTACTTTATTTCACGTGGTTTTTTAAAATGGTATTCCGTTGTTTTAAGTTACTATACTTTGTTTTTACGTTTTTGCTATATTGTTCTACATTACGTTCACATTACGTTGTGAGTTTTTTGGTTCGCATTGATCATTTACGTTATTTAACGTTGTTTTACTTTGTTTTTACTATGTTTTACTTGTTTTTACTATGTTTTACTTGTTTTTACGGTGTTCTTCCTTGTTTCGCGTTGATGATTTCCGTTGTTTTGCTTTTTTTCACGTTGTACTTCAATACAGTATTACGTTTCTTTTACGTTATTATACATTGTTTTTACGTTTTTAATATTGTTTTACATTACGATCACATTACGTTGCGTGTTTTTTGGGTCGCAATGATGATTTACGATGTTTTAAGATGCATTACGTTGGTTGCTTTGTTCCGGATTTTCGTTTAAAACAGTTTTAGCTTCAGATTAAGACTATACGTACGATTTGTCTTCAAATTCTGCCGAAACATACGATTAAGCTTCAAATTTAGAAGATACATTTGATTTAGCCTCAGTCTCAGCTGAAACTCATGATATAGCTTGAAGATCATCCGACACATATGAGTTAGCTTCAATTTAAGACTAAACTTACGAGTAATCCTCACATTCTGCCTAAACATACGGTTATGCTTCGAATTTTGCAGATATAGTTGTTTTAGCTTCAGATTCAGCCGATACTCAAGATATTGCTTCAAGGTCGTCCGAAACATATGAGATAGCTTTAATTTGAGACTAAATGAACGATTCGTCCTCAAATTCTGCCGAAACATACGATTAAGATTCAAATTTAGCACATGCTGCTGATTTAGCTTCAGATTCAGCCGATACTAATGATAGAGCTTCAAATTCAGCAGAAACATACAATTTAGCTTCCAATTCATACTATACGTGCGATTTGTCTTCAGATTGAGCCTAAACATACGATAAAGCTTCAAATTTAGGAGATACAGGTGATTTAGCTCTAGATTCAGCCGATACTATAATATAGCTACAAGGTCAGCCGAAACATATGAGTTAGCTTCAATTTTAGACTAAGCGTACGATTTAGTTTCAATTTCAGTCGATACATAAGACAAAGCGTCAAATTTAGCAGCTACAGCGGATTTAGCCTAAGTCTCAGCACTTCCCTACTCTTCTCTGCTCTTCTCTGCTCTTCTCTGCTCTTCTCTGCTCTTCTCTGCTCTTCTGTGCTCTTCTGTGCTCTTTTCTGCTCTTCTCTGCTCCTCTGTGCACTTCTATACTCTTCTCTGCTCTGCTCTTCTCTTCTCTGCTCTGCTCTGCTCTACTCCGCTCTTTTCTTCTCTGCACTCCTCTGTTCTGCACCTCTGCTCTTCCTTGCCCTTCTCTGGTCTGCTCTTCTCTTATCTGCTCTTCAGTGGTCTGCTCTTCTCTGCTCTGCTCTGTTCTTCTTTGCTCTGCTCAGCTCTTCTCTGCTCTGCTCTGTTCTTCTTTGCTCTGCTCTTCTCTTCTCTGCTCTGCTCAGCTCTTCTCTGCTCTACTCTGCTCTGCTCTTCTCTGCTCTGCTCTGCTCTGCCCTTTTCTGCTCTGCTCTTCTCTGCTCTGCTCGGCCCTTCTCTGCTCTGCTCTGCTCTGACCTGCTCTGCTTTTCACTGCTCTTCTCTGCACTGCTCTGCTCTTCTATTCTCTGCACTGCTCTAGAGTCCTCTGCTCTGCTCTGGTCGGCTCTTCTCTGCTCTGTTCTGCTGTACTCTGCTCTTCACTGCTCTGCACTCCTCTGCTCTGCTCTTCTCTGCTCTTCTCTGACCTTCCCTGCTCTGCTCTTCTCTTCTCTGCCCTGCTCTGTTCTGCTCTTCGCTGCTCTGCTCTGCACTTCTCTGCTCTTCTCTGCTCTGCTCTGCACTGCTCTGCTCTGCTCTTCTCTTCTCTGCTCTTCAGTGGTCTGCTCTTCTCTGCACTGCTCTGCTCTTCTCTGCACTGGTCTTCTCTGCCCTGCGCTCCTCTGAACTGCTTTTCCCTGCTCTTCTCTGCTCTGCTCTGCCCTGCCCTTCTCTGCTCTTCTCTGCCCTGCACTGCTCTGCTCTGCTCTGCTCTTCTCTGCTCTTCTCTGCTCTGCTCTGATCTGCACTGCTCTTCTCTGCTCTGCACTTCTCTGCTCTGCTCTGCTCTGGTCTGCACTTCTCTGCTCTGCTCTTCTCTGTTCTTCTCTGCTCTGCACTCCTATGTTCTGCTCTTCTCTGCACTTCTCTGAACTTCCCTGCTCTGCTCTTCTCTTCTCTGCCCTGCTCTGCTCTGTTCTGCTCTTCTCTGCTCTGCTCTGCTCTTCTCTGCTCTGCTCTGCTCTTCTTTGCTCTTCTCTGCTCTGCTCTGCACTGCTCTGCTCTGCTCTTCTCTTCTCTGCTCTTCAGTGGTCTGCTCTTCTCTTCTCTGCTCTGCTCTTCTCTGCTCTTCTCTGCCCTGCGCTCCTCTGATCTGCTTTTCTCTGCTCTTCTCTGCTCTGCTCTATTCTGCTCTTCTCTGCTCTGCTCTGCCCTTCTCTGCTCTTCACTGCTCTGCTGTGCTCTTCTCTGCTCTGCTCTGCTCTTCTCTGCTCTCCTCTTCTCTTCTCTGCCACTCTGCACTGCTCTGCGCTTCTCCGCTCTTCACTGCTCTGCACTCCACTGCTGTGCTCTTTTCTGCTCTTCTATGCTCTGCTGTGCTCTTCTCTGTTCTTCTCTGCTCTGCTCTTCTCTGCCCTGCGCTGCTCTGCTCTGCTTTAATCTGCTCTTCTCTGCTCTTCTCTGCTCTTCTCTGCTCTGCTCTGCTCTTCTCTGCTCTTCTCTGCTCTGCACTTCTCTGCTCTGCTCTGCTCTTCTCTGCTCTGCTCTTCTCTGTTCTTCTCTGCTCTGCACTCCTATGCTCTGCTCTTCCCTGCTCTTCTCTGACCTTCCCTGCTCTGCTCTTCTCTTCTCTGCCCTGCTCTGCTCTCTTCTGCTCTTCTCTGCTCTGCACTGCTCTGCCCTGCTCTTCTCTTCTCTGCTCTTCAGTGGTCTGCTCTGTTCTGGTCTGCTCTTCGCTTCTCTGCTCTGCTCTTCTCTGCTCTGCTCTTCTCTGCTCTGCTCTTCTCTGCTCTGCTTTTCTCTGCCCTGCGCTCGTCTGATCTGCTTTTCTCAGCTCTTCACTGCTCTGCTCTGCTCTTCTCTGCTCTGCTCTTCCCCGCTCTTTTCTTCTCTGCACTCCTCTGCTGTGCTCTACCCTGCTCTTCCCTGCTCTGCACTGCTCTGCTCTGCTCTTCTCTGCTCTTCTCTTCTGTGATCTGCACTGCTCTGCTCTGCTCTTCTCTGCTCTGCTCTTCTCTTCTCCGCTCTGCACTGCTCTTCTCTGCTCTGCTCTGTTCTTCTTTGCTCTGCTCTTCTCTTCTCTGCTCTGCTCAGCTCTTCTCTGCTCTACTCTGCTCTGCTCTTCTCTGCTCTGCTCTGCTCTGCCCTTTTCTGCTCTGCTCTTCTCTGCTCTGCTCGGCCCTTCTCTGCTCTGCTCTGCTCTGACCTGCTCTGCTTTTCACTGCTCTTCTCTGCACTGCTCTGCTCTTCTATTCTCTGCACTGCTCTAGAGTCCTCTGCTCTGCTCTGGTCGGCTCTTCTCTGCTCTGTTCTGCTGTACTCTGCTCTTCACTGCTCTGCACTCCTCTGCTCTGCTCTTCTCTGCTCTTCTCTGACCTTCCCTGCTCTGCTCTTCTCTTCTCTGCCCTGCTCTGTTCTGCTCTTCGCTGCTCTGCTCTGCACTTCTCTGCTCTTCTCTGCTCTGCTCTGCACTGCTCTGCTCTGCTCTTCTCTTCTCTGCTCTTCAGTGGTCTGCTCTTCTCTGCACTGCTCTGCTCTTCTCTGCACTGGTCTTCTCTGCCCTGCGCTCCTCTGAACTGCTTTTCCCTGCTCTTCTCTGCTCTGCTCTGCCCTGCCCTTCTCTGCTCTTCTCTGCCCTGCACTGCTCTGCTCTGCTCTGCTCTTCTCTGCTCTTCTCTGCTCTGCTCTGATCTGCACTGCTCTTCTCTGCTCTGCACTTCTCTGCTCTGCTCTGCTCTGGTCTGCACTTCTCTGCTCTGCTCTTCTCTGTTCTTCTCTGCTCTGCACTCCTATGTTCTGCTCTTCTCTGCACTTCTCTGAACTTCCCTGCTCTGCTCTTCTCTTCTCTGCCCTGCTCTGCTCTGTTCTGCTCTTCTCTGCTCTGCTCTGCTCTTCTCTGCTCTGCTCTGCTCTTCTTTGCTCTTCTCTGCTCTGCTCTGCACTGCTCTGCTCTGCTCTTCTCTTCTCTGCTCTTCAGTGGTCTGCTCTTCTCTTCTCTGCTCTGCTCTTCTCTGCTCTTCTCTGCCCTGCGCTCCTCTGATCTGCTTTTCTCTGCTCTTCTCTGCTCTGCTCTATTCTGCTCTTCTCTGCTCTGCTCTGCCCTTCTCTGCTCTTCACTGCTCTGCTGTGCTCTTCTCTGCTCTGCTCTGCTCTTCTCTGCTCTCCTCTTCTCTTCTCTGCCACTCTGCACTGCTCTGCGCTTCTCCGCTCTTCACTGCTCTGCACTCCACTGCTGTGCTCTTTTCTGCTCTTCTATGCTCTGCTGTGCTCTTCTCTGTTCTTCTCTGCTCTGCTCTTCTCTGCCCTGCGCTGCTCTGCTCTGCTTTAATCTGCTCTTCTCTGCTCTTCTCTGCTCTTCTCTGCTCTGCTCTGCTCTTCTCTGCTCTTCTCTGCTCTGCACTTCTCTGCTCTGCTCTGCTCTTCTCTGCTCTGCTCTTCTCTGTTCTTCTCTGCTCTGCACTCCTATGCTCTGCTCTTCCCTGCTCTTCTCTGACCTTCCCTGCTCTGCTCTTCTCTTCTCTGCCCTGCTCTGCTCTCTTCTGCTCTTCTCTGCTCTGCACTGCTCTGCCCTGCTCTTCTCTTCTCTGCTCTTCAGTGGTCTGCTCTGTTCTGGTCTGCTCTTCGCTTCTCTGCTCTGCTCTTCTCTGCTCTGCTCTTCTCTGCTCTGCTCTTCTCTGCTCTGCTTTTCTCTGCCCTGCGCTCGTCTGATCTGCTTTTCTCAGCTCTTCACTGCTCTGCTCTGCTCTTCTCTGCTCTGCTCTTCCCCGCTCTTTTCTTCTCTGCACTCCTCTGCTGTGCTCTACCCTGCTCTTCCCTGCTCTGCACTGCTCTGCTCTGCTCTTCTCTGCTCTTCTCTTCTGTGATCTGCACTGCTCTGCTCTGCTCTTCTCTGCTCTGCTCTTCTCTTCTCCGCTCTGCACTGCTCTTCTCTGCTCTGCTCTGCTCTGCTTTTCTCTGCTGTTCTCTGCTCTGCTCTGCTCTGATCCGCTCTGCTCTTCTCTGCTCTGCACTGCTCTGCTCTGCTCTTCTCTTCTCTGCTCAGCTCGGCACTTCTCTGCTCTGCTCTGATCTGCTGTGCTCTTCTCTGCTCTGCTCTGCACTGCTCTGCTCTGCTCTTCACTGCCCTGCGCTGCTCTGCTCTGCTTTTCTCTGCTCTTCTCTGCTCTTCTCTGCTCTTCTCTGCTCTGCACTGTTCTTCTTTGCTCTGTTCAGCTCTGCTCTGCTCTACTCTGCTCTGCTCTGCTCTGCTCTTCTCTGCTCTGCTCTGCTCTTCCCCGCTCTTTTCTTCTCTGCACTCCTCTGCTGTGCTCTACCCTGCTCTTCTCTGCTCTGCACTGCTCTGCTCTGCTCTGCTCTGCTCTTCTCTGCTCTTCTCTTCTGTGATCTGCACTGCTCTGCTCTGCTCTTCTCTGCTCTGCTCTTCTCTTCTCCGCTCTGCACTGCTCTTCTCTGCTCTGCTCTGCTCTGCTTTTCTCTGCTGTTCTCTGCTCTGCTCTGCTCTGATCCGCTCAGCTCTTCTCTGCTCTGCACTGCTCTGCTCTGCTCTGCTCTTCTCTGCTCTGCTCTTCTCTTCTCTGCTCTTCTCTGCTCTGCTCTTCTCTGCTCCGCTCTGCTCTGCTCTTCTCTGCCCTGCACTGCTCTACTCTGCTCTGCACTGATCTGCTCTCCTCTCCTCTGCTCTGCTCTGCTCTGCTCTTCTCTGCTCTGCTCTGTTCTTCTTTGCTCTGCTCTGCTCTTCTCTGCTCTGCACTGTTCTTCTCTGCTCTACTCTGCTCTGCTCTTCTCTGCTCTGCACTGCTCCGCCCTTTTCTGCTCTGCTCTTCTCTGATCTGCTCGGCCCTTCTCTGCTCTGCTCTGCTCTGACCTGCTCTGCTCTGACCTGCTCTGCTCTTCTCTGCACTGCTCTGCTCTGCTCTGCTCTGCTCTTCTCTGATCTGCTCTTCTCTGCTCTTCTCTTCTCTGCTCTTCTCTGCTCTGCACTGTTCTTCTTTGCTCTGTTCTGCTCTGCTCTACTCTGCTCTTCTCTGCTCTGCTCTGCACTGTTCTGCTCTGCTCTTCTCTTCTCTGCTCAGCTCGGCACTTCTCTGCTCTGCTCTGATCTGCTGTGCTCTTCTCTGCTCTGCTCTGCACTGCTCTGCTCTGCTCTTCTCTGCCCTGCGCTGCTCTGTTCTGCTTTTCTCTGCTCTTCTCTGCTCTGCTCTTCTCTTGTCTGCTCTTCTCTGCTCTGCACTGTTCTTCTTTGCTCTGCTCTGCTCTGCTCTACTCTGCTCTGCTCTTCTCTGCTCTGCTCTGCTCTGCCCCTTTCTGCTCTGCTCGTCTCTGCTTTGCTCGGCCCTACTCTTCTCTGCTCTGCTATTCACTGCTCTGCTCTGCTCTTCTCTTCTGTGCTCTTCAGTGGTCTGCTCTGCTCTGGTCTGCTCTTCTCTGCTCTGCTCTTCTCTGCTCTTCAGTGGTCTGCTCTGCTCTGGTCTGCTCTTCTCTACTCTGCACTTCTCTTCTCTGCTCTTCTCTGCTCTGCTCTGCTCGGCTCTTCTCTGCCCTGCTCTGCTCTGCTCTTCTCTGCTATGCTCTGCTCTTCTCTGCTCGGCTCTTCTCTGCTCTTCTCTGCCCTTCTCTTGCACTTCTCTGCCCTGCTCTTCTCTGCTCTTCTCTGCTCTGCTTTGCTTTGCTCTTCTCTGCTCTGCTCTACTCTTCTCCTCTATTCTCTGTTCATCTCTGCTCTGCTCTTCTCTGCTCTGTTCTGTTCTGCTCTGCTCTGCTCTGCTCTGATCTGCTCTGCTCTCCTCTTCTCTGCTCTGCTCAGTTCTTCTCTCCTCTGCTCTTCTCCCCTCTTCTCTGCTCTGCTCTTCTCTTCTCTTCTCTTCTCTGCTCACCTCTTCTCTTCTCTGCCACTCTGCACTGCTCTGAGCTTCTCTGCTCTGCTCTGCTCTGCTATGCTCTGCTCTGCTCTGCTGTGCACTTCTCTGCTCTGCTCTGCACTGCTCTGCTCTGCTCTTCTCTGCCCTGCGCTGCTCTGCTCTGCACTGTTCTTCTTTGCTCTGTTCTGCTCTGCTCTGCTCTACTCTGCTCTGCTCTTCTCTGCTCTTCTCTGCTCTTCTCTGCTCTGCTCTGTTCTTCTTTGCTCTGCTCAGCTCTTCTCTGCTCTGTTCTTCTTTGCTCTGCTCTGCTCTTCTCTGCTCAGCTCTTCTCTGCTCTACTATGCTCTGCTCTTCTCTGCTCTGCTCTGCTCTGTTCTGCTGTAATCTGCTCTTCTCTGTTCTGCTGTAATCTGCTCTTCTCTGCTCTGCACTCCTCTGCTCTGCTCTTCTCTGCTCTTCTCTGCTCTTCTCTGACCTTCCCTGCTCTGCTCTACTCTTCTCTGCCCTGCTCTGTTCTGCTCTTCGCTGCTCTGCTCTGCACTTCTCTGCTCTTCTCTGCTCTGCACTGCTCTGCTCTGCACTTCTCTTCTCTGCTCTTCAGTGGTCTGCTCTTCTCTGCTCTGCCCTCCTCTTCTCTGCTCTGGTCTTCTCTGATCTGCTTTTCTCTGCTCTGCCCTTTTCTGCTCTGCTCTTCTCTGCTCTGCTCGGCCCTTCTCTGCTCTGCTCTGCTCTGACCTGCTCTGCTCTTCACTGCTCTTCTCTGCACTGCTCTGCTCTGCTATTCTCTGCACTGCTCTAGAGTCCCCTGCTCCGCTCTGGTCTGCTCTTCTCTGCTCTGCACTCCTCTGCTCTGCTCTTCTCGGCTCTTCTCTGACCTTCCCTGCTCTGCTCTTCTCTTCCCTGCCCTGCTCTGTTCTGCTCTTCGCTGCTCTGCTCTGCACTGCTCTGCTCTGCTCTGCTCTTCTCTGCTCTTCAGTGGTCTGCTCTTCTCTGCTCTGCTCTGCTCTTCTCTGCTCTGGTCTTCTCTGCCCTGCGCTCCTCTGATCTGCTTTTCTCTGCTCTTCTCTGCTCTGCTCTGCCCCGCTCTTCTCTGCTCTTCTCTGCTCTGCTCTGCTCTGCTCTTCTCTGCTCTGCTCTTCTCTGATCTGCACTGATCTGCTCTGCTCTTCTCTGCTCTGCTATTCTCTTCTCTGCACTTCTGTGCTCTGCTATGCTCTGCTCTGCTCTGCTCTTCTCCGCTCTTTTCTTCTCTGCACTCCTCTGCTGTGCTCTACCCTGCTCTTCTCTGCTCTTCTCTGCTCAGCACTGCTCTGCTCTGCTCTTCTCTGCTCTGCTCTTCTCTGCTCCGCTCTGCACTGCTCTTCTCTGCTCTGCTCTGCTCTGCTCTGCTTTTCTCTGCTGTTCTCTACTCTGCACTGCTCTGCACTTCTCTTCTCTGCTCAGCTCGGCACTTCTCTGCTCTGCTCTGATCTGCTGTGCTCTTCTCTGCTCTGCTCTGCACTGCTCTGCTCTGCTCTTCTCTGCCCTGCGCTGCTCTGCTCTGATTTTCTCTGCTCTTCGCTGCTCTTCTCTGCTCTGCTCTTCTCTTCTCTGCTCTTCTCTGCTCTGCACTGTTCTTCTTTGCTCTGTTCTGCTCTGCTCTGCTCTACTCTGCTCTGCTCTGCTCTGCTCTGCTCTTCTCTGCTCTGCACTGCTCTGCTCTGCTCTTCTCTGCTCTGCTCTGATTTTCTCTGCTCTTCGCTGCTCTTCTCTGCTCTGCTCTTCTCTGCTCCGCTCTGCACTGCTCTTCTCTGCTCTGCTCTGCTCTGCTCTGCTTTTCTCTGCTGTTCTCTGCTCTGCACTGCCCTGCTCTTCTCTTCTCTGCTCAGCTCGGCACTTCTCTGCTCTGCTCTGATCTGCTGTGCTCTTCTCTGCCCTGCGCTGCTCTGCTCTGATTTTCTCTGCTCTTCGCTGCTCTTCTCTGCTCTGCTCTGCTCTGCTCTGCTCTTCTCTGCTCTGCTCTGCTCTACTCCGCTCTTTTCTTCTATGCACTCCTCTGCTCTGCTCCTCTGCTCTTCTCTGCCCTTCTCTGGTCTGCTCTTCTCTTATCTGCTCTGCTCTGCTCTGTTCTGCTCTTCTCTGCACTGCTCTGCCCTTCTCTGCTCTTCTCTGCTCTGCTCTGCACTGCTCTGCTCTGCTCTGCTCTGCTCTTCTCTGCTCTTCAGTGGTCTGCTCTGCTCTTCTCTGCTCTGATCTGCTCTTCTATGCTCTTCAGTGGTCTGCTCTTCTCTGCTCTGCTGAGCTCTTCTCTGCTCTGCTCTGCACTGCTCTGCTCTGCTCTTCTCGGCCCTGCGCTGCTCTGTTCTGCTTTTCTCTGCTCTGCTCTTCTCTTGTCAGCTCTTCTCTGCTCTGCACTGTTCTTCTTTGCTCTGCTCTGCTCTACTCTGCTCTGCTCTTCTCTGCTATGCTCTTCTCTGACCTGCTCTGCTCTGCTCTGCACTGCTCTGCTCTGCTCTTCTCTGCTCTGCTCTTCTCTGCTCCGCTCTGCTCTGCTCTTCTCTTCTCTGCTCTTCTCTGCTCTGCACTGCTCTGCTCTGCTCTTCTCTGCTCTGCTCTGCTCTGTTCTTCTCTGCTATGCGCTGCTCTTCTCTGCTCTGCTCTTCTCTGCTCTTCTCTGCTCTTCTCTGCTCTTCTCTGCTCTTCTCTGCTCTTCTCTGCTCTTCCCTGCTCTTCTCTGCTCTTCTCTGCTCAGCTCTGCACTGCTATCCTCTGCTTTCCTCTGCTCTTCTCTGCTCTTCTCTGCTCTTCTCTGCTCTTCTCTGCACTGCTCTGCTCTGCTCTGCTCTTCTCTGCTCTTCAGTGGTCTGCTCTTCTCTGCTCTGCTCTGCTCTTCTCAGCCCTGCTCTGCTCTACTCTGCTCTGATCTGATCTGCTCTCCTCTCCTCTGCTATGCTCTTCTCTGCTATGCTCTTCTCTGCTATGCTCTTCTCTGCTCTTCTCTGACCTTCCCTGCTCTGCTCTTCTCTTCTCTGCCCTGCTCTGCTCTGCTCTGTTCTGCTCTTCTCTGCTCTGCTCTGCTCTTCTCTGCTCTTCTCTGCTCTTCTCTGCTCCCCTGTCCTCTTCTCTGCTCTTCTCTGCTCTTCTCTGCTCTTCTCTGCTCTTCTCAGCTATTCTCTGCTCTTCTGTGCTCTTCTGTGCTCTTCACTGCTCTTCTCTGCTCTTCTGTGCACTTCTCTACTCTTCTCAGCTCTTCTCTGCTCTTCTCTGCTCTTCTCTGCTCTGCTGTTCTCTGCCCTGCTCTGCTCTACTCTGCTCTGCTCTGATCTGTTCTCCTCTCCTCTGCTCTGCTCTTCTCTGCTCTTCTCTGCTCTGCTTTGCCCTGCTCCTCTCTGCTCTTCCCAGCTCTGCACTGCTCTGCTCTGCTCTGCTCTGCTCTTCTCAGCTCTGCTGTTCTCTGCTCTGCACTGCTCTGCTCTGCTCTTCTCTGCTCTGCTCTTTTCTGCTCTGCACTTCTCTGCACTGCTATGCTCTGCTCTCTTCTGCTCTGCTCTTTTCTGCTCTTCTCTGTTCTTCTTTGCTCTGCCCTCCTATGCTCTGCTCTTCTCAGCTCTTCTCTGACCTTCCCTGCTCTGCTCTTCTCTTCTCTGCCCTGCTCTGCTCTGTACTGCTCTTCTCTGCTCTGCTCTTCTCTTCTCTGCTCTTCTCTGTTCTTGTCTGCTCTGCTCCGCTCTTCTCCGCTCTTCTCTGCTCTGCACTCCTCTGCTCTGCTCTTCTCTGCTCTTCTCTGCTCTTCTCTGCTCTTCTCTGCTCTTCTCTGCTCTTCTCTGCTCAGCTCAGCACTGCTCTACTCTGCATTTCTCTGCTCTTCTCTCCTCTGCTCATCTCTGCTCTTATCTGCTCTTCTCTGCTCTTCTCTGCTATGATCTCTTCTGCTCTTCTCTGCACTTCTCTGCTCTTCTCTGCTCTTCTCTGTTCTTGTCTGCTCTGCTCTGCTCTTCTCCGCTCTTCTCTGCTCTGCACTCCTCTGCTCTGCTCTTCTCTGCTCTTCTCTGCTCTTCTCTGCTCAGCTCTGCACTGCTCTACTCTGCATTTCTCTGCTCTTCTCTGCTCTTCTCTGCTCTGCTCTTCTCCGCTCTACTCTGCTCTGCACACCTCTGCTGTGCTCTTCTCTGCTCTTCTATGCTCTGTTGTGCTCTTCTCTGTTCTTCTCTGCTCCGCTCTTCTCTGCTCTTCTCTGCTCTGATCTGTCTGCTCTTCTCTCCTCTTCTCTCCTCTGCTCTTCTCTGCTTTGCTCTGCTCTTCTCCGCTCTTCTCTGCTCATCTCTGCTCTTCTCTGCTCTTCTCTGCTCTGCTCGTCTCTGCTCTTCTCTGCTCTGCTATGCTCTTCTCTGCTCTTCTCTGCCCTGCTCTTCTCTGCTCTGCTCTTCTCTGCTCTGCTCTGCTCTTCCCAGCTCTGGTCTGCTTTGCTCTTCTCGGCTCTACTCTACTCTGCTCTGCTCTTCTCTGCTCTGCTCTGCTCTGCTCTGCTCTGCCCTTTTCTGCTCTGCTCTTCTCTGATCTGCTCGGCCCTTCTCTGCTCTGCTCTGCTCTTCTCTGCTCTTCTCTGCACTGCTCTGCTCTGCTCTGCACTGCTCTGCACTGCTCTTCTCTGCTCTGCTCTTCTCTGCCCTGCGCTGCTCTGCTCTGCTTTTCTCTGCTCTTCTCTGCTCTTCTCTGCTCTGCTCTTCTCTGCTCTGCTCTGCTCTGCACTGTTCTTCTTTGCTCTGTTCTGCTCTGCTCTGCTCTACTCTGCTCTGCTCTGCTCTTCTCTGCTCTGCTCTGCTCTGCTCTTCTCTGCTCTGCTCTTCTCTGTTCTTCTCTGCTCTGCACTCCTATGCTCTGCACTCCTATGCTCTGCTCTTCCCTGCTCTTCTCTGACCTTCCCTGCTCTGCTCTTCTCTTCTCTGCCCTGCTCTGCTCTCTTCTGCTGTTCTCTGCTCTGCACTGCTCTGCCCTGCTCTTCTCTTCTCTGCTCTTCAGTGGTCTGCTCTGTTCTGGTCTGCTCTTCTCTTCTCTGCTCTTCTCTTCTCTGCTCTGCTCTTCTCTTCTCCGCTCTGCACTGCTCTTCTCTGCTCTGCTCTGCTCTGCTTTTCTCTGCTGTTCTCTGCTCTGCTCTGCTCTGATCCGCTCTGCTCTTCTCTGCTCTGCACTGCTCTGCTCTGCTCTTCTCTTCTCTGCTCAGCTCGGCACTTCTCTGCTCTGCTCTGATCTGCTGTGCTCTTCTCTGCTCTGCTCTGCACTGCTCTGCTCTGCTCTTCTCTGCCCTGCGCTGCTCTGCTCTGCTTTTCTCTGCTCTTCTCTGCTCTTCTCTGGTCTGCTCTTCTCTTCTCTGCTCTTCTCTGCTCTGCACTGTTCTTCTTTGCTCTGTTCAGCTCTGCTCTGCTCTGCTCTTCTCTGCTCTACTCCGCTCTTTTCTTCTCTGCACTCCTCTGCTCTGCTCCTCTGCTCTTCTCTGCCCTTCTCTGGTCTGCTCTTCTCTTATCTGCCCTGCTCTGCTCTGTTCTGCTCTTCTCTGCTCTGCTCTGCTCTTCTCTGCTCTGCTCTTCTCTGCTCTTCTCTGCTCTGCTCTTCTCTGCTCCGCTCTGCTCTGCTCTTCTCTGCCCTGCACTGCTCTACTCTGCTCTGCTCTGATCTGCTCTCCTCTCCTCTGCTCTGCTCTTCTCTGCCCTTCTCTGCTCTGTTCTTCTTTGCTCTGCTCAGCTCTTCTCTGCTCAGCTCTGTTCTTCTTTGCTCTGCTCTTCTCTTCTCTGCTCTTCAGGGGTCTGCTCTTCTCTTCTCTGCTCTGCTCTTCTCTGCTCTGCTCTTCTCTGCTCTGCTCTTCTCTGCCCTGCGCTCCTCTGATCTGCTTTTCTCTGCTCTTCTCTGCTCTGCTCTCCTCTGCTCTTCTCTGCTCTGCTCTCCTCTGCTCTTCTCTGCTCTGCCCTTCTCTGCTCTTCACTGCTCTGCTCTGCTCTTCTCTGCTCTGCTCTGCACTGCTCTGCTCTGCACTGCTCTGCTCTGCTCTTCTCTGCCCTGCGCTGCTCTGCTCTTCTCTTCTCTGCCCTGCTCTGCTCTGTTCTGCTCTTCTCTGCTCTGCTCTGCTCTGCTCTTCTCTTCTCTGCTCTTCTCTGCTCTGCTCTGTTCTTCTTTGCTCTGCTCTGCTCTTCTCTGCTCTGCACTGTTCTTCTCTGCTCTACTCTGCTCTGCTCTTCTCTGCTCTGCTCTGCTCTGCCCTTTTCTGCTCTGCTCTTCTCTGATCTGCTCGGCTCTTCTCTGCTCTGCTCTGCTCTGACCTGCTCTGCTCTGCTCTGACCTGCTCTGCTCTTCTCTGCTCTGCACTCCTCTGCTCTGCTCTTCTCTGACCTTCCCTGCTCTGCTCTTCTCTTCTCTGCCCTGCTCTGTTCTGCTCTTCGCTGCTCTGCTCTGCACTTCTCTGCTCTTCTCTGCTCTGCACTGCTCTGCTCTACACTTCTCTTCTCTGCTCTTCAGTGGTCTGCTCTTCTCTGCTCTGCCCTCCTCTTCTCTGCTCTGGTCTTCTCTGCCCTGCGCTCCTCTGATCTGCTTTTCTCTGCTCTGCCCTTTTCTGCTCTGCTCTTCTCTGCTCTGCTCGGCCCTTCTCTGCTCTGCTCTGCTCTGACCTGCTCTGCTCTTCACTGCTCTTCTCTGCACTGCTCTGCTCTGCTATTCTCTGCACTGCTCTATAGTCCCCTGCTCCGCTCTGGTCTGCTCTTCTCTGCTCTGCTGTAATCTGCTCTTCTCTGCTCTGCACTCCTCTGCTCTGCTCTTCTCTGCTCTTCTCTGACCTTCCCTGCTCTGCTCTTCTCTTCTCTGCCCTGCTCTGTTCTGCTCTTCGCTGCTCTGCTCTGCACTTCTCTGCTCTTCTCTGCTCTGCTCTGCACTGCTCTGCTCTGCTCTTCTCTTCTCTGCTCTTCAGTGGTCTGCTCTTCTCTGCTCTGCTCTTCTCTGCTCTGGTCTTCTCTGCCCTGCGCTCCTCTGATCTGCATTTCTCTGCTCTTCTCTGCTCTGCTCTGCCCCGCTCTTCTCTGCTCTTCTCTGCTCTGCTCTGCTCTGCTCTGCTCTTCTCTGATCTGCTCTGCTCTTCTCTGATCTGCACTGCTCTGCTCTGCTCTTCTCTGCTCTGCTATTCTCTTCTCTGCACTTCTCTGCTCTGCTCTGCTCTGCTCTGCTCTTCTCCGCTCTTTTCTTCTCTGCACTCCTCTGCTGTGCTCTACCCTGCTCTTCTCTGCTCTTCTCTGCTCTGCACTGCTCTGCTCTGCTCTGCTCTTCTCTGCTCTTCTCTTCTCTGCTCTGCACTGCACTGCTCTGCTCTGCTCTTCTCTGCTCTGCTCTTCTCTGCTCCGCTCTGCACTGCTCTTCTCTGCTCTGCTCTGCTCTGCTCTGCTTTTCTCTGCTGTTCTCTGCTCTGCACTGCTCTGCTCTTCTCTTCTCTGCTCAGCTCGGCACTTCTCTGCTCTGCTCTGATCTGCTGTGCTCTTCTCTGCCCTGCGCTGCTCTGCTCTGATTTTCTCTGCTCTTCGCTGCTCTTCTCTGCTCTGCTCTGCTCTGCTCTTCTCTGCTCTGCTCTGCTCTACTCCGCTCTTTTCTTCAATGCACTCCTCTGCTCTGCTCCTCTGCTCTTCTCTGCCCTTCTCTGGTCTGCTCTTCTCTTATCTGCCCTGTTCTGCTCTGTTCTGCTCTTCTCTGCTCTGCTCTGCCCTTCTCTGCTCTTCTCTGCTCTGTTCTGCTCTGCTTTTCTCTGCTGTTCTCTGCTCTGCACTGCTCTGCTCTTCTCTTCTCTGCTCAGCTCGGCACTTCTCTGCTCTGCTCTGATCTGCTGTGCTCTTCTCTGCCCTGCGCTGCTCTGCTCTGATTTTCTCTGCTCTTCGCTGCTCTTCTCTGCTCTGCTCTTCTCTGCTCCGCTCTGCACTGCTCTTCTCTGCTCTGCTCTGCTCTGCTCTGCTTTTCTCTGCTGTTCTCTGCTCTGCACTGCCCTGCTCTTCTCTTCTCTGCTCAGCTCGGCACTTCTCTGCTCTGCTCTGATCTGCTGTGCTCTTCTCTGCCCTGCGCTGCTCTGCTCTGATTTTCTCTGCTCTTCGCTGCTCTTCTCTGCTCTGCTCTGCTCTGCTCTGCTCTTCTCTGCTCTGCTCTGCTCTACTCCGCTCTTTTCGTCTATGCACTCCTCTGCTCTGCTCCTCTGCTCTTCTCTGCCCTTCTCTGGTCTGCTCTTCTCTTATCTGCCCTGTTCTGCTCTGTTCTGCTCTTCTCTGCTCTGCTCTGCCCTTCTCTGCTCTTCTCTGCTCTTCTTTGCTCTGCTCTGCTCTTCTCTGCTCTGCACTGTTCTTCTCTGCTCTACTCTGCTCTGCTCTTCTCTGCTCTGCTCTGCTCTGAACTTTTCTGCTCTGCTCTGCTCTTCTCTGATCTGCTCGGCCCTTCTCTGCTCTGCTCTTCTCTGACCTGCTCTGCTCTTCTCTGCTCTTCTCTGCACTGCTCTGCTCTGCTCTGCACTGCTCTGCTCTGCTCTTCTCTGCCCTGCGCTGCTCTGTTCTGCTTTTCTCTGCTCTTCTGTGCGCTTCTCTGCTCTTCTCTCCTCTCCTCATCTCTGCTCTTCTCTGCTCTTCTCTACTCTGCTCTTCTCCGCTCTGCTCTTCTCTGCTCTGCTCTTCTCTGCTCTGCACTTCTCTGCCCTGCTCTGCTATGCTCTGATCTGCTCTGCTCTGCTCTGATCTGTTCTGCTCTTGTCCGCTCTTCTCTGCTCTGTTCTGCTCTGCTCTGCTCTGCTCTTCACTTCTTCGCACTGCTCTGCTCTGCACTCCTCTGCTCTGCACTTCTCTGCTCTTCTCTGCTCTTCTCTGCTCTTCCCTGCTCTTCCCTGCTCTTCTCTGCTCTTCTCTGCTCAGCTCTGCACTGCTCTCCTCTGCTTTCCTCTGCTCTTCTCTGCACTTATATGCACTTCTTTGCTCTGGTCTGCTCTGCTCTGCTCTTCTCTGCTCCATTCTGCGCTGCTCTGCTCTTCTCTGCTGTTCTCTGCTCTTCTCTGCTCTGCTCTGCTCTTCTCTGACCTTCTCTGCTCTGCTCTCCTCTGCTCTTGTCTGCTCTGCTCTGTACTGCTCTGCTCTTCCCTGCTCCGCTCTGCTCTCCCCTTCTCTGCTCTTCTCTGCTCTTCACTGCTCTGCTCTGCACTGCTCTGCTATGCTCTTCTCTGCTCTTCTCTGCTCTTCTCTGCTCTTCTCTGCACTGCTCTGCTATGCTCTTCTCTGCTCTTCTCTGCTCTTCTCTGCTCTTCTCTGCACTGCACTGCTATGCTCTGCTCATCTCTGCTGTGCTCTTCTCTGCTCTTCTCTGCTCTTCTGTGCACTTCTCTACTCTTCTCAGCTCTTCTCTGCTCTTCTCTGCTCTTCTCTGCCCTGCTCTGCTCTACTCTGCTCTGCTCTGATCTGCTCTCCTCTCCTCTGCTCTGCTCTGCTCTGCTCTTCTCTGCTCTTCTCTGCTCTGCTCTGCCCTGCTCTTCTCTGCTCTTCCCTGCTCTGCACTGCACTGCTCTGCTCTGCTCTGCTCTTCTCTGCTCTGCTGTTCTCTGCTCTGCACTGCTCTGCTCTGCTCTTCTCTCCTCTGCTCTTCTCTGCTCTGCACTTCTCTGCTCTGCTATGCTCTGCTCTTCTCTGCTCTGCTCTGCTCTTCTCTGTTCTTCTCTGCTCTGCACTCCTATGCTCTGCTCTTCTCAGCTCTTCTCTGACCTTCCCTGCTCTTCTCTTCTCTTCTCTGCCCTGCTCTGCTCTGTTCTGCTCTTCTCTGCTCTGCTCTGCTCTTCTCTGCTCTGCTCTGTTCTTCTTTGCTCTGCTCTTCTCTGCTCTGCACTGTTCTCTGCTCTACTCTGCTCTGCTCTTCTCTGCTCTGCTCTGCTCTGCCCTTTTCTGCTCTGCTCTGCTCTTCTCTGATCTGCTCGGCCCTTCTCTGCTCTGCTCTTCTCTGACCTGCTCTGCTCTTCTCTGCTCTTCTCTGCACTGCTCTGCTCTGCTCTGCACTGCTCTGCTCTGCTCTTCTCTGCCCTGCGCTGCTCTGTTCTGCTTTTCTCTGCTCTTCTCTGCCCTGCTCTTCTCTGCTCTTCTCTGCTCTTCTCTGCTCTTCTCTGCTCTTCTCTGCTCTGCACTGTTCTTCTTTGCTCTGTTCTGCTCTGCTCTGCTCTACTCTGCTCTGCTCTGCTCTGCTCTTCTCTGCTCTTCTCTGCTCTGCTCTCCTCTGCTCTGCACTTCTCTGCTCTGCTCTGCTGTGCTCTTCTCTGTTCTTCTCTGCTCCGCTCTTCTCTGCTCTTCTCTGCTCTGATCTGTCTGCTCTTCTCTCCTCTTCTCTCCTCTGCTCTTCTCTGCTTTGCTCTGCTCTTCTCCGCTCTTCTCTGCTCATCTCTGCTCTTCTCTGCTCTTCTCTGCTCTTCTCTGCTCTTCTCTGCTCTGCTCTGCTCGTCTCTGCTCTTCTCTGCTCTTCTCTGCCCTGCTCTTCTCTGCTCTGCTCTGCTCTTCTCCGCTCTTCTCTGCTCATCTCTGCTCTTCTCTGCTCTTCTCTGCTCTGCTCTTCTCTGCTCTTCTCTGCTCTGCTCTGCTCGTCTCTGCTCTTCTCTGCTCTGCTATGCTCTGCTATGCTCTTCTCTGCTCTTCTCTGCCCTGCTCTTCTCTGCTCTGCTCTTCTCTGCTCTGCTCTGCTCTGCTCTGCTCTGCTCGTCTCTGCTCTGCTCTGCACTGCTCTGATCTGCTCTTCTCTGCTCTTCTCTGCTCTTCTCTGCACTGCTCTGCTATGCTCTGCTATGCTCTGCTCATCTCTGCTGTGCTCTGCTCTGCTCTGCTCTGCTCTTCTCTTCTCTGCTCTTCTCTGTTCTGCTCTTCTCTGTTCTGCTCTGCTCTGCTCTGCTGTGCTCTTCTCTGCTCTGCTCTTCTCTGCTCTTCTCTGCTCTTCTCTGCTCTGCTCTGCTCTTCTCTGCTCTGCTCTGCTCTGCTCTGCTCTGCTCTGCGCTTCCTTGCCCTGCCCTGCTCCTCTCTGCTCTGCTCTTCTCTGCTCTTCTCTGCTCTTCTCTGCTCAGCTCTGCTCAGCTCTGCACTGCTCTACTCTGCATTTCTCTGCTCTTCTCTCCTCTGCTCATCTCTGCTCTTATCTGCTCTTCTCTGCTCTTCTCTGCTATGCTCTCTTCTGCTCTTCTCTGCACTTCTCTGCTCTTCTCTGCTCTTCTCTGCTCTTCTCTGCTCTTCTCTGCTCTTCTCTGCTCTTCTCTACTCTGCTCTTCTCCGCTCTTCTCTGCTCTGCACACCTCTGCTGTGCTCTTCTCTGCTCTTCTATGCTCTGCTGTGCTCTTCTCTGTTCTTCTCTGCTCCGCTCTGCTCTGCTCTTCTCTGCTCTGCTCTTCTCTGTTCTTCTCTGCTCTGCACTCCTATGCTCTGCTCTTCCCTGCTCTTCTCTGACCTTCCCTGCTCTGCTCCTCTCATCTCTGCCCTGCTCTGCTCTCTTCTGCTCTTCTCTGCTCTGCACTGCTCTGCCCTGCTCCTCTCTTCTCTGCTCTTCAGTGGTCTGCTCTGTTCTGGTCTGCTCTTCTCTTCTCTGCTCTGCTCTTCTCTGCTCTGCTCTTCTCTTCTCCGCTCTGCACTGCTCTTCTCTGCTCTGCTCTGCTCTGCTTTTCTCTGCTGTTCTCTGCTCTGCTCTGCTCTGATCCGCTCTGCTCTTCTCTGCTCTGCACTGCTCTGCTCTGCTCTTCTCTTCTCTGCTCAGCTCGGCACTTCTCTGCTCTGCTCTGATCTGCTGTGCTCTTCTCTGCTCTGCTCTGCACTGCTCTGCTCTGCTCTTCTCTGCCCTGCGCTGCTCTGCTCTGCTTTTCTCTGCTCTTCTCTGCTCTTCTCTGGTCTGCTCTTCTCTTCTCTGCTCTTCTCTGCTCTGCACTGTTCTTCTTTGCTCTGTTCAGCTCTGCTCTGCTCTGCTCTGCTCTGCTCTACTCCGCTCTTTTCTTCTCTGCACTCCTCTGCTCTGCTCCTCTGCTCTTCTCTGCCCTTCTCTGGTCTGCTCTTCTCTTATCTGCCCTGCTCTGCTCTGTTCTGCTCTTCTCTGCTCTGCTCTGCTCTTCTCTGCTCTGCTCTTCTCTTCTCTGCTCTTCTCTGCTCTGCTCTTCTCTGCTCCGCTCTGCTCTGCTCTTCTCTGCCCTGCACTGCTCTACTCTGCTCTGCTCTGATCTGCTCTCCTCTCCTCTGCTCTGCTCTTCTCTGCTCTTCTCTGCTCTGCTCTGTTCTTCTTTGCTCTGCTCAGCTCTTCTCTGCTCAGCTCTGTTCTTCTTTGCTCTGCTCTTCTCTTCTCTGCTCTTCAGGGGTCTGCTCTTCTCTTCTCTGCTCTGCTCTTCTCTGCTCTGCTCTTCTCTGCCCTGCGCTCCTCTGATCTGCTTTTCTCTGCTATTCTCTGCTCTGCTCTCCTCTGCTCTTCTCTGCTCTGCTCTCCTCTGCTCTTCTCTGCTCTGCTCTGCCCTTCTCTGCTCTTCACTGCTCTGCTCTGCTCTTCTCTGCTCTGCTCTGCACTGCTCTGCTCTGCTCTTCTCTGCCCTGCGCTGCTCTGCTCTTCTCTTCTCTGCCCTGCTCTGCTCTGTTCTGCTCTTCTCTGCTCTGCTCTGCTCTGCTCTTCTCTTCTCTGCTCTTCTCTGCTCTGCTCTGTTCTTCTTTGCTCTGCTCTGCTCTTCTCTGCTCTGCACTGTTCTTCTCTGCTCTACTCTGCTCTGCTCTTCTCTTCTCTGCTCTGCTCTGCTCTGCCCTTTTCTGCTCTGCTCTTCTCTGATCTGCTCGGCTCTTCTCTGCTCTGCTCTGCTCTGACCTGCTCTGCTCTTCTCTGCTCTGCACTCCTCTGCTCTGCTCTTCTCTGACCTTCCCTGCTCTGCTCTTCTCTTCTCTGCCCTGCTCTGTTCTGCTCTTCGCTGCTCTGCTCTGCACTTCTCTGCTCTTCTCTGCTCTGCACTGCTCTGCTCTACACTTCTCTTCTCTGCTCTTCAGTGGTCTGCTCTTCTCTGCTCTGCCCTCCTCTTCTCTGCTCTGGTCTTCTCTGCCCTGCGCTCCTCTGATCTGCTTTTCTCTGCTCTGCCCTTTTCTGCTCTTCTCTGCTCTGCACTGCTCTGCTCTGCTCTGCTCTTCTCTGCTCTTCTCTTCTCTGCTCTGCACTGCTCTGCTCTGCTCTTCTCTGCTCTGCTCTTCTCTGCTCCGCTCTGCACTGCTCTTCTCTGCTCTGCTCTGCTCTGCTCTGCTTTTCTCTGCTGTTCTCTGCTCTGCACTGCTCTGCTCTTCTCTTCTCTGCTCAGCTCGGCACTTCTCTGCTCTGCTCTGATCTGCTGTGCTCTTCTCTGCCCTGCGCTGCTCTGCTCTGATTTTCTCTGCTCTTCGCTGCTCTTCTCTGCTCTGCTCTGCTCTGCTCTTCTCTGCTCTGCTCTGCTCTACTCCGCTCTTTTCTTCTATGCACTCCTCTGCTCTGCTCCTCTGCTCTTCTCTGCCCTTCTCTGGTCTGCTCTTCTCTTATCTGCCCTGTTCTGCTCTGTTCTGCTCTTCTCTGCTCTGCTCTGCCCTTCTCTGCTCTTCTCTGCTCTGCTCTGCTCTGCTTTTCTCTGCTGTTCTCTGCTCTGCACTGCTCTGCTCTTCTCTTCTCTGCTCAGCTCGGCACTTCTCTGCTCTGCTCTGATCTGCTGTGCTCTTCTCTGCCCTGCGCTGCTCTGCTCTGATTTTCTCTGCTCTTCGCTGCTCTTCTCTGCTCTGCTCTTCTCTGCTCCGCTCTGCACTGCTCTTCTCTGCTCTGCTCTGCTCTGCTCTGCTTTTCTCTGCTGTTCTCTGCTCTGCACTGCTCTGCTCTTCTCTTCTCTGCTCAGCTCGGCACTTCTCTGCTCTGCTCTGATCTGCTGTGCTCTTCTCTGCCCTGCGCTGCTCTGCTCTGATTTTCTCTGCTCTTCGCTGCTCTTCTCTGCTCTGCTCTGCTCTTCTCTGCTCTGCTCTGCTCTACTCCGCTCTTTTCTTCTATGCACTCCTCTGCTCTGCTCCTCTGCTCTGCTCTGCCCTTCTCTGCTCTTCTCTGCTCTTCTTTGCTCTGCTCTGCTCTTCTCTGCTCTGCACTGTTCTTCTCTGCTCTACTCTGCTCTGCTCTTCTCTGCTCTGCTCTGCTCTGAACTTTTCTGCTCTGCTCTGCTCTTCTCTTATCTGCTCGGCCTTTCTCTGCTCTGCTCTTCTCTGACCTGCTCTGCTCTTCTCTGCTCTTCTCTGCACTGCTCTGCTCTGCTCTGCTCTGCTCTGCTCTGCTCTTCTCTGCCCTGCGCTGCTCTGTTCTGCTTTTCTCTGCTCTTCTGTGCGCTTCTCTGCTCTTCTCTCCTCTCCTCATCTCTGCTCTTCTCTGCTCTTCTCTACTCTGCTCTTCTCCGCTCTGCTCTTCTCTGCTCTTCTCTGCTCTGCTCTTCTCTGCTCTGCACTTCTCTGCCCTGCTCTGCTATGCTCTGATCTGCTCTGCTCTGCTCTGATCTGTTCTGCTCTTGTCCGCTCTTCTCTGCTCTGTTCTGTTCTGCTCTGCTCTGCTCTTCACTTCTTCGCTCTTCTCTGCTCTGCACTCCTCTGCTCTGCACTTCTCTGCTCTTCTCTGCTCTTCTCTGCTCTTCCCTGCTCTTCCCTGCTCTTCTCTGCTCTTCTCTGCTCTTCTCTGCTCAGCTCTGCAATGCTCTCCTCTGCTTTCCTCTGCTCTTCTCTGCACTTATATGCACTTCTTTGCTCTGGTCTGCTCTGCACTGCTCTGCTCTGCTATTCTCTGCTCTGCTCTGCTCTGCTCTTCTCTGCTCTGCTCTGCTCTACTCCGCTCTTTTCTTCTATGCACTCCTCTGCTCTGCTCCTCTGCTCTTCTCTGCCCTTCTCTGGTCTGCTCTTCTCTTATCTGCCCTGTTCTGCTCTGTTCTGCTCTTCTCTGCTCTGCTCTGCCCTTCTCTGCTCTTCTCTGCTCTGCTCTGCTCTGCTTTTCTCTGCTGTTCTCTGCTCTGCACTGCTCTGCTCTTCTCTTCTCTGCTCAGCTCGGCACTTCTCTGCTCTGCTCTGATCTGCTGTGCTCTTCTCTGCCCTGCGCTGCTCTGCTCTGATTTTCTCTGCTCTTCGCTGCTCTTCTCTGCTCTGCTCTTCTCTGCTCCGCTCTGCACTGCTCTTCTCTGCTCTGCTCTGCTCTGCTCTGCTTTTCTCTGCTGTTCTCTGCTCTGCACTGCCCTGCTCTTCTCTTCTCTGCTCAGCTCGGCACTTCTCTGCTCTGCTCTGATCTGCTGTGCTCTTCTCTGCCCTGCGCTGCTCTGCTCTGATTTTCTCTGCTCTTCGCTGCTCTTCTCTGCTCTGCTCTGCTCTGCTCTGCTCTTCTCTGCTCTGCTCTGCTCTACTCCGCTCTTTTCGTCTATGCACTCCTCTGCTCTGCTCCTCTGCTCTTCTCTGCCCTTCTCTGGTCTGCTCTTCTCTTATCTGCCCTGTTCTGCTCTGTCCTGCTCTTCTCTGCTCTGCTCTGCCCTTCTCTGCTCTTCTCTGCTCTTCTTTGCTCTGCTCTGCTCTTCTCTGCTCTGCACTGTTCTTCTCTGCTCTACTCTGCTCTGCTCTGCTCTTCTCTGCTCTGCTCTGCTCTTCCCTGCTCTTCTCTGCTCTTCTCTGCTCTTCTCTGCACTGCACTGCTATGCTCTGCTCATCTCTGCTGTGCTCTTCTCTGCTCTTCTCTGCTCTTCTGTGCACTTCTCTACTCTTCTCAGCTCTTCTCTGCTCTTCTCTGCTCTTCTCTGCCCTGCTCTGCTCTACTCTGCTCTGCTCTGATCTGCTCTCCTCTCCTCTGCTCTGCTCTGCTCTGCTCTTCTCTGCTCTTCTCTGCTCTGCTCTGCCCTGCTCTTCTCTGCTCTTCCCTGCTCTGCACTGCACTGCTCTGCTCTGCTCTGCTCTTCTCTGCTCTGCTGTTCTCTGCTCTGCACTGCTCTGCTCTGCTCTTCTCTCCTCTGCTCTTCTCTGCTCTGCACTTCTCTGCTCTGCTATGCTCTGCTCTTCTCTGCTCTGCTCTGCTCTTCTCTGTTCTTCTCTGCTCTGCACTCCTATGCTCTGCTCTTCTCAGCTCTTCTCTGACCTTCCCTGCTCTTCTCTTCTCTTCTCTGCCCTGCTCTGCTCTGTTCTGCTCTTCTCTGCTCTGCTCTGCTCTTCTCTGCTCTGCTCTGTTCTTCTTTGCTCTGCTCTTCTCTGCTCTGCACTGTTCTCTGCTCTACTCTGCTCTGCTCTTCTCTGCTCTGCTCTGCTCTGCCCTTTTCTGCTCTGCTCTGCTCTTCTCTGATCTGCTCGGCCCTTCTCTGCTCTGCTCTTCTCTGACCTGCTCTGCTCTTCTCTGCTCTTCTCTGCACTGCTCTGCTCTGCTCTGCACTGCTCTGCTCTGCTCTTCTCTGCCCTGCGCTGCTCTGTTCTGCTTTTCTCTGCTCTTCTCTGCCCTGCTCTTCTCTGCTCTTCTCTGCTCTTCTCTGCTCTTCTCTGCTCTTCTCTGCTCTGCACTGTTCTTCTTTGCTCTGTTCTGCTCTGCTCTGCTCTACTCTGCTCTGCTCTGCTCTGCTCTTCTCTGCTCTTCTCTGCTCTTCTCTGCTCTGCTCTCCTCTGCTCTGCACTTCTCTGCTCTGCTCTGCTGTGCTCTTCTCTGTTCTTCTCTGCTCCGCTCTTCTCTGCTCTTCTCTGCTCTGATCTGTCTGCTCTTCTCTCCTCTTCTCTCCTCTGCTCTTCTCTGCTTTGCTCTGCTCTTCTCCGCTCTTCTCTGCTCATCTCTGCTCTTCTCTGCTCTTCTCTGCTCTTCTCTGCTCTGCTCTGCTCGTCTCTGCTATTCTCTGCTCTTCTCTGCCCTGCTCTTCTCTGCTCTGCTCTGCTCTTCTCCGCTCTTCTCTGCTCATCTCTGCTCTTCTCTGCTCTGCTCTTCTCTGCTCTTCTCTGCTCTGCTCTGCTCGTCTCTGCTCTTCTCTGCTCTGCTATGCTCTTCTCTGCTCTTCTCTGCCCTGCTCTTCTCTGCTCTGCTCTTCTCTGCTCTGCTCTGCTCTGCTCTGCTCTGCTCTGTACTGCTCTGCTCTTCCCTGCTCCGCTCTGCTCTCCCCTTCTCTGCTCTTCTCTGCTCTTCACTGCTCTGCTCTGCACTGCTCTGCTATGCTCTTCTCTGCTCTTCTCTGCTCTTCTCTGCACTGCTCTTCTCTGCTCTTCTCTGCTCTTCTCTGCTCTTCTCTGCACTGCACTGCTATGCTCTGCTCATCTCTGCTGTGCTCTTCTCTGCTCTTCTCTGCTCTTCTGTGCACTTCTCTACTCTTCTCAGCTCTTCTCTGCTCTTCTCTGCTCTTCTCTGCTCTTCTCTGCCCTGCTCTGCTCTACTCTGCTCTGCTCTGATCTGCTCTCCTCTCCTCTGCTCTGCTCTGCTCTGCTCTTCTCTGCTCTTCTCTGCTCTTCCCTGCTCTGCACTGCACTGCTCTGCTCTGCTCTGCTCTTCTCTGCTCTGCTGTTCTCTGCTCTGCACTGCTCTGCTCTGCTCTTCTCTGCTCTGCTCTTCTCTGCTCTGCACTTATCTGCTCTGCTATGCACTGCTCTTCTCTGCTCTTCTCTGTTCTTCTCTGCTCTGCAGTCCTATGCTCTGCTCTTCTCAGCTCTTCTCTGACCTTCCCTGCTCTTCTCTTCTCTTCTCTGCCCTGCTCTGCTCTGTTCTGCTCTTCTCTGCTCTGCTCTGCTCTTCTCTGCTCTGCTCTGTTCTTCTTTGCTCTGCTCTTCTCTGCTCTGCACTGTTCTCTGCTCTACTCTGCTCTGCTCTTCTCTGCTCTGCCCTTTTCTGCTCTGCTCTGCTCTTCTCTGATCTGCTCGGCCCTTCTCTGCTCTGCTCTTCTCTGACCTGCTCTGCTCTTCTCTGCTCTTCTCTGCACTGCTCTGCTCTGCTCTGCACTGCTCTGCTCTGCTCTTCTCTGCCCTGCGCTGCTCTGTTCTGCTTTTCTCTGCTCTTCTCTGCTCTGCTCTTCTCTGCTCTTCTCTGCTCTGCACTGTTCTTCTTTGCTCTGTTCTGCTCTGCTCTGCTCTACTCTGCTCTGCTCTGCTCTGCTCTGCTCTTCTCTGCTCTTCTCTGCTCTGCTCTCCTCTGCTCTGCACTTCTCTGCTCTGCTCTGCTGTGCTCTTCTCTGTTCTTCTCTGCTCCGCTCTTCTGTGCTCTTCTCTGCTCTGATCTGTCTGCTCTTCTCTCCTCTTCTCTCCTCTGCTCTTCTCTGCTTTGCTCTGCTCTTCTCCGCTCTTCTCTGCTCATCTCTGCTCTTCTCTGCTCTTCTCTGCTCTGCTCTTCTCTGCTCTTCTCTGCTCTGCTCTGCTCGTCTCTGCTCTTCTCTGCTCTTCTCTGCTCTGCTCTTCTCTGCTCTGCACTTCTCTGCCCTGCTCTGCTATGCTCTGATCTGCTCTGCTCTGCTCTGATCTGTTCTGCTCTTGTCCGCTCTTCTCTGCTCTGTTCTGCTCTGCTCTGCTCTGCTCTTCACTTCTTCGCTCTTCTCTGCTCCGCACTCCTCTGCTCTGCACTTCTCTGCTCTTCTCTGCTCTTCTCTGCTCTTCACTGCTCTTCCCTGCTCTTCTCTGCTCTTCTCTGCTCAGCTCTGCAATGCTCTCCTCTGCTTTCCTCTGCTCTTCTCTGCACTTATATGCACTTCTTTGCTCTGGTCTGCTCTGCTCTGCTCTTCTCTGCTCCATTCTGCTCTGCTCTGCTCTTCTCTGCTGTTCTCTGCTCTTCTCTGCTCTGCTCTGCTCTTCTCTGCTCTTCTCTGACCTTCTCTGCTCTGCTCTCCTCTGCTCTTGTCTGCTCTGCTCTGTACTGCTCTGCTCTTCCCTGCTCCGCTCTGCTCTCCCCTTCTCAGCTCTTCTCTGCTCTTCTCTGCTCTTCTCTGCCCTGCTCTGCTCTACTCTGCTCTGCTCTGATCTGCTCTCCTCTCCTCTGCTCTGCTCTGCTCTGCTCTGCTCTTCTCTGCTCTTCTCTGCTCTTCCCTGCTCTGCACTGCTCTGCACTGCACTGCTCTGCTCTGCTCTGCTCTTCTCTGCTCTGCTGTTCTCTGCTCTGCACTGCTCTGCTCTGCTCTTCTCTGCTCTGCTCTTCTCTGCTCTGCACTTATCTGCTCTGCTATGCTCTGCTCTTCTCTGCTCTTCTCTGTTCTTCTCTGCTCTGCACTCCTATGCTCTGCTCTTCTCAGCTCTTCTCTGACCTTCCCTGCTCTTCTCTTCTCTTCTCTGCCCTGCTCTGCTCTGTTCTGCTCTTCTCTGCTCTGCTCTGCTCTTCTCTGCTCTGTTCTTCTTTGCTCTGCTCTTCTCTGCTCTGCACTGTTCTCTGCTCTACTCTGCTCTGCTCTTCTCTGCTCTGCCCTTTTCTGCTCTGCTCTGCTCTTCTCTGATCTGCTCGGCCCTTCTCTGCTCTGCTCTTCTCTGACCTGCTCTGCTCTTCTCTGCTCTTCTCTGCACTGCTCTGCTCTGCTCTGCACTGCTCTGCTCTGCTCTTCTCTGCCCTGCGCTGCTCTGTTCTGCTTTTCTCTGCTCTTCTCTGCTCTGCTCTTCTCTGCTCTTCTCTGCTCTGCACTGTTCTTCTTTGCTCTGTTCTGCTCTGCTCTGCTCTACTCTGCTCTGCTCTGCTCTGCTCTTCTCTGCTCTTCTCTGCTCTGCTCTCCTCTGCTCTGCACTTCTCTGCTCTGCTCTGCTGTGCTCTTCTCTGTTCTTCTCTGCTCCGCTCTTCTCTGCTCTTCTCTGCTCTGATCTGTCTGCTCTTCTCTCCTCTTCTCTCCTCTGCTCTTCTCTGCTTTGCTCTGCTCTTCTCCGCTCTTCTCTGCTCATCTCTGCTCTTCTCTGCCCTGCTCTTCTCTGCTCTGCTCTTCTCTGCTTTGCTCTGCTCTTCTCCGCTCTTCTCTGCTCATCTCTGCTCTTCTCTGCTCTTCTCTGCTCTGCTCTGCTCTTCTCTGCTCTTCTCTGCTCTTCTCTGCTCTGCTCTGCTCGTCTCTGCTCTGCTCTGCTCTGCTCTTCTCTGCCCTGCTCTGCTCTGCTCTTCTCTTCTCTGCTCTTCTCTGCTCTGCTATGCTCTTCTCTGCTCTTCTCTGCCCTGCTCTTTTCTGCTCTGCTCTTCTCTGCTCTGCTCTGCTCTGCTCTGCTCGTCTCTGCTCTGCTCTTCTCTGCTCTGCTCTTCTCTGCTCTTCTCTGCTCTTCTCTGCTCTTCTCTGCTCTTCTCTGCTCTGCTCTTCTCTGCTCTGCTCTGCTCTGCTCTGCTCTGCTCGTCTCCGCTCTTCTCTGCTCATCTCTGCTCTTCTCTGCTCTTCTCTGCTCTGCTCTGCTCTGCTCTGCTCTGCTCGTCTCTGCTCTTCTCTGCTCTGCTATGCTCTGCTCTGCTCTGCTCTGCACTGCTCTGCTCTGCTCTTCTCTGCTCTGCTCTTCTCTGCCCTGCGCTGCTCTGCTCTGCTTTTCTCTGCTCTTCTCTGCTCTTCTCTGCTCTGCTCTTCTCTGCTCTTCTCTGCTCTTCTCTGCTCTTCTCTGCTCTGCACTGTTCTTCTTTGCTCTGTTCTGCTCTGCTCTGCTCTACTCTGCTCTGCTCTGCTCTTCTCTGCTCTGCTCTTCTCTGCTCTGATCTGCTCTTCTATGCTCTTCAGTGGTCTGCTCTTCTCTGCTCTGCTCTGCTCTTCTCTGCTCTGCACTTCTCTTCTCTGCTCTTCTCTGCTCTGCTCTTCTCTGCCCCGCTCTGCTCTGCTCTTCTCAGCCCTGCTCTGCTCTACTCTGCTCTGATCTGATCTGCTCTCCTCTCCTCTGCTATGCTCTTCTCTGCTCTTCTCTGACCTTCCCTGCTCTGCTCTTCTCTTCTCTGCCCTGCTCTGCTCTGTTCTGCTCTTCTCTGCTCTGCTCTGCTCTTCTCTGCTCTTCTCTGCTCCCCTGTCCTCTTCTCTACTCTTCTCTGCTCTTCTCTGCTCTTCTCTGCTCTGCTCTGCTCTACTCCGCTCTTTTCTTCTCTGCACTCCTCTGCTCTGGTCCTCTGCTCTTCTCTGCCCTTCTCTGGTCTGCTCTTCTCATATCTGCCCTGCTCTGCGCTCTTCTGCTCTTCTATGCTCTGCTCTGCCCTTCTCTGCTCTTCTCTGCTCTGCTCTGAACTGCTCTTCTCCGCTCTTCTCTGCTCATCTCTGCTCTTCTCTGCTCTTCTCTGCTCTGCACTTCTCTGCTCTGCTCTGCTCTGCTCTTCTCTGCTCTGCTCTTCTCTGTTCTTCTCTGCTCTGCACTCCTATGCTCTGCTCTTCCCTGCTCTTCTCTGACCTTCCCTGCTCTGCTCTTCTCTTCTCTGCCCTGCTCTGCTCTCTTCTGCTCTTCTCTGCTCTGCACTGCTCTGCCCTGCACTTCTCTTCTCTGCTCTGCTCTGTTCTTCTCTGCTCTGCTCTGCTCTTCTCTGCTCTGCTCTGTTCTTCTTTGCTCTGCTCTTCTCTGCTCTGCACTGTTCTCTGCTCTACTCTGCTCTGCTCTTCTCTGCTCTGCTCTGCTCTGCCCTTTTCTGCTCTGCTCTGCTCTTCTCTGATCTGCTCGGCCCTTCTCTGCTCTGCTCTTCTCTGACCTGCTCTGCTCTTCTCTGCTCTTCTCTGCACTGCTCTGCTCTGCTCTGCACTGCTCTGCTCTGCTCTTCTCTGCCCTGCGCTGCTCTGTTCTGCTTTTCTCTGCTCTTCTCTGCCCTGCTCTTCTCTGCTCTTCTCTGCTCTTCTCTGCTCTGCACTGTTCTTCTTTGCTCTGTTCTGCTCTGCTCTGCTCTACTCTGCTCTGCTCTGCTCTGCTCTTCTCTGCTCTGCTCTCCTCTGCTCTGCACTTCTCTGCTCTGCTCTGCTGTGCTCTTCTCTGTTCTTCTCTGCTCCGCTCTTCTCTGCTCTTCTCTGCTCTGATCTGTCTGCTCTTCTCTCCTCTTCTCTCCTCTGCTCTTCTCTTCTCTCCTCTTCTCTCCTCTGCTCTTCTCTGCTTTGCTCTGCTCTTCTCCGCTCTTCTCTGCTCATCTCTGCTCTTCTCTGCTCTTCTCTGCTCTGCTCTTCTCTGCTCTGCACTGTTCTTCTCTGCTCTACTCTGCTCTGCTCTTCTCTGCTCTGCTCTGCTCTGAACTTTTCTGCTCTGCTCTGCTCTTCTCTGATCTGCTCGGCCCTTCTCTGCTCTGCTCTTCTCTGACCTGCTCTGCTCTTCTCTGCTCTTCTCTGCACTGCTCTGCTCTGCTCTGCTCTGCTCTGCTCTGCTCTGCTCTTCTCTGCCCTGCGCTGCTCTGTTCTGCTTTTCTCTGCTCTTCTGTGCGCTTCTCTGCTCTTCTCTCCTCTCCTCATCTCTGCTCTTCTCTGCTCTTCTCTACTCTGCTCTTCTCCGCTCTGCTCTTCTCTGCTCTTCTCTGCTCTGCTCTTCTCTGCTCTGCACTTCTCTGCCCTGCTCTGCTATGCTCTGATCTGCTCTGCTCTGCTCTGATCTGTTCTGCTCTTGTCCGCTCTTCTCTGCTCTGTTCTGCTCTGCTCTGCTCTGCTCTTCACTTCTTCGCTCTTCTCTGCTCTGCACTCCTCTGCTCTGCACTTCTCTGCTCTTCTCTGCTCTTCTCTGCTCTTCCCTGCTCTTCCCTGCTCTTCTCTGCTCTTCTCTGCTCTTCTCTGCTCAGCTCTGCAATGCTCTCCTCTGCTTTCCTCTGCTCTTCTCTGCACTTATATGCACTTCTTTGCTCTGGTCTGCTCTGCTCTGCTCTTCTCTGCTCCATTCTGCTCTGCTCTGCTCTTCTCTGCTGTTCTCTGCTCTTCTCTGCTCTGCTCTGCTCTTCTCTGACCTTCTCTGCTCTGCTCTCCTCTGCTCTTGTCTGCTCTGCTCTGTACTGCTCTGCTCTTCCCTGCTCCGCTCTGCTCTCCCCTTCTCTGCTCTTCTCTGCTCTTCACTGCTCTGCTCTGCACTGCTCTGCTATGCTCTTCTCTGCTCTTCTCTGCTCTTCTCTGCACTGCTCTGCTATGCTCTTCTCTGCTCTTCTCTGCTCTTCTCTGCTCTTCTCTGCACTGCACTGCTATGCTCTGCTCATCTCTGCTGTGCTCTTCTCTGCTCTTCTCTGCTCTTCTGTGCACTTCTCTACTCTTCTCAGCTCTTCTCTGCTCTTCTCTGCCCTGCTCTGCTCTACTCTGCTCTGCTCTGATCTGCTCTCCTCTCCTCTGCTCTGCTCTGCTCTGCTCTTCTCTGCTCTTCTCTGCTCTTCCCTGCTCTGCACTGCACTGCTCTGCTCTGCTCTGCTCTGCTGTTCTCTGCTCTGCACTGCTCTGCTCTGCTCTTCTCTGCTCTGCTCTTCTCTGCTCTGCACTTATCTGCTCTGCTATGCTCTGCTCTTCTCTGCTCTTCTCTGTTCTTCTCTGCTCTGCACTCCTATGCTCTGCTCTTCTCAGCTCTTCTCTGACCTTCCCTGCTCTTCTCTTCTCTTCTCTGCCCTGCTCTGCTCTGTTCTGCTCTTCTCTGCTCTGCTCTGCTCTTCTCTGCTCTGCTCTGTTCTTCTTTGCTCTGCTCTTCTCTGCTCTGCACTGTTCTCTGCTCTACTCTGCTCTGCTCTTCTCTGCTCTGCCCTTTTCTGCTCTGCTCTGCTCTTCTCTGATCTGCTCGGCCCTTCTCTGCTCTGCTCTTCTCTGACCTGCTCTGCTCTTCTCTGCTCTTCTCTGCACTGCTCTGCTCTGCTCTGCACTGCTCTGCTCTGCTCTTCTCTGCCCTGCGCTGCTCTGTTCTGCTTTTCTCTGCTCTTCTCTGCTCTGCTCTTCTCTGCTCTTCTCTGCTCTGCACTGTTCTTCTTTGCTCTGTTCTGCTCTGCTCTGCTCTACTCTGCTCTGCTCTGCTCTGCTCTTCTCTGCTCTTCTCTGCTCTGCTCTCCTCTGCTCTGCACTTCTCTGCTCTGCTCTGCTGTGCTCTTCTCTGTTCTTCTCTGCTCCGCTCTTCTGTGCTCTTCTCTGCTCTGATCTGTCTGCTCTTCTCTCCTCTTCTCTCCTCTGCTCTTCTCTGCTTTGCTCTGCTCTTCTCCGCTCTTCTCTGCTCATCTCTGCTCTTCTCTGCTCTTCTCTGCTCTGCTCTTCTCTGCTCTTCTCTGCTCTGCTCTGCTCGTCTCTGCTCTTCTCTGCTCTTCTCTGCTCTGCTCTTCTCTGCTCTGCACTTCTCTGCCCTGCTCTGCTATGCTCTGATCTGCTCTGCTCTGCTCTGATCTGTTCTGCTCTTGTCCGCTCTTCTCTGCTCTGTTCTGCTCTGCTCTGCTCTGCTCTTCACTTCTTCGCTCTTCTCTGCTCCGCACTCCTCTGCTCTGCACTTCTCTGCTCTTCTCTGCTCTTCTCTGCTCTTCACTGCTCTTCCCTGCTCTTCTCTGCTCTTCTCTGCTCAGCTCTGCAATGCTCTCCTCTGCTTTCCTCTGCTCTTCTCTGCACTTATATGCACTTCTTTGCTCTGGTCTGCTCTGCTCTGCTCTTCTCTGCTCCATTCTGCTCTGCTCTGCTCTTCTCTGCTGTTCTCTGCTGTTCTCTGCTCTGCTCTGCTCTTCTCTGCTCTTCTCTGACCTTCTCTGCTCTGCTCTCCTCTGCTCTTGTCTGCTCTGCTCTGTACTGCTCTGCTCTTCCCTGCTCCGCTCTGCTCTCCCCATCTCAGCTCTTCTCTGCTCTTCTCTGCTCTTCTCTGCCCTGCTCTGCTCTACTCTGCTCTGCTCTGATCTGCTCTCCTCTCCTCTGCTCTGCTCTGCTCTGCTCTTCTCTGCTCTTCTCTGCTCTTCCCTGCTCTGCACTGCTCTGCACTGCACTGCTCTGCTCTGCTCTGCTCTTCTCTGCTCTGCTGTTCTCTGCTCTGCACTGCTCTGCTCTGCTCTTCTCTGCTCTGCTCTTCTCTGCTCTGCACTTATCTGCTCTGCTATGCTCTGCTCTTCTCTGCTCTTCTCTGTTCTTCTCTGCTCTGCACTCCTATGCTCTGCTCTTCTCAGCTCTTCTCTGACCTTCCCTGCTCTTCTCTTCTCTTCTCTGCCCTGCTCTGCTCTGTTCTGCTCTTCTCTGCTCTGCTCTGCTCTTCTCTGCTCTGCTCTGTTCTTCTTTGCTCTGCTCTTCTCTGCTCTGCACTGTTCTCTGCTCTACTCTGCTCTGCTCTTCTCTGCTCTGCCCTTTTCTGCTCTGCTCTGCTCTTCTCTGATCTGCTCGGCCCTTCTCTGCTCTGCTCTTCTCTGACCTGCTCTGCTCTTCTCTGCTCTTCTCTGCCCTGCTCTGCTCTGCTCTGCACTGCTCTGCTCTGCTCTTCTCTGCCCTGCGCTGCTCTGTTCTGCTTTTCTCTGCTCTTCTCTGCTCTGCTCTTCTCTGCTCTTCTCTGCTCTGCACTGTTCTTCTTTGCTCTGTTCTGCTCTGCTCTGCTCTACTCTGCTCTGCTCTGCTCTGCTCTTCTCTGCTCTGCTCTCCTCTGCTCTGCACTTCTCTGCTCTGCTCTGCTGTGCTCTTCTCTGTTCTTCTCTGCTCCGCTCTTCTCTGCTCTTCTCTGCTCTGATCTGTCTGCTCTTCTCTCCTCTTCTCTCCTCTGCTCTTCTCTGCTTTGCTCTGCTCTTCTCCGCTCTTCTCTGCTCATCTCTGCTCTTCTCTGCCCTGCTCTTCTCTGCTCTGCTCTTCTCTGCTTTGCTCTGCTCTTCTCCGCTCTTCTCTGCTCATCTCTGCTCTTCTCTGCTCTTCTCTGCTCTGCTCTGCTCTTCTCTGCTCTTCTCTGCTCTGCTCTGCTCGTCTCTGCTCTGCTCTGCTCTGCTCTTCTCTGCTCTTCTCTGCCCTGCTCTGCTCTGCTCTTCTCTTCTCTGCTCTTCTCTGCTCTGCTATGCTCTTCTCTGCCCTGCTCTTCTCTGCTCTGCTCTTCTCTGCTCTGCTCTGCTCTGCTCTGCTCGTCTCTGCTCTGCTCTTCTCTGCTCTGCTCTTCTCTGCTCTTCTCTGCTCTTCTCTGCTCTTCTCTGCTCTTCTCTGCTCTGCTCTTCTCTGCTCTGCTCTGCTCTGCTCTGCTCTGCTCGTCTCCGCTCTTCTCTGCTCATCTCTGCTCTTCTCTGCTCTTCTCTGCTCTGCTCTGCTCTGCTCTGCTCTGCTCGTCTCTGCTCTTCTCTGCTCTGCTATGCTCTGCTCTGCTCTGCTCTGCACTGCTCTGCTCTGCTCTTCTCTGCTCTGCTCTTCTCTGCCCTGCGCTGCTCTGCTCTGCTTTTCTCTGCTCTTCTCTGCTCTTCTCTGCTCTGCTCTTCTCTGCTCTTCTCTGCTCTTCTCTGCTCTTCTCTGCTCTGCACTGTTCTTCTTTGCTCTGTTCTGCTCTGCTCTGCTCTACTCTGCTCTGCTCTGCTCTGCTCTTCTCTGCTCTGCTCTTCTCTGCTCTGATCTGCTCTTCTATGCTCTTCAGTGGTCTGCTCTTCTCTGCTCATCTCTGCTCTTCTCTGCTCTTCTCTGCTCTGCACTTCTCTGCTCTGCTCTGCTCTGCTCTTCTCTGCTCTGCTCTTCTCTGTTCTTCTCTGCTCTGCACTCCTATGCTCTGCTCTTCCCTGCTCTTCTCTGACCTTCCCTGCTCTGCTCTTCTCTTCTCTGCCCTGCTCTGCTCTCTTCTGCTCTTCTCTGCTCTGCACTGCTCTGCCCTGCTCTTCTCTTCTCTGCTCTGCTCTGTTCTTCTCTGCTCTGCTCTGCTCTTCTCTGCTCTGTTCTTCTTTGCTCTGCACTGTTCTCTGCTCTACTCTGCTCTGCTCTTCTCTGCTCTGCTCTGCTCTGCCCTTTTCTGCTCTGCTCTGCTCTTCTCTGATCTGCTCGGCCCTTCTCTGCTCTGCTCTTCTCTGACCTGCTCTGCTCTTCTCTGCTCTTCTCTGCACTGCTCTGCTCTGCTCTGCACTGCTCTGCTCTGCTCTTCTCTGCCCTGCGCTGCTCTGTTCTGCTTTTCTCTGCTCTTCTCTGCCCTGCTCTTCTCTGCTCTTCTCTGCTCTTCTCTGCTCTGCACTGTTCTTCTTTGCTCTGTTCTGCTCTGCTCTGCTCTACTCTGCTCTGCTCTGCTCTGCTCTTCTCTGCTCTGCTCTCCTCTGCTCTGCACTTCTCTGCTCTGCTCTGCTGTGCTCTTCTCTGTTCTTCTCTGCTCCGCTCTTCTCTGCTCTTCTCTGCTCTGATCTGTCTGCTCTTCTCTCCTCTTCTCTCCTCTGCTCTTCTCTGCTTTGCTCTGCTCTTCTCCGCTCTTCTCTGCTCATCTCTGCTCTTCTCTGCTCTTCTCTGCTCTGCTCTTCTCTGCTCTTCTCTGCTCGGCTCTGCTCGTCTCTGCTCTTCTCTGCTCTTCTCTGCTCTTCTCTGCCCTGCTCTTCTCTGCTCTGCTCTTCTCTGCTTTGCTCTGCTCTTCTCCGCTCTTCTCTGCTCATCTCTGCTCTTCTCTGCTCTTCTCTGCTCTGCTCTTCTCTGCTCTTCTCTGCTCTTCTCTGCTCAGCTCTGCAATGCTCTCCTCTGCTTTCCTCTGCTCTTCTCTGCACTTATATGCACTTCTTTGCTCTGGTCTGCTCTGCTCTGCTCTTCTCTGCTCCATTCTGCTCTGCTCTCCTCTTCTCTGCTGTTCTCTGCTCTTCTCTGCTCTGCTCTGCTCTTCTCTGACCTTCTCTGCTCTGCTCTCCTCTGCTCTTGTCTGCTCTGCTCTGTACTGCTCTGCTCTTCCCTGCTCCGCTCTGCTCTCCCCTTCTCAGCTCTTCTCTGCTCTTCTCTGCTCTTCTCTGCCCTGCTCTGCTCTACTCTGCTCTGCTCTGATCTGCTCTCCTCTCCTCTGCTCTGCTCTTCTCTGCTCTTCTCTGCTGTTCCCTGCTCTTCCCTGCTCTGCACTGCACTGCTCTGCTCTGCTCTGCTCTGCTCTTCTCTGCTCTGCTGTTCTCTGCTCTGCACTGCTCTGCTCTGCTCTTCTCTGCTCTGCTCTTCTCTGCTCTGCACTTATCTGCTCTGCTATGCTCTGCTCTTCTCTGCTCTTCTCTGTTCTTCTCTGCTCTGCACTCCTATGCTCTGCTCTTCTCAGCTCTCTCTGACCTTCCCTGCTCTTCTCTTCTCTTCTCTGCCCTGCTCTGCTCTGTTCTGCTCTTCTCTGCTCTGCTCTGCTCTTCTCTGCTCTGCTCTGTTCTTCTTTGCTCTGCTCTTCTCTGCTCTGCACTGTTCTCTGCTCTACTCTGCTCTGCTCTTCTCTGCTCTGCCCTTTTCTGCTCTGCTCTGCTCTTCTCTGATCTGCTCGGCCCTTCTCTGCTCTGCTCTTCTCTGACCTGCTCTGCTCTTCTCTGCTCTTCTCTGCACTGCTCTGCTCTGCTCTGCACTGCTCTGCTCTGCTCTTCTCTGCCCTGCGCTGCTCTGTTCTGCTTTTCTCTGCTCTTCTCTGCTCTGCTCTTCTCTGCTCTTCTCTGCTCTGCACTGTTCTTCTTTGCTCTGTTCTGCTCTGCTCTGCTCTACTCTGCTCTGCTCTGCTCTGCTCTTCTCTGCACTTATATGCACTTCTTTGCTCTGGTCTGCTCTGCTCTGCTCTTCTCTGCTCCATTCTGCTCTGCTCTGCTCTTCTCTGCTGTTCTCTGCTCTTCTCTGCTCTGTTCTGCTCTTCTCTGCTCTTCTCTGACCTTCTCTGCTCTGCTCTCCTCTGCTCTTGTCTGCTCTGCTCTGTACTGCTCTGCTCTTCCCTGCTCCGCTCTGCTCTCCCCTTCTCAGCTCTTCTCTGCTCTTCTCTGCTCTTCTCTGCTCTTCTCTGCTCTTCTCTGCCCTGCTCTGCTCTACTCTGCTCTGCTCTGATCTGCTCTCCTCTCCTCTGCTCTGCTCTGCTCTGCTCTTCTCTGCTCTTCTCTGCTCTTCCCTGCTCTGCACTGCTCTGCACTGCACTGCTCTGCTCTGCTCTGCTCTTCTCTGCTCTGCTGTTCTCTGCTCTGCACTGCTCTGCTCTGCTCTTCTCTGCTCTGCACTTATCTGCTCTGCACTTATCTGCTCTGCTATGCTCTGCTCTTCTCTGCTCTTCTCTGTTCTTCTCTGCTCTGCACTCCTATGCTCTGCTCTTCTCAGCTCTTCTATGACCTTCCCTGCTCTTCTCTTCTCTTCTCTGCCCTGCTCTGCTCTGTTCTGCTCTTCTCTGCTCTGCTCTGCTCTTCTCTGCTCTGCTCTGTTCTTCTTTGCTCTGCTCTTCTCTGCTCTGCACTGTTCTCTGCTCTACTCTGCTCTGCTCTTCTCTGCTCTGCCCTTTTCTGCTCTGCTCTGCTCTTCTCTGATCTGCTCGGCCCTTCTCTGCTCTGCTCTTCTCTGACCTGCTCTGCTCTTCTCTGCTCTTCTCTGTACTGCTCTGCTCTGCTCTGCACTGCTCTGCTCTGCTCTTCTCTGCCCTGCGCTGCTCTGTTCTGCTTTTCTCTGCTCTTCTCTGCTCTGCTCTTCTCTGCTCTTCTCTGCTCTGCACTGTTCTTCTTTGCTCTGTTCTGCTCTGCTCTGCTCTACTCTGCTCTGCTCTGCTCTGCTCTTCTCTGCTCTTCTCTGCTCTGCTCTCCTCTGCTCTGCACTTCTCTGCTCTGCTCTGCTGTGCTCTTCTCTGTTCTTCTCTGCTCCGCTCTTCTCTGCTCTTCTCTGCTCTGATCTGTCTGCTCTTCTCTCCTCTTCTCTCCTCTGCTCTTCTCTGCTTTGCTCTGCTCTTCTCCGCTCTTCTCTGCTCATCTCTGCTCTTCTCTGCCCTGCTCTTCTCTGCTCTGCTCTTCTCTGCTTTGCTCTGCTCTTCTCCGCTCTTCTCTGCTCATCTCTGCTCTTCTCTGCTCTTCTCTGCTCTGCTCTGCTCTTCTCTGCTCTTCTCTGCTCTGCTCTGCTCGTCTCTGCTCTGCTCTGCTCTGCTCTTCTCTGCCCTGCTCTGCTCTGCTCTGCTCTTCTCTTCTCTGCTCTTCTCTGCTCTGCTATGCTCTTCTCTGCTCTTCTCTGCCCTGCTCTTCTCTGCTCTGCTCTTCTCTGCTCTGCTCTGCTCTGCTCTTCTCTGCTCTGCTCTTCTCTGCTCTTCTCTGCTCTTCTCTGCTCTTCTCTGCTCTTCTCTGCTCTTCTCTGCTCTGCTCTTCTCTGCTCTGCTCTGCTCTGCTCTGCTCTGCTTGTCTCCGCTCTTCTCTGCTCATCTCTGCTCTTCTCTGCTCTTCTCTGCTCTGCTCTGCTCTGCTCTGCTCTGCTCGTCTCTGCTCTTCTCTGCTCTGCTATGCTCTGCTCTGCTCTGCTCTGCACTGCTCTGCTCTGCTCTTCTCTGCTCTGCTCTTCTCTGCCCTGCGCTGCTCTGCTCTGCTTTTCTCTGCTCTTCTCTGCTCTTCTCTGCTCTGCTCTTCTCTGCTCTTCTCTGCTCTTCTCTGCTCTGCACTGTTCTTCTTTGCTCTGTTCTGCTCTGCTCTGCTCTACTCTGCTCTGCTCTGCTCTGCTCTTCTCTGCTCTGCTCTTCTCTGCTCTGCTCTTCTCTGCTCTGCACTTCTCTGCTCTGCTCTGCTCTGCTCTTCTCTGCTCTGCTCTTCTCTGTTCTTCTCTGCTCTGCACTTCTATGCTCTGCTCTTCCCTGCTCTTCTCTGACCTTCCCTGCTCTGCTCTTCTCTTCTCTGCCCTGCTCTGCTCTCTTCTGCTCTTCTCTGCTCTGCACTGCTCTGCCCTGCTCTTCTCTTCTCTGCTCTTCAGTGTTCTGCTCTGTTCTGGTCTGCTCTTCTCTTCTCTGCTCTGCTCTTCTCTGCTCTGCTTTTCTCTGCCCTGCGCTCGTCTGATCTGCTTTTCTCTGCTCTTCACTGCTCTGCTCTGCTCTTCTCTGCTCTGCTCTTCCCCGCTCTTTTCTTCTCTGCACTCCCCTGCTGTGCTCTACCCTGCTCTTCTCTGCTCTGCACTGCCCTGCTCTGCTCTGCTCTTCTCTGCTCTGCTCTTCTCTGCTCTCCTCTTCTGTGATCTGCACTGCTCTGATCTGCTCTTCTCTGCTCTGCTCTTCTCTGCTCTGCTCTGCTCTGCTTTTCTCTGCTGTTCTCTGCTCTGCTCTGCTCTACTCTGCTCTTTTCTTCTCTGCTATGCTCTGCTCTGCCCCTTTCTGCTCTGCTCGTCTCTGCTCTGCTCGGCCCTACTCTTCTCTGCTCTGCTATTCACTGCTCTGCTCTGCTCTTCTCTTCTGTGCTCTTCAGTGGTCTGCTCTGCTCTGGCCTGCTCTTCTCTACTCTGCACTTCTCTTCTCTGCTCTTCTCTGCTCTTCTCTGCTCGGCTCTTCTCTGCCCTGCTCTGCTCTTCTCTGCTATGCGCTGCTCTTCTCTGCTCTGCTCTTCTCTGCTCTTCTCTGCTCCACTGTCCTCTTCTCTACTCTTCTCTGCGCTTCTCTGCTCTTCTCTGCTCTTCTCTGCTCTTCTCTGCTCTTCTCAGCTATTCTCTGCTCTTCTGTGCTCTTCTGTGCTCTTCTCTGCTCTTCTCTGCTCTTCTGTGCACTTCTCAACTCTTCTCAGCTCTTCTCTGCTCTTCTCTGCTCTTCTCTGCCCTGCTCTGCTCTACTCTGCTCTGCTCTGATCTGCTCCCCTCTCCTCTGCTCTGCTCTGCTCTTCTCTGCTCTTCTCTGCTCTGCTCTTCTCTGCTCTTCCCTGCTCTGCACTGCTCTGCTCTGCTCTGCTCTGCTCTGCTCTGCATTTCTCTGCTCTGCTGTTCTCTGCTCTGCCCTGCTCTGCTCTGCTCTTCTATTCTCTGCTCTGTTCTTCTTTGCTCTGCTCTGCTCTTCTCTGCTCTGCTCTTCTCTGCTCTGCTCTGCTGTGCCCTTTTCTGCTCTGCTCTTCTCTGATCTGCACGGCCCTTCTCTGCTCTGCTCTGCTCTGACCTGCTCTGCACTTCTCTGCTCTTCTCTGCACTGCTCTGCTCTGCTCTGCACTGCTCTGCTCTGCTCTTCTCTGCTCTTCTCTGCTCCGCTCTGCTCTGCTCTGCTCTTCTCTTCTCTGCTCTTCTCTGCTCTGCACTGTTCTTCTTTGCTCTGCTCTGCTCTGCACTGCTCTGCTCTGCTCTGCTCTTCTCTGCTCTTCTCTTCTCTGCTCTGCACTGCTCTGCTCTGCTCTTCCCTGCTCTGCTCTTCTCTGCTCCGCTCTGCACTGCTCTTCTCTGCTCTGCTCTGCTCTGCTCTGCTTTTCTCTGCTGTTCTCTGCTCTGCACTGCTCTGCTCTGCTCTTCTCTGCCCTGCGCTGCTCTCCTCTGCTTTTCTCTGCTCTTCTCTGCTCTTCTCTGCTCTTCTCTGCTCTGCTCTTCTCTTCTCTGCTCTGCTCTTCTCTTCTCTGCTCTTCTCTGCTCTGCACTGTTCTTCTTTGCTCTGTTCTGCTCTGCTCTGCTCTACTCTGCTCTGCTCTGCTCTGCACTTCTCTGCTCTGCTCTGCTCTACTCCGCTCTTTTCTTCTCTGCACTCCTCTGCTCTGCTCCTCTGCTCTTCTCTGCCCTTCTCTGGTCTGCTCTTCTCTTATCTGCCCTGCTCTGCTCTGTTCTGCTCTTCTCTGCACTGCTCTGCCCTTCTCTGCTCTTCTCTGCTCTGCTCTGCACTGCTCTGCTCTGCTCTGCTCTTCTCTGCTCTTCAGTGGTCTGCTCTGCTCTTCTCTGCTCTGATCTGCACTTCTATGCTCTTCAGTGGTCTGCTCTTCTCTGCTCTGCTCTGCTCTTCTCTGCTCTGCACTTCTCTTCTCTGCTCTTCTCTGCTCTGCTCTTCTCTGCCCCGCTCTGCTCTGCTCTTCTCAGCCCTGCTCTGCTCTACTCTGCTCTGATCTGATCTGCTCTCCTCTCCTCTGCTATGCTCTTCTCTGCTCTTCTCTGACCTTCCCTGCTCTGCTCTTCTCTTCTCTGCCCTGCTCTGCTCTGTTCTGCTCTTCTCTGCTCTGCTCTGCTCTTCTCTGCTCCCCTGTCCTCTTCTCTACTCTTCTCTGCTCTTCTCTGCTCTTCTCTGCTCTGCTCTGCTCTACTCCGCTCTTTTCTTCTCTGCACTCCTCTGCTCTGGTCCTCTGCTCTTCTCTGCCCTTCTCTGGTCTGCTCTTCTCATATCTGCCCTGCTCTGCTCTCTTCTGCTCTTCTATGCTCTGCTCTGCCCTTCTCTGCTCTTCTCTGCTCTGCTCTGAACTGCTCTTCTCCGCTCTTCTCTGCTCATCTCTGCTCTTCTCTGCTCTTCTCTGCTCTGCACTTCTCTGCTCTGCTCTGCTCTGTTCTTCTCTGCTCTGCTCTTCTCTGTTCTTCTCTGCTCTGCACTCCTATGCTCTGCTCTTCCCTGCTCTTCTCTGACCTTCCCTGCTCTGCTCTTCTCTTCTCTGCCCTGCTCTGCTCTCTTCTGCTCTTCTCTGCTCTGCACTGCTCTGCCCTGCTCTTCTCTTCTCTGCTCTGCTCTGTTCTTCTCTGCTCTGCTCTGCTCTTCTCTGCTCTGCTCTGTTCTTCTTTGCTCTGCTCTTCTCTGCTCTGCACTGTTCTCTGCTCTACTCTGCTCTGCTCTTCTCTGCTCTGCTCTGCTCTGCCCTTTTCTGCTCTGCTCTGCTCTTCTCTGCTCTTCTCTGCACTGCTCTGCTCTGCTCTGCACTGCTCTGCTCTGCTCTTCTCTGCCCTGCGCTGCTCTGTTCTGCTTTTCTCTGCTCTTCTCTGCCCTGCTCTTCTCTGCTCTTCTCTGCTCTTCTCTGCTCTGCACTGTTCTTCTTTGCTCTGTTCTGCTCTGCTCTGCCCTACTCTGCTCTGCTCTGCTCTGCTCTTCTCTGCTCTGCTCTCCTCTGCTCTGCACTTCTCTGCTCTTCTCTGCTTTGCTCTGCTCTTCTCCGCTCTTCTCCGCTCTTCTCTGCCCATCTCTGCTCTTCTCTGCTCTTCTCTGCTCTGCTCTTCTCTGCTCTTCTCTGCTCTGCTCTGCTCGTCTCTGCTCTTCTCTGCTCTTCTCTGCCCTGCTCTTCTCTGCTCTGCTCTTCTCTGCTTTGCTCTGCTCTTCTCCGCTCTTCTCTGCTCATCTCTGCTCTTCTCTGCTCTTCTCTGCTCTGCTCTTCTCTGCTCTTCTCTGCTCTTCTCTGCTCAGCTCTGCAATGCTCTCCTCTGCTTTCCTCTGCTCTTCTCTGCACTTATATGCACTTCTTTGCTCTGGTCTGCTCTGCTCTGCTCTTCTCTGCTCCATTCTGCTCTGCTCTCCTCTTCTCTGCTGTTCTCTGCTCTTCTCTGCTCTGCTCTGCTCTTCTCTGACCTTCTCTGCTCTGCTCTCCTCTGCTCTTGTCTGCTCTGCTCTGTACTGCTCTGCTCTTCCCTGCTCCGCTCTGCTCTCCCCTTCTCAGCTCTTCTCTGCTCTTCTCTGCTCTTCTCTGCTCTTCTCTGCCCTGCTCTGCTCTACTCTGCTCTGCTCTGATCTGCTCTCCTCTCCTCTGCTCTGCTCTGCTCTGCTCTTCTCTGCTCTTCTCTGCTCTTCCCTGCTCTGCACTGCACTGCTCTGCTCTGCTCTGCTCTTCTCTGCTCTGCTGTTCTCTGCTCTGCACTGCTCTGCTCTGCTCTTCTCTGCTCTGCTCTTCTCTGCTCTGCACTTATCTGCTCTGCTATGCTCTGCTCTTCTCTGCTCTTCTCTGTTCTTCTCTGCTCTGCACTCCTATGCTCTGCTCTTCTCAGCTCTTCTCTGACCTTCCCTGCTCTTCTCTTCTCTTCTCTGCCCTGCTCTGCTCTGTTCTGCTCTTCTCTGCTCTGCTCTGCTCTTCTCTGCTCTGCTCTGTTCTTCTTTGCTCTGCTCTTCTCTGCTCTGCACTGTTCTCTGCTCTACTCTGCTCTGCTCTTCTCTGCTCTGCCCTTTTCTGCTCTGCTCTGCTCTTCTCTGATCTGCTCGGCCCTTCTCTGCTCTGCTCTTCTCTGACCTGCTCTGCTCTTCTCTGCTCTTCTCTGCCCTGCTCTTCTCTTCTCTGCTCTTCTCTGCTCTGCTATGCTCTTCTCTGCTCTTCTCTGCCCTGCTCTTCTCTGCTCTGCTCTTCTCTGCTCTGCTCTGCTCTGCTCTGCTCGTCTCTGCTCTGCTCTTCTCTGCTCTGCTCTTCTCTGCTCTTCTCTGCTCTTCTCTGCTCTTCTCTGCTCTTCTCTGCTCTTCTCTTCTCTGCTCTGCTCTGCTCTGCTCTGCTCTGCTCGTCTCCGCTCTTCTCTGCTCATCTCTGCTCATCTCTGCTCTTCTCTGCTCTGCTCTGCTCTGCTCTGCTCTGCTCTGCTCTGCTCGTCTCTGCTCTTCTCTGCTCTGCTATGCTCTGCTCTGCTATGCTCTGCACTGCTCTGCTCTGCTCTTCTCTGCTCTGCTCTTCTCTGCCCTGCGCTGCTCTGCTCTGCTTTTCTCTGCTCTTCTCTGCTCTTCTCTGCTCTGCTCCTCTCTGCTCTTCTCTGCTCTTCTCTGCTCTGCACTGTTCTTCTTTGCTCTGTTCTGCTCTGCTCTGCTCTACTCTGCTCTGCTCTGCTCTGCTCTTCTCTGCTCTGCTCTTCTCTGCTCTGCTCTGCTCTTCTCTGCTCTGCACTTCTCTGCTCTGCTCTGCTCTGCTCTTCTCTGCTCTGCTCTTCTCTGTTCTTCTCTGCTCTGCACTCCTATGCTCTGCTCTTCCCTGCTCTTCTCTGACCTTCCCTGCTCTGCTCTTCTCTTCTCTGCCCTGCTCTGCTCTCTTCTGCTCTTCTCTGCTCTGCACTGCTCTGCCCTGCTCTTCTCTTCTCTGCTCTTCAGTGGTCTGCTCTGTTCTGGTCTGCTCTTCTCTTCTCTGCTCTGCTCTTCTCTGCTCTGCTTTTCTCTGCCCTGCGCTCGTCTGATCTGCTTTTCTCTGCTCTTCACTGCTCTGCTCTGCTCTTCCCTGCTCTGCTCTTCCCCGCTCTTTTCTTCTCTGCACTCCTCTGCTGTGCTCTACCCTGCTCTTCTCTGCTCTGCACTGCTCTGCTCTGCTCTGCTCTTCTCTGCTCTCCTCTTCTGTGATCTGCACTGCTCTGATCTGCTCTTCTCTGCTCTGCTCTTCTCTGCTCTGCTCTGCTCTGCATTTCTCTGCTCTCCTCTTCTGTGATCTGCACTGCTCTGATCTGCTCTTCTCTGCTCTGCTCTTCTCTGCTCTGCTCTGCTCTGCTTTTCTCTGCTGTTCTCTGCTCTGCTCTGCTCTACTCTGCTCTTTTCTTCTCTGCTATGCTCTGCTCTGCCCCTTTCTGCTCTGCTCGTCTCTGCTCTGCTCGGCCCTACTCTTCTCTGCTCTGCTATTCACTGCCCTGCTCTGCTCTTCTCTTCTGTGCTCTTCAGTGGTCTGCTCTGCTCTGGCCTGCTCTTCTCTACTCTGCACTTCTCTTCTCTGCTCTTCTCTGCTCTTCTCTGCCCTGCTCTGCTCTTCTCTGCTATGCGCTGCTCTTCTCTGCTCTGCTCTTCTCTGCTCTTCTCTGCTCCACTGTCCTCTTCTCTACTCTTCTCTGCGCTTCTCTGCTCTTCTCTGCTCTTCTCTGCTCTTCTCTGCTCTTCTCTGCTCTTCTCAGCTATTCTCTGCTCTTCTGTGCTCTTCTGTGCTCTTCTCTGCTCTTCTCTGCTGTTCTGTGCACTTCTCAACTCTTCTCAGCTCTTCTCTGCTCTTCTCTGCTCTTCTCTGCCCTGCTCTGCTCTACTCTGCTCTGCTCTGATCTGCTCCCCTCTCCTCTGCTCTGCTCTGCTCTGCTCTTCTCTGCTCTTCTCTGCTCTGCTCTTCTCTGCTCTTCCCTGCTCTGCACTGCTCTGCTCTGCTCTGCTCTGCTCTGCATTTCTCTGCTCTGCTGTTCTCTGCTCTGCTCTGCTCTGCTCTGCTCTTCTATTCTCTGCTCTGCTCTGTTCTTCTTTGCTCTGCTCTGCTCTTCTCTGCTCTGCTCTTCTCTGCTCTGCTCTGCTCTGCCCTTTTCTGCTCTGCTCTTCTCTGATCTGCACGGCCCTTCTCTGCTCTGCTCTGCTCTGACCTGCTCTGCACTTCTCTGCTCTTCTCTGCACTGCTCTGCTCTGCTCTGCACTGCTCTGCTCTGCTCTTCTCTGCTCTGCTCTTCTCTGCTCCGCTCTGCTCTGCTCTTCTCTTCTCTGCTCTTCTCTGCTCTGCACTGTTCTTCTTTGCTCTGCTCTGCTCTGCACTGCTCTGCTCTGCTCTGCTCTTCTCTGCTCTTCTCTGCTCTTCTCTTCTCTGCTCTGCACTGCTCTGCTCTGCTCTTCCCTGCTCTGCTCTTCTCTGCTCCGCTCTGCACTGCTCTTCTCTGCTCTGCTCTGCTCTGCTCTGCTTTTCTCTGCTGTTCTCTGCTCTGCACTGCTCTGCTCTGCTCTTCTCTGCCCTGCACTGCTCTCCTCTGCTTTTCTCTGCTCTTCTCTGCTCTTCTCTGCTCTGCTCTTCTCTTCTCTGCTCTGCTCTTCTCTTCTCTGCTCTTCTCTGCTCTGCACTGTTCTTCTTTGCTCTGTTCTGCTCTGCTCTGCTCTACTCTGCTCTGCTCTGCTCTGCACTTCTCTGCTCTGCTCTGCTCTACTCCGCTCTTTTCTTCTCTGCACTCCTCTGCTCTGCTCCTCTGCTCTTCTCTGCCCTTCTCTGGTCTGCTCTTCTCTTATCTGCCCTGCTCTGCTCTGTTCTGCTCTTCTCTGCACTGCTCTGCCCTTCTCTGCTCTTCTCTGCTCTGCTCTGCACTGCTCTGCTCTGCTCTGCTCTGCTCTGCTCATCTCTGCTCTTCTCTGCTCTTCTCTGCTCTGCTCTTCTCTGCTCTTCTCTGCTCTTCTCTGCTCGTCTCTGCTCTTCTCTGCTCTTCTCTGCCCTGCTCTACTCTGCTCTGCTCTTCTCTGCTTTGCTCTGCTCTTCTCCGCTCTTCTCTGCTCATCTCTGCTCTTCTCTGCTCTTCTCTGCTCTGCTCTTCTCTGCTCTTCTCTGCTCTTCTCTGCTCAGCTCTGCAATGCTCTCCTCTGCTTTCCTCTGCTCTTCTCTGCACTTATATGCACTTCTTTGCTCTGGTCTGCTCTGCTCTGCTCTTCTCTGCTCCATTCTGCTCTGCTCTCCTCTTCTCTGCTGTTCTCTGCTCTTCTCTGCTCTGCTCTGCTCTTCTCTGACCTTCTCTGCTCTGCTCTCCTCTGCTCTTGTCTGCTCTGCTCTGTACTGCTCTGCTCTTCCCTGCTCCGCTCTGCTCTCCCCTTCTCAGCTCTTCTCTGCTCTTCTCTGCTCTTCTCTGCTCTTCTCTGCCCTGCTCTGCTCTACTCTGCTCTGCTCTGATCTGCTCTCCTCTCCTCTGCTCTGCTCTGCTCTGCTCTTCTCTGCTCTTCTCTGCTCTTCTCTGCTCTTCTCTGCTCTTCTCTGCTCTTCCCTGCTCTGCACTGCACTGCTCTGCTCTGCTCTGCTCTTCTCTGCTCTGCTGTTCTCTGCTCTGCACTGCTCTGCTCTGCTCTTCTCTGCTCTGCTCTTCTCTGCTCTGCACTTATCTGCTCTGCTATGCTCTGCTCTTCTCTGCTCTTCTCTGTTCTTCTCTGCTCTGCACTCCTATGCTCTGCTCTTCTCAGCTCTTCTCTGACCTTCCCTGCTCTTCTCTTCTCTTCTCTGCCCTGCTCTGCTCTGTTCTGCTCTTCTCTGCTCTGCTCTGCTCTTCTCTGCTCTGCTCTGTTCTTCTTTGCTCTGCTCTTCTCTGCTCTGCACTGTTCTCTGCTCTACTCTGCTCTGCTCTTCTCTGCTCTGCCCTTTTCTGCTCTGCTCTGCTCTTCTCTGATCTGCTCGGCCCTTCTCTGCTCTGCTCTTCTCTGACCTGCTCTGCTCTTCTCTGCTCTTCTCTGCACTGCTCTGCTCTGCTCTGCACTGCTCTGCTCTGCTCTTCTCTGCCCTGCGCTGCTCTGTTCTGCTTTTCTCTGCTCTTCTCTGCTCTGCTCTTCTCTGCTCTTCTCTGCTCTGCACTGTTCTTCTTTGCTCTACTCTGCTCTGCTCTGCTCTGCTCTTCTCTGCTCTTCTCTGCTCTGCTCTCCTCTGCTCTGCACTTCTCTGCTCTGCTCTGCTGTGCTCTTCTCTGTTCTTCTCTGCTCCGCTCTTCTCTGCTCTTCTCTGCTCTGATCTGTCTGCTCTTCTCTCCTCTTCTCTCCTCTGCTCTTCTCTGCTTTGCTCTGCTCTTCTCCGCTCTTCTCTGCTCATCTCTGCTCTTCTCTGCTCTTCTCTGCTCTTCTCTGCTCTGCTCTTCTCTGCTCTTCTCTGCTCTGCTCTGCTCGTCTCTGCTCTTCTCTGCTCTTCTCTGCCCTGCTCTTCTCTGCTCTGCTCTTCTCTGCTTTGCTCTGCTCTTCTCCGCTCTTCTCTGCTCATCTCTGCTCTTCTCTGCTCTTCTCTGCTCTGCTCTTCTCTGCTCTTCTCTGCTCTGCTCTGCTCGTCTCTGCTCTGCTCTGCTCTGCTCTTCTCTGCCCTGCTCTGCTCTGCTCTGCTCTTCTCTTCTCTGCTCTTCTCTGCTCTGCTATGCTCTTCTCTGCTCTTCTCTGCCCTGCTCTTCTCTGCTCTGCTCTTCTCTGCTCTGCTCTGCTCTGCTCTGCTCGTCTCTGCTCTGCTCTTCTCTGCTCTGCTCTTCTCTGCTCTGCTCTTCTCTGCTCTTCTCTGCTCTTCTCTGCTCTTCTCTGCTCTTCTCTGCTCTTCTCTGCTCTGCTCTTCTCTGCTCTGCTCTGCTCTGCTCTGCTCTGCTCGTCTCCGCTCTTCTCTGCTCATCTCTGCTCTTCTCTGCTCTGCTCTGCTCTGCTCTGCTCTTCCCTGCTCTTCTCTGACCTTCCCTGCTCTGCTCTTCTCTTCTCTGCCCTGCTCTGCTCTCTTCTGCTCTTCTCTGCTCTGCACTGCTCTGCCCTGCTCTTCTCTTCTCTGCTCTTCAGTGGTCTGCTCTGTTCTGGTCTGCTCTTCTCTTCTCTGCTCTGCTCTTCTCTGCTCTGCTTTTCTCTGCCCTGCGCTCGTCTGATCTGCTTTTCTCTGCTCTTCACTGCTCTGCTCTGCTCTTCCCTGCTCTGCTCTTCCCCGCTCTTTTCTTCTCTGCACTCCTCTGCTGTGCTCTACCCTGCTCTTCTCTGCTCTGCACTGCTCTGCTCTGCTCTGCTCTTCTCTGCTCTCCTCTTCTGTGATCTGCACTGCTCTGATCTGCTCTTCTCTGCTCTGCTCTTCTCTGCTCTGCTCTGCTCTGCTTTTCTCTGCTGTTCTCTGCTCTGCTCTGCTCTACTCTGCTCTTTTCTTCTCTGCTATGCTCTGCTCTGCCCCTTTCTGCTCTGCTCGTCTCTGCTCTGCTCGGCCCTACTCTTCTCTGCTCTGCTATTCACTGCTCTGCTCTGCTCTTCTCTTCTGTGCTCTTCAGTGGTCTGCTCTGCTCTGGCCTGCTCTTCTCTACTCTGCACTTCTCTTCTCTGCTCTTCTCTGCTCTTCTCTGCTCGGCTCTTCTCTGCCCTGCTCTGCTCTTCTCTGCTATGCGCTGCTCTTCTCTGCTCTGCTCTTCTCTGCTCTTCTCTGCTCCACTGTCCTCTTCTCTACTCTTCTCTGCGCTTCTCTGCTCTTCTCTGCCCTTCTCTGCTCTTCTCTGCTCTTCTCAGCTATTCTCTGCTCTTCTGTGCTCTTCTGTGCTCTTCTCTGCTCTTCTCTGCTGTTCTGTGCACTTCTCAACTCTTCTCAGCTCTTCTCTGCTCTTCTCTGCTCTTCTCTGCCCTGCTCTGCTCTACTCTGCTCTGCTCTGATCTGCTCCCCTCTCCTCTGCTCTGCTCTGCTCTGCTCTTCTCTGCTCTTCTCTGCTCTGCTCTTCTCTGCTCTTCCCTGCTCTGCACTGCTCTGCTCTGCTCTGCTCTGCTCTGCTCTGCATTTCTCTGCTCTGCTGTTCTCTGCTCTGCTCTGCTCTGCTCTGCTCTTCTATTCTCTGCTCTGCTCTGTTCTTCTTTGCTCTGCTCTGCTCTTCTCTGCTCTGCTCTTCTCTGCTCTGCTCTGCTCTGCCCTTTTCTGCTCTGCTCTTCTCTGATCTGCACGGCCCTTCTCTGCTCTGCTCTGCTCTGACCTGCTCTGCACTTCTCTGCTCTTCTCTGCACTGCTCTGCTCTGCTCTGCACTGCTCTGCTCTGCTCTTCTCTGCTCTGCTCTTCTCTGCTCTTCCCTGCTCTGCACTGCTCTGCTCTGCTCTGCTCTGCTCTGCTCTGCATTTCTCTGCTCTGCTGTTCTCTGCTCTGCTCTGCTCTGCTCTGCTCTGCTCTTCTATTCTCTGCTCTGCTCTGTTCTTCTTTGCTCTGCTCTGCTCTTCTCTGCTCTGCTCTTCTCTGCTCTGCTCTTCTCTGCTCTGCTCTGCTCTGCCCTTTTCTGCTCTGCTCTTCTCTGATCTGCACGGCCCTTCTCTGCTCTGCTCTGCTCTGACCTGCTCTGCACTTCTCTGCTCTTCTCTGCACTGCTCTGCTCTGCTCTGCACTGCTCTGCTCTGCTCTTCTCTGCTCTGCTCTTCTCTGCTCCGCTCTGCTCTGCTCTTCTCTTCTCTGCTCTTCTCTGCTCTGCACTGTTCTTCTTTGCTCTGCTCTGCTCTGCACTGCTCTGCTCTGCTCTGCTCTTCTCTGCTCTTCTCTGCTCTTCTCTTCTCTGCTCTGCACTGCTCTGCTCTGCTCTTCCCTGCTCTGCTCTTCTCTGCTCCGCTCTGCACTGCTCTTCTCTGCTCTGCTCTGCTCTGCTCTGCTTTTCTCTGCTGTTCTCTGCTCTGCACTGCTCTGCTCTGCTCTTCTCTGCCCTGCACTGCTCTCCTCTGCTTTTCTCTGCTCTTCTCTGCTCTTCTCTGCTCTGCTCTTCTCTTCTCTGCTCTGCTCTTCTCTTCTCTGCTCTTCTCTGCTCTGCACTGTTCTTCTTTGCTCTGTTCTGCTCTGCTCTGCTCTACTCTGCTCTGCTCTGCTCTGCACTTCTCTGCTCTGCTCTGCTCTACTCCGCTCTTTTCTTCTCTGCACTCCTCTGCTCTGCTCCTCTGCTCTTCTCTGCCCTTCTCTGGTCTGCTCTTCTCTTATCTGCCCTGCTCTGCTCTGTTCTGCTCTTCTCTGCACTGCTCTGCCCTTCTCTGCTCTTCTCTGCTCTGCTCTGCACTGCTCTGCTCTGCTCTGCTCTGCTCTGCTCATCTCTGCTCTTCTCTGCTCTTCTCTGCTCTGCTCTTCTCTGCTCTTCTCTGCTCTTCTCTGCTCGTCTCTGCTCTTCTCTGCTCTTCTCTGCCCTGCTCTACTCTGCTCTGCTCTTCTCTGCTTTGCTCTGCTCTTCTCCGCTCTTCTCTGCTCATCTCTGCTCTTCTCTGCTCTTCTCTGCTCTGCTCTTCTCTGCTCTTCTCTGCTCTTCTCTGCTCAGCTCTGCAATGTTCTCCTCTGCTTTCCTCTGCTCTTCTCTGCTCTTCTCTGCACTTATATGCACTTCTTTGCTCTGGTCTGCTCTGCTCTGCTCTTCTCTGCTCCATTCTGCTCTGCTCTCCTCTTCTCTGCTGTTCTCTGCTCTTCTCTGCTCTGCTCTGCTCTTCTCTGACCTTCTCTGCTCTGCTCTCCTCTGCTCTTGTCTGCTCTGCTCTGTACTGCTCTGCTCTTCCCTGCTCCGCTCTGCTCTCCCCTTCTCAGCTCTTCTCTGCTCTTCTCTGCTCTTCTCTGCTCTTCTCTGCCCTGCTCTGCTCTACTCTGCTCTGCTCTGATCTGCTCTCCTCTCCTCTGCTCTGCTCTGCTCTGCTCTTCTCTGCTCTTCTCTGCTCTTCTCTGCTCTTCCCTGCTCTGCACTGCACTGCTCTGCTCTGCTCTGCTCTTCTCTGCTCTGCTGTTCTCTGCTCTGCACTGCTCTGCTCTGCTCTTCTCTGCTCTGCTCTTCTCTGCTCTGCACTTATCTGCTCTGCTATGCTCTGCTCTTCTCTGCTCTTCTCTGTTCTTCTCTGCTCTGCACTCCTATGCTCTGCTCTTCTCAGCTCTTCTCTGACCTTCCCTGCTCTTCTCTTCTCTTCTCTGCCCTGCTCTGCTCTGTTCTGCTCTTCTCTGCTCTGCTCTGCTCTTCTCTGCTCTGCTCTGTTCTTCTTTGCTCTGCTCTTCTCTGCTCTGCACTGTTCTCTGCTCTACTCTGCTCTGCTCTTCTCTGCTCTGCCCTTTTCTGCTCTGCTCTGCTCTTCTCTGATCTGCTCGGCCCTTCTCTGCTCTGCTCTTCTCTGACCTGCTCTGCTCTTCTCTGCTCTTCTCTGCACTGCTCTGCTCTGCTCTGCACTGCTCTGCTCTGCTCTTCTCTGCCCTGCGCTGCTCTGTTCTGCTTTTCTCTGCTCTTCTCTGCTCTGCTCTTCTCTGCTCTTCTCTGCTCTGCACTGTTCTTCTTTGCTCTACTCTGCTCTGCTCTGCTCTGCTCTTCTCTGCTCTTCTCTGCTCTGCTCTCCTCTGCTCTGCACTTCTCTGCTCTGCTCTGCTGTGCTCTTCTCTGTTCTTCTCTGCTCCGCTCTTCTCTGCTCTTCTCTGCTCTGATCTGTCTGCTCTTCTCTCCTCTTCTCTCCTCTGCTCTTCTCTGCTTTGCTCTGCTCTTCTCCGCTCTTCTCTGCTCATCTCTGCTCTTCTCTGCTCTTCTCTGCTCTTCTCTGCTCTGCTCTTCTCTGCTCTTCTCTGCTCTGCTCTGCTCGTCTCTGCTCTTCTCTGCTCTTCTCTGCCCTGCTCTTCTCTGCTCTGCTCTTCTCTGCTTTGCTCTGCTCTTCTCCGCTCTTCTCTGCTCATCTCTGCTCTTCTCTGCTCTTCTCTGCTCTGCTCTTCTCTGCTCTTCTCTGCTCTGCTCTGCTCGTCTCTGCTCTGCTCTGCTCTGCTCTTCTCTGCCCTGCTCTGCTCTGCTCTGCTCTTCTCTTCTCTGCTCTTCTCTGCTCTGCTATGCTCTTCTCTGCTCTTCTCTGCCCTGCTCTTCTCTGCTCTGCTCTTCTCTGCTCTGCTCTGCTCTGCTCTGCTCGTCTCTGCTCTGCTCTTCTCTGCTCTGCTCTTCTCTGCTCTGCTCTTCTCTGCTCTTCTCTGCTCTTCTCTGCTCTTCTCTGCTCTTCTCTGCTCTTCTCTGCTCTGCTCTTCTCTGCTCTGCTCTGCTCTGCTCGTCTCCGCTCTTCTCTGCTCATCTCTGCTCTTCTCTGCTCTGCTCTGCTCTGCTCTGCTCTGCTCTGCTCTGCTCGTCTCTGCTCTTCTCTGCTATGCTCTGCTCTGCTCTGCTCTGCTCTGCACTGCTCTGCTCTGCTCTTCTCTGCTCTGCTCTTCTCTGCCCTGCGCTGCTCTGCTCTGCTTTTCTCTGCTCTTCTCTGCTCTTCTCTGCTCTGCTCCTCTCTGCTCTTCTCTGCTCTTCTCTGCTCTGCACTGTTCTTCTTTGCTCTGTTCTGCTCTGCTCTGCTCTACTCTGCTCTGCTCTGCTCTGCTCTTCTCTGCTCTGCTCTTCTCTGCTCTGCACTTCTCTGCTCTGCTCTGCTCTGCTCTTCTCTGCTCTGCTCTTCTCTGTTCTTCTCTGCTCTGCACTCCTATGCTCTGCTCTTCCCTGCTCTTCTCTGACCTTCCCTGCTCTGCTCTTCTCTTCTCTGCCCTGCTCTGCTCTCTTCTGCTCTTCTCTGCTCTGCACTGCTCTGCCCTGCTCTTCTCTTCTCTGCTCTTCAGTGGTCTGCTCTGTTCTGGTCTGCTCTTCTCTTCTCTGCTCTGCTCTTCTCTGCTCTGCTTTTCTCTGCCCTGCGCTCGTCTGATCTGCTTTTCTCTGCTCTTCACTGCTCTGCTCTGCTCTTCCCTGCTCTGCTCTTCCCCGCTCTTTTCTTCTCTGCACTCCTCTGCTGTGCTCTACCCTGCTCTTCTCTGCTCTGCACTGCTCTGCTCTGCTCTGCTCTTCTCTGCTCTCCTCTTCTGTGATCTGCACTGCTCTGATCTGCTCTTCTCTGCTCTGCTCTTCTCTGCTCTGCTCTGCTCTGCTTTTCTCTGCTGTTCTCTGCTCTGCTCTGCTCTACTCTGCTCTTTTCTTCTCTGCTATGCTCTGCTCTGCCCCTTTCTGCTCTGCTCGTCTCTGCTCTGCTCGGCCCTACTCTTCTCTGCTCTGCTATTCACTGCTCTGCTCTGCTCTTCTCTTCTGTGCTCTTCAGTGGTCTGCTCTGCTCTGGCCTGCTCTTCTCTACTCTGCACTTCTCTTCTCTGCTCTTCTCTGCTCTTCTCTGCTCGGCTCTTCTCTGCCCTGCTCTGCTCTTCTCTGCTATGCGCTGCTCTTCTCTGCTCTTCTCTTCTCTGCTCTTCTCTGCTCCACTGTCCTCTTCTCTACTCTTCTCTGCGCTTCTCTGCTCTTCTCTGCTCTTCTCTGCTCTTCTCTGCTCTTCTCAGCTATTCTCTGCTCTTCTGTGCTCTTCTGTGCTCTTCTGTGCTCTTCTCTGCTCTTCTCTGCTGTTCTGTGCACTTCTCAACTCTTCTCAGCTCTTCTCTGCTCTTCTCTGCTCTTCTCTGCCCTGCTCTGCTCTACTCTGCTCTGCTCTGATCTGCTCCCCTCTCCACTGCTCTGCTCTGCTCTGCTCTTCTCTGCTCTTCTCTGCTCTGCTCTTCTCTGCTCTTCCCTGCTCTGCACTGCTCTGCTCTGCTCTGCTCTGCTCTGCATTTCTCTGCTCTGCTGTTCTCTGCTCTGCTCTGCTCTGCTCTGCTCTTCTATTCTCTGCTCTGCTCTGTTCTTCTTTGCTCTGCTCTGCTCTTCTCTGCTCTGCTCTTCTCTGCTCTGCTCTGCTCTGCCCTTTTCTGCTCTGCTCTTCTCTGATCTGCACGGCCCTTCTCTGCTCTGCTCTGCTCTGACCTGCTCTGCACTTCTCTGCTCTTCTCTGCACTGCTCTGCTCTGCTCTGCACTGCTCTGCTCTGCTCTTCTCTGCTCTGCTCTTCTCTGCTCTTCCCTGCTCTGCACTGCTCTGCTCTGCTCTGCTCTGCTCTGCTCTGCATTTCTCTGCTCTGCTGTTCTCTGCTCTGCTCTGCTCTGCTCTTCTATTCTCTGCTCTGCTCTTTTCTTCTTTGCTCTGCTCTGCTCTTCTCTGCTCTGCTCTTCTCTGCTCTGCTCTGCTCTGCCCTTTTCTGCTCTGCTCTTCTCTGATCTGCACGGCCCTTCTCTGCTCTGCTCTGCTCTGACCTGCTCTGCACTTCTCTGCTCTTCTCTGCACTGCTCTGCTCTGCTCTGCACTGCTCTGCTCTGCTCTTCTCTGCTCTGCTCTTCTCTGCTCCGCTCTGCTCTGCTCTTCTCTTCTCTGCTCTTCTCTGCTCTGCACTGTTCTTCTTTGCTCTGCTCTGCTCTGCACTGCTCTGCTCTGCTCTGCTCTTCTCTGCTCTTCTCTGCTCTTCTCTTCTCTGCTCTGCACTGCTCTGCTCTGCTCTTCCCTGCTCTGCTCTTCTCTGCTCCGCTCTGCACTGCTCTTCTCTGCTCTGCTCTGCTCTGCTCTGCTTTTCTCTGCTGTTCTCTGCCCTGCACTGCTCTGCTCTGCTCTTCTCTGCCCTGCGCTGCTCTCCTCTGCTTTTCTCTGCTCTTCTCTGCTCTTCTCTGCTCTGCTCTTCTCTTCTCTGCTCTGCTCTTCTCTTCTCTGCTCTTCTCTGCTCTGCACTGTTCTTCTTTGCTCTGTTCTGCTCTGCTCTGCTCTACTCTGCTCTGCTCTGCTCTGCACTTCTCTGCTCTGCTCTGCTCTACTCCGCTCTTTTCTTCTCTGCACTCCTCTGCTCTGCTCCTCTGCTCTTCTCTGCCCTTCTCTGGTCTACTCTTCTCTTATCTGCCCTGCTCTGCTCTGTTCTGCTCTTCTCTGCACTGCTCTGCCCTTCTCTGCTCTTCTCTGCTCTGCTCTGCACTGCTCTGCTCTGCTCTGCTCTGCTCTGCTCTTCTCTGCTCTTCAGTGGTCTGCTCTGCTCTTCTCTGCTCTGATCTGCTCTTCTATGCTCTTCAGTGGTCTGCTCTTCTCTGCTCTGCTCTGCTCTTCTCTGCTCTGCACTTCTCTTCCCTGCTCTTCTCTGACCTTCCCTGCTCTGCTCTTCTCATCTCTGCCCTGCTCTGCTCTCTTCTGCTCTTCTCTGCTCTGCACTGCTCTGCCCTGCTCTTCTCTTCTCTGCTCTTCAGTGGTCTGCTCTGTTCTGGTCTGCTCTTCTCTTCTCTGCTCTGCTCTTCTCTGCTCTGCTCTTCTCTTCTCCGCTCTGCACTGCTCTTCTCTGCTCTGCTCTGCTCTGCTTTTCTCTGCTGTTCTCTGCTCTGCTCTGCTCTGATCCGCTCTGCTCTTCTCTGCTCTGCACTGCTCTGCTCTGCTCTTCTCTGCTCAGCTCGGCACTTCTCTGCTCTGCTCTGATCTGCTGTGCTCTTCTCTGCTCTGCTCTGCACTGCTCTGCTCTGCTCTTCTCTGCCCTGCGCTGCTCTGCTCTGCTTTTCTCTGCTCTTCTCCGCTCTTCTCTGCTCATCTCTGCTCTTCTCTGCTCTTCTCTGCTCTTCTCTGCTCTGCTCTTCTCTGCTCTTCTCTGCTCTGCTCTTCTCTGCTCTGCTCTTCTCTGCTTTGCTCTGCTCTTCTCCGCTCTTCTCTGCTCATCTCTGCTCTTCTCTGCTCTTCTCTGCTCTGCTCTGCTCGTCTCTGCTCTGCTCTGCTCTGCTCTTCTCTGCCCTGCTCTGCTCTGCTCTGCTCTTCTCTTCTCTGCTCTTCTCTGCTCTGCTATGCTCTTCTCTGCTCTTCTCTGCCCTGCTCTTCTCTGCTCTGCTCTTCTCTGCTCTGCTCTGCTCTGCTCTGCTCGTCTCTGCTCGTCTCTGCTCTGCTCTTCTCTGCTCTGCTCTTCTCTGCTCTTCTCTGCTCTTCTCTGCTCTTCTCTGCTCTTCTCTGCTCTGCTCTTCTCTGCTCTGCTCTGCTCTGCTCTGCTCTGCTCTGCTCGTCTCCGCTCTTCTCTGCTCATCTCTGCTCTTCTCTGCTCTGCTCTGCTCTGCTCTGCTCTGCTCGTCTCTGCTCTTCTCTGCTCTGCTATGCTCTGCTCTGCTCTGCTCTGCACTGCTCTGCTCTGCTCTTCTCTGCTCTGCTCTTCTCTGCCCTGCGCTGCTCTGCTCTGCTCTGCTTTTCTCTGCTCTTCTCTGCTCTTCTCTGCTCTGCTCTGCTCTTCTCTGCTCTTCTCTGCTCTGCACTGTTCTTCTTTGCTCTGTTCTGCTCTGCTCTGCTCTACTCTGCTCTGCTCTGCTCTGCTCTGCTCTTCTCTGCTCTGCTCTTCTCTGCTCTGCTCTTCTCTGCTCTGCACTTCTCTGCTCTGCTCTGCTCTTCTCTGCTCTGCTCTTCTCTGTTCTTCTCTGCTCTGCACTCCTATGCTCTGCTCTTCCCTGCTCTTCTCTGACCTTCCCTGCTCTGCTCTTCTCTTCTCTGCCCTGCTCTGCTCTCTTCTGCTCTTCTCTGCTCTGCACTGCTCTGCCCTGCTCTTCTCTTCTCTGCTCTTCAGTGGTCTGCTCTGTTCTGGTCTGCTCTTCTCTTCTCTGCTCTGCTCTTCTCTGCTCTGCTTTTCTCTGCCCTGCGCTCGTCTGATCTGCTTTTCTCTGCTCTTCACTGCTCTGCTCTGCTCTTCCCTGCTCTGCTCTTCCCCGCTCTTTTCTTCTCTGCACTCCTCTGCTGTGCTCTACCCTGCTCTTCTCTGCTCTGCACTGCTCTGCTCTGCTCTGCTCTTCTCTGCTCTCCTCTTCTGTGATCTGCACTGCTCTGATCTGCTCTTCTCTGCTCTGCTCTTCTCTGCTCTGCTCTTCTCTGCTCTGCTCTGCTCTGCTTTTCTCTGCTGTTCTCTGCTCTGCTCTGCTCTACTCTGCTCTTTTCTTCTCTGCTATGCTCTGCTCTGCCCCTTTCTGCTCTGCTCGTCTCTGCTCTGCTCGGCCCTACTCTTCTCTGCTCTGCTATTCACTGCTCTGCTCTGCTCTTCTCTTCTGTGCTCTTCAGTGGTCTGCTCTGCTCTGGCCTGCTCTTCTCTACTCTGCACTTCTCTTCTCTGCTCTTCACTGCTCTTCTCTGCTCGGCTCTTCTCTGCCCTGCTCTGCTCTTCTCTGCTATGCGCTGCTCTTCTCTGCTCTGCTCTTCTCTGCTCTTCTCTGCCCTGCTCTGCTCTACTCTGCTCTGCTCTGATCTGCTCCCCTCTCCTCTGCTCTGCTCTGCTCTGCTCTTCTCTGCTCTTCTCTGCTCTGCTCTTCTCTGCTCTTCCCTGCTCTGCACTGCTCTGCTCTGCTCTGCTCTGCTCTGCTCTGCATTTCTCTGCTCTGCTGTTCTCTGCTCTGCTCTGCTCTGCTCTGCTCTGCTCTGCTCTGCTCTTCTATTCTCTGCTCTGCTCTGTTCTTCTTTGCTCTGCTCTGCTCTTCTCTGCTCTGCTCTTCTCTGCCCTTTTCTGCTCTGCTCTTCTCTGATCTGCACGGCCCTTCTCTGCTCTGCTCTGCTCTGACCTGCTCTGCACTTCTCTGCTCTTCTCTGCACTGCTCTGCTCTGCTCTGCACTGCTCTGCTCTGCTCTTCTCTGCTCTGCTCTTCTCTGCTCCGCTCTGCTCTGCTCTTCTCTTCTCTGCTCTTCTCTGCTCTGCACTGTTCTTCTTTGCTCTGCTCTGCTCTGCTCTTCTCTGCTCTTCTCTGCTCTTCTCTTCTCTGCTCTGCACTGCTCTGCTCTGCTCTTCCCTGCTCTGCTCTTCTCTGCTCCGCTCTGCACTGCTCTTCTCTGCTCTGCTTTTCTCTGCTGTTCTCTGCTCTGCACTGCTCTGCTCTGCTCTTCTCTGCCCTGCGCTGCTCTCCTCTGCTTTTCTCTGCTCTTCTCTGCTCTTCTCTGCTCTGCTCTTCTCTTCTCTGCTCTGCTCTTCTCTTCTCTGCTCTTCTCTGCTCTGCACTGTTCTTCTTTGCTCTGTTCTGCTCTGCTCTGCTCTACTCTGCTCTGCTCTGCTCTGCACTTCTCTGCTCTGCTCTGCTCTACTCCGCTCTTTTCTTCTCTGCACTCCTCTGCTCTGCTCCTCTGCTCTTCTCTGCCCTTCTCTGGTCTGCTCTTCTCTTATCTGCCCTGCTCTGCTCTGTTCTGCTCTTCTCTGCACTGCTCTGCCCTTCTCTGCTCTTCTCTGCTCTGCTCTGCACTGCTCTGCTCTGCTCTGCTCTGCTCTGCTCTGCTCTTCTCTGCTCTTCAGTGGTCTGCTCTGCTCTTCTCTGCTCTGATCTGCTCTTCTATGCTCTTCAGTGGTCTGCTCTTCTCTGCTCTGCTCTGCTCTTCTCTGCTCTGCACTTCTCTTCCCTGCTCTTCTCTGACCTTCCCTGCTCTGCTCTTCTCATCTCTGCCCTGCTCTGCTCTCTTCTGCTCTTCTCTGCTCTGCACTGCTCTGCCCTGCTCTTCTCTTCTCTGCTCTTCAGTGGTCTGCTCTGTTCTGGTCTGCTCTTCTCTTCTCTGCTCTGCTCTTCTCTGCTCTGCTCTTCTCTTCTCCGCTCTGCACTGCTCTTCTCTGCTCTGCTCTGCTCTGCTTTTCTCTGCTGTTCTCTGCTCTGCTCTGCTCTGATCCGCTCTGCTCTTCTCTGCTCTGCACTGCTCTGCTCTTCTCTTCTCTGCTCAGCTCGGCACTTCTCTGCTCTGCTCTGATCTGCTGTGCTCTTCTCTGCTCTGCTCTGCACTGCTCTGCTCTGCTCTTCTCTGCCCTGCGCTGCTCTGCTCTGCTTTTCTCTGCTCTTCTCTGCTCTTCTCTGGTCTGCTCTTCTCTTCTCTGCTCCTCTCTGCTCTGCACTGTTCTTCTTTGCTCTGTTCAGCTCTGCTCTGCTCTGCTCTGCTCTGCTCTACTCCGCTCTTTTCTTCTCTGCACTCCTCTGCTCTGCTCCTCTGCACTTCTCTGCCCTTCTCTGGTCTGCTCTTCTCTTATCTGCCCTGCTCTGCTCTGTTCTGCTCTTCTCTGCTCTGCTCTGCTCTTCTCTGCTCTGCTCTTCTCTTCTCTGCTCTTCTCTGCTCTGCTCTTCTCTGCTCCGCTCTGCTCTGCTCTTCTCTGCCCTGCACTGCTCTACTCTGCTCTGCTCTGACCTGCTCTCCTCTCCTCTGCTCTGCTCTTCTCTGCTCTTCTCTGCTCTTCTCTGCTCTTCTCTGCTCAGCTCTGCACTGCTCTACTCTGCATTTCTCTGCTCTTCTCTGCTCTTCTCTGCTCTTCTCTGTTCTTGTCTGCTCTGCTCTGCTCTTCTCCGCTCTTCTCTGCTCTGCACTCCTCTGCTCCGCTCTTCTCTGCTCTTCTCTGCTCTGATCTGTCTGCTCTTCTCTCCTCTTCTCTCCTCTGCTCTTCTCTGCTTTGCTCTGCTCTTCTCCGCTCTTCTCTGCTCATCTCTGCTCTTCTCTGCTCTTCTCTGCTCTGCTCTGCTCTGCTCTGCTCTGCTCGTCTCTGCTCTTCTCTGCTCTGCTATGCTCTTCTCTGCTCTTCTCTGCCCTGCTCTTCTCTGCTCTGCTCTTCTCTGCTCTGCTCTGCTCTGCTCTGCTCGTCTCTGCTCTTCTCTGCTCTGCTCTTCTCTGCTCTTCTCTGCTCTGCTCTGCACTGCACTGCTGTGCTCTTCTCTGCTCTGCTCTGCTCTGCTCTGCCCTTCTCTGATCTTCTCTGCTCTGCTCATCTCTGCTCTGCTCTTCTCTGCTCTGCTCTGCTCTTCCCAGCTCTGCTCTGCTTTGCACTTCTCTGCTCTACTCTACTCTGCTCTGCTCTTCTCTGCTCTGCTCTGCTCTGCCCTTTTCTGCTCTGCTCTTCTCTGATCTGCTCGGCCCTTCTCTGCTCTGCTCTGCTCTTCTCTGCTCTTCTCTGCACTGCTCTGCTCTGCTCTGCACTGCTCTGCTCTGCTCTTCTCTGCTCTGCTCTTCTCTGCCCTGCGCTGCTCTGCTCTGCTTTTCTCTGCTCTTCTCTGCTCTTCTCTGCTGTGCTCTTCTCTGCTCTTCTCTGCTCTGCACTGTTCTTCTTTGCTCTGTTCTGCTCTGCTCTACTCTGCTCTTCTCTGCTCTGCTCTTCTCTGCTCTGCACTTCTCTGCTCTGCTCTGCTCTGCTCTTCTCTGCTCTGCTCTTCTCTGTTCTTCTCTGCTCTGCACTCCTATGCTCTGCTCTTCCCTGCTCTTCTCTGACCTTCCCTGCTCTGCTCTTCTCTTCTCTGCCCTGCTCTGCTCTCTTCTGCTCTTCTCTGCTCTGCACTGCTCTGCCCTGCTCTTCTCTTCTCTGCTCTGCTCTGTTCTTCTCTGCTCTGCTCTGCTCTTCTCTGCTCTGCTCTGTTCTTCTTTGCTCTGCTCTTCTCTTCTCTGCCCTGCTCTGCTCTGTTCTGCTCTTCTCTGCTCTGCTCTGCTCTTCTCTGCTCTTCTCTGCTCCCCTGTCCTCTTCTCTACTCTTCTCTGCTCTTCTCTGCTCTTCTCTGCTCTGCTCTGCTCTACTCCGCTCTTATCTTCTCTGCACTCCTCTGCTCTGGTCCTCTGCTCTTCTCTGCCCTTCTCTGGTCTGCTCTTCTCATATCTGCCCTGCTCTGCTCTCTTCTGCTCTTCTATGCTCTGCTCTGCCCTTCTCTGCTCTTCTCTGCTCTGCTCTGAACTGCTCTGCTCTGCTCTTCTCTTCTCTGCTCTTCAGTGGTCTGCTCTGCTCTGGACTGCTCTTCTCTGCTCTGCTCTGCTCTTCTCTGCTCTTCAATGGTCTGCTCTTCTCTGCTCTGCTCTGCTCTTCTCAGCCCTGCTCTGCTCTTCTCTGCTCTGCTCTGCTCTGCTCTGCTCTGCTCGTCTCTGCTCTTCTCTGCTCTGCTATGCTCTTCTCTGCTCTTCTCTGCCCTGCTCTGCTCTGTTCTGCTCTTCTCTGCTCTGCTCTGCTCTGCTCCTCTCTGCTCTTCCCAGCTCTGCACTGCTCTGCTCTGCTCTGCTCTGCTCTTCTCAGCTCTGCTGTTCTCTGCTCTGCACTGCTCTGCTCTGCTCTTCTCTGCTCTGCTCTTTTCTGCTCTGCACTTCTCTGCTCTGCTATGCTCTGCTCTCTTCTGCTCTGCTCTTTTCTGCTCTTCTCTGTTCTTCTTTGCTCTGCACTCCTATGCTCTGCTCTTCTCAGCTCTTCTCTGACCTTCCCTGCTCTGCTCTTCTCTTCTCTGCCCTGCTCTGCTCTGTACTGCTCTTCTCTGCTCTGCTCTGCTCTGCTCTTCTCTGCTCTTCTCTGCTCTTCTCTGCTCTTCTCTGCTCAGCTCAGCACTGCTCTACTCTGCATTTCTCTGCTCTTCTCTCCTCTGCTCATCTCTGCTCTTATCTGCTCTTCTCTGCTCTTCTCTGCTATGATCTCTTCTGCTCTTCTCTGCACTTCTCTGCTCTTCTCTGCTCTTCTCTGTTCTTGTCTGCTCTGCTCTGCTCTTCTCCGCTCTTCTCTGCTCTGCACTCCTCTGCTCTGCTCTTCTCTGCTCTTCTCTGCTCTTCTCTGCTCTTCTCTGCTCTTCTCTGCTCTCCTCTGCTCAGCTCTGCACTGCTCTACTCTGCATTTCTCTGCTCTTCTCTGCTCTTCTCTGCTCTTCTCTGCTCTGCTCTTCTCCGCTCTACTCTGCTCTGCACACCTCTGCTGTGCTCTTCTCTGCTCTTCTATGCTCTTCTCTGCTCTTCTCTGCTATGATCTCTTCTGCTCTTCTCTGCACTTCTCTGCTCTTCTCTGCTCTTCTCTGTTCTTGTCTGCTCTGCTCTGCTCTTCTCCGCTCTTCTCTGCTCTGCACTCCTCTGCTCCGCTCTTCTCTGCTCTTCTCTGCTCTGATCTGTCTGCTCTTCTCTCCTCTTCTCTCCTCTGCTCTTCTCTGCTTTGCTCTGCTCTTCTCCGCTCTTCTCTGCTCATCTCTGCTCTTCTCTGCTCTTCTCTGCTCTGCTCTGCTCTGCTCTGCTCTGCTCGTCTCTGCTCTTCTCTGCTCTGCTATGCTCTTCTCTGCTCTTCTCTGCCCTGCTCTTCTCTGCTCTGCTCTTCTCTGCTCTGCTCTGCTCTGCTCTGCTCGTCTCTGCTCTTCTCTGCTCTGCTCTTCTCTGCTCTTCTCTGCTCTGCTCTGCACTGCACTGCTGTGCTCTTCTCTGCTCTGCTCTGCTCTGCTCTGCCCTTCTCTGATCTTCTCTGCTCTGCTCTTCTCTGCTCTGCTCTTCTCTGCTCTGCTCTGCTCTTCCCAGCTCTGCTCTGCTTTGCTCTTCTCTGCTCTACTCTACTCTGCTCTGCTCTTCTCTGCTCTGCTCTGCTCTGCCCTTTTCTGCTCTGCTCTTCTCTGATCTGCTCGGCCCTTCTCTGCTCTGCTCTGCTCTTCTCTGCTCTTCTCTGCACTGCTCTGCTCTGCTCTGCACTGCTCTGCTCTGCTCTTCTCTGCTCTGCTCTGCTCTTCTCTGCCCTGCGCTGCTCTGCTTTTCTCTGCTCTTCTCTGCTCTTCTCTGCTCTGCTCTTCTCTTCTCTGCTCTTCAGGGGTCTGCTCTTCTCTTCTCTGCTCTGCTCTTCTCTGTTCTGCTCTTCTCTGCCCTGCGCTCCTCTGATCTGCTTTTCTCTGCTCTTCTCTGCTGTCCTCTCCTCTGCTCTTCTCTGCTCTGCTCTGCCCTTCTCTGCTCTTCACTGCTCTACTCTGCTCTTCTCTGCTCTGCTCTGCACTGCTCTGCTCTGCTCTTCTCTGCCCTGCGCTGCTCTGCTCTTCTCTTGTCTGCCCTGCTCTGCTCTGTTCTGCTCTTCTCTGCTCTGCTCTGCTCTGCTCTTCTCTTCTCTGCTCTTCTCTGCTCTGCTCTGTTCTTCTTTGCTCTGCTCTGCTCTTCTCTGCTCTGCACTGTTCTTCTCTGCTCTTCTCTGCTCTGCTCTTCTCTGCCCTGCGCTGCTCTGCTCTGCTTTTCTCTGCTCTTCTCTGCTCTTCTCTGCTCTGCTCTGCCCTTCTCTGCTCTTCACTGCTCTACTCTGCTCTTCTCTGCTCTGCTCTGCACTGCTCTGCTCTGCTCTTCTCTGCCCTGCGCTGCTCTGCTCTTCTCTTGTCTGCCCTGCTCTGCTCTGTTCTGCTCTTCTCTGCTCTGCTCTGCTCTGCTCTTCTCTTCTCTGCTCTTCTCTGCTCTGCTCTGTTCTTCTTTGCTCTGCTCTGCTCTTCTCTGCTCTGCACTGTTCTTCTCTGCTCTTCTCTGCTCTGCTCTTCTCTGCCCTGCGCTGCTCTGCTCTGCTTTTCTCTGCTCTTCTCTGCTCTTCTCTGCTCTGCTCTTCTCTGCTCTTCTCTGCTCTGCACTGTTCTTCTTTGCTCTGTTCTGCTCTGCTCTACTCTGCTCTTCTCTGCTCTGCTCTTCTCTGCTCTGCACTTCTCTGCTCTGCTCTGCTCTGCTCTTCTCTGCTCTGCTCTTCTCTGTTCTTCTCTGCTCTGCACTCCTATGCTCTGCTCTTCCCTGCTCTTCTCTGACCTTCCCTGCTCTGCTCTTCTCTTCTCTGCCCTGCTCTGCTCTCTTCTGCTCTTCTCTGCTCTGCACTGCTCTGCCCTGCTCTTCTCTTCTCTGCTCTTCAGTGGTCTGCTCTGTTCTGGTCTGCTCTTCTCTTCTCTGCTCTGCTCTTCTCTGCTCTGCTTTTCTCTGTCCTGCGCTCGTCTGATCTGCTTTTCTCTGCTCTTCACTGCTCTGCTCTGCTCTTCTCTGCTCTGCTCTTCCCCGCTCTTTTCTTCTCTGCACTCCTCTGCTGTGCCCTACCCTGCTCTTCTCTGCTCTGCACTGCTCTGCTCTTCTCTGCTCTTCTCTTCTGTGATCTGCACTGCTCTGATCTGCTCTTCTCTGCTCTGCTCTTCTCTTCTCTGCTCTGCTCTGCTCTGCTTTTCTCTGCTGTTCTCTGCTCTGCTCTGCTCTACTCTGCTCTTTTCTTCTCTGCTATGCTCTGCTCTGCCCCTTTCTGCTCTGCTCGTCTCTGCTCTGCTCGGCCCTACTCTTCTCTGCTCTGCTATTCACTGCTCTGCTCTGCTCTTCTCTTCTGTGCTCTTCAGTGGTCTGCTCTGCTCTGGCCTGCTCTTCTCTACTCTGCACTTCTCTTCTCTGCTCTTCTCTGCTCTTCTCTGCTCGGCTCTTCTCTGCCCTGCTCTGCTCTTCTCTGCTATGCGCTGCTCTTCTCTGCTCTGCTCTTCTCTGCTCTTCTCTGCTCCACTGTCCTCTTCTCTACTCTTCTCTGCGCTTCTCTGCTCTTCTCTGCTCTTCTCTGCTCTTCTCTGCTCTTCTCAGCTATTCTCTGCTCTTCTGTGCTCTTCTGTGCTCTTCTCTGCTCTTCTCTGCTCTTCTGTGCACTTCTCAACTCTTCTCAGCTCTTCTCTGCTCTTCTCTGCTCTTCTCTGCCCTGCTCTGCTCTACTCTGCTCTGCTCTGATCTGCTCCCCTCTCCTCTGCTCTGCTCTGCTCTTCTCTGCTCTTCTCTGCTCTGCTCTTCTCTGCTCTTCCCTGCTCTGCACTGCTCTGCTCTGCTCTGCTCTGCATTTCTCTGCTCTGCTGTTCTCTGCTCTGCTCTGCTCTGCTCTGCTCTTCTCTTCTCTGCTCTGCTCTGTTCTTCTTTGCTCTGCTCTGCTCTTCTCTGCTCTGCTCTTCTCTGCTCTGCTCTGCTCTGCCCTTTTCTGCTCTGCTCTTCTCTGATCTGCACGGCCCTTCTCTGCTCTGCTCTGCTCTGACCTGCTCTGCACTTCTCTGCTCTTCTCTGCACTGCTCTGCTCTGCTCTGCACTGCTCTGCTCTGCTCTTCTCTGCTCTGCTCTTCTCTGCTCCGCTCTGCTCTGCTCTTCTCTTCTCTGCTCTTCTCTGCTCTGCACTGTTCTTCTTTGCTCTGCTCTGCTCTGCACTGCTCTGCTCTGCTATGCTCTACTCTGCTCTTCTCTTCTCTGCTCTGCACTGCTCTGCTCTGCTCTTCCCTGCTCTGCTCTTCTCTGCTCCGCTCTGCACTGCTCTTCTCTGCTCTGCTCTGCTCTGCTCTGCTTTTCTCTGCTGTTCTCTGCTCTGCACTGCTCTGCTCTGCTCTTCTCTGCCCTGCGCTGCTCTCCTCTGCTTTTCTCTGCTCTTCTCTGCTCTTCTCTGCTCTGCTCTTCTCTTCTCTGCTCTGCTCTTCTCTTCTCTGCTCTTCTCTGCTCTGCACTGTTCTTCTTTGCTCTGTTCTGCTCTGCTCTGCTCTACTCTGCTCTGCTCTGCACTTCTCTGCTCTGCTCTGCACTACTCCGCTCTTTTCTTCTCTGCACTCCTCTGCTCTGCTCCTCTGCTCTTCTCTGCCCTTCTCTGGTCTGCTCTTCTCTTATCTGCCCTGCTCTGCTCTGTTCTGCTCTTCTCTGCACTGCTCTGCCCTTCTCTGCTCTTCTCTGCTCTGCTCTGCACTGCTCTGCTCTGCTCTGCTCTGCTCTTCTCTGCTCTTCAGTGGTCTGCTCTGCTCTTCTCTGCTCTGATCTGCTCTTCTATGCTCTTCAGTGGTCTGCTCTTCTCTGCTCTGCTCTGCTCTTCTCTGCTCTGCACTTCTCTTCTCTGCTCTGCTCTTCTCTGCCCCGCTCTGCTCTGCTCTTCTCAGCCCTGCTCTGCTCTACTCTGCTCTGATCTGATCTGCTCTCCTCTCCTCTGCTATGCTCTTCTCTGCTCTTCTCTGACCTTCCCTGCTCTGCTCTTCTCTTCTCTGCCCTGCTCTGCTCTGTTCTGCTCTTCTCTGCTCTGCTCTGCTCTTCTCTGCTCTTCTCTGCTCCCCTGTCCTCTTCTCTACTCTTCTCTGCTCTTCTCTGCTCTTCTCTGCTCTGCTCTGCTCTACTCCGCTCTTTTCTTCTCTGCACTCCTCTGCTCTGGTCCTCTGCTCTTCTCTGCCCTTCTCTGGTCTGCTCTTCTCATATCTGCCCTGCTCTGCTCTCTTCTGCTCTTCTATGCTCTGCTCTGCCCTTCTCTGCTCTTCTCTGCTCTGCTCTGAACTGCTCTGCTCTGCTCTTCTCTTCTCTGCTCTTCAGTGGTCTGCTCTGCTCTGGACTGCTCTTCTCTGCTCTGCTCTGCTCTTCTCTGCTCTTCAGTGGTCTGCTCTTCTCTGCTCTGCTCTGCTCTTCTCAGCCCTGCTCTGCTCTACTCTGCTCTGATCTGATCTGCTCTCCTCTCCTCTGCTATGCTCTTCTCTGCTCTTCTCTGACCTTCCCTGCTCTGCTCTTCTCTTCTCTGCCCTGCTCTGCTCTGCTCTGTTCTGCTCTTCTCTGCTCTGCTCTGCTCTGCTCTGCTCTGCTCTGCTCTGCTCTGCTCTTCTCTGCTCTTCTCTGCTCCCCTGTCCTCTTCTCTGCTCTTCTCTGCTCTTCTCTGCTCTTCTCTGCTCTTCTCTGCTCTTCTCTGCTCTTCTCTGCTCTTCTCTGCTCTCCTCTGCTATCCTCTGCTATCCTCTGCTATCCTCTGCTCTTCTCTGCTCTTCTTTGCTCTTCTCTGCTCTTCTCTGCTCTTCTCTGCTCTTCTCAGCTATTCTCTGCTCTTCTGTGCTCTTCTGTGCTCTTCACTGCTCTTCTCTGCTCTTCTGTGCACTTCTCTACTCTTCTCAGCTCTTCTCTGCTCTTCTCTGCTCTGCTGTTCTCTGCCCTGCTCTGCTCTACTCTGCTCTGCTCTGATCTGTTCTCCTCTCCTCTGCTCTGCTCTTCTCTGCTCTGCTCTGCTCTTCTCTGCTCTGCTCTTTTCTGCTCTGCACTTCTCTGCTCTGCTATGCTCTGCTCTCTTCTGCTCTGCTCTTTTCTGCTCTTCTCTGTTCTTCTTTGCTCTGCCCTCCTATGCTCTGCTCATCTCAGCTCTTCTCTGACCTTCCCTGCTCTGCTCTTCTCTTCTCTGCCCTGCTCTGCTCTGTACTGCTCTTCTCTGCTCTGCTCTGCTCTTCTCTTCTCTGCTCTTCTCTGTTCTTGTCTGCTCTGCTCCGCTCTTCTCCGCTCTTCTCTGCTCTGCACTCCTCTGCTCTGCTCTTCTCTGCTCTTCTCTGCTCTTCTCTGCTCTTCTCTGCTCTTCTCTGCTCAGCTCTGCATTGCTCTACTCTGCATTTCTCTGCTCTTCTCTGCTCTTCTCCGCTCTTCTCTGCTCTGCACTCCTCTGCTCTGCTCTTCTCTGCTCTTCTCTGCTCTTCTCTGCTCTTCTCTGCTCTTCTCTGCTCTTCTCTGCTCTTCTATGCTCTTCTCTGCTCTTCTCTGCTATGATCTCTTCTGCTCTTCTCTGCACTTCTCTGCTCTTCTCTGCTCTTCTCTGTTCTTGTCTGCTCTGCTCTGCTCTTCTCCGCTCTTCTCTGCTCTGCACTCCTCTGCTCCGCTCTTCTCTGCTCTTCTCTGCTCTGATCTGTCTGCTCTTCTCTCCTCTTCTCTCCTCTGCTCTTCTCTGCTTTGCTCTGCTCTTCTCCGCTCTTCTCTGCTCATCTCTGCTCTTCTCTGCTCTTCTCTGCTCTGCTCTGCTCTGCTCTGCTCTGCTCGTCTCTGCTCTTCTCTGCTCTGCTATGCTCTTCTCTGCTCTTCTCTGCCCTGCTCTTCTCTGCTCTGCTCTTCTCTGCTCTGCTCTTCTCTGCTCTGCTCTGCTCTGCTCTGCTCTGCTCTGCTCTGCTCTGCTCGTCTCTGCTCTTCTCTGCTCTGCTCTTCTCTGCTCTTCTCTGCTCTGCTCTGCACTGCACTGCTGTGCTCTTCTCTGCTCTGCTCTGCTCTGCTCTGCCCTTCTCTGATCTTCTCTGCTCTGCTCTTCTCTGCTCTGCTCTTCTCTGCTCTGCTCTGCTCTTCCCAGCTCTGCTCTGCTTTGCTCTTCTCTGCTCTACTCTACTCTGCTCTACTCTACTCTGCTCTGCTCTTCTCTGCTCTGCTCTGCTCTGCCCTTTTCTGCTCTGCTCTTCTCTGATCTGCTCGGCCCTTCTCTGCTCTGCTCTGCTCTTCTCTGCTCTTCTCTGCACTGCTCTGCTCTGCTCTGCACTGCTCTGCTCTGCTCTTCTCTCCTCTGCTCTTCTCTGCCCTGCGCTGCTCTGCTCTGCTTTTCTCTGCTCTTCTCTGCTCTTCTCTGCTCTGCTCTTCTCTTCTCTGCTCTTCAGGGGTCTGCTCTTCTCTTCTCTGCTCTGCTCTTCTCTGCTCTGCTCTTCTCTGCCCTGCGCTCCTCTGATCTGCTTTTCTCTGCTCTTCTCTGCTCTGCTCTCCTCTGCTCTTCTCTGCTCTGCTCTGCCCTTCTCTGCTCTTCACTGCTCTACTCTGCTCTTCTCTGCTCTGCTCTGCACTGCTCTGCTCTGCTCTTCTCTGCCCTGCGCTGCTCTGCTCTTCTCTTGTCTGCCCTGCTCTGCTCTGTTCTGCTCTTCTCTGCTCTGCTCTGCTCTGCTCTTCTCTTCTCTGCTCTTCTCTGCTCTGCTCTGTTCTTCTTTGCTCTGCTCTGCTCTTCTCTGCTCTGCACTGTTCTTCTCTGCTCTACTCTGCTCTGCTCTTCTCTGCTCTGCTCTGCTCTGCCCTTTTCTGCTCTGCTCTTCTCTGATCTGCTCGGCTCTTCTCTGCTCTGCTCTGCTCTGACCTGCTCTGCTCTTCTCTGCTCTGCACTCCTCTGCTCTGCTCTTCTCTGACCTTCCCTGCTCTGCTCTTCTCTTCTCTGCCCTGCTCTGTTCTGCTCTTCGCTGCTCTGCTCTGCACTTCTCTGCTCTTCTCTGCTCTGCACTGCTCTGCTCTACACTTCTCTTCTCTGCTCTTCAGTGGTCTGCTCTTCTCTGCTCTGCCCTCCTCTTCTCTGCTCTGGTCTTCTCTGCCCTGCGCTCCTCTGATCTGCTTTTCTCTGCTCTGCCCTTTTCTGCTCTGCTCTTCTCTGCTCTGCTCGGCCCTTCTCTGCTCTGCTCTGCTCTGACCTGCTCTGCTCTTCACTGCTCTTCTCTGCACTGCTCTGCTCTGCTATTCTCTGCACTGCTCTATAGTCCCCTACTCCGCTCTGGTCTGCTCTTCTCTGCTCTGCTGTAATCTGCTCTTCTCTGCTCTGCACTCCTCTGCTCTGCTCTTCTCTGCTCTTCTCTGACCTTCCCTGCTCTGCTCTTCTCTTCTCTGCCCTGCTCTGTTCTGCTCTTCGCTGCTCTGCTCTGCACTTCTCTGCTCTTCTCTGCTCTGCACTGCTCTGCTCTGCTCTTCTCTTCTCTGCTCTTCAGTGGTCTGCTCTTCTCTGCTCTGCTCTGCTCTTCTCTGCTCTGGTCTTCTCTGCCCTGCGCTCCTCTGATCTGCTTTTCTCTGCTCTTCTCTGCTCTGCTCTGCCCCGCTCTTCTCTGCTCTTCTCTGCTCTGCACTGCTCTGCTCTGCTCTGCTCTTCTCTGCTCTGCTCTTCTCTGATCTGCACTGCTCTGCTCTGCTCTTCTCTGCTCTGCTCTGCTCTGCTTTTCTCTGCTGTTCTCTGCTCTGCACTGCTCTGCTCTTCTCTTCTCTGCTCAGCTCGGCACTTCTCTGCTCTGCTCTGATCTGCTGTGCTCTTCTCTGCCCTGCGCAGCTCTGCTCTGATTTTCTCTGCTCTTCGCTGCTCTTCTCTGCTCTGCTCTGCTCTGCTCTTCTCTGCTCTGCTCTGCTCTGCCCTTTTCTGCTCTGCTCTTCTCTGATCTGCTCGGCCCTTCTCTGCTCTGCTCTGCTCTTCTCTGCTCTTCTCTGCACTGCTCTGCTCTGCTCTGCACTGCTCTGCTCTGCTCTTCTCTCCTCTGCTCTTCTCTGCCCTGCGCTGCTCTGCTCTGCTTTTCTCTGCTCTTCTCTGCTCTTCTCTGCTCTGCTCTTCTCTTCTCTGCTCTTCAGGGGTCTGCTCTTCTCTTCTCTGCTCTGCTCTTCTCTGCTCTGCTCTTCTCTGCCCTGCGCTCCTCTGATCTGCTTTTCTCTGCTCTTCTCTGCTCTGCTCTCCTCTGCTCTTCTCTGCTCTGCTCTGCCCTTCTCTGCTCTTCACTGCTCTACTCTGCTCTTCTCTGCTCTGCTCTGCACTGCTCTGCTCTGCTCTTCTCTGCCCTGCGCTGCTCTGCTCTTCTCTTGTCTGCCCTGCTCTGCTCTGTTCTGCTCTTCTCTGCTCTGCTCTGCTCTGCTCTTCTCTTCTCTGCTCTTCTCTGCTCTGCTCTGTTCTTCTTTGCTCTGCTCTGCTCTTCTCTGCTCTGCACTGTTCTTCTCTGCTCTACTCTGCTCTGCTCTTCTCTGCTCTGCTCTGCTCTGCCCTTTTCTGCTCTGCTCTTCTCTGATCTGCTCGGCTCTTCTCTGCTCTGCTCTGCTCTGACCTGCTCTGCTCTTCTCTGCTCTGCACTCCTCTGCTCTGCTCTTCTCTGACCTTCCCTGCCCTGCTCTTCTCTTCTCTGCCCTGCTCTGTTCTGCTCTTCGCTGCTCTGCTCTGCACTTCTCTGCTCTTCTCTGCTCTGCACTGCTCTGCTCTACACTTCTCTTCTCTGCTCTTCAGTGGTCTGCTCTTCTCTGCTCTGCCCTCCTCTTCTCTGCTCTGGTCTTCTCTGCCCTGCGCTCCTCTGATCTGCTTTTCTCTGCTCTGCCCTTTTCTGCTCTGCTCTTCTCTGCTCTGCTCGGCCCTTCTCTGCTCTGCTCTGCTCTGACCTGCTCTGCTCTTCACTGCTCTTCTCTGCACTGCTCTGCTCTGCTATTCTCTGCACTGCTCTATAGTCCCCTACTCCGCTCTGGTCTGCTCTTCTCTGCTCTGCTGTAATCTGCTCTTCTCTGCTCTGCACTCCTCTGCTCTGCTCTTCTCTGCTCTTCTCTGACCTTCCCTGCTCTGCTCTTCTCTTCTCTGCCCTGCTCTGTTCTGCTCTTCGCTGCTCTGCTCTGCACTTCTCTGCTCTTCTCTGCTCTGCACTGCTCTGCTCTGCTCTTCTCTTCTCTGCTCTTCAGTGGTCTGCTCTTCTCTGCTCTGCTCTGCTCTTCTCTGCTCTGGTCTTCTCTGCCCTGCGCTCCTCTGATCTGCTTTTCTCTGCTCTTCTCTGCTCTGCTCTGCCCCGCTCTTCTCTGCTCTTCTCTGCTCTGCACTGCTCTGCTCTGCTCTGCTCTTCTCTGCTCTGCTCTTCTCTGATCTGCACTGCTCTGCTCTGCTCTTCTCTGCTCTGCTCTGCTCTGCTTTTCTCTGCTGTTCTCTGCTCTGCACTGCTCTGCTCTTCTCTTCTCTGCTCAGCTCGGCACTTCTCTGCTCTGCTCTGATCTGCTGTGCTCTTCTCTGCCCTGCGCAGCTCTGCTCTGATTTTCTCTGCTCTTCGCTGCTCTTCTCTGCTCTGCTCTGCTCTGCTCTTCTCTGCTCTGCTCTGCTCTGCTCTACTCCGCTCTTTTCTTCTATGCACTCCTCTGCTCTGCTCCTCTGCTCTTCTCTGCCCTTCTCTGGTCTGCTCTTCTCTTATCTGCCCTGTTCTGCTCTGTTCTGCTCTTCTCTGCTCTGCTCTGCCCTTCTCTGCTCTTCTCTGCTCTGCTCTGCTCTGCTTTTCTCTGCTGTTCTCTGCTCTGCACTGCTCTGCTCTTCTCTTCTCTGCTCAGCTCGGCACTTCTCTGCTCTGCTCTGATCTGCTGTGCTCTTCTCTGCCCTGCGCTGCTCTGCTCTGATTTTCTCTGCTCTTCGCTGCTCTTCTCTGCTCTGCTCTTCTCTGCTCCGCTCTGCACTGCTCTTCTCTGCTCTGCTCTGCTCTGCTCTGCTTTTCTCTGCTGTTCTCTGCTCTGCACTGCTCTGCTCTTCTCTTCTCTGCTCAGCTCGGCACTTCTCTGCTCTGCTCTGATCTGCTGTGCTCTTCTCTGCCCTGCGCTGCTCTGCTCTGATTTTCTCTGCTCTTCGCTGCTCTTCTCTGCTCTGCTCTTCTCTGCTCTGCTCTTCTCTGCTCTGCTCTGCTCTACTCCGCTCTTTTCTTCTATGCACTCCTCTGCTCTGCTCCTCTGCTCTTCTCTGCCCTTCTCTGGTCTGCTCTTCTCTTATCTGCCCTGTTCTGCTCTGTTCTGCTCTTCTCTGCCCTGCTCTGCCCTTCTCTGCTCTTCTCTGCTCTTCTTTGCTCTGCTCTGCTCTTCTCTGCTCTGCACTGTTCTTCTCTGCTCTACTCTGCTCTGCTCTTCTCTGCTCTGCTCTGCTCTGAACTTTTCTGCTCTGCTCTGCTCTTCTCTGATCTGCTCGGCCCTTCTCTGCTCTGCTCTTCTCTGACCTGCTCTGCTCTTCTCTGCTCTTCTCTGCACTGCTCTGCTCTGCTCTGCACTGCTCTGCACTGCTCTGCTCTGCTCTGCTCTTCTCTGCCCTGCGCTGCTCTGTTCTGCTTTTCTCTGCTCTTCTGTGCGCTTCTCTGCTCTTCTCTCCTCTCCTCATCTCTGCTCTTCTCTGCTCTTCTCTACTCTGCTCTTCTCCGCTCTGCTCTTCTCTGCTCTTCTCTGCTCTGCTCTTCTCTGCTCTGCACTTCTCTGCCCTGCTCTGCTATGCTCTGATCTGCTCTGCTCTGCTCTGATCTGTTCTGCCCTTGTCCGCTCTTCTCTGCTCTGTTCTGCTCTGCTCTGCTCTGCTCTTCACTTCTTCGCTCTTCTCTGCTCTGCACTCCTCTGCTCTGCTCTTCTCTGCTCTTCTCTGCTCTTCTCTGCTCTTCTCTGCTCTTCTCTGCTCAGCTCTGCATTGCTCTACTCTGCATTTCTCTGCTCTTCTCTCCTCTGCTCATCTCTGCTCTTATCTGCTCTTCTCTGCTCTTCTCTGCTATGATCTCTTCTGCTCTTCTCTGCATTTCTCTGCTCTTCTCTCCTCTGCTCATCTCTACTCTTATCTGCTCTTCTCTGCTCTTCTCTGCTATGATCTCTTCTGCTCTTCTCTGCACTTCTCTGCTCTTCTCTGCTCTTCTCTGTTCTTGTCTGCTCTGCTCTGCTCTTCTCCGCTCTACTCTGCTCTGCACACCTCTGCTGTGCTCTTCTCTGCTCTTCTATGCTCTGTTGTGCTCTTCTCTGTTCTTCTCAGCTCCGCTCTTCTCTGCTCTGCTCTGCTCTGCTCTGCTCTGCTCGTCTCTGCTCTTCTCTGCTCTGCTATGCTCTTCTCTGCTCTTCTCTGCCCTGCTCTTCTCTGCTCTGCTCTGCTCTGCTCTTCTCTGCTCTGCTCTTCTCTGCTCTGCACTTCTCTGCTCTGCTCTGCTCTGCTCTTCTCTGCTCTGCTCTTCTCTGTTCTTCTCTGCTCTGCACTCCTATGCTCTGCTCTTCCCTGCTCTTCTCTGACCTTCCCTGCTCTGCTCTTCTCTTCTCTGCCCTGCTCTGCTCTCTTCTGCTCTTCTCTGCTCTGCACTGCTCTGCCCTGCTCTTCTCTTCTCTGCTCTTCAGTGGTCTGCTCTGTTCTGGTCTGCTCTTCTCTTCTCTGCTCTGCTCTTCTCTGCTCTGCTCTTCTCTGCTCTGCTTTTCTCTGCCCTGCGCTCGTCTGATCTGCTTTTCTCTGCTCTTCACTGCTCTGCTCTGCTCTTCTCTGCTCTGCTCTTCCCCGCTCCTTTCTTCTATGCACTCCTCTGCTGTGCTCTACCCTGCTCTTCTCTGCTCTGCACTGCTCTGCTCTGCTCTGCTCTGCTCTTCTCTGCTCTTCTCTTCTGTGATCTGCACTGCTCTGCTCTGCTCTTCTCTGCTCTGCTCTTCTCTTCTCCGCTCTGCACTGCTCTTCTCTGCTCTGCTCTGCTCTGCTTTTCTCTGCTGTTCTCTGCTCTGCTCTGCTCTGATCCGCTCTGCTCTTCTCTGCTCTGCACTGCTCTGCTCTGCTCTTCTCTTCTCTGCTCAGCTCGGCACTTCTCTGCTCTGCTCTGATCTGCTGTGCTCTTCTCTGCTCTGCTCTGCACTGCTCTGCTCTGCTCTTCTCTGCCCTGCGCTGCTCTGCTCTGCTTTTCTCTGCTCTTCTCTGCTCTTCTCTGGTCTGCTCTTCTCTTCTCTGCTCTTCTCTGCTCTGCACTGTTCTTCTTTGCTCTGTTCAGCTCTGCTCTGCTCTGCTCTGCTCTGCTCTACTCCGCTCCTTTCTTCTCTGCACTCCTCTGCTCTGCTCCTCTGCTCTTCTCTGCCCTTCTCTGGTCTGCTCTTCTCTTATCTGCCCTGCTCTGCTCTGTTCTGCTCTTCTCTGCTCTGCTCTGCTCTTCTCTGCTCTGCTCTTCTCTTCTCTTCTCTGCTCTTCTCTGCTCTGCTCTTCTCTGCTCCGCTCTGCTCTGCTCTTCTCTGCCCTGCACTGCTCTACTCTGCTCTGCTCTGATCTGCTCTCCTCTCCTCTGCTCTGCTCTTCTCTGCTCTTCTCTGCTCTGCTCTGTTCTTCTTTGCTCTGCTCAGCTCTTCTCTGCTCAGCTCTGTTCTTCTTTGCTCTTCTCTGCTCTGCACTCCTCTGCTCTGCTCTTCTCTGCTCTTCTCTGCTCTTCTCTGCTCTTCTCTGCTCTTCTCTGCTCTTCTCTGCTCAGCTCTGCACTGCTCTACTCTGCATTTCTCTGCTCTTCTCTGCTCTTCTCTGCTCTGCTCTTCTCCGCTCTACTCTGCTCTGCACACCTCTGCTGTGCTCTTCTCTGCTCTTCTATGCTCTTCTCTGCTCTTCTCTGCTATGATCTCTTCTGCTCTTCTCTGCACTTCTCTGCTCTTCTCTGCTCTTCTCCGCTCTTCTCTGCTCTGCACTCCTCTGCTCTGCTCTTCTCTGCTCTTCTCTGCTCTTCTCTGCTCTGATCTGTCTGCTCTTCTCTCCTCTTCTCTCCTCTGCTCTTCTCTGCTTTGCTCTGCTCTTCTCCGCTCTTCTCTGCTCATCTCTGCTCTTCTCTGCTCTTCTCTGCTCTGCTCTGCTCTGCTCTGCTCTGCTCGTCTCTGCTCTTCTCTGCTCTGCTATGCTCTTCTCTGCTCTTCTCTGCCCTGCTCTTCTCTGCTCTGCTCTTCTCTGCTCTGCTCTTCCCAGCTCTGCACTGCTCTGCTCTGCTCTGCTCTGCTCTTCTCAGCTCTGCTGTTCTCTGCTCTGCACTGCTCTGCTCTGCTCTTCTCTGCTCTGCTCTTTTCTGCTCTGCACTTCTCTGCTCTGCTATGCTCTGCTCTCTTCTGCTCTGCTCTTTTCTGCTCTTCTCTGTTCTTCTTTGCTCTGCCCTCCTATGCTCTGCTCATCTCAGCTCTTCTCTGACCTTCCCTGCTCTGCTCTTCTCTTCTCTGCCCTGCTCTGCTCTGTACTGCTCTTCTCTGCTCTGCTCTGCTCTTCTCTTCTCTTCTCTGCTCTTCTCTGTTCTTGTCTGCTCTGCTCCGCTCTTCTCCGCTCTTCTCTGCTCTGCACTCCTCTGCTCTGCTCTTCTCTGCTCTTCTCTGCTCTTCTCTGCTCTTCTCTGCTCTTCTCTGCTCTTCTCTGCTCTTCTCTGCTCTTCTCTGCTCAGCTCTGCATTGCTCTACTCTGCATTTCTCTGCTCTTCTCTCCTCTGCTCATCTCTGCTCTTATCTGCTCTTCTCTGCTCTTCTCTGCTATGATCTCTTCTGCTCTTCTCTGCATTTCTCTGCTCTTCTCTCCTCTGCTCATCTCTACTCTTATCTGCTCTTCTCTGCCCTTCTCTGGTCTGCTCTTCTCTTATCTGCCCTGCTCTGCTCTGTTCTGCTCTTCTCTGCACTGCTCTGCCCTTCTCTGCTCTGCTCTGCACTGCTCTGCTCTGCTCTGCTCTGCTCTTCTCTGCTCTTCAGTGGTCTGCTCTGCTCTTCTCTGCTCTGATCTGCTCTTCTATGCTCTTCAGTGGTCTGCTCTTCTCTGCTCTGCTCTGCTCTTCTCTGCTCTGCACTTCTCTTCTCTGCTCTTCTCTGCTCTGCTCTTCTCTGCCCCGCTCTGCTCTGCTCTTCTCAGCCCTGCTCTGCTCTACTCTGCTCTGATCTGATCTGCTCTCCTCTCCTCTGCTATGCTCTTCTCTGCTCTTCTCTGACCTCCCCTGCTCTGCTCTTCTCTTCTCTGCCCTGCTCTGCTCTGTTCTGCTCTTCTCTGCTCTGCTCTGCTCTTCTCTGCTCTTCTCTGCTCCCCTGTCCTCTTCTCTACTCTTCTCTGCTCTTCTCTGCTCTTCTCTGCTCTGCTCTGCTCTACTCCGCTCTTTTCTTCTCTGCACTCCTCTGCTCTGGTCCTCTGCTCTTCTCTGCCCTTCTCTGGTCTGCTCTTCTCATATCTGCCCTGCTCTGCTCTCTTCTGCTCTTCTATGCTATGCTCTGCCCTTCTCTGCTCTGCTCTGCTCTTCTCTTCTCTTCTCTGCTCTGCTATGCTCTTCTCTGCTCTTCTCTGCCCTGCTCTTCTCTGCTCTGCTCTTCTCTGCTCTGCTCTGCTCTGCTCTGCTCGTCTCTGCTCTGCTCTTCTCTGCTCTGCTCTTCTCTGCTCTTCTCTGCTCTTCTCTGCTCTTCTCTGCTCTTCTCTGCTCTTCTCTGCCCTGCTCTTCTCTGCTCTGCTCTTCTCTGCTTTGCTCTGCTCTTCTCCGCTCTTCTCTGCTCATCTCTGCTCTTCTCTGCTCTTCTCTGCTCTGCTCTTCTCTGCTCTTCTCTGCTCTGCTCTGCTCGTCTCTGCTCTTCTCAGCTATTCTCTGCTCTTCTGTGCTCTTCTGTGCTCTTCTCTGCTCTTCTCTGCTCTTCTGTGCACTTCTCAACTCTTCTCAGCTCTTCTCTGCTCTTCTCTGCTCTTCTCTGCCCTGCTCTGCTCTACTCTGCTCTGCTCTGATCTGCTCCCCTCTCCTCTGCTCTGCTCTGCTCTTCTCTGCTCTTCTCTGCTCTTCTCTGCTCTGCTCTTCTCTGCTCTTCCCTGCTCTGCACTGCTCTGCTCTGCTCTGCTCTGCATTTCTCTGCTCTGCTGTTCTCTGCTCTGCTCTGCTCTGCTCTGCTCTTCTCTTCTCTGCTCTGCTCTGTTCTTCTTTGCTCTGCTCTGCTCTTCTCTGCTCTGCTCTTCTCTGCTCTGCTCTGCTCTGCCCTTTTCTGCTCTGCTCTTCTCTGATCTGCACGGCCCTTCTCTGCTCTGCTCTGCTCTGACCTGCTCTGCACTTCTCTGCTCTTCTCTGCACTGCTCTGCTCTGCTCTGCACTGCTCTGCTCTGCTCTTCTCTGCTCTGCTCTTCTCTTCTCTGCCCTGCTCTGCTCTGTTCTGCTCTTCTCTGCTCTGCTCTGCTCTTCTCTGTTCTTCTTTGCTCTGCTCTGCTCTTCTCTGCTCTGCACTGTTCTTCTCTGCTCTACTCTGCTCTGCTCTTCTCTGCTCTGCTCTGCTCTGCTCTGAACTTTTCTGCTCTGCTCTGCTCTTCTCTGATCTGCTCGGCCCTTCTCTGCTCTGCTCTTCTCTGACCTGCTCTGCTCTTCTCTGCTCTTCTCTGCACTGCTCTGCTCTGCTCTGCACTGCTCTGCTCTGCTCTTCTCTGCCCTGCGCTGCTCTGTTCTGCTTTTCTCTGCTCTTCTGTGCGCTTCTCTGCTCTTCTCTCCTCTCCTCATCTCTGCTCTTCTCTGCTCTTCTCTACTCTGCTCTTCTCCGCTCTGCTCTTCTCTGCTCTCCTCTGCTCTGCTCTTCTCTGCTCTGCACTTCTCTGCCCTGCTCTGCTATGCTCTGATCTGCTCTGCTCTGCTCTGATCTGTTCTGCTCTTGTCCGCTCTTCTCTGCTCTGTTCTGCTCTGCTCTTCACTTCTTCGCTCTTCTCTGCTCTGCACTCCTCTGCTCTGCACTTCTCTGCTCTTCTCTGCTCTTCTCTGCTCTTCCCTGCTCTTCCCTGCTCTTCTCTGCTCTTCTCTGCTCAGCTCTGCACTGCTCTCCTCTGCTTTCCTCTGCTCTTCTCTGCACTTATATGCACTTCTTTGCTCTGGTCTGCTCTGCTCTGCTCTTCTCTGCTCCATTCTGCTCTGCTCTGCTCTTCTCTGCTGTTCTCTGCTCTTCTCTGCTCTGCTCTGCTCTGCTCTGCTCTTCTCTGACCTTCTCTGCTCTGCTCTCCTCTGCTCTTGTCTGCTCTGCTCTGTACTGCTCTGCTCTTCCCTGCTCCGCTCTGCTCTCCCCTTCTCTGCTCTTCTCTGCTCTTCACTGCTCTGCGCTGCACTGCTCTGCTATGCTCTTCTCTGCTCTTCTCTGCTCTTCTCTGCTCTTCTCTGCACTGCTCTGCTATGCTCTTCTCTGCTCTTCTCTGCTCTTCTCTGCACTGCTCTGCTATGCTCTGCTCATCTCTGCTGTGCTCTTCTCTGCTCTTCTCTGCTCTTCTGTGCACTTCTCTACTCTTCTCAGCTCTTCTCTGCTCTTCTCTGCTCTTCTCTGCCCTGCTCTGCTCTACTCTGCTCTGCTCTGATCTGCTCTCCTCTCCTCTGCTCTGCTCTTCTCTGCTCTTCTCTGCTCTGCTCTGTTCTTCTTTGCTCTGCTCAGCTCTTCTCTGCTCAGCTCTGTTCTTCTTTGCTCTGCTCTTCTCTTCTCTGCTCTTCAGGGGTCTGCTCTTCTCTTCTCTGCTCTGCTCTTCTCTGCTCTGCTCTTCTCTGCTCTGCTCTTCTCTGCCCTGCGCTCCTCTGATCTGCTTTTCTCTGCTCTTCTCTGCTCTGCTCTCCTCTGCTCTTCTCTTCTCTTCTCTGCTCTTCTCTGCTCTGCACTGTTCTTCTTTGCTCTGTTCTGCTCTGCTCTGCTCTACTCTGCTCTGCTCTGCTCTGCTCTTCTCTGCTCTGCTCTGCTCTACTCCGCTCTTTTCTTCTCTGCACTCCTCTGCTCTGCTCCTCTGCTCTTCTCTGCCCTTCTCTGGTCTGCTCTTCTCTTATCTGCCCAGCTCTGCTCTGTTCTGCTCTTCTCTGCACTGCTCTGCCCTTCTCTGCTCTTCTCTGCTCTGCTCTGCACTGCTCTGCTCTGCTCTGCTCTGCTCTTCTCTGCTCTTCAGTGGTCTGCTCTGCTCTTCTCTGCTCTGATCTGCTCTTCTATGCTCTTCAGTGGTCTGCTCTTCTCTGCTCTGCTCTGCTCTTCTATGCTCTGCACTTCTCTTCTCTGCTCTTCTCTGCTCTGCTCTTCTCTGCCCCGCTCTGCTCTGCTCTTCTCAGCCCTGCTCTGCTCTACTCTGCTCTGATCTGATCTGCTCTCCTCTCCTCTGCTATGCTCTTCTCTGCTCTTCTCTGACCTTCCCTGCTCTGCTCTTCTCTTCTCTGCCCTGCTTTGCTCTGTTCTGCTCTTCTCTGCTCTGCTCTGCTCTGCTCTTCTCTGCTCTTCTCTGCTCCCCTGTCCTCTTCTCTACTCTTCTCTGCTCTTCTCTGCTCTTCTCTGCTCTGCTCTGCTCTACTCCGCTCTTTTCTTCTCTGCACTCCTCTGCTCTGGTCCTCTGCTCTTCTCTGCCCTGCTCTTCTCATATCTGCCCTGCTCTGCTCTCTTCTGCTCTTCTATGCTCTGCTCTGCCCTTCTCTGCTCTTCTCTGCTCTGCTCTGAACTGCTCTGCTCTGCTCTTCTCTTCTCTGCTCTTCAGTGGTCTGCTCTGCTCTGGACTGCTCTTCTCTGCTCTGCTCTGCTCTTCTCTGACCTTCTCTGCTCTGCTCTCCTCTGCTCTTGTCTGCTCTGCTCTGTACTGCTCTGCTCTTCCCTGCTCCGCTCTGCTCTCCCCTTCTCTGCTCTTCTCTGCTCTTCACTGCTCTTCACTGCTCTTCACTGCTCTGCTCTGCACTGCTCTGCTATGCTCTTCTCTGCTCTTCTCTGCTCTTCTCTGCTCTTCTCTGCACTGCTCTGCTATGCTCTTCTCTGCTCTTCTCTGCTCTTCTCTGCTCTTCTCTGCACTGCTCTGCTATGCTCTGCTCATCTCTGCTGTGCTCTTCTCTGCTCTTCTCTGCTCTTCTGTGCACTTCTCTACTCTTCTCAGCTCTTCTCTGCTCTTCTCTGCTCTTCTCTGCCCTGCTCTGCTCTACTCTGCTCTGCTCTGATCTGCTCTCCTCTCCTCTGCTCTGCTCTGCTCTGCTCTGCTCTTCTCTGCTCTTCTCTGCTCTGCTCTGCCCTGCTCTTCTCTGCTCTTCTCTGCTCTGCACTGCACTGCTCTGCTCTGCTCTGCTCTTCTCTGCTCTGCTGTTCTCTGCTCTGCACTGCTCTGCTCTGCTCTTCTCTGCTCTGCTCTTCTGTGCTCTGCACTTCTCTGCTCTTCACTGCTCTGCTCTGCACTGCTCTGCTATGCTCTTCTCTGCTCTTCTCTGCTCTTCTCTGCTCTTCTCTGCACTGCTCTGCTATGCTCTTCTCTGCTCTTCTCTGCTCTTCTCTGCTCTTCTCTGCACTGCTCTGCTATGCTCTGCTCATCTCTGCTGTGCTCTTCTCTGCTCTTCTCTGCTCTTCTGTGCACTTCTCTACTCTTCTCTGCTCTTCTCTGCTCTTCTCTGCTCTTCTCTGCCCTGCGCTCGTCTGATCTGCTTTTCTCTGCTCTTCACTGCTCTGCTCTGCTCTTCTCTGCTCTGCTCTTCCCCGCTCCTTTCTTCTCTGCACTCCTCTGCTGTGCTCTACCCTGCTCTTCTCTGCTCTGCACTGCTCTGCTCTGCTCTTCTCTGCTCTTCTCTTCTGTGATCTGCACTGCTCTGCTCTGCTCTTCTCTGCTCTGCTCTTCTCTCCTCCGCTCTGCACTGCTCTTCTCTGCTCTGCTCTGCTCTGCTTTTCTCTGCTGTTCTCTGCTCTGCTCTGCTCTGATCCGCTCTGCTCTTCTCTGCTCAGCACTGCTCTGCTCTGCTCTTCTCTTCTCTGCTCAGCTCGGCACTTCTCTGCTCTGCTCTGATCTGCTGTGCTCTTCTCTGCTCTGCTCTGCACTGCTCTGCTCTGCTCTTCTCTGCCCTGCGCTGCTCTGCTCTGCTTTTCTCTGCTCTTCTCTGCTCTTCTCTGGTCTGCTCTTCTCTTCTCTGCTCTTCTCTGCTCTGCACTGTTCTTCTTTGCTCTGTTCAGCTCTGCTCTGCTCTGCTCTGCTCTGCTCTGCTCTGCTCTGCTCTGCTCTTCTCTGCTCTGCTCTGCTCTACTCCGCTCTTTTCTTCTCTGCACTCCTCTGCTCTGCTCCTCTGCTCTTCTCTGCCCTTCTCTGGTCTGCTCTTCTCTTATCTGCCCTGCTCTGCTCTGTTCTGCTCTTCTCTGCTCTGCTCTGCTCTTCTCTGCTCTTCTCTGCTCTGCTCTTCTCTTCTCTGCTCTTCTCTGCTCTTCTCTGCTCTGCTCTTCTCTGCTCCGCTCTGCTCTGCTCTTCTCTGCCCTGCACTGCTCTACTCTGCTCTGCTCTGATCTGCTCTCCTCTCCTCTGCTCTGCTCTTCTCTGCTCTTCTCTGCTCTGCTCTGTTCTTCTTTGCTCTGCTCAGCTCTTCTCTGCTCAGCTCTGTTCTTCTTTGCTCTGCTCTTCTCTTCTCTGCTCTTCAGGGGTCTGCTCTTCTCTTCTCTGCTCTGCTCTTCTCTGCTCTGCTCTTCTCTGCTCTGCTCTTCTCTGCCCTGCGCTTCTCTGATCTGCGCTTCTCTGATCTGCTTTTCTCTGCACTTCTCTGCTCTGCTCTCCTCTGCTCTTCTCTGCTCTGCTCTGCCCTTCTCTGCTCTTCACTGCTCTGCTCTGCTCTTCTCTGCTCTGCTCTGCACTGCTCTGCTCTGCTCTTCTCTGCCCTGCTCTGCTCTGTTCTGCTCTTCTCTGCTCTGCTCTGCTCTGCTCTACTCTGCTCTGCTCTTCTCTGCTCTGCTCTGCTCTGCCCTTTTCTGCTCTGCTCTTCTCTGCTCTGCTCTGCTCTTCTCTGCTCTGGTCTTCTCTGCCCTGCGCTCCTCTGATCTGCTTTTCTCTGCTCTTCTCTGCTCTGCTCTGCCCCGCTCTTCTCTGCTCTTCTCTGCTCTGCACTGCTCTGCTCTGCTCTTCTCTGCTCTGCTCTTCTCTGTCCTGCGCTTCTCTGATCTGCTTTTCTCTGCACTTCTCTGCTCTGCTCTCCTCTGCTCTTCTCTGCTCTGCTCTGCCCTTCTCTGCTCTTCACTGCTCTGCTCTGCTCTTCTCTGCTCTGCTCTGCACTGCTCTGCTCTGCTCTTCTCTGCCCTGCGCTGCTCTGCTCTTCTCTTCTCTGCCCTGCTCTGCTCTGTTCTGCTCTTCTCTGCTCTGCTCTGCTCTTCTCTTCTCTTCTCTGCTCTTCTCTGCTCTGCTCTTCTCTGCTCTGCTCTGTTCTTCTTTGCTCTGCTCTGCTCTTCTCTGCTCTGCACTGTTCTTCTCTGCTCTACTCTGCTCTGCTCTTCTCTGCTCTGCTCTGCTCTGCCCTTTTCTGCTCTGCTCTTCTCTGCTCTGCTCTGCTCTTCTCTGCTCTGGTCTTCTCTGCCCTGCGCTCCTCTGATCTGCTTTTCTCTGCTCTTCTCTGCTCTGCTCTGCCCCGCTCTTCTCTGCTCTTCTCTGCTCTGCTATGCTCTTCTCTGCTCTTCTCTGCCCTGCTCTTCTCTGCTCTGCTCTTCTCTGCTCTGCTCTGCTCTGCTCTGCTCTGCTCTGCTCTGCTCTGCTCTGCTCGTCTCTGCTCTTCTCTGCTCTGCTCTTCTCTGCTCTTCTCTGCTCTGCTCTGCACTGCACTGCTGTGCTCTTCTCTGCTCTGCTCTGCTCTGCTCTGCCCTTCTCTGATCTTCTCTGCTCTGCTCTTCTCTGCTCTGCTCTGCTCTGCTCTGCTCTGATCTGTTCTCCTCTCCTCTGCTCTGCTCTTCTCTGCTCTGCTCTGCTCTTCTCTGCTCTGCTCTTTTCTGCTCTGCTCTTTTCTGCTCTGCACTTCTCTGCTCTGCTATGCTCTGCTCTCTTCTGCTCTGCTCTTTTCTGCTCTTCTCTGTTCTTCTTTGCTCTGCCCTCCTATGCTCTGCTCATCTCAGCTCTTCTCTGACCTTCCCTGCTCTGCTCTTCTCTTCTCTGCCCTGCTCTGCTCTGTACTGCTCTTCTCTGCTCTGCTCTGCTCTTCTCTTCTCTGCTCTTCTCTGTTCTTGTCTGCTCTGCTCCGCTCTTCTCCGCTCTTCTCTGCTCTGCACTCCTCTGCTCTGCTCTTCTCTGCTCTTCTCTGCTCTTCTCTGCTCTTCTCTGCTCTTCTCTGCTCTTCTCTGCTCAGCTCTGCATTGCTCTACTCTGCATTTCTCTGCTCTTCTCTCCTCTGCTCATCTCTGCTCTTATCTGCTCTTCTCTGCTCTTCTCTGCTATGATCTCTTCTGCTCTTCTCTGCATTTCTCTGCTCTTCTCTCCTCTGCTCATCTCTACTCTTATCTGCTCTTCTCTGCTCTTCTCTGCTATGATCTCTTCTGCTCTTCTCTGCACTTCTCTGCTCTTCTCTGCTCTTCTCTGTTCTTGTCTGCTCTGCTCTGCTCTTCTCCGCTCTACTCTGCTCTGCACACCTCTGCTGTGCTCTTCTCTGCTCTTCTATGCTCTGTTGTGCTCTTCTCTGTTCTTCTCTGCTCCGCTCTTCTCTGCTCTGCTCTGCTCTGCTCTGCTCTGCTCTGCTCGTCTCTGCTCTTCTCTGCTCTTCTCTGCTCTGCTCTGCCCTGCTCCTCTCTGCTCTTCCCAGCTCTGCACTGCTCTGCTCTGCTCTGCTCTGCTCTTCTCAGCTCTGCTGTTCTCTGCTCTGCACTGCTCTGCTCTGCTCTTCTCTGCTCTGCTCTTTTCTGCTCTGCACTTCTCTGCTCTGCTATGCTCTGCTCTCTTCTGCTCTGCTCTTTTCTGCTCTTCTCTGTTCTTCTTTGCTCTGCCCTCCTATGCTCTGCTCATCTCAGCTCTTCTCTGACCTTCCCTGCTCTGCTCTTCTCTTCTCTGCCCTGCTCTGCTCTGTACTGCTCTTCTCTGCTCTGCTCTGCTCTTCTCTTCTCTGCTCTTCTCTGTTCTTGTCTGCTCTGCTCCGCTCTTCTCCGCTCTTCTCTGCTCTGCACTCCTCTGCTCTGCTCTTCTCTGCTCTTCTCTGCTCTTCTCTGCTCTTCTCTGCTCTTCTCTGCTCTTCTCTGCTCTTCTCTGCTCAGCTCTGCATTGCTCTACTCTGCATTTCTCTGCTCTTCTCTCCTCTGCTCATCTCTGCTCTTATCTGCTCTTCTCTGCTCTTCTCTGCTATGATCTCTTCTGCTCTTCTCTGCATTTCTCTGCTCTTCTCTCCTCTGCTCATCTCTACTCTTATCTGCTCTTCTCTGCTCTTCTCTGCTATGATCTCTTCTGCTCTTCTCTGCACTTCTCTGCTCTTCTCTGCTCTTCTCTGTTCTTGTCTGCTCTGCTCTGCTCTTCTCCGCTCTACTCTGCTCTGCACACCTCTGCTGTGCTCTTCTCTGCTCTTCTATGCTCTGTTGTGCTCTTCTCTGTTCTTCTCTGCTCCGCTCTTCTCTGCTCTGCTCTGCTCTGCTCTGCTCTGCTCGTCTCTGCTCTTCTCTGCTCTGCTATGCTCTTCTCTGCTCTTCTCTGCCCTGCTCTTCTCTGCTCTGCTCTGCTCTGCTCTGCTCTGCTCTGCTCGTCTCTGCTCTTCTCTGCTCTGCTCTTCTCTGCTCTTCTCTGCTCTGCTCTGCACTGCACTGCTGTGCTCTTCTCTGCTCTGCTCTGCTCTGCTCTGCCCTTCTCTGATCTTCTCTGCTCTGCTCTTCTCTGCTCTGCTCTTCTCTGCTCTGCTCTGCTCTTCCCAGCTCTGCTCTGCTTTGCTCTTCTCTGCTCTACTCTACTCTGCTCTGCTCTTCTCTGCTCTGCTCTGCTCTGCCCTTTTCTGCTCTGCTCTTCTCTGATCTGCTCGGCCCTTCTCTGCTCTGCTCTGCTCTTCTCTGCTCTTCTCTGCACTGCTCTGCTCTGCTCTGCACTGCTCTGCTCTGCTCTTCTCTGCTCTGCTCTTCTCTGCCCTGCGCTGCTCTGCTCTGCTTTTCTCTGCTCTTCTCTGCTCTTCTCTGCTCTGCTCTTCTCTGCTCTTCTCTGCTCTGCACTGTTCTTCTTTGCTCTGTTCTGCTCTGCTCTGCTCTACTCTGCTCTGCTCTTCTCTGCTCTGCTCTTCTCTGCTCTGCACTTCTCTGCTCTGCTCTGCTCTGCTCTTCTCTGCTCTGCTCTTCTCTGTTCTTCTCTGCTCTGCACTCCTATGCTCTGCTCTTCCCTGCTCTTCTCTGACCTTCCCTGCTCTGCTCTTCTCTTCTCTGCCCTGCTCTGCTCTCTTCTGCTCTTCTCTGCTCTGCACTGCTCTGCCCTGCTCTTCTCTTCTCTGCTCTTCAGTGGTCTGCTCTGTTCTGGTCTGCTCTTCTCTTCTCTGCTCTGCTCTTCTCTGCTCTGCTCTTCTCTGCTCTGCTTTTCTCTGCCCTGCGCTCGTCTGATCTGCTTTTCTCTGCTCTTCACTGCTCTGCTCTGCTCTTCTCTGCTCTGCTCTTCCCCGCTCCTTTCTTCTATGCACTCCTCTGCTGTGCTCTACCCTGCTCTTCTCTGCTCTGCACTGCTCTGCTCTGCTCTGCTCTGCTCTTCTCTGCTCTTCTCTTCTGTGATCTGCACTGCTCTGCTCTGCTCTTCTCTGCTCTGCTCTTCTCTTCTCCGCTCTGCACTGCTCTTCTCTGCTCTGCTCTGCTCTGCTTTTCTCTGCTGTTCTCTGCTCTGCTCTGCTCTGATCCGCTCTGCTCTTCTCTGCTCTGCACTGCTCTGCTCTGCTCTTCTCTTCTCTGCTCAGCTCGGCACTTCTCTGCTCTGCTCTGATCTGCTGTGCTCTTCTCTGCTCTGCTCTGCACTGCTCTGCTCTGCTCTTCTCTGCCCTGCGCTGCTCTGCTCTGCTTTTCTCTGCTCTTCTCTGCTCTTCTCTGGTCTGCTCTTCTCTTCTCTGCTCTTCTCTGCTCTGCTCTGCACTGTTCTTCTTTGCTCTGTTCAGCTCTGCTCTGCTCTGCTCTGCTCTGCTCTACTCCGCTCCTTTCTTCTCTGCACTCCTCTGCTCTGCTCCTCTGCTCTTCTCTGCCCTTCTCTGGTCTGCTCTTCTCTTATCTGCCCTGCTCTGCTCTGTTCTGCTCTTCTCTGCTCTGCTCTGCTCTTCTCTGCTCTGCTCTTCTCTTCTCTTCTCTGCTCTTCTCTGCTCTGCTCTTCTCTGCTCCGCTCTGCTCTGCTCTTCTCTGCCCTGCACTGCTCTACTCTGCTCTGCTCTGATCTGCTCTCCTCTCCTCTGCTCTGCTCTTCTCTGCTCTTCTCTGCTCTGCTCTGTTCTTCTTTGCTCTGCTCAGCTCTTCTCTGCTCAGCTCTGTTCTTCTTTGCTCTTCTCTGCTCTGCACTCCTCTGCTCTGCTCTTCTCTGCTCTTCTCTGCTCTTCTCTGCTCTTCTCTGCTCTTCTCTGCTCTTCTCTGCTCAGCTCTGCACTGCTCTACTCTGCATTTCTCTGCTCTTCTCTGCTCTTCTCTGCTCTGCTCTTCTCCGCTCTACTCTGCTCTGCACACCTCTGCTGTGCTCTTCTCTGCTCTTCTATGCTCTTCTCTGCTCTTCTCTGCTATGATCTCTTCTGCTCTTCTCTGCACTTCTCTGCTCTTCTCTGCTCTTCTCCGCTCTTCTCTGCTCTGCTCTTCTCTGCTCTGCTCGGCCCTTCTCTGCTCTGCTCTGCTCTGACCTGCTCTGCTCTTCACTGCTCTTCTCTGCACTGCTCTGCTCTGCTATTCTCTGCACTGCTCTATAGTCCCCTACTCCGCTCTGGTCTGCTCTTCTCTGCTCTGCTGTAATCTGCTCTTCTCTGCTCTGCACTCCTCTGCTCTGCTCTTCTCTGCTCTTCTCTGACCTTCCCTGCTCTGCTCTTCTCTTCTCTGCCCTGCTCTGTTCTGCTCTTCGCTGCTCTGCTCTGCACTTCTCTGCTCTTCTCTGCTCTGCACTGCTCTGCTCTGCTCTTCTCTTCTCTGCTCTTCAGTGGTCTGCTCTTCTCTGCTCTGCTCTGCTCTTCTCTGCTCTGGTCTTCTCTGCCCTGCGCTCCTCTGATCTGCTTTTCTCTGCTCTTCTCTGCTCTGCTCTGCCCCGCTCTTCTCTGCTCTTCTCTGCTCTGCACTGCTCTGCTCTGCTCTGCTCTTCTCTGCTCTGCTCTTCTCTGATCTGCACTGCTCTGCTCTGCTCTTCTCTGCTCTGCTCTGCTCTGCTTTTCTCTGCTGTTCTCTGCTCTGCACTGCTCTGCTCTTCTCTTCTCTGCTCAGCTCGGCACTTCTCTGCTCTGCTCTGATCTGCTGTGCTCTTCTCTGCCCTGCGCAGCTCTGCTCTGATTTTCTCTGCTCTTCGCTGCTCTTCTCTGCTCTGCTCTGCTCTGCTCTTCTCTGCTCTGCTCTGCTCTGCTCTACTCCGCTCTTTTCTTCTATGCACTCCTCTGCTCTGCTCCTCTGCTCTTCTCTGCCCTTCTCTGGTCTGCTCTTCTCTTATCTGCCCTGTTCTGCTCTGTTCTGCTCTTCTCTGCTCTGCTCTGCCCTTCTCTGCTCTTCTCTGCTCTGCTCTGCTCTGCTTTTCTCTGCTGTTCTCTGCTCTGCACTGCTCTGCTCTTCTCTTCTCTGCTCAGCTCGGCACTTCTCTGCTCTGCTCTGATCTGCTGTGCTCTTCTCTGCCCTGCGCTGCTCTGCTCTGATTTTCTCTGCTCTTCGCTGCTCTTCTCTGCTCTGCTCTTCTCTGCTCCGCTCTGCACTGCTCTTCTCTGCTCTGCTCTGCTCTGCTCTGCTTTTCTCTGCTGTTCTCTGCTCTGCACTGCTCTGCTCTTCTCTTCTCTGCTCAGCTCGGCACTTCTCTGCTCTGCTCTGATCTGCTGTGCTCTTCTCTGCCCTGCGCTGCTCTGCTCTGATTTTCTCTGCTCTTCGCTGCTCTTCTCTGCTCTGCTCTTCTCTGCTCTGCTCTTCTCTGCTCTGCTCTGCTCTACTCCGCTCTTTTCTTCTATGCACTCCTCTGCTCTGCTCCTCTGCTCTTCTCTGCCCTTCTCTGGTCTGCTCTTCTCTTATCTGCCCTGTTCTGCTCTGTTCTGCTCTTCTCTGCCCTGCTCTGCCCTTCTCTGCTCTTCTCTGCTCTTCTTTGCTCTGCTCTGCTCTTCTCTGCTCTGCACTGTTCTTCTCTGCTCTACTCTGCTCTGCTCTTCTCTGCTCTGCTCTGCTCTGAACTTTTCTACTCTGCTCTGCTCTTCTCTGATCTGCTCGGCCCTTCTCTGCTCTGCTCTTCTCTGACCTGCTCTGCTCTTCTCTGCTCTTCTCTGCACTGCTCTGCTCTGCTCTGCACTGCTCTGCACTGCTCTGCTCTGCTCTGCTCTTCTCTGCCCTGCGCTGCTCTGTTCTGCTTTTCTCTGCTCTTCTGTGCGCTTCTCTGCTCTTCTCTCCTCTCCTCATCTCTGCTCTTCTCTGCTCTTCTCTACTCTGCTCTTCTCCGCTCTGCTCTTCTCTGCTCTTCTCTGCTCTGCTCTTCTCTGCTCTGCACTTCTCTGCCCTGCTCTGCTATGCTCTGATCTGCTCTGCTCTGCTCTGATCTGTTCTGCCCTTGTCCGCTCTTCTCTGCTCTGTTCTGCTCTGCTCTGCTCTGCTCTTCACTTCTTCGCTCTTCTCTGCTCTGCACTCCTCTGCTCTGCTCTTCTCTGCTCTTCTCTGCTCTTCTCTGCTCTTCTCTGCTCTTCTCTGCTCTTCTCTGCTCAGCTCTGCATTGCTCTACTCTGCATTTCTCTGCTCTTCTCTCCTCTGCTCATCTCTGCTCTTATCTGCTCTTCTCTGCTCTTCTCTGCTATGATCTCTTCTGCTCTTCTCTGCATTTCTCTGCTCTTCTCTCCTCTGCTCATCTCTACTCTTATCTGCTCTTCTCTGCTCTTCTCTGCTATGATCTCTTCTGCTCTTCTCTGCACTTCTCTGCTCTTCTCTGCTCTTCTCTGTTCTTGTCTGCTCTGCTCTGCTCTTCTCCGCTCTACTCTGCTCTGCACACCTCTGCTGTGCTCTTCTCTGCTCTTCTATGCTCTGTTGTGCTCTTCTCTGTTCTTCTCAGCTCCGCTCTTCTCTGCTCTGCTCTGCTCTGCTCTGCTCTGCTCGTCTCTGCTCTTCTCTGCTCTGCTATGCTCTTCTCTGCTCTTCTCTGCCCTGCTCTTCTCTGCTCTGCTCTGCTCTGCTCTGCTCTGCTCTGCTCGTCTCTGCTCTTCTCTGCTCTGCTCTTCTCTGCTCTTCTCTGCTCTGCTCTGCACTGCACTGCTGTGCTCTTCTCTGCTCTGCTCTGCTCTGCTCTGCCCTTCTCTGATCTTCTCTGCTCTGCTCTTCTCTGCTCTGCTCTTCTCTGCTCTGCTCTGCTCTTCCCAGCTCTGCTCTGCTTTGCTCTTCTCTGCTCTACTCTACTCTGCTCTGCTCTTCTCTGCTCTGCTCTGCTCTGCCCTTTTCTGCTCTGCTCTTCTCTGATCTGCTCGGCCCTTCTCTGCTCTGCTCTGCTCTTCTCTGCTCTTCTCTGCACTGCTCTGCTCTGCTCTGCACTGCTCTGCTCTGCTCTTCTCTGCTCTGCTCTTCTCTGCCCTGCTCTTCTCTGCCCTGCGCTGCTCTGCTCTGCTTTTCTCTGCTCTTCTCTGCTCTTCTCTGCTCTGCTCTTCTCTGCTCTTCTCTGCTCTGCACTGTTCTTCTTTGCTCTGTTCTGCTCTGCTCTGCTCTACTCTGCTCTGCTCTGCTCTGCTCTTCTCTGCTCTGCTCTTCTCTGCTCTGCACTTCTCTGCTCTGCTCTGCTCTGCTCTTCTCTGCTCTGCTCTTCTCTGTTCTTCTCTGCTCTGCACTCCTATGCTCTGCTCTTCCCTGCTCTTCTCTGACCTTCCCTGCTCTGCTCTTCTCTTCTCTGCCCTGCTCTGCTCTCTTCTGCTCTTCTCTGCTCTGCACTGCTCTGCCCTGCTCTTCTCTTCTCTGCTCTTCAGTGGTCTGCTCTGTTCTGGTCTGCTCTTCTCTTCTCTGCTCTGCTCTTCTCTGCTCTGCTCTTCTCTGCTCTGCTTTTCTCTGCCCTGCGCTCGTCTGATCTGCTTTTCTCTGCTCTTCACTGCTCTGCTCTGCTCTTCTCTGCTCTGCTCTTCCCCGCTCCTTTCTTCTATGCACTCCTCTGCTGTGCTCTACCCTGCTCTTCTCTGCTCTGCACTGCTCTGCTCTGCTCTGCTCTGCTCTTCTCTGCTCTTCTCTTCTGTGATCTGCACTGCTCTGCTCTGCTCTTCTCTGCTCTGCTCTTCTCTTCTCCGCTCTGCACTGCTCTTCTCTGCTCTGCTCTGCTCTGCTTTTCTCTGCTGTTCTCTGCTCTGCTCTGCTCTGATCCGCTCTGCTCTTCTCTGCTCTGCACTGCTCTGCTCTGCTCTTCTCTTCTCTGCTCAGCTCGGCACTTCTCTGCTCTGCTCTGATCTGCTGTGCTCTTCTCTGCTGTGCTCTGCACTGCTCTGCTCTGCTCTTCTCTGCCCTGCGCTGCTCTGCTCTGCTTTTCTCTGCTCTTCTCTGCTCTTCTCTGGTCTGCTCTTCTCTTCTCTGCTCTTCTCTGCTCTGCACTGTTCTTCTTTGCTCTGTTCAGCTCTGCTCTGCTCTGCTCTGCTCTGCTCTACTCCGCTCCTTTCTTCTCTGCACTCCTCTGCTCTGCTCCTCTGCTCTTCTCTGCCCTTCTCTGGTCTGCTCTTCTCTTATCTGCCCTGCTCTGCTCTGTTCTGCTCTTCTCTGCTCTGCTCTGCTCTTCTCTGCTCTTCTCTGCTCTGCTCTTCTCTTCTCTTCTCTGCTCTTCTCTGCTCTGCTCTTCTCTGCTCCGCTCTGCTCTGCTCTTCTCTGCCCTGCACTGCTCTACTCTGCTCTGCTCTGATCTGCTCTCCTCTCCTCTGCTCTGCTCTTCTCTGCTCTGCTCTGTTCTTCTTTGCTCTGCTCAGCTCTTCTCTGCTCAGCTCTGTTCTTCTTTGCTCTTCTCTGCTCTGCACTCCTCTGCTCTGCTCTTCTCTGCTCTTCTCTGCTCTTCTCTGCTCTTCTCTGCTCTTCTCTGCTCTTCTCTGCTCAGCTCTGCACTGCTCTACTCTGCATTTCTCTGCTCTTCTCTGCTCTTCTCTGCTCTGCTCTTCTCCGCTCTACTCTGCTCTGCACACCTCTGCTGTGCTCTTCTCTGCTCTTCTATGCTCTTCTCTGCTCTTCTCTGCTATGATCTCTTCTGCTCTTCTCTGCACTTCTCTGCTCTTCTCTGCTCTTCTCCGCTCTTCTCTGCTCTGCACTCCTCTGCTCTGCTCTTCTCTGCTCTTCTCTGCTCTTCTCTGCTCTGATCTGTCTGCTCTTCTCTCCTCTTCTCTCCTCTGCTCTTCTCTGCTTTGCTCTGCTCTTCTCCGCTCTTCTCTGCTCATCTCTGCTCTTCTCTGCTCTTCTCTGCTCTGCTCTGCTCTGCTCTGCTCTGCTCTGCTCGTCTCTGCTCTTCTCTGCTCTGCTATGCTCTTCTCTGCTCTTCTCTGCCCTGCTCTTCTCTGCTCTGCTCTTCTCTGCTCTGCTCTTCCCAGCTCTGCACTGCTCTGCTCTGCTCTGCTCTGCTCTTCTCAGCTCTGCTGTTCTCTGCTCTGCACTGCTCTGCTCTGCTCTTCTCTGCTCTGCTCTTTTCTGCTCTGCACTTCTCTGCTCTGCTATGCTCTGCTCTCTTCTGCTCTGCTCTTTTCTGCTCTTCTCTGTTCTTCTTTGCTCTGCCCTCCTATGCTCTGCTCATCTCAGCTCTTCTCTGACCTTCCCTGCTCTGCTCTTCTCTTCTCTGCCCTGCTCTGCTCTGTACTGCTCTTCTCTGCTCTGCTCTGCTCTTCTCTTCTCTTCTCTGCTCTTCTCTGTTCTTGTCTGCTCTGCTCCGCTCTTCTCCGCTCTTCTCTGCTCTGCACTCCTCTGCTCTGCTCTTCTCTGCTCTTCTCTGCTCTTCTCTGCTCTTCTCTGCTCTTCTCTGCTCTTCTCTGCTCTTCTCTGCTCAGCTCTGCATTGCTCTACTCTGCATTTCTCTGCTCTTCTCTCCTCTGCTCATCTCTGCTCTTATCTGCTCTTCTCTGCTCTTCTCTGCTATGATCTCTTCTGCTCTTCTCTGCATTTCTCTGCTCTTCTCTCCTCTGCTCATCTCTACTCTTATCTGCTCTTCTCTGCCCTTCTCTGGTCTGCTCTTCTCTTATCTGCCCTGCTCTGCTCTGTTCTGCTCTTCTCTGCACTGCTCTGCCCTTCTCTGCTCTTCTCTGCTCTGCTCTGCACTGCTCTGCTCTGCTCTGCTCTGCTCTTCTCTGCTCTTCAGTGGTCTGCTCTGCTCTTCTCTGCTCTGATCTGCTCTTCTATGCTCTTCAGTGGTCTGCTCTTCTCTGCTCTGCTCTGCTCTTCTCTGCTCTGCACTTCTCTTCTCTGCTCTTCTCTGCTCTGCTCTTCTCTGCCCCGCTCTGCTCTGCTCTTCTCAGCCCTGCTCTGCTCTACTCTGCTCTGATCTGATCTGCTCTCCTCTCCTCTGCTATGCTCTTCTCTGCTCTTCTCTGACCTCCCCTGCTCTGCTCTTCTCTTCTCTGCCCTGCTCTGCTCTGTTCTGCTCTTCTCTGCTCTGCTCTGCTCTTCTCTGCTCTTCTCTGCTCCCCTGTCCTCTTCTCTACTCTTCTCTGCTCTTCTCTGCTCTTCTCTGCTCTGCTCTGCTCTACTCCGCTCTTTTCTTCTCTGCACTCCTCTGCTCTGGTCCTCTGCTCTTCTCTGCCCTTCTCTGGTCTGCTCTTCTCATATCTGCCCTGCTCTGCTCTCTTCTGCTCTTCTATGCTATGCTCTGCCCTTCTCTGCTCTGCTCTGCTCTTCTCTGCCCTGCTCTGCTCTGCTCTTCTCTTCTCTGCTCTGCTATGCTCTTCTCTGCTCTTCTCTGCCCTGCTCTTCTCTGCTCTGCTCTTCTCTGCTCTGCTCTGCTGTGCTCTGCTCGTCTCTGCTCTGCTCTTCTCTGCTCTGCTCTTCTCTGCTCTTCTCTGCTCTTCTCTGCTCTTCTCTGCTCTTCTCTGCTCTTCTCTGCCCTGCTCTTCTCTGCTCTGCTCTTCTCTGCTTTGCTCTGCTCTTCTCCGCTCTTCTCTGCTCATCTCTGCTCTTCTCTGCTCTTCTCTGCTCTGCTCTTCTCTGCTCTTCTCTGCTCTGCTCTGCTCGTCTCTGCTCTTCTCAGCTATTCTCTGCTCTTCTGTGCTCTTCTGTGCTCTTCTCTGCTCTTCTCTGCTCTTCTGTGCACTTCTCAACTCTTCTCAGCTCTTCTCTGCTCTTCTCTGCTCTTCTCTGCCCTGCTCTGCTCTACTCTGCTCTACTCTGCTCTGCTCTGATCTGCTCCCCTCTCCTCTGCTCTGCTCTGCTCTTCTCTGCTCTTCTCTGCTCTTCTCTGCCCTTCTCTGGTCTGCTCTTCTCTTATCTGCCCTGCTCTGCTCTGTTCTGCTCTTCTCTGCTCTGCTCTGCTCTTCTCTGCTCTTCTCTGCTCTGCTCTTCTCTTCTCTTCTCTGCTCTTCTCTGCTCTGCTCTTCTCTGCTCCGCTCTGCTCTGCTCTTCTCTGCCCTGCACTGCTCTACTCTGCTCTGCTCTGATCTGCTCTCCTCTCCTCTGCTCTGCTCTTCTCTGCTCTTCTCTGCTCTGCTCTGTTCTTCTTTGCTCTGCTCAGCTCTTCTCTGCTCAGCTCTGTTCTTCTTTGCTCTTCTCTGCTCTGCACTCCTCTGCTCTGCTCTTCTCTGCTCTTCTCTGCTCTTCTCTGCTCTTCTCTGCTCTTCTCTGCTCAGCTCTGCACTGCTCTACTCTGCATTTCTCTGCTCTTCTCTGCTCTTCTCTGCTCTGCTCTTCTCCGCTCTACTCTGCTCTGCACACCTCTGCTGTGCTCGTCTCTGCTCTTCTATGCTCTTCTCTGCTCTTCTCTGCTATGATCTCTTCTGCTCTTCTCTGCACTTCTCTGCTCTTCTCTGCTCTTCTCCGCTCTTCTCTGCTCTGCACTCCTCTGCTCTGCTCTTCTCTGCTCTTCTCTGCTCTTCTCTGCTCTGATCTGTCTGCTCTTCTCTCCTCTTCTCTCCTCTGCTCTTCTCTGCTTTGCTCTGCTCTTCTCCGCTCTTCTCTGCTCATCTCTGCTCTTCTCTGCTCTTCTCTGCTCTGCTCTGCTCTGCTCTGCTCTGCTCGTCTCTGCTCTTCTCTGCTCTGCTATGCTCTTCTCTGCTCTTCTCTGCCCTGCTCTTCTCTGCTCTGCTCTTCTCTGCTCTGCTCTTCCCAGCTCTGCACTGCTCTGCTCTGCTCTGCTCTGCTCTTCTCAGCTCTGCTGTTCTCTGCTCTGCACTGCTCTGCTCTGCTCTTCTCTGCTCTGCTCTTTTCTGCTCTGCACTTCTCTGCTCTGCTATGCTCTGCTCTCTTCTGCTCTGCTCTTTTCTGCTCTTCTCTGTTCTTCTTTGCTCTGCCCTCCTATGCTCTGCTCATCTCAGCTCTTCTCTGACCTTCCCTGCTCTGCTCTTCTCTTCTCTGCCCTGCTCTGCTCTGTACTGCTCTTCTCTGCTCTGCTCTGCTCTTCTCTTCTCTTCTCTGCTCTTCTCTGTTCTTGTCTGCTCTGCTCCGCTCTTCTCCGCTCTTCTCTGCTCTGCACTCCTCTGCTCTGCTCTTCTCTGCTCTTCTCTGCTCTTCTCTGCTCTTCTCTGCTCTTCTCTGCTCTTCTCTGCTCTTCTCTGCTCAGCTCTGCATTGCTCTACTCTGCATTTCTCTGCTCTTCTCTCCTCTGCTCATCTCTGCTCTTATCTGCTCTTCTCTGCTCTTCTCTGCTATGATCTCTTCTGCTCTTCTCTGCATTTCTCTGCTCTTCTCTCCTCTGCTCATCTCTACTCTTATCTGCTCTTCTCTGCCCTTCTCTGGTCTGCTCTTCTCTTATCTGCCCTGCTCTGCTCTGTTCTGCTCTTCTCTGCACTGCTCTGCCCTTCTCTGCTCTTCTCTGCTCTGCTCTGCACTGCTCTGCTCTGCTCTGCTCTGCTCTTCTCTGCTCTTCAGTGGTCTGCTCTGCTCTTCTCTGCTCTGATCTGCTCTTCTATGCTCTTCAGTGGTCTGCTCTTCTCTGCTCTGCTCTGCTCTTCTCTGCTCTGCACTTCTCTTCTCTGCTCTTCTCTGCTCTGCTCTTCTCTGCCCCGCTCTGCTCTGCTCTTCTCAGCCCTGCTCTGCTCTACTCTGCTCTGATCTGATCTGCTCTCCTCTCCTCTGCTATGCTCTTCTCTGCTCTTCTCTGACCTCCCCTGCTCTGCTCTTCTCTTCTCTGCCCTGCTCTGCTCTGTTCTGCTCTTCTCTGCTCTGCTCTGCTCTTCTCTGCTCTTCTCTGCTCCCCTGTCCTCTTCTCTACTCTTCTCTGCTCTTCTCTGCTCTTCTCTGCTCTGCTCTGCTCTACTCCGCTCTTTTCTTCTCTGCACTCCTCTGCTCTGGTCCTCTGCTCTTCTCTGCCCTTCTCTGGTCTGCTCTTCTCATATCTGCCCTGCTCTGCTCTCTTCTGCTCTTCTATGCTATGCTCTGCCCTTCTCTGCTCTGCTCTGCTCTTCTCTGCCCTGCTCTGCTCTGCTCTTCTCTTCTCTGCTCTGCTATGCTCTTCTCTGCTCTTCTCTGCCCTGCTCTTCTCTGCTCTGCTCTTCTCTGCTCTGCTCTGCTGTGCTCTGCTCGTCTCTGCTCTGCTCTTCTCTGCTCTGCTCTTCTCTGCTCTTCTCTGCTCTTCTCTGCTCTTCTCTGCTCTTCTCTGCCCTGCTCTTCTCTGCTCTGCTCTTCTCTGCTTTGCTCTGCTCTTCTCCGCTCTTCTCTGCTCATCTCTGCTCTTCTCTGCTCTTCTCTGCTCTGCTCTTCTCTGCTCTTCTCTGCTCTGCTCTGCTCGTCTCTGCTCTTCTCAGCTATTCTCTGCTCTTCTGTGCTCTTCTGTGCTCTTCTCTGCTCTTCTCTGCTCTTCTGTGCACTTCTCAACTCTTCTCAGCTCTTCTCTGCTCTTCTCTGCTCTTCTCTGCCCTGCTCTGCTCTACTCTGCTCTGCTCTGATCTGCTCCCCTCTCCTCTGCTCTGCTCTGCTCTTCTCTGCTCTTCTCTGCTCTTCTCTGCTCTGCTCTTCTCTGCTCTTCCCTGCTCTGCACTGCTCTGCTCTGCTCTGCTCTGCATTTCTCTGCTCTGCTGTTCTCTGCTCTGCTCTGCTCTGCTCTGCTCTTCTCTTCTCTGCTCTGCTCTGTTCTTCTTTGCTCTGCTCTGCTCTTCTCTGCTCTGCTCTTCTCTGCTCTGCTCTGCTCTGCCCTTTTCTGCTCTGCTCTTCTCTGATCTGCACGGCCCTTCTCTGCTCTGCTCTGCTCTGACCTGCTCTGCACTTCTCTGCTCTTCTCTGCACTGCTCTGCTCTGCTCTGCACTGCTCTGCTCTGCTCTTCTCTGCTCTGCTCTTCTCTTCTCTGCCCTGCTCTGCTCTGTTCTGCTCTTCTCTGCTCTGCTCTGCTCTTCTCTGTTCTTCTTTGCTCTGCTCTGCTCTTCTCTGCTCTGCACTGTTCTTCTCTGCTCTACTCTGCTCTGCTCTTCTCTGCTCTGCTCTGCTCTGAACTTTTCTGCTCTGCTCTGCTCTTCTCTGATCTGCTCGGCCCTTCTCTGCTCTGCTCTTCTCTGACCTGCTCTGCTCTTCTCTGCTCTTCTCTGCACTGCTCTGCTCTGCTCTGCACTGCTCTGCTCTGCTCTTCTCTGCCCTGCGCTGCTCTGTTCTGCTTTTCTCTGCTCTTCTGTGCGCTTCTCTGCTCTTCTCTCCTCTCCTCATCTCTGCTCTTCTCTGCTCTTCTCTACTCTGCTCTTCTCCGCTCTGCTCTTCTCTGCTCTCCTCTGCTCTGCTCTTCTCTGCTCTGCACTTCTCTGCCCTGCTCTGCTATGCTCTGATCTGCTCTGCTCTGCTCTGCTCTGATCTGTTCTGCTCTTGTCCGCTCTTCTCTGCTCTGTTCTGCTCTGCTCTTCACTTCTTCGCTCTTCTCTGCTCTGCACTCCTCTGCTCTGCACTTCTCTGCTCTTCTCTGCTCTTCTCTGCTCTTCCCTGCTCTTCCCTGCTCTTCTCTGCTCTTCTCTGCTCAGCTCTGCACTGCTCTCCTCTGCTTTCCTCTGCTCTTCTCTGCACTTATATGCACTTCTTTGCTCTGGTCTGCTCTGCTCTGCTCTTCTCTGCTCCATTCTGCTCTGCTCTGCTCTTCTCTGCTGTTCTCTGCTCTTCTCTGCTCTGCTCTGCTCTTCTCTGACCTTCTCTGCTCTGCTCTCCTCTGCTCTTGTCTGCTCTGCTCTGTACTGCTCTGCTCTTCCCTGCTCCGCTCTGCTCTCCCCTTCTCTGCTCTTCTCTGCTCTTCACTGCTCTGCGCTGCACTGCTCTGCTATGCTCTTCTCTGCTCTTCTCTGCTCTTCTCTGCTCTTCTCTGCACTGCTCTGCTATGCTCTTCTCTGCTCTTCTCTGCTCTTCTCTGCACTGCTCTGCTATGCTCTGCTCATCTCTGCTGTGCTCTTCTCTGCTCTTCTCTGCTCTTCTGTGCACTTCTCTACTCTTCTCAGCTCTTCTCTGCTCTTCTCTGCTCTTCTCTGCCCTGCTCTGCTCTACTCTGCTCTGCTCTGATCTGCTCTCCTCTCCTCTGCTCTGCTCTTCTCTGCTCTTCTCTGCTCTGCTCTGTTCTTCTTTGCTCTGCTCAGCTCTTCTCTGCTCAGCTCTGTTCTTCTTTGCTCTGCTCTTCTCTTCTCTGCTCTTCAGGGGTCTGCTCTTCTCTTCTCTGCTCTGCTCTTCTCTGCTCTGCTCTTCTCTGCTCTGCTCTTCTCTGCCCTGCGCTCCTCTGATCTGCTTTTCTCTGCTCTTCTCTGCTCTGCTCTCCTCTGCTCTTCTCTTCTCTTCTCTGCTCTTCTCTGCTCTGCACTGTTCTTCTTTGCTCTGTTCTGCTCTGCTCTGCTCTACTCTGCTCTGCTCTGCTCTGCTCTTCTCTGCTCTGCTCTGCTCTACTCCGCTCTTTTCTTCTCTGCACTCCTCTGCTCTGCTCCTCTGCTCTTCTCTGCCCTTCTCTGGTCTGCTCTTCTCTTATCTGCCCAGCTCTGCTCTGTTCTGCTCTTCTCTGCACTGCTCTGCCCTTCTCTGCTCTTCTCTGCTCTGCTCTGCACTGCTCTGCTCTGCTCTGCTCTGCTCTTCTCTGCTCTTCAGTGGTCTGCTCTGCTCTTCTCTGCTCTGATCTGCTCTTCTATGCTCTTCAGTGGTCTGCTCTTCTCTGCTCTGCTCTGCTCTTCTATGCTCTGCACTTCTCTTCTCTGCTCTTCTCTGCTCTGCTCTTCTCTGCCCCGCTCTGCTCTGCTCTTCTCAGCCCTGCTCTGCTCTACTCTGCTCTGATCTGATCTGCTCTCCTCTCCTCTGCTATGCTCTTCTCTGCTCTTCTCTGACCTTCCCTGCTCTGCTCTTCTCTTCTCTGCCCTGCTTTGCTCTGTTCTGCTCTTCTCTGCTCTGCTCTGCTCTGCTCTTCTCTGCTCTTCTCTGCTCCCCTGTCCTCTTCTCTACTCTTCTCTGCTCTTCTCTGCTCTTCTCTGCTCTGCTCTGCTCTACTCCGCTCTTTTCTTCTCTGCACTCCTCTGCTCTGGTCCTCTGCTCTTCTCTGCCCTTCTCTGGTCTGCTCTTCTCATATCTGCCCTGCTCTGCTCTCTTCTGCTCTTCTATGCTCTGCTCTGCCCTTCTCTGCTCTTCTCTGCTCTGCTCTGAACTGCTCTGCTCTGCTCTTCTCTTCTCTGCTCTTCAGTGGTCTGCTCTGCTCTGGACTGCTCTTCTCTGCTCTGCTCTGCTCTTCTCTGACCTTCTCTGCTCTGCTCTCCTCTGCTCTTGTCTGCTCTGCTCTGTACTGCTCTGCTCTTCCCTGCTCCGCTCTGCTCTCCCCTTCTCTGCTCTTCTCTGCTCTTCACTGCTCTTCACTGCTCTTCACTGCTCTGCTCTGCACTGCTCTGCTATGCTCTTCTCTGCTCTTCTCTGCTCTTCTCTGCTCTTCTCTGCACTGCTCTGCTATGCTCTTCTCTGCTCTTCTCTGCTCTTCTCTGCTCTTCTCTGCACTGCTCTGCTATGCTCTGCTCATCTCTGCTGTGCTCTTCTCTGCTCTTCTCTGCTCTTCTGTGCACTTCTCTACTCTTCTCAGCTCTTCTCTGCTCTTCTCTGCTCTTCTCTGCCCTGCTCTGCTCTACTCTGCTCTGCTCTGATCTGCTCTCCTCTCCTCTGCTCTGCTCTGCTCTGCTCTGCTCTTCTCTGCTCTTCTCTGCTCTGCTCTGCCCTGCTCTTCTCTGCTCTTCTCTGCTCTGCACTGCACTGCTCTGCTCTGCTCTGCTCTTCTCTGCTCTGCTGTTCTCTGCTCTGCACTGCTCTGCTCTGCTCTTCTCTGCTCTGCTCTTCTGTGCTCTGCACTTCTCTGCTCTTCACTGCTCTGCTCTGCACTGCTCTGCTATGCTCTTCTCTGCTCTTCTCTGCTCTTCTCTGCTCTTCTCTGCACTGCTCTGCTATGCTCTTCTCTGCTCTTCTCTGCTCTTCTCTGCTCTTCTCTGCACTGCTCTGCTATGCTCTGCTCATCTCTGCTGTGCTCTTCTCTGCTCTTCTCTGCTCTTCTGTGCACTTCTCTACTCTTCTCTGCTCTTCTCTGCTCTTCTCTGCTCTTCTCTGCCCTGCGCTCGTCTGATCTGCTTTTCTCTGCTCTTCACTGCTCTGCTCTGCTCTTCTCTGCTCTGCTCTTCCCCGCTCCTTTCTTCTCTGCACTCCTCTGCTGTGCTCTACCCTGCTCTTCTCTGCTCTGCACTGCTCTGCTCTGCTCTGCTCTGCTCTTCTCTGCTCTTCTCTTCTGTGATCTGCACTGCTCTGCTCTGCTCTTCTCTGCTCTGCTCTTCTCTTCTCCGCTCTGCACTGCTCTTCTCTGCTCTGCTCTGCTCTGCTTTTCTCTGCTGTTCTCTGCTCTGCTCTGCTCTGATCCGCTCTGCTCTTCTCTGCTCAGCACTGCTCTGCTCTGCTCTTCTCTTCTCTGCTCAGCTCGGCACTTCTCTGCTCTGCTCTGATCTGCTGTGCTCTTCTCTGCTCTGCTCTGCACTGCTCTGCTCTGCTCTTCTCTGCCCTGCGCTGCTCTGCTCTGCTTTTCTCTGCTCTTCTCTGCTCTTCTCTGGTCTGCTCTTCTCTTCTCTGCTCTTCTCTGCTCTGCACTGTTCTTCTTTGCTCTGTTCAGCTCTGCTCTGCTCTGCTCTGCTCTGCTCTGCTCTGCTCTGCTCTGCTCTTCTCTGCTCTGCTCTGCTCTACTCCGCTCTTTTCTTCTCTGCACTCCTCTGCTCTGCTCCTCTGCTCTTCTCTGCCCTTCTCTGGTCTGCTCTTCTCTTATCTGCCCTGCTCTGCTCTGTTCTGCTCTTCTCTGCTCTGCTCTGCTCTTCTCTGCTCTTCTCTGCTCTGCTCTTCTCTTCTCTGCTCTTCTCTGCTCTTCTCTGCTCTTCTCTGCTCTGCTCTGCTCTGCTCTTCTCTGCTCCGCTCTGCTCTGCTCTTCTCTGCCCTGCACTGCTCTACTCTGCTCTGCTCTGATCTGCTCTCCTCTCCTCTGCTCTGCTCTTCTCTGCTCTTCTCTGCTCTGCTCTGTTCTTCTTTGCTCTGCTCAGCTCTTCTCTGCTCAGCTCTGTTCTTCTTTGCTCTGCTCTTCTCTTCTCTGCTCTTCAGGGGTCTGCTCTTCTCTTCTCTGCTCTGCTCTTCTCTGCTCTGCTCTTCTCTGCTCTGCTCTTCTCTGCCCTGCTCTGCCCTTCTCTGCTCTTCACTGCTCTGCTCTGCTCTTCACTGCTCTGCTCTGCTCTTCTCTGCTCTTCACTGCTCTGCTCTGCTCTTCTCTGCTCTGCTCTTCTCTGCCCTGCTCTGCTCTGTTCTGCTCTTCTCTGCTCTGCTCTGCTCTGCTCTACTCTGCTCTGCTCTTCTCTGCTCTGCTCTGCTCTGCCCTTTTCTGCTCTGCTCTTCTCTGCTCTGCTCTGCTCTTCTCTGCTCTGGTCTTCTCTGCCCTGCGCTCCTCTGATCTGCTTTTCTCTGCTCTTCTCTGCTCTGCTCTGCCCCGCTCTTCTCTGCTCTTCTCTGCTCTGCACTGCTCTGCTCTGCTCTTCTCTGCTCTGCTCTTCTCTGTCCTGCGCTTCTCTGATCTGCTTTTCTCTGCACTTCTCTGCTCTGCTCTCCTCTGCTCTTCTCTGCTCTGCTCTGCCCTTCTCTGCTCTTCACTGCTCTGCTCTGCTCTTCTCTGCTCTTCTCTGCTCTGCTCTGCACTGCTCTGCTCTGCTCTTCTCTGCCCTGCGCTGCTCTGCTCTTCTCTTCTCTGCCCTGCTCTGCTCTGTTCTGCTCTTCTCTGCTCTGCTCTGCTCTGCTCTTCTCTTCTCTTCTCTGCTCTTCTCTGCTCTGCTCTTCTCTGCTCTGCTCTGTTCTTCTTTGCTCTGCTCTGCTCTTCTCTGCTCTGCACTGTTCTTCTCTGCTCTACTCTGCTCTGCTCTTCTCTGCTCTGCTCTGCTCTGCCCTTTTCTGCTCTGCTCTTCTCTGCTCTGCTCTGCTCTTCTCTGCTCTGGTCTTCTCTGCCCTGCGCTCCTCTGATCTGCTTTTCTCTGCTCTTCTCTGCTCTGCTCTGCCCCGCTCTTCTCTGCTCTTCTCTGCTCTGCTATGCTCTTCTCTGCTCTTCTCTGCCCTGCTCTTCTCTGCTCTGCTCTTCTCTGCTCTGCTCTGCTCTGCTCTGCTCTGCTCTGCTCTGCTCTGCTCTGCTCGTCTCTGCTCGTCTCTGCTCTTCTCTGCTCTTCTCTGCTCTGCTCTTCTCTGCTCTTCTCTGCTCTGCTCTGCACTGCACTGCTGTGCTCTTCTCTGCTCTGCTCTGCTCTGCTCTGCCCTTCTCTGATCTTCTCTGCTCTGCTCTTCTCTGCTCTGCTCTTCTCTGCTCTGCTCTGCTCTTCCCAGCTCTGCTCTGCTTTGCTCTTCTCTGCTCTACTCTACTCTGCTCTGCTCTTCTCTGCTCTGCTCTGCTCTGCCCTTTTCTGCTCTGCTCTTCTCTGATCTGCTCGGCCCTTCTCTGCTCTGCTCTGCTCTTCTCTGCTCTTCTCTGCACTGCTCTGCTCTGCTCTGCACTGCTCTGCTCTGCTCTTCTCTGCTCTGCTCTGCTCTTCTCTGCCTGCGCTGCTCTGCTTTTCTCTGCTCTTCTCTGCTCTTCTCTGCTCTGCTCTTCTCTTCTCTGCTCTTCAGGGGTCTGCTCTTCTCTTCTCTGCTCTGCTCTTCTCTGTTCTGCTCTTCTCTGCCCTGCGCTCCTCTGATCTGCTTTTCTCTGCTCTTCTCTGCTGTCCTCTCCTCTGCTCTTCTCTGCTCTGCTCTGCCCTTCTCTGCTCTTCACTGCTCTACTCTGCTCTTCTCTGCTCTGCTCTGCACTGCTCTGCTCTGCTCTTCTCTGCCCTGCGCTGCTCTGCTCTTCTCTTGTCTGCCCTGCTCTGCTCTGTTCTGCTCTTCTCTGCTCTGCTCTGCTCTTCTCTTCTCTGCTCTTCTCTGCTCTGCTCTGTTCTTCTTTGCTCTGCTCTGCTCTTCTCTGCTCTGCACTGTTCTTCTCTGCTCTACTCTGCTCTGCTCTTCTCTGCTCTGCTCTGCTCTGCCCTTTTCTGCTCTGCTCTTCTCTGATCTGCTCGGCTCTTCTCTGCTCTGCTCTGCTCTGACCTGCTCTGCTCTTCTCTGCTCTGCACTCCTCTGCTCTGCTCTTCTCTGACCTTCCCTGCTCTGCTCTTCTCTTCTCTGCCCTGCTCTGTTCTGCTCTTCGCTGCTCTGCTCTGCACTTCTCTGCTCTTCTCTGCTCTGCACTGCTCTGCTCTACACTTCTCTTCTCTGCTCTTCAGTGGTCTGCTCTTCTCTGCTCTGCCCTCCTCTTCTCTGCTCTGGTCTTCTCTGCCCTGCGCTCCTCTGATCTGCTTTTCTCTGCTCTGCCCTTTTCTGCTCTGCTCTTCTCTGCTCTGCTCGGCCCTTCTCTGCTCTGCTCTGCTCTGACCTGCTCTGCTCTTCACTGCTCTTCTCTGCACTGCTCTGCTCTGCTATTCTCTGCACTGCTCTATAGTCCCCTACTCCGCTCTGGTCTGCTCTTCTCTGCTCTGCTGTAATCTGCTCTTCTCTGCTCTGCACTCCTCTGCTCTGCTCTTCTCTGCTCTTCTCTGACCTTCCCTGCTCTGCTCTTCTCTTCTCTGCCCTGCTCTGTTCTGCTCTTCGCTGCTCTGCTCTGCACTTCTCTGCTCTTCTCTGCTCTGCTCTGCACTGCTCTGCTCTGCTCTTCTCTTCTCTGCTCTTCAGTGGTCTGCTCTTCTCTGCTCTGCTCTGCTCTTCTCTGCTCTGGTCTTCTCTGCCCTGCGCTCCTCTGATCTGCTTTTCTCTGCTCTTCTCTGCTCTGCTCTGCCCGCTCTTCTCTGCTCTTCTCTGCTCTGCACTGCTCTGCTCTGCTCTGCTCTTCTCTGCTCTGCTCTTCTCTGATCTGCACTGCTCTGCTCTGCTCTTCTCTGCTCTGCTATTCTCTTCTCTGCACTTCTCTGCTCTGCTCTGCTCTGCTCTGCTCTTCTCCGCTCTTTTCTTCTCTGCACTCCTCTGCTGTGCTCTACCCTGCTCTTCTCTGCTCTTCTCTGCTCTGCACTGCTCTGCTCTGCTCTGCTCTTCTCTGCTCTTCTCTTCTCTGCTCTGCACTGCTCTGCTCTGCTCTTCTCTGCTCTGCTCTTCTCTGCTCCGCTCTGCACTGCTCTTCTCTGCTCTGCTCTGCTCTGCTCTGCTTTTCTCTGCTGTTCTCTGCTCTGCACTGCTCTGCTCTTCTCTTCTCTGCTCAGCTCGGCACTTCTCTGCTCTGCTCTGATCTGCTGTGCTCTTCTCTGCCCTGCGCTGCTCTGCTCTGATTTTCTCTGCTCTTCGCTGCTCTTCTCTGCTCTGCTCTGCTCTGCTCTTCTCTGCTCTGCTCTGCTCTACTCCGCTCTTTTCTTCTATGCACTCCTCTGCTCTGCTCCTCTGCTCTTCTCTGCCCTTCTCTGGTCTGCTCCTCTGCTCTTCTCTGCCCTTCTCTGGTCTGCTCTTCTCTTATCTGCCCTGTTCTGCTCTGTTCTGCTCTTCTCTGCTCTGCTCTGCCCTTCTCTGCTCTTCTCTGCTCTGCTCTGCTCTGCTTTTCTCTGCTGTTCTCTGCTCTGCACTGCTCTGCTCTTCTCTTCTCTGCTCAGCTCGGCACTTCTCTGCTCTGCTCTGATCTACTGTGCTCTTCTCTGCCCTGCGCTGCTCTGCTCTGATTTTCTCTGCTCTTCGCTGCTCTTCTCTGCTCTGCTCTTCTCTGCTCCGCTCTGCACTGCTCTTCTCTGCTCTGCTCTGCTCTGCTTTTCTCTGCTGTTCTCTGCTCTGCACTGCTCTGCTCTTCTCTTCTCTGCTCAGCTCGGCACTTCTCTGCTCTGCTCTGATCTGCTGTGCTCTTCTCTGCCCTGCGCTGCTCTGCTCTGATTTTCTCTGCTCTTCGCTGCTCTTCTCTGCTCTGCACTTCTCTGCTCTGCTCTGCTCTACTCCGCTCTTTTCTTCTATGCACTCCTCTGCTCTGCTCCTCTGCTCTTCTCTGCCCTTCTCTGGTCTGCTCTTCTCTTATCTGCCCTGTTCTGCTCTGTTCTGCTCTTCTCTGCTCTGCTCTGCCCTTCTCTGCTCTTCTCTGCTCTTCTTTGCTCTGCTCTGCTCTTCTCTGCTCTGCACTGTTCTTCTCTGCTCTACTCTGCTCTGCTCTTCTCTGCTCTGCTCTGCTCTGAACTTTTCTGCTCTGCTCTGCTCTTCTCTGATCTGCTCGGCCCTTCTCTGCTCTGCTCTTCTCTGACCTGCTCTGCTCTTCTCTGCTCTTCTCTGCACTGCTCTGCTCTGCTCTGCTCTGCTCTTCTCTGCCCTGCGCTGCTCTGTTCTGCTTTTCTCTGCTCTTCTGTGCGCTTCTCTGCTCTTCTCTCCTCTCCTCATCTCTGCTCTTCTCTGCTCTTCTCTACTCTGCTCTTCTCCGCTCTGCTCTTCTCTGCTCTTCTCTGCTCTGCTCTTCTCTGCTCTGCACTTCTCTGCCCTGCACTGCTATGCTCTGATCTGCTCTGCTCTGCTCTGATCTGTTCTGCCCTTGTCCGCTCTTCTCTGCTCTGTTCTGCTCTGCTCTGCTCTGCTCTTCACTTCTTCGCTCTTCTCTGCTCTGCACTCCTCTGCTCTGCACTTCTCTGCTCTTCTCTGCTCTTCTCTGCTCTTCCCTGCTCTTCCCTGCTCTTCTCTGCTCTTCTCTGCTCAGCTCTGCAATGCTCTCCTCTGCTTTCATCTGCTCTTCTCTGCACTTATATGCACTTCTTTGCTCTGGTCTGCTCTGCTCTGCTCTTCTCTGCTCCATTCTGCTCTGCTCTGCTCTTCTCTGCTGTTCTCTGCTCTTCTCTGCTCTGCTCTGCTCTTCTCTGACCTTCTCTGCTCTGCTCTCCTCTGCTCTTGTCTGCTCTGCTCTGTACTGCTCTGCTCTTCCCTGCTCCGCTCTGCTCTCCCCTTCTCTGCTCTTCTCTGCTCTTCACTGCTCTGCTCTGCACTGCTCTGCTATGCTCTTCTCTGCTCTTCTCTGCTCTTCTCTGCTCTTCTCTGCACTGCTCTGCTATGCTCTTCTCTGCTCTTCTCTGCTCTTCTCTGCTCTTCTCTGCACTGCACTGCTATGCTCTGCTCATCTCTGCTGTGCTCTTCTCTGCTCTTCTCTGCTCTTCTGTGCACTTCTCTACTCTTCTGAGCTCTTCTCTGCTCTTCTCTGCTCTTCTCTGCTCTTCTCTGCCCTGCTCTGCTCTACTCTGCTCTGCTCTGATCTGCTCTCCTCTCCTCTCCTCTGCTCTGCTCTGCTCTTCTCTGCTCTGCTCTGCTCTGCCCTTTTCTGCTCTGCTCTGCTCTTCTCTGATCTGCTCGGCCCTTCTCTGCTCTGCTCTTTTCTGACCTGCTCTGCTCTTCTCTGCTCTTCTCTGCACTGCTCTGCTCTGCTCTGCTCTGCACTGCTCTGCTCTGCTCTTCTCTGCCCTGCGCTGCTCTGTTCTGCTTTTCTCTGCTCTTCTCTGCTCTGCTCTTCTCTGCTCTTCTCTGCTCTGCACTGTTCTGCACTGTTCTTCTTTGCTCTGTTCTGCTCTGCTCTGCTCTACTCTGCTCTGCTCTGCTCTGCTCTTCTCTGCTCTGCTCTCCTCTGCTCTGCACTTCTCTGCTCTGCTCTGCTGTGCTCTTCTCTGTTCTTCTCTGCTCCGCTCTTCTCTGCTCTTCTCTGCTCTGATCTGTCTGCTCTTCTCTCCTCTTCTCTCCTCTGCTCTTCTCTGCTTTGCTCTGCTCTTCTCCGCTCTTCTCTGCTCATCTCTGCTCTTCTCTGCTCTTCTCTGCTCTGCTCTTCTCTGCTCTTCTCTGCTCTGCTCTGCTCGTCTCTGCTCTTCTCTGCTCTTCTCTGCCCTGCTCTTCTCTGCTCTGCTCTTCTCTGCTTTGCTCTGCTCTTCTCCGCTCTTCTCTGCTCATCTCTGCTCTTCTCTGCTCTTCTCTGCTCTGCTCTTCTCTGCTCTTCTCTGCTCTGCTCTGCTCGTCTCTGCTCTGCTCTGCTCTGCTCTTCTCTGCCCTGCTCTGCTCTGCTCTTCTCTTCTCTGCTCTTCTCTGCTCTGCTATGCTCTTCTCTGCTCTTCTCTGCCCTGCTCTTCTCTGCTCTGCTCTTCTCTGCTCTGCTCTGCTCTTCTCTGCTCGTCTCTGCTCTGCTCTTCTCTGCTCTGCTCTTCTCTGCTCTTCTCTGCTCTTCTCTGCTCTTCTCTGCTCTTCTCTGCTCTTCTCTGCTCTTCTCTGCTCTGCTCTTCTCTGCTCTGCTCTGCTCTGCTCTGCTCTGCTCGTCTCCGCTCTTCTCTGCTCATCTCTGCTCTTCTCTGCTCTTCTCTGCTCTGCTCTGCTCTGCTCTGCTCTGCTCTGCTCGTCTCTGCTCGTCTCTGCTCTTCTCTGCTCTGCTATGCTCTGCTATGCTCTGCTCTGCTCTGCTCGTCTCTGCTCTTCTCTGCTCTGCTATGCTCTGCTATGCTCTGCTCTGCTCTGCTCTGCACTGCTCTGCTCTGCTCTTCTCTGCTCTGCTCTTCTCTGCCCTGCGCTGCTCTGCTCTGCTTTTCTCTGCTCTTCTCTGCTCTTCTCTGCTCTGCTCTTCTCTGCTCTTCTCTGCTCTTCTCTGCTCTTCTCTGCTCTGCACTGTTCTTCTTTGCTCTGTTCTGCTCTGCTCTGCTCTACTCTGCTCTGCTCTTCTCTGCTCTGCACTTCTCTGCTCTGCTCTGCTCTGCTCTTCTCTGCTCTGCTCTTCTCTGTTCTTCTCTGCTCTGCACTCCTATGCTCTGCTCTTCCCTGCTCTTCTCTGACCTTCCCTGCTCTGCTCTTCTCTTCTCTGCCCTGCTCTGCTCTCTTCTGCTCTTCTCTGCTCTGCACTGCTCTGCCCTGCTCTTCTCTTCTCTGCTCTTCAGTGGTCTGCTCTGTTCTGGTCTGCTCTTCTCTTCTCTGCTCTGCTCTTCTCTGCTCTGCTTTTCTCTGTCCTGCGCTCGTCTGATCTGCTTTTCTCTGCTCTTCACTGCTCTGCTCTGCTCTTCTCTGCTCTGCTCTTCCCCGCTCTTTTCTTCTCTGCACTCCTCTGCTGTGCCCTACCCTGCTCTTCTCTGCTCTGCACTGCTCTGCTCTTCTCTGCTCTTCTCTTCTGTGATCTGCACTGCTCTGATCTGCTCTGCTCTTCTCTTCTCTGCTCTGCTCTGCTCTGCTTTTCTCTGCTGTTCTCTGCTCTGCTCTGCTCTACTCTGCTCTTTTCTTCTCTGCTATGCTCTGCTCTGCCCCTTTCTGCTCTGCTCGTCTCTGCTCTGCTCGGCCCTACTCTTCTCTGCTCTGCTATTCACTGCTCTGCTCTGCTCTTCTCTTCTGTGCTCTTCAGTGGTCTGCTCTGCTCTGGCCTGCTCTTCTCTACTCTGCACTTCTCTTCTCTGCTCTTCTCTGCTCTTCTCTGCTCGGCTCTTCTCTGCCCTGCTCTGCTCTTCTCTGCTATGCGCTGCTCTTCTCTGCTCTGCTCTTCTCTGCTCTTCTCTGCTCCACTGTCCTCTTCTCTACTCTTCTCTGCGCTTCTCTGCTCTTCTCTGCTCTTCTCTGCTCTTCTCTGCTCTTCTCAGCTATTCTCTGCTCTTCTCTGCTCTTCTCTTCTGTGATCTGCACTGCTCTGCTCTGCTCTTCTCTGCTCTGCTCTTCTCTTCTCCGCTCTGCACTGCTCTTCTCTGCTCTGCTCTGCTCTGCTTTTCTCTGCTGTTCTCTGCTCTGCTCTGCTCTGATCCGCTCTGCTCTTCTCTGCTCTGCACTGCTCTGCTCTGCTCTTCTCTTCTCTGCTCAGCTCGGCACTTCTCTGCTCTGCTCTGATCTGCTGTGCTCTTCTCTGCTCTGCTCTGCACTGCTCTGCTCTGCTCTTCTCTGCCCTGCGCTGCTCTGCTCTGCTTTTCTCTGCTCTTCTCTGCTCTTCTCTGGTCTGCTCTTCTCTTCTCTGCTCTTCTCTGCTCTGCACTGTTCTTCTTTGCTCTGTTCAGCTCTGCTCTGCTCTGCTCTGCTCTGCTCTACTCCGCTCTTTTCTTCTCTGCACTCCTCTGCTCTGCTCCTCTGCTCTTCTCTGCCCTTCTCTGGTCTGCTCTTCTCTTATCTGCCCTGCTCTGCTCTGTTCTGCTCTTCTCTGCTCTGCTCTGCTCTTCTCTGCTCTGCTCTTCTCTTCTCTTCTCTTCTCTGCTCTTCTCTGCTCTGCTCTTCTCTGCTCCGCTCTGCTCTGCTCTTCTCGGCCCTGCACTGCTCTACTCTGCTCTGCTCTGATCTGCTCTCCTCTCCTCTGCTCTGCTCTTCTCTGCTCTTCTCTGCTCTGCTCTGTTCTTCTTTGCTCTGCTCAGCTCTTCTCTGCTCAGCTCTGTTCTTCTTTGCTCTTCTCTGCTCTGCACTCCTCTGCTCTGCTCTTCTCTGCTCTTCTCTGCTCTTCTCTGCTCTTCTCTGCTCAGCTCTGCACTGCTCTACTCTGCATTTCTCTGCTCTTCTCTGCTCTTCTCTGCTCTGCTCTTCTCCGCTCTACTCTGCTCTGCACACCTCTGCTGTGCTCTTCTCTGCTCTTCTATGCTCTTCTCTGCTCTTCTCTGCTATGATCTCTTCTGCTCTTCTCTGCACTTCTCTGCTCTTCTCTGCTCTTCTCCGCTCTTCTCTGCTCTGCACTCATCTGCTCTGCTCTTCTCTGCTCTTCTCTGCTCTTCTCTGCTCTTCTCTGCTCTTCTCTGCTCTTCTCTGCTCAGCTCTGCACTGCTCTGCTCTGCATTTCTCTGCTCTTCTCTGCTCTTCTCTGCTCTGCTCTTCTCCGCTCTACTCTGCTCTGCACACCTCTGCTGTGCTCTTCTCTGCTCTTCTATGCTCTTCTCTGCTCTTCTCTGCTATGATCTCTTCTGCTCTTCTCTGCACTTCTCTGCTCTTCTCTGCTCTTCTCTGTTCTTGTCTGCTCTGCTCTGCTCTTCTCCGCTCTTCTCTGCTCTGCACTCCTCTGCTCCGCTCTTCTCTGCTCTTCTCTGCTCTGATCTGTCTGCTCTTCTCTCCTCTTCTCTCCTCTGCTCTTCTCTGCTTTGCTCTGCTCTTCTCCGCTCTTCTCTGCTCATCTCTGCTCTTCTCTGCTCTTCTCTGCTCTGCTCTGCTCTGCTCTGCTCTGCTCGTCTCTGCTCTTCTCTGCTCTGCTATGCTCTTCTCTGCTCTTCTCTGCCCTGCTCTTCTCTGCTCTGCTCTTCTCTGCTCTGCTCTTCTCTGCTCTGCTCTGCTCTGCTCTGCTCTGCTCTGCTCGTCTCTGCTCTTCTCTGCTCTGCTCTTCTCTGCTCTTCTCTGCTCTGCTCTGCACTGCACTGCTGTGCTCTTCTCTGCTCTGCTCTGCTCTGCTCTGCCCTTCTCTGATCTTCTCTGCTCTGCTCTTCTCTGCTCTGCTCTTCTCTGCTCTGCTCTGCTCTTCCCAGCTCTGCTCTGCTTTGCTCTTCTCTGCTCTACTCTGCTCTGCTCTTCTCTGCTCTGCTCTGCTCTGCCCTTTTCTGCACTGCTCTTCTCTGATCTGCTCGGCCCTTCTCTGCTCTGCTCTGCTCTTCTCTGCTCTTCTCTGCACTGCTCTGCTCTGCTCTGCACTGCTCTGTTCTGCTCTTCTCTCCTCTGCTCTTCTCTGCCCTGCGCTGCTCTGCTCTGCTTTTCTCTGCTCTTCTCTGCTCTTCTCTGCTCTGCTCTTCTCTTCTCTGCTCTTCAGGGGTCTGCTCTTCTCTTCTCTGCTCTGCTCTTCTCTGCTCTGCTCTTCTCTGCCCTGCGCTCCTCTGATCTGCTTTTCTCTGCTCTTCTCTGCTCTGCTCTCCTCTGCTCTTCTCTGCTCTGCTCTGCCCTTCTCTGCTCTTCACTGCTCTACTCTGCTCTTCTCTGCTCTGCTCTGCACTGCTCTGCTCTGCTCTTCTCTGCCCTGCGCTGCTCTGCTCTTCTCTTGTCTGCCCTGCTCTGCTCTGTTCTGCTCTTCTCTGCTCTGCTCTGCTCTGCTCTTCTCTTCTCTGCTCTTCTCTGCTCTGCTCTGTTCTTCTTTGCTCTGCTCTGCTGTTCTCTGCTCTGCACTGTTCTTCTCTGCTCTACTCTGCTCTGCTCTTCTCTGCTCTGCTCTGCTCTGCCCTTTTCTGCTCTGCTCTTCTCTGATCTGCTCGGCTCTTCTCTGCTCTGCTCTGCTCTGACCTGCTCTGCTCTTCTCTGCTCTGCACTCCTCTGCTCTGCTCTTCTCTGACCTTCCCTGCTCTGCTCTTCTCTTCTCTGCCCTGCTCTGTTCTGCTCTTCGCTGCTCTGCTCTGCACTTCTCTGCTCTTCTCTGCTCTGCACTGCTCTGCTCTACACTTCTCTTCTCTGCTCTTCAGTGGTCTGCTCTTCTCTGCTCTGCCCTCCTCTTCTCTGCTCTGGTCTTCTCTGCCCTGCGCTCCTCTGATCTGCTTTTCTCTGCTCTGCCCTTTTCTGCTCTGCTCTTCTCTGCTCTGCTCGGCCCTTCTCTGCTCTGCTCTGCTCTGACCTGCTCTGCTCTTCACTGCTCTTCTCTGCACTGCTCTGCTCTGCTATTCTCTGCACTGCTCTATAGTCCCCTACTCCGCTCTGGTCTGCTCTTCTCTGCTCTGCTGTAATCTGCTCTTCTCTGCTCTGCACTCCTCTGCTCTGCTCTTCTCTGCTCTTCTCTGACCTTCCCTGCTCTGCTCTTCTCTTCTCTGCCCTGCTCTGTTCTGCTCTTCGCTGCTCTGCTCTGCACTTCTCTGCCCTTCTCTGCTCTGCACTGCTCTGCTCTGCTCTTCTCTTCTCTGCTCTTCAGTGGTCTGCTCTTCTCTGCTCTGCTCTGCTCTTCTCTGCTCTGGTCTTCTCTGCCCTGCGCTCCTCTGATCTGCTTTTCTCTGCTCTTCTCTGCTCTGCTCTGCCCCGCTCTTCTCTGCTCTTCTCTGCTCTGCACTGCTCTGCTCTGCTCTGCTCTTCTCTGCTCTGCTCTTCTCTGATCTGCACTGCTCTGCTCTGCTCTTCTCTGCTCTGCTATTCTCTTCTCTGCACTTCTCTGCTCTGCTCTGCTCTGCTCTTCTCCGCTCTTTTCTTCTCTGCACTCCTCTGCTGTGCTCTACCCTGCTCTTCTCTGCTCTTCTCTGCTCTGCACTGCTCTGCTCTGCTCTGCTCTTCTCTGCTCTTCTCTTCTCTGCTCTGCACTGCTCTGCTCTGCTCTTCTCTGCTCTGCTCTTCTCTGCTCCGCTCTGCACTGCTCTTCTCTGCTCTGCTCTGCTCTGCTTTTCTCTGCTGTTCTCTGCTCTGCACTGCTCTGCTCTTCTCTTCTCTGCTCAGCTCGGCACTTCTCTGCTCTGCTCTGATCTGCTGTGCTCTTCTCTGCCCTGCGCAGCTCTGCTCTGATTTTCTCTGCTCTTCGCTGCTCTTCTCTGCTCTGCTCTGCTCTGCTCTTCTCTGCTCTGCTCTGCTCTACTCCGCTCTTTTCTTCTATGCACTCCTCTGCTCTGCTCCTCTGCTCTTCTCTGCCCTTCTCTGGTCTGCTCTTCTCTTATCTGCCCTGTTCTGCTCTGTTCTGCTCTTCTCTGCTCTGCTCTGCCCTTCTCTGCTCTTCTCTGCTCTGCTCTGCTCTGCTTTTCTCTGCTGTTCTCTGCTCTGCACTGCTCTGCTCTTCTCTTCTCTGCTCAGCTCGGCACTTCTCTGCTCTGCTCTGATCTGCTGTGCTCTTCTCTGCCCTGCGCTGCTCTGCTCTGATTTTCTCTGCTCTTCGCTGCTCTTCTCTGCTCTGCTCTTCTCTGCTCTGCTCTGATCTGCTGTGCTCTTCTCTGCCCTGCGCTGCTCTGCTCTGATTTTCTCTGCTCTTCGCTGCTCTTCTCTGCTCTGCTCTTCTCTGCTCTGCTCTGCTCTACTCCGCTCTTTTCTTCTATGCACTCCTCTGCTCTGCTCCTCTGCTCTTCTCTGCCCTTCTCTGGTCTGCTCTTCTCTTATCTGCCCTGTTCTGCTCTGTTCTGCTCTTCTCTGCCCTGCTCTGCCCTTCTCTGCTCTTCTCTGCTCTTCTTTGCTCTGCTCTGCTCTTCTCTGCTCTGCACTGTTCTTCTCTGCTCTACTCTGCTCTGCTCTTCTCTGCTCTGCTCTGCTCTGAACTTTTCTGCTCTGCTCTGCTCTTCTCTGATCTGCTCGGCCCTTCTCTGCTCTGCTCTTCTCTGACCTGCTCTGCTCTTCTCTGCTCTTCTCTGCACTGCTCTGCTCTGCTCTGCACTGCTCTGCACTGCTCTGCTCTGCTCTGCTCTTCTCTGCCCTGCGCTGCTCTGTTCTGCTTTTCTCTGCTCTTCTGTGCGCTTCTCTGCTCTTCTCTCCTCTCCTCATCTCTGCTCTTCTCTGCTCTTCTCTACTCTGCTCTTCTCCGCTCTGCTCTTCTCTGCTCTTCTCTGCTCTGCTCTTCTCTGCTCTGCACTTCTCTGCCCTGCTCTGCTATGCTCTGATCTGCTCTGCTCTGCTCTGATCTGTTCTGCCCTTGTCCGCTCTTCTCTGCTCTGTTCTGCTCTGCTCTGCTCTGCTCTTCACTTCTTCGCTCTTCTCTGCTCTGCACTCCTCTGCTCTGCACTTCTCTGCTCTTCTCTGCTCTTCTCTGCTCTTCCCTGCTCTTCCCTGCTCTTCTCTGCTCTTCTCTGCTCAGCTCTGCAATGCTCTCCTCTGCTTTCCTCTGCTCTTCTCTGCACTTATATGCACTTCTTTGCTCTGGTCTGCTCTGCTCTGCTCTTCTCTGCTCCATTCTGCTCTGCTCTGCTCTTCTCTGCTGTTCTCTGCTCTTCTCTGCTCTGCTCTGCTCTTCTCTGACCTTCTCTGCTCTGCTCTCCTCTGCTCTTGTCTGCTCTGCTCTGTACTGCTCTGCTCTTCCCTGCTCCGCTCTGCTCTCCCCTTCTCTGCTCTTCTCTGCTCTTCACTGCTCTGCTCTGCACTGCTCTGCTATGCTCTTCTCTGCTCTTCTCTGCTCTTCTCTGCTCTTCTCTGCACTGCTCTGCTATGCTCTTCTCTGCTCTTCTCTACTCTTCTCTGCTCTTCTCTGCACTGCACTGCTATGCTCTGCTCATCTCTGCTGTGCTCTTCTCTGCTCTTCTCTGCTCTTCTGTGCACTTCTCTACTCTTCTCAGCTCTTCTCTGCTCTTCTCTGCTCTTCTCTGCTCTTCTCTGCCCTGCTCTGCTCTGCTCTGATCTGCTCTCCTCTCCTCTGCTCTGCTCTGCTCTGCTCTTCTCTGCTCTGCTCTGCTCTGCCCTTTTCTGCTCTGCTCTGCTCTTCTCTGATCTGCTCGGCCCTTCTCTGCTCTGCTCTTCTCTGACCTGCTCTGCTCTTCTCTGCTCTTCTCTGCACTGCTCTGCTCTGCTCTGCACTGCTCTGCTCTGCTCTTCTCTGCCCTGCGCTGCTCTGTTCTGCTTTTCTCTGCTCTTCTCTGCTCTGCTCTTCTCTGCTCTTCTCTGCTCTTCTCTGCTCTGCACTGTTCTTCTTTGCTCTGTTCTGCTCTGCTCTGCTCTACTCTGCTCTGCTCTGCTCTGCTCTTCTCTGCTCTGCTCTCCTCTGCTCTGCACTTCTCTGCTCTGCTCTGCTGTGCTCTTCTCTGTTCTTCTCTGCTCCGCTCTTCTCTGCTCTTCTCTGCTCTGATCTGTCTGCTCTTCTCTCCTCTTCTCTCCTCTGCTCTTCTCTGCTTTGCTCTGCTCTTCACCGCTCTTCTCTGCTCATCTCTGCTCTTCTCTGCTCTTCTCTGGTCTGCTCTTCTCTGCTCTTCTCTGCTCTGCTCTGCTCGTCTCTGCTCTTCTCTGCTCTTCTCTGCCCTGCTCTTCTCTGCTCTGCTCTTCTCTGCTTTGCTCTGCTCTTCTCCGCTCTTCTCTGCTCATCTCTGCTCTTCTCTGCTCTTCTCTGCTCTGCTCTTCTCTGCTCTTCTCTGCTCTGCTCTGCTCGTCTCTGCTCTTCTCAGCTATTCTCTGCTCTTCTGTGCTCTTCTGTGCTCTTCTCTGCTCTTCTCTGCTCTTCTGTGCACTTCTCAACTCTTCTCAGCTCTTCTCTGCTCTTCTCTGCTCTTCTCTGCCCTGCTCTGCTCTACTCTGCTCTGCTCTGATCTGCTCCCCTCTCCTCTGCTCTGCTCTGCTCTTCTCTGCTCTTCTCTGCTCTTCTCTGCTCTGCTCTTCTCTGCTCTTCCCTGCTCTGCACTGCTCTGCTCTGCTCTGCTCTGCATTTCTCTGCTCTGCTGTTCTCTGCTCTGCTCTGCTCTGCTCTGCTCTTCTCTTCTCTGCTCTGCTCTGTTCTTCTTTGCTCTGCTCTGCTCTTCTCTGCTCTGCTCTTCTCTGCTCTGCTCTGCTCTGCCCTTTTCTGCTCTGCTCTTCTCTGATCTGCACGGCCCTTCTCTGCTCTGCTCTGCTCTGACCTGCTCTGCACTTCTCTGCTCTTCTCTGCACTGCTCTGCTCTGCTCTGCACTGCTCTGCTCTGCTCTTCTCTGCTCTGCTCTTCTCTGCTCCGCTCTGCTCTGCTCTGCTCTGCTCTTCTCTTCTCTGCTCTTCTCTGCTCTGCACTGTTCTTCTTTGCTCTGCTCTGCTCTGCACTGCTCTGCTCTGCTCTGCTCTTCTCTGCTCTTCTCTTCTCTGCTCTGCACTGCTCTGCTCTGCTCTTCCCTGCTCTGCTCTTCTCTGCTCCGCTCTGCACTGCTCTTCTCTGCTCTGCTCTGCTCTGCTCTGCTTTTCTCTGCTGTTCTCTGCTCTGCACTGCTCTGCTCTGCTCTTCTCCGCCCTGCGCTGCTCTCCTCTGCTTTTCTCTGCTCTTCTCTGCTCTTCTCTGCTCTGCTCTTCTCTTCTCTGCTCTGCTCTTCTCTTCTCTGCTCTTCTCTGCTCTGCACTGTTCTTCTTTGCTCTGTTCTGCTCTGCTCTGCTCTACTCTGCTCTGCTCTGCACTTCTCTGCTCTGCTCTGCTCTACTCCGCTCTTTTCTTCTCTGCACTCCTCTGCTCTGCTCCTCTGCTCTTCTCTGCCCTTCTCTGGTCTGCTCTTCTCTTATCTGCCCTGCTCTGCTCTGTTCTGCTCTTCTCTGCACTGCTCTGCCCTTCTCTGCTCTTCTCTGCTCTGCTCTGCACTGCTCTGCTCTGCTCTGCTCTGCTCTTCTCTGCTCTTCAGTGGTCTGCTCTGCTCTTCTCTGCTCTGATCTGCTCTTCTATGCTCTTCAGTGGTCTGCTCTTCTCTGCTCTGCTCTGCTCTTCTCTGCTCTGCACTTCTCTTCTCTGCTCTGCTCTTCTCTGCTCTGCTCTTCTCTGCCCCGCTCTGCTCTGCTCTTCTCAGCCCTGCTCTGCTCTACTCTGCTCTGATCTGATCTGCTCTCCTCTCCTCTGCTATGCTCTTCTCTGACCTCCCCTGCTCTGCTCTTCTCTTCTCTGCCCTGCTCTGCTCTGTTCTGCTCTTCTCTGCTCTGCTCTGCTCTTCTCTGCTCTTCTCTGCTCCCCTGTCCTCTTCTCTACTCTTCTCTGCTCTTCTCTGCTCTTCTCTGCTCTGCTCTGCTCTACTCCGCTCTTTTCTTCTCTGCACTCCTCTGCTCTGGTCCTCTGCTCTTCTCTGCCCTTCTCTGGTCTGCTCTTCTCATATCTGCCCTGCTCTGCTCTCTTCTGCTCTTCTATGCTATGCTCTGCCCTTCTCTGCTCTGCTCTGCTCTTCTCTGCCCTGCTCTGCTCTGCTCTTCTCTTCTCTGCTCTTCTCTGCTCTGCTATGCTCTTCTCTGCTCTTCTCTGCCCTGCTCTTCTCTGCTCTGCTCTTCTCTGCTCTGCTCTGCTCTGCTCTGCTCTTCTCTGCTCTGCTCTTCTCTGCTCTTCTCTGCTCTTCTCTGCTCTTCTCTGCTCTTCTCTGCTCTTCTCTGCTCTTCTCTGCCCTGCTCTTCTCTGCTCTGCTCTTCTCTGCTTTGCTCTGCTCTTCTCCGCACTTCTCTGCTCATCTCTGCTCTTCTCTGCTCTTCTCTGCTCTGCTCTTCTCTGCTCTTCTCTGCTCTGCTCTGCTCGTCTCTGCTCTTCTCAGCTATTCTCTGCTCTTCTGTGCTCTTCTGTGCTCTTCTCTGCTCTTCTCTGCTCTTCTGTGCACTTCTCAACTCTTCTCAGCTCTTCTCTGCTCTTCTCTGCTCTTCTCTGCCCTGCTCTGCTCTACTCTGCTCTGCTCTGATCTGCTCCCCTCTCCTCTGCTCTGCTCTGCTCTTCTCTGCTCTTCTCTGCTCTTCTCTGCTCTGCTCTTCTCTGCTCTTCCCTGCTCTGCACTGCTCTGCTCTGCTCTGCTCTGCATTTCTCTGCTCTGCTGTTCTCTGCTCTGCTCTGCTCTGCTCTGCTCTTCTCTTCTCTGCTCTGCTCTGTTCTTCTTTGCTCTGCTCTGCTCTTCTCTGCTCTGCTCTTCTCTGCTCTGCTCTGCTCTGCCCTTTTCTGCTCTGCTCTTCTCTGATCTGCACGGCCCTTCTCTGCTCTGCTCTGCTCTGACCTGCTCTGCACTTCTCTGCTCTTCTCTGCACTGCTCTGCTCTGCTCTGCACTGCTCTGCTCTGCTCTTCTCTGCTCTGCTCTTCTCTGCTCCGCTCTGCTCTGCTCTTCTCTTCTCTGCTCTTCTCTGCTCTGCACTGTTCTTCTTTGCTCTGCTCTGCTCTGCACTGCTCTGCTCTGCTCTGCTCTTCTCTGCTCTTCTCTTCTCTGCTCTGCACTGCTCTGCTCTGCTCTTCCCTGCTCTGCTCTTCTCTGCTCCGCTCTGCACTGCTCTTCTCTGCTCTGCTCTGCTCTGCTCTGCTTTTCTCTGCTGTTCTCTGCTCTGCACTGCTCTGCTCTGCTCTTCTCTGCCCTGCGCTGCTCTCCTCTGCTTTTCTCTGCTCTTCTCTGCTCTTCTCTGCTCTGCTCTTCTCTTCTCTGCTCTGCTCTTCTCTTCTCTTCTCTGCTCTTCTCTGCTCTGCACTGTTCTTCTTTGCTCTGTTCTGCTCTGCTCTGCTCTGCTCTACTCTGCTCTGCTCTGCACTTCTCTGCTCTGCTCTGCTCTACTCCGCTCTTTTCTTCTCTGCACTCCTCTGCTCTGCTCCTCTGCTCTTCTCTGCCCTTCTCTGGTCTGCTCTTCTCTTATCTGCCCTGCTCTGCTCTGTTCTGCTCTTCTCTGCACTGCTCTGCCCTTCTCTGCTCTTCTCTGCTCTGCTCTGCACTGCTCTGCTCTGCTCTGCTCTGCTCTTCTCTGCTCTTCAGTGGTCTGCTCTGCTCTTCTCTGCTCTGATCTGCTCTTCTATGCTCTTCAGTGGTCTGCTCTTCTCTGCTCTGCTCTGCTCTTCTCTGCTCTGCACTTCTCTTCTCTGCTCTTCTCTGCTCTGCTCTTCTCGGCCCCGCTCTGCTCTGCTCTTCTCAGCCCTGCTCTGCTCTACTCTGCTCTGATCTGATCTGCTCTCCTCTCCTCTGCTATGCTCTGCTCTTCTCTGCTCTTCTCTGACCTCCCCTGCTCTGCTCTTCTCTTCTCTGCCCTGCTCTGCTCTGTTCTGCTCTTCTCTGCTCTGCTCTGCTCTTCTCTGCTCTTCTCTGCTCCCCTGTCCTCTTCTCTACTCTTCTCTGCTCTTCTCTGCTCTTCTCTGCTCTGCTCTGCTCTACTCCGCTCTTTTCTTCTCTGCACTCCTCTGCTCTGGTCCTCTGCTCTTCTCTGCCCTTCTCTGGTCTGCTCTTCTCATATCTGCCCTGCTCTGCCCTCTTCTGCTCTTCTATGCTCTGCTCTGCCCTTCTCTGCTCTGCTCTGCTCTTCTCTGCCCTGCTCTGCTCTGCTCTTCTCTTCTCTGCTCTTCTCTGCTCTGCTATGCTCTTCTCTGCTCTTCTCTGCCCTGCTCTTCTCTGCTCTGCTCTTCTCTGCTCTGCTCTGCTCTGCTCTGCTCGTCTCTGCTCTGCTCTTCTCTGCTCTGCTCTTCTCTGCTCTTCTCTGCTCTTCTCTGCTCTTCTCTGCTCTTCTCTGCTCTTCTCTGCTCTTCTCTGCTCTTCTCTGCTCTGCTCTTCTCTGCTCTGCTCTGCTCTGCTCTGCTCTGCTCGTCTCCGCTCTTCTCTGCTCATCTCTGCTCTTCTCTGCTCTTCTCTGCTCTGCTCTGCTCTGCTCTGCTCTGCTCTTCTCTTCTCTGCTCTTCTCTGTTCTTGTCTGCTCTGCTCCGCTCTTCTCCGCTCTTCTCTGCTCTGCACTCCTCTGCTCTGCTCTTCTCTGCTCTTCTCTGCTCTTCTCTGCTCTTCTCTGCTCTTCTCTGCTCTTCTCTGCTCTTCTCTGCTCTTCTCTGCTCTTCTCTGCTCAGCTCTGCATTGCTCTACTCTGCATTTCTCTGCTCTTCTCTCCTCTGCTCATCTCTGCTCTTATCTGCTCTTCTCTGCTCTTCTCAGCTATGATCTCTTCTGCTCTTCTCTGCATTTCTCTGCTCTTCTCTCCTCTGCTCATCTCTACTCTTATCTGCTCTTCTCTGCTCTTCTCTGCTATGATCTCTTCTGCTCTTCTCTGCACTTCTCTGCTCTTCTCTGCTCTTCTCTGTTCTTGTCTGCTCTGCTCTGCTCTTCTCCGCTCTACTCTGCTCTGCACACCTCTGCTGTGCTCTTCTCTGCTCTTCTATGCTCTGTTGTGCTCTTCTCTGTTCTTCTCTGCTCCGCTCTTCTCTGCTCTGCTCTGCTCTGCTCTGCTCTGCTCGTCTCTGCTCTTCTCTGCTCTGCTATGCTCTTCTCTGCTCTTCTCTGCCCTGCTCTTCTCTGCTCTGCTCTGCTCTGCTCTGCTCTGCTCTGCTCGTCTCTGCTCTTCTCTGCTCTGCTCTTCTCTGCTCTTCTCTGCTCTGCTCTGCACTGCACTGCTGTGCTCTTCTCTGCTCTGCTCTGCTCTGCTCTGCCCTTCTCTGATCTTCTCTGCTCTGCTCTTCTCTGCTCTGCTCTTCTCTGCTCTGCTCTGCTCTTCCCAGCTCTGCTCTGCTTTGCTCTTCTCTGCTCTACTCTACTCTGCTCTGCTCTTCTCTGCTCTGCTCTGCTCTGCCCTTTTCTGCTCTGCTCTTCTCTGATCTGCTCGGCCCTTCTCTGCTCTGCTCTGCTCTTCTCTGCTCTTCTCTGCACTGCTCTGCTCTTCTCTGCACTGCTCTGCTCTGCTCTGCACTGCTCTGCTCTGCACTGCTCTGCTCTGCTCTTCTCTCCTCTGCTCTTCTCTGCCCTGCGCTGCTCTGCTCTGCTTTTCTCTGCTCTTCTCTGCTCTTCTCTGCTCTGCTCTGCTCTGCTCGTCTCTGCTCTTCTCTGCTCTGCTATGCTCTTCTCTGCTCTTCTCTGCCCTGCTCTTCTCCGCTCTACTCTGCTCTGCACACCTCTGCTGTGCTCTTCTCTGCTCTTCTATGCTCTGTTGTGCTCTTCTCTGTTCTTCTCTGCTCCGCTCTTCTCTGCTCTGCTCTGCTCTGCTCTGCTCTGCTCGTCTCTGCTCTTCTCTGCTCTGCTATGCTCTTCTCTGCTCTTCTCTGCCCTGCTCTTCTCTGCTCTGCTCTGCTCTGCTCTGCTCTGCTCTGCTCGTCTCTGCTCTTCTCTGCTCTGCTCTTCTCTGCTCTTCTCTTCTCTGCTCAGCTCGGCACTTCTCTGCTCTGCTCTGATCTGCTGTGCTCTTCTCTGCTCTGCTCTGCACTGCTCTGCTCTGCTCTTCTCTGCCCTGCGCTGCTCTGCTCTGCTTTTCTCTGCTCTTCTCTGCTCTTCTCTGGTCTGCTCTTCTCTTCTCTGCTCTTCTCTGCTCTGCACTGTTCTTCTTTGCTCTGTTCAGCTCTGCTCTGCTCTGCTCTGCTCTGCTCTACTCCGCTCTTTTCTTCTCTGCACTCCTCTGCTCTGCTCCTCTGCTCTTCTCTGCCCTTCTCTGGTCTGCTCTTCTCTTATCTGCCCTGCTCTGCTCTGTTCTGCTCTTCTCTGCTCTGCTCTGCTCTTCTCTGCTCTGCTCTTCTCTGCTCTGCTCTTCTCTTCTCTTCTCTGCTCTTCTCTGCTCTGCTCTTCTCTGCTCCGCTCTGCTCTGCTCTTCTCTGCCCTGCACTGCTCTACTCTGCTCTGCTCTGATCTGCTCTCCTCTCCTCTGCTCTGCTCTTCTCTGCTCTGCTCTGTTCTTCTTTGCTCTGCTCAGCTCTTCTCTGCTCAGCTCTGTTCTTCTTTGCTCTTCTCTGCTCTGCACTCCTCTGCTCTGCTCTTCTCTGCTCTTCTCTGCTCTTATCTGCTCTTCTCTGCTCTTCTCTGCTCAGCTCTGCACTGCTCTACTCTGCATTTCTCTGCTCTTCTCTGCTCTTCTCTGCTCTGCTCTTCTCCGCTCTACTCTGCTCTGCACACCTCTGCTGTGCTCTTCTCTGCTCTTCTATGCTCTTCTCTGCTCTTCTCTGCTATGATCTCTTCTGCTCTTCTCTGCACTTCTCTGCTCTTCTCTGCTCTTCTCTGCTCTGCTCTGCTCTGCTCTGCTCTGCTCTTCTCTGCTCTGCTATGCTCTTCTCTGCTCTTCTCTGCCCTGCTCTTCTCTGCTCTGCTCTTCTCTGCTCTGCTCTTCTCTGCTCTGCTCTGCTCTGCTCTGCTCTGCTCTGCTCTGCTCTGCTCGTCTCTGCTCTTCTCTGCTCTGCTCTTCTCTGCTCTTCTCTGCTCTGCTCTGCACTGCACTGCTGTGCTCTTCTCTGCTCTGCTCTGCTCTGCTCTGCCCTTCTCTGATCTTCTCTGCTCTGCTCTTCTCTGCTCTGCTCTTCTCTGCTCTGCTCTGCTCTTCCCAGCTCTGCTCTGCTTTGCTCTTCTCTGCTCTACTCTACTCTGCTCTACTCTACTCTGCTCTGCTCTTCTCTGCTCTGCTCTGCTCTGCCCTTTTCTGCTCTGCTCTTCTCTGATCTGCTCGGCCCTTCTCTGCTCTGCTCTGCTCTTCTCTGCTCTTCTCTGCACTGCTCTGCTCTGCTCTGCACTGCTCTGCTCTGCACTGCTCTGCTCTGCTCTTCTCTCCTCTGCTCTTCTCTGCCCTGCGCTGCTCTGCTCTGCTTTTCTCTGCTCTTCTCTGCTCTTCTCTGCTCTGCTCTTCTCTTCTCTGCTCTTCAGGGGTCTGCTCTTCTCTTCTCTGCTCTGCTCTTCTCTGCTCTGCTCTTCTCTGCCCTGCGCTCCTCTGATCTGCTTTTCTCTGCTCTTCTCTGCTCTGCTCTCCTCTGCTCTTCTCTGCTCTGCTCTGCCCTTCTCTGCTCTTCACTGCTCTACTCTGCTCTTCTCTGCTCTGCTCTGCACTGCTCTGCTCTGCTCTTCTCTGCCCTGCGCTGCTCTGCTCTTCTCTTGTCTGCCCTGCTCTGCTCTGTTCTGCTCTTCTCTGCTCTGCTCTGCTCTGCTCTTCTCTTCTCTGCTCTTCTCTGCTCTGCTCTGTTCTTCTTTGCTCTGCTCTGCTCTTCTCTGCTCTGCACTGTTCTTCTCTGCTCTACTCTGCTCTGCTCTTCTCTGCTCTGCTCTGCTCTGCCCTTTTCTGCTCTGCTCTTCTCTGATCTGCTCGGCTCTTCTCTGCTCTGCTCTGCTCTGACCTGCTCTGCTCTTCTCTGCTCTGCACTCCTCTGCTCTGCTCTTCTCTGACCTTCCCTGCTCTGCTCTTCTCTTCTCTGCCCTGCTCTGTTCTGCTCTTCGCTGCTCTGCTCTGCACTTCTCTGCTCTTCTCTGCTCTGCACTGCTCTGCTCTACACTTCTCTTCTCTGCTCTTCAGTGGTCTGCTCTTCTCTGCTCTGCCCTCCTCTTCTCTGCTCTGGTCTTCTCTGCCCTGCGCTCCTCTGATCTGCTTTTCTCTGCTCTGCCCTTTTCTGCTCTGCTCTTCTCTGCTCTGCTCGGCCCTTCTCTGCTCTGCTCTGCTCTGACCTGCTCTGCTCTTCACTGCTCTTCTCTGCACTGCTCTGCTCTGCTATTCTCTGCACTGCTCTATAGTCCCCTACTCCGCTCTGGTCTGCTCTTCTCTGCTCTGCTGTAATCTGCTCTTCTCTGCTCTGCACTCCTCTGCTCTGCTCTTCTCTGCTCTTCTCTGACCTTCCCTGCTCTGCTCTTCTCTTCTCTGCCCTGCTCTGTTCTGCTCTTCGCTGCTCTGCTCTGCACTTCTCTGCTCTTCTCTGCTCTGCACTGCTCTGCTCTGCTCTTCTCTTCTCTGCTCTTCAGTGGTCTGCTCTTCTCTGCTCTGCTCTGCTCTTCTCTGCTCTGGTCTTCTCTGCCCTGCGCTCCTCTGATCTGCTTTTCTCTGCTCTTCTCTGCTCTGCTCTGCCCCGCTCTTCTCTGCTCTTCTCTGCTCTGCACTGCTCTGCTCTGCTCTGCTCTTCTCTGCTCTGCTCTTCTCTGATCTGCACTGCTCTGCTCTGCTCTTCTCTGCTCTGCTATTCTCTTCTCTGCACTTCTCTGCTCTGCTCTGCTCTGCTCTTCTCCGCTCTTTTCTTCTCTGCACTCCTCTGCTGTGCTCTACCCTGCTCTTCTCTGCTCTTCTCTGCTCTGCACTGCTCTGCTCTGCTCTGCTCTTCTCTGCTCTTCTCTTCTCTGCTCTGCACTGCTCTGCTCTGCTCTTCTCTGCTCTGCTCTTCTCTGCTCCGCTCTGCACTGCTCTTCTCTGCTCTGCTCTGCTCTGCTTTTCTCTGCTGTTCTCTGCTCTGCACTGCTCTGCTCTTCTCTTCTCTGCTCAGCTCGGCACTTCTCTGCTCTGCTCTGATCTGCTGTGCTCTTCTCTGCCCTGCGCAGCTCTGCTCTGATTTTCTCTGCTCTTCGCTGCTCTTCTCTGCTCTGCTCTGCTCTGCTCTTCTCTGCTCTGCTCTGCTCTACTCCGCTCTTTTCTTCTATGCACTCCTCTGCTCTGCTCCTCTGCACTTCTCTGCCCTTCTCTGGTCTGCTCTTCTCTTATCTGCCCTGTTCTGCTCTGTTCTGCTCTTCTCTGCTCTGCTCTGCCCTTCTCTGCTCTTCTCTGCTCTGCTCTGCTCTGCTTTTCTCTGCTGTTCTCTGCTCTGCACTGCTCTGCTCTTCTCTTCTCTGCTCAGCTCGGCACTTCTCTGCTCTGCTCTGATCTGCTGTGCTCTTCTCTGCCCTGCGCTGCTCTGCTCTGATTTTCTCTGCTCTTCGCTGCTCTTCTCTGCTCTGCTCTTCTCTGCTCCGCTCTGCACTGCTCTTCTCTGCTCTGCTCTGCTCTGCTCTGCTTTTCTCTGCTGTTCTCTGCTCTGCACTGCTCTGCTCTTCTCTTCTCTGCTCAGCTCGGCACTTCTCTGCTCTGCTCTGATCTGCTGTGCTCTTCTCTGCCCTGCGCTGCTCTGCTCTGATTTTCTCTGCTCTTCGCTGCTCTTCTCTGCTCTGCTCTTCTCTGCTCTGCTCTGCTCTACTCCGCTCTTTTCTTCTATGCACTCCTCTGCTCTGCTCCTCTGCTCTTCTCTGCCCTTCTCTGGTCTGCTCTTCTCTTATCTGCCCTGTTCTGCTCTGTTCTGCTCTTCTCTGCCCTGCTCTGCCCTTCTCTGCTCTTCTCTGCTCTTCTTTGCTCTGCTCTGCTCTTCTCTGCTCTGCACTGTTCTTCTCTGCTCTACTCTGCTCTGCTCTTCTCTGCTCTGCTCTGCTCTGAACTTTTCTGCTCTGCTCTGCTCTTCTCTGATCTGCTCGGCCCTTCTCTGCTCTGCTCTTCTCTGACCTGCACTGCTCTTCTCTGCTCTTCTCTGCACTGCTCTGCTCTGCTCTGCACTGCTCTGCTCTGCTCTGCTCTTCTCTGCCCTGCGCTGCTCTGTTCTGCTTTTCTCTGCTCTTCTGTGCGCTTCTCTGCTCTTCTCTCCTCTCCTCATCTCTGCTCTTCTCTGCTCTTCTCTACTCTGCTCTTCTCCGCTCTGCTCTTCTCTGCTCTTCTCTGCTCTGCTCTTCTCTGCTCTGCACTTCTCTGCCCTGCTCTGCTATGCTCTGATCTGCTCTGCTCTGCTCTGATCTGTTCTGCCCTTGTCCGCTCTTCTCTGCTCTGTTCTGCTCTGCTCTGCTCTGCTCTTCACTTCTTCGCTCTTCTCTGCTCTGCACTCCTCTGCTCTGCACTTCTCTGCTCTTCTCTGCTCTTCTCTGCTCTTCCCTGCTCTTCCCTGCTCTTCTCTGCTCTTCTCTGCTCAGCTCTGCAATGCTCTCCTCTGCTTTCCTCTGCTCTTCTCTGCACTTATATGCACTTCTTTGCTCTGGTCTGCTCTGCTCTGCTCTTCTCTGCTCCATTCTGCTCTGCTCTGCTCTTCTCTGCTGTTCTCTGCTCTTCTCTGCTCTGCTCTGCTCTTCTCTGACCTTCTCTGCTCTGCTCTCCTCTGCTCTTGTCTGCTCTGCTCTGTACTGCTCTGCTCTTCCCTGCTCCGCTCTGCTCTCCCCTTCTCTGCTCTTCTCTGCTCTTCACTGCTCTGCTCTGCACTGCTCTGCTATGCTCTTCTCTGCTCTTCTCTGCTCTTCTCTGCTCTTCTCTGCTCTTCTCTGCACTGCTCTGCTATGCTCTTCTCTGCTCTTCTCTGCTCTTCTCTGCTCTTCTCTGCACTGCACTGCTATGCTCTGCTCATCTCTGCTGTGCTCTTCTCTGCTCTTCTCTGCTCTTCTGTGCACTTCTCTACTCTTCTCAGCTCTTCTCTGCTCTTCTCTGCTCTTCTCTGCCCTGCTCTGCTCTGCTCTGATCTGCTCTCCTCTCCTCTGCTCTGCTCTGCTCTGCTCTTCTCTGCTCTGCTCTGCTCTGCCCTTTTCTGCTCTGCTCTGCTCTTCTCTGATCTGCTCGGCCCTTCTCTGCTCTGCTCTTCTCTGACCTGCTCTGCTCTTCTCTGCTCTTCTCTGCACTGCTCTGCTCTGCTCTGCACTGCTCTGCTCTGCTCTTCTCTGCCCTGCGCTGCTCTGTTCTGCTTTTCTCTGCTCTTCTCTGCTCTGCTCTTCTCTGCTCTTCTCTGCTCTTCTCTGCTCTGCACTGTTCTTCTTTGCTCTGTTCTGCTCTGCTCTGCTCTACTCTGCTCTGCTCTGCTCTGCTCTTCTCTGCTCTGCTCTCCTCTGCTCTGCACTTCTCTGCTCTGCTCTGCTGTGCTCTTCTCTGTTCTTCTCTGCTCCGCTCTTCTCTGCTCTTCTCTGCTCTGATCTGTCTGCTCTTCTCTCCTCTTCTCTCCTCTGCTCTTCTCTGCTTTGCTCTGCTCTTCACCGCTCTTCTCTGCTCATCTCTGCTCTTCTCTGCTCTTCTCTGGTCTGCTCTTCTCTGCTCTTCTCTGCTCTGCTCTGCTCGTCTCTGCTCTTCTCTGCTCTTCTCTGCCCTGCTCTTCTCTGCTCTGCTCTTCTCTGCTTTGCTCTGCTCTTCTCCGCTCTTCTCTGCTCATCTCTGCTCTTCTCTGCTCTTCTCTGCTCTGCTCTTCTCTGCTCTTCTCTGCTCTGCTCTGCTCGTCTCTGCTCTTCTCAGCTATTCTCTGCTCTTCTGTGCTCTTCTGTGCTCTTCTCTGCTCTTCTCTGCTCTTCTGTGCACTTCTCAACTCTTCTCAGCTCTTCTCTGCTCTTCTCTGCTCTTCTCTGCCCTGCTCTGCTCTACTCTGCTCTGCTCTGATCTGCTCCCCTCTCCTCTGCTCTGCTCTGCTCTTCTCTGCTCTTCTCTGCTCTTCTCTGCTCTTCTCTTCTCTGCTCTTCCCTGCTCTGCACTGCTCTGCTCTGCTCTGCTCTGCATTTCTCTGCTCTGCTGTTCTCTGCTCTGCTCTGCTCTGCTCTGCTCTTCTCTTCTCTGCTCTGCTCTGTTCTTCTTTGCTCTGCTCTGCTCTTCTCTGCTCTGCTCTTCTCTGCTCTGCTCTGCTCTGCCCTTTTCTGCTCTGCTCTTCTCTGATCTGCACGGCCCTTCTCTGCTCTGCTCTGACCTGCTCTGCACTTCTCTGCTCTTCTCTGCACTGCTCTGCTCTGCTCTGCACTGCTCTGCTCTGCTCTTCTCTGCTCTGCTCTTCTCTGCTCCGCTCTGCTCTGCTCTTCTCTTCTCTGCTCTTCTCTGCTCTGCACTGTTCTTCTTTGCTCTGCTCTGCTCTGCACTGCTCTGCTCTGCTCTGCTCTTCTCTGCTCTTCTCTTCTCTGCTCTGCACTGCTCTGCTCTGCTCTTCCCTGCTCTGCTCTTCTCTGCTCCGCTCTGCACTGCTCTTCTCTGCTCTGCTCTGCTCTGCTCTGCTTTTCTCTGCTGTTCTCTGCTCTGCACTGCTCTGCTCTGCTCTTCTCTGCCCTGCGCTGCTCTCCTCTGCTTTTCTCTGCTCTTCTCTGCTCTTCTCTGCTCTGCTCTTCTCTTCTCTGCTCTGCTCTTCTCTTCTCTGCTCTTCTCTGCTCTGCACTGTTCTTCTTTGCTCTGTTCTGCTCTGCTCTGCTCTACTCTGCTCTGCTCTGCACTTCTCTGCTCTGCTCTGCTCTACTCCGCTCTTTTCTTCTCTGCACTCCTCTGCTCTGCTCCTCTGCTCTTCTCTGCCCTTCTCTGGTCTGCTCTTCTCTTATCTGCCCTGCTCTGCTCTGTTCTGCTCTTCTCTGCACTGCTCTGCCCTTCTCTGCTCTTCTCTGCTCTGCTCTGCACTGCTCTGCTCTGCTCTGCTCTGCTCTTCTCTGCTCTTCAGTGGTCTGCTCTGCTCTTCTCTGCTCTGATCTGCTCTTCTATGCTCTTCAGTGGTCTGCTCTTCTCTGCTCTGCTCTGCTCTTCTCTGCTCTGCACTTCTCTTCTCTGCTCTTCTCTGCTCTGCTCTTCTCTGCCCCGCTCTGCTCTGCTCTTCTCAGCCCTGCTCTGCTCTACTCTGCTCTGATCTGATCTGCTCTCCTCTCCTCTGCTATGCTCTTCTCTGCTCTTCTCTGACCTCCCCTGCTCTGCTCTTCTCTTCTCTGCCCTGCTCTGCTCTGTTCTGCTCTTCTCTGCTCTGCTCTGCTCTTCTCTGCTCTTCTCTGCTCCCCTGTCCTCTTCTCTACTCTTCTCTGCTCTTCTCTGCTCTTCTCTGCTCTGCTCTGCTCTACTCCGCTCTTTTCTTCTCTGCACTCCTCTGCTCTGGTCCTCTGCTCTTCTCTGCCCTTCTCTGGTCTGCTCTTCTCATATCTGCCCTGCTCTGCTCTCTTCTGCTCTTCTATGCTCTGCTCTGCCCTTCTCTGCTCTGCTCTGCTCTTCTCTGCCCTGCTCTGCTCTGCTCTTCTCTTCTCTGCTCTTCTCTGCTCTGCTATGCTCTTCTCTGCTCTTCTCTGCCCTGCTCTTCTCTGCTCTGCTCTGCTCTTCTCTGCTCTGCTCTGCTCTGCTCTGCTCGTCTCTGCTCTGCTCTTCTCTGCTCTGCTCTGCTCTTCTCTGCTCTTCTCTGCTCTTCTCTGCTCTTCTCTGCTCTTCTCTGCCCTGCTCTTCTCTGCTCTGCTCTTCTCTGCTTTGCTCTGCTCTTCTCCGCTCTTCTCTGCTCATCTCTGCTCTTCTCTGCTCTTCTCTGCTCTGCTCTTCTCTGCTCTTCTCTGCTCTGCTCTGCTCGTCTCTGCTCTTCTCAGCTATTCTCTGCTCTTCTGTGCTCTTCTGTGCTCTTCTCTGCTCTTCTCTGCTCTTCTGTGCACTTCTCAACTCTTCTCAGCTCTTCTCTGCTCTTCTCTGCTCTTCTCTGCCCTGCTCTGCTCTACTCTGCTCTGCTCTGATCTGCTCCCCTCTCCTCTGCTCTGCTCTGCTCTTCTCTGCTCTTCTCTGCTCTTCTCTGCTCTGCTCTTCTCTGCTCTTCCCTGCTCTGCACTGCTCTGCTCTGCTCTGCTCTGCATTTCTCTGCTCTGCTGTTCTCTGCTCTGCTCTGCTCTGCTCTGCTCTTCTCTTCTCTGCTCTGCTCTGTTCTTCTTTGCTCTGCTCTGCTCTTCTCTGCTCTGCTCTTCTCTGCTCTGCTCTGCTCTGCCCTTTTCTGCTCTGCTCTTCTCTGATCTGCACGGCCCTTCTCTGCTCTGCTCTGCTCTGACCTGCTCTGCACTTCTCTGCTCTTCTCTGCTCTTCTCTGCACTGCTCTGCTCTGCTCTGCACTGCTCTGCTCTGCTCTTCTCTGCTCTGCTCTTCTCTGCTCCGCTCTGCTCTGCTCTTCTCTTCTCTGCTCTTCTCTGCTCTGCACTGTTCTTCTTTGCTCTGCTCTGCTCTGCACTGCTCTGCTCTGCTCTGCTCTGCTCTTCTCTGCTCTTCTCTTCTCTGCTCTGCACTGCTCTGCTCTGCTCTTCCCTGCTCTGCTCTTCTCTGCTCCGCTCTGCACTGCTCTTCTCTGCTCTGCTCTGCTCTGCTCTGCTTTACTCTGCTGTTCTCTGCTCTGCACTGCTCTGCTCTGCTCTTCTCTGCCCTGCGCTGCTCTCCTCTGCTTTTCTCTGCTCTTCTCTGCTCTTCTCTGCTCTGCTCTTCTCTTCTCTGCTCTGCTCTTCTCTTCTCTGCTCTTCTCTGCTCTGCACTGTTCTTCTTTGCTCTGTTCTGCTCTGCTCTGCTCTGCTCTACTCTGCTCTGCTCTGCACTTCTCTGCTCTGCTCTGCTCTACTCCGCTCTTTTCTTCTCTGCACTCCTCTGCTCTGCTCCTCTGCTCTTCTCTGCCCTTCTCTGGTCTGCTCTTCTCTTATCTGCCCTGCTCTGCTCTGTTCTGCTCTTCTCTGCACTGCTCTGCCCTTCTCTGCTCTTCTCTGCTCTGCTCTGCACTGCTCTGCTCTGCTCTGCTCTGCTCTTCTCTGCTCTTCAGTGGTCTGCTCTGCGCTTCTCTGCTCTGATCTGCTCTTCTATGCTCTTCAGTGGTCTGCTCTTCTCTGCTCTGCTCTGCTCTTCTCTGCTCTGCACTTCTCTTCTCTGCTCTTCTCTGCTCTGCTCTTCTCGGCCCCGCTCTGCTCTGCTCTTCTCAGCCCTGCTCTGCTCTACTCTGCTCTGATCTGATGTGCTCTCCTCTCCTCTGCTATGCTCTGCTCTTCTCTGCTCTTCTCTGACCTCCCCTGCTCTGCTCTTCTCTTCTCTGCCCTGTTCTGCTCTGTTCTGGTCTTCTCTGCTCTGCTCTGCTCTTCTCTGCTCTTCTCTGCTCCCCTGTCCTCTTCTCTACTCTTCTCTGCTCTTCTCTGCTCTTCTCTGCTCTGCTCTGCTCTACTCCGCTCTTTTCTTCTCTGCACTCCTCTGCTCTGGTCCTCTGCTCTTCTCTGCCCTTCTCTGGTCTGCTCTTCTCATATCTGCCCTGCTCTGCTCTCTTCTGCTCTTCTATGCTCTGCTCTGCCCTTCTCTGCTCTGCTCTGCTCTTCTCTGCCCTGCTCTGCTCTGCTCTTCTCTTCTCTGCTCTTCTCTGCTCTGCTATGCTCTTCTCTGCTCTTCTCTGCCCTGCTCTTCTCTGCTCTGCTCTTCTCTGCTCTGCTCTGCTCTGCTCTGCTCGTCTCTGCTCTGCTCTTCTCTGCTCTGCTCTTCTCTGCTCTTCTCTGCTCTTCTCTGCTCTTCTCTGCTCTTCTCTGCTCTTCTCTGCTCTTCTCTGCTCTTCTCTGCTCTGCTCTTCTCTGCTCTGCTCTGCTCTGCTCTGCTCTGCTCGTCTCCGCTCTTCTCTGCTCATCTCTGCTCTTCTCTGCTCTTCTCTGCTCTGCTCTGCTCTGCTCTGCTCTGCTCTGCTCTGCTCTGCTCGTCTCTGCTCTTCTCTGCTCTGCTATGCTCTGCTCTGCTCTGCTCTGCACTGCTCTGCTCTGCACTGCTCTGCTCTGCTCTTCTCTGCTCTGCTCTTCTCTGCCCTGCGCTGCTCTGCTCTGCTTTTCTCTGCTCTTCTCTGCTCTTCTCTGCTCTGCTCTTCTCTGCTCTTCTCTGCTCTTCTCTGCTCTGCACTGTTCTTGTTTGCTCTGTTCTGCTCTGCTCTGCTCTACTCTGCTCTGCTCTGCTCTGCTCTTCTCTGCTCTGCTCTTCTCTGCACTTCTCTGCTCTGCTCTGCTCTGCTCTTCTCTGCTCTGCTCTTCTCTGTTCTTCTCTGCTCTGCACTCCTATGCTCTGCTCTTCCCTGCTCTTCTCTGACCTTCCCTGCTCTGCTCTTCTCTTCTCTGCCCTGCTCTGCTCTCTTCAGCTCTTCTCTGCTCTGCACTGCTCTGCCCTGCTCTTCTCTTCTCTGCTCTTCAGTGGTCTGCTCTGTTCTGGTCTGCTCTTCTCTTCTCTGCTCTGCTCTTCTCTGCTCTGCTTTTCTCTGTCCTGCGCTCGTCTGATCTGCTTTTCTCTGCTCTTCACTGCTCTGCTCTGCTCTTCTCTGCTCTGCTCTTCCCCGCTCTTTTCTTCTCTGCACTCCTCTGCTGTGCTCTACCCTGCTCTTCTCTGCTCTGCACTGCTCTGCTCTGCTCTTCTCTGCTCTTCTCTTCTGTGATCTGCACTGCTCTGATCTGCTCTTCTCTGCTCTGCTCTTCTCTTCTCTGCTCTGCTCTGCTCTGCTTTTCTCTGCTGTTCTCTGCTCTGCTCTGCTCTACTCTGCTCTTTTCTTCTCTGCTATGCTCTGCTCTGCCCCTTTCTGCTCTGCTGGTCTCTGCTCTGCTCGGCCCTACTCTTCTCTGCTCTGCTATTCACTGCTCTGCTCTGCTCTTCTCTTCTGTGCTCTTCAGTGGTCTGCTCTGCTCTGGCCTGCTCTTCTCTACTCTGCACTTCTCTTCTCTGCTCTTCTCTGCTCTTCTCTGCTCTTCTCTGCTCGGCTCTTCTCTGCCCTGCTCTGCTCTTCTCTGCTATGCGCTGCTCTTCTCTGCTCTGCTCTTCTCTGCTCTTCTCTGCTCCACTGTCCTCTTCTCTACTCTTCTCTGCGCTTCTCTGCTCTTCTCTGCTCTTCTCTGCTCTTCTCTGCTCTTCTCTGCTCTTCTCTGCTCTTCTCAGCTATTCTCTGCTCTTCTGTGCTCTTCTGTGCTCTTCTCTGCTCTTCTCTGCTCTTCTGTGCACTTCTCAACTCTTCTCAGCTCTTCTCTGCTCTTCTCTGCTCTTCTCTGCCCTGCTCTGCTCTACTCTGCTCTGCTCTGATCTGCTCCCCTCTCCTCTGCTCTGCTCTGCTCTTCTCTGCTCTTCTCTGCTCTGCTCTTCTCTGCTCTGCTCTGCTCTGCCCTTTTCTGCTCTGCTCTTCTCTGATCTGCACGGCCCTTCTCTGCTCTGCTCTGCTCTGACCTGCTCTGCACTTCTCTGCTCTTCTCTGCACTGCTCTGCTCTGCTCTGCACTGCTCTGCTCTGCTCTTCTCTGCTCTGCTCTTCTCTGCTCCGCTCTGCTCTGCTCTTCTCTTCTCTGCTCTTCTCTGCTCTGCACTGTTCTTCTTTGCTCTGCTCTGCTCTGCACTGCTCTGCTCTGCTCTGCTCTTCTCTGCTCTTCTCTTCTCTGCTCTGCACTGCTCTGCTCTGCTCTTCCCTGCTCTGCTCTTCTCTGCTCTGCTCTGCACTGCTCTGCTCTGCTCTGCTCTGCTCTTCTCTGCTCTTCAGTGGTCTGCTCTGCTCTTCTCTGCTCTGATCTGCTCTTCTATGCTCTTCAGTGGTCTGCTCTTCTCTGCTCTGCTCTGCTCTTCTCTGCTCTGCACTTCTCTTCTCTGCTCTTCTCTGCTCTGCTCTTCTCTGCCCCGCTCTGCTCTGCTCTTCTCAGCCCTGCTCTGCTCTACTCTGCTCTGATCTGATCTGCTCTCCTCTCCTCTGCTATGCTCTTCTCTGCTCTTCTCTGACCTTCCCTGCTCTGCTCTTCTCTTCTCTGCCCTGCTCTGCTCTGTTCTGCTCTTCTCTGCTCTGCTCTTCTCTGCTCTGCTCTGCTCTACTCCGCTCTTTTCTTCTCTGCACTCCTCTGCTCTGGTCCTCTGCTCTTCTCTGCCCTTCTCTGGTCTGCTCTTCTCATATCTTCCCTGCTCTGCTCTCTTCTGCTCTTCTATGCTCTGCTCTGCCCTTCTCTGCTCTTCTCTGCTCTGCTCTGAACTGCTCTGCTCTGCTCTTCTCTTCTCTGCTCTTCAGTGGTCTGCTCTGCTCTGGACTGCTCTTCTCTGCTCTGCTCTGTTCTTCTCTGCTCTTCAGTGGTCTGCTCTTCTCTGCTCTGCTCTGCTCTTCTCAGCCCTGCTCTGCTCTACTCTGCTCTGATCTGATCTGCTCTCCTCTCCTCTGCTATGCTCTTCTCTGCTCTTCTCTGACCTTCCCTGCTCTGCTCTTCTCTTCTCTGCCCTGCTCTGCTCTGCTCTGTTCTGCTCTTCTCTGCTCTGCTCTGCTCTGCTCTGCTCTTCTCTGCTCTGGTCTTCTCTGCCCTGCGCTCCTCTGAACTGCTTTTCTCTGCTCTTCTCTGCTCTGCTCTGCCCCGCTCTTCTCTGCTCTTCTCTGCTCTGCACTGCTCTGCTCTGCTCTGCTCTTCTCTGCTCTGCTCTTCTCTGATCTGCACTGCTCTGCTCTGCTCTTCTCTGCTCTGCTATTCTCTTCTCTGCACTTCTCTGCTCTGCTCTGCTCTGCTCTGCTCTGCTCTTCTCCGCTCTTTTCTTCTCTGCACTCCTCTGCTGTGCTCTACCCTGCTCTTCTCTGCTCTTCTCTGCTCTTCTCTTCTGTGATCTGCACTGCTCAGCTCTGCTCTTCTCTGCTCTGCTCTTCTCTTCTCCGCTCTGCACTGCTCTTCTCTGCTCTGCTCTGCTCTGCTTTTCTCTGCTGTTCTCTGCTCTGCTCTGCTCTGATCCGCTGTGCTCTTCTCTGCTCAGCACTGCTCTGCTCTGCTCTTCTCTTCTCTGCTCAGCTCGGCACTTCTCTGCTCTGCTCTGATCTGCTGTGCTCTTCTCTGCTCTGCTCTGCACTGCTCTGCTCTGCTCTTCTCTGCCCTGCGCTGCTCTGCTCTGCTTTTCTCTGCTCTTCTCTGCTCTTCTCTGGTCTGCTCTTCTCTTCTCTGCTCTTCTCTGCTCTGCACTGTTCTTCTTTGCTCTGTTCAGCTCTGCTCTGCTCTGCTCTGCTCTGCTCTTCTCTGCTCTGCTCTGCTCTACTCCGCTCTTTTCTTCTCTGCACTCCTCTGCTCTGCTCCTCTGCTCTTCTCTGCCCTTCTCTGGTCTGCTCTTCTCTTATCTGCCCTGCTCTGCTCTGTTCTGCTCTTCTCTGCTCTGCTCTGCTCTTCTCTGCTCTTCTCTGCTCTGCTCTTCTCTTCTCTGCTCTTCTCTGCTCTTCTCTGCTCTGCTCTTCTCTGCTCCGCTCTGCTCTGCTCTTCTCTGCCCTGCACTGCTCTACTCTGCTCTGCTCTGATCTGCTCTCCTCTCCTCTGCTCTGCTCTTCTCTGCTCTTCTCTGCTCTGCTCTGTTCTTCTTTGCTCTGCTCAGCTCTTCTCTGCTCAGCTCTGTTCTTCTTTGCTCTGCTCTTCTCTTCTCTGCTCTTCAGGGGTCTGCTCTTCTCTTCTCTGCTCTGCTCTTCTCTGCTCTGCTCTTCTCTGCTCTGCTCTGCTCTTCTCTGCCCTGCGCTTCTCTGATCTGCTTTTCTCTGCACTTCTCTGCTCTGCTCTCCTCTGCTCTTCTCTGCTCTGCTCTGCCCTTCTCTGCTCTTCACTGCTCTGCTCTGCTCTTCTCTGCTCTGCTCTGCACTGCTCTGCTCTGCTCTTCTCTGCCCTGCGCTGCTCTGCTCTTCTCTTCTCTGCCCTGCTCTGCTCTGTTCTGCTCTTCTCTGCTCTGCTCTGCTCTGCTCTTCTCTTCTCTTCTCTGCTCTTCTCTGCTCTGCTCTGTTCTTCTTTGCTCTGCTCTGCTCTTCTCTGCTCTGCACTGTTCTTCTCTGCTCTACTCTGCTCTGCTCTTCTCTGCTCTGCTCTGCTCTGCCCTTTTCTGCTCTGCTCTTCTCTGCTCTGCTCTGCTCTTCTCTGCTCTGGTCTTCTCTGCCCTGCGCTCCTCTGATCTGCTTTTCTCTGCTCTTCTCTGCTCTGCTCTGCCCCGCTCTTCTCTGCTCTTCTCTGCTCTGCACTGCTCTGCTCTGCTCTGCTCTTCTCTGCTCTGCTCTTCTCTGTCCTGCACTGCTCTGCTCTGCTCTTCTCTGCTGTTCTCTGCTCTGCACTGCTCTGCTCTTCTCTTCTCTGCTCAGCTCGGCACTTCTCTGCTCTGCTCTGATCTGCTGTGCTCTTCTCTGCTCTGCTCTGCACTGCTCTGCTCTGCTCTTCTCTGCCCTGCGCTGCTCTGCTCTGATTTTCTCTGCTCTTCGCTGCTCTTCTCTTCTCTGCTCTTCTCTGCTCTGCACTGTTCTTCTTTGCTCTGTTCTGCTCTGCTCTGCTCTACTCTGCTCTGCTCTGCTCTGCTCTGCTCTTCTCTGCTCTGCTCTGCTCTACTCCGCTCTTTTCTTCTATGCACTCCTCTGCTCTGCTCCTCTGCTCTTCTCTGCCCTTCTCTGGTCTGCTCTTCTCTTATCTGCCCTGTTCTGCTCTGTTCTGCTCTGCACTGCTCTGCTCTTCACTTCTTCGCTCTTCTCTGCTCTGCACTCCTCTGCTCTGCACTTCTCTGCTCTTCTCTGCTCTTCTCTGCTCTTCTCTGCTCTTCCCTGCTCTTCTCTGCTCTTCTCTGCTCAGCTCTGCACTGCTCTCCTCTGCTCTGCTCTTCTCTGCTCCATTCTGCTCTGCTCTGCTCTTCTCTGCTGTTCTCTGCTCTTCTCTGCTCTGCTCTGCTCTTCTCTGACCTTCTCTGCTCTGCTCTCCTCTGCTCTTGTCTGCTCTGCTCTGTACTGCTCTGCTCTTCCCTGCTCTGCTCTGCTCTGCTCTTCTCTGCTCTGCTCTTCTCTGCTCTGCTCTGCACTTCTCTGCTCTGCTATGCTCTGCTCTTCTCTGCTCTGCTCTGCTCTTCTCTGTTCTTCTCTGCTCTGCACTCCTATGCTCTGCTCTTCTCAGCTCTTCTCTGACCTTCCCTGCTCTGCTCTTCTCTTCTCTGCCCTGCTCTGCTCTGTTCTGCTCTTCTCTGCTCTGCTCTGCTCTTCTCTGCTCTGCTCTGTTCTTCTTTGCTCTGCTCTGCTCTTCTCTGCTCTGCACTGTTCTTCTCTACTCTACTCTGCTCTGCTCTTCTCTGATCTGCTCGGCCCTTCTCTGCTCTGCTCTTCTCTGACCTGCTCTGCTCTTCTCTGCTCTTCTCTACACTGCTCTGCTCTGCTCTGCACTGCTCTGCTCTGCTCTTCTCTGCCCTGCGCTGCTCTGTTCTGCTTTTCTCTGCTCTTCTGTGCTCTGCTCTTCTCTTGTCTGCTCTGCGCTTCTCTGCTCTTCTCTCCTCTCCTCATCTCTGCTCTTCTCTGCTCTTCTCTACTCTGCTCTTCTCCGCTCTGCTCTTCTCTGCTCTTCTCTGCTCTGCTCTGCCCTTCTCTGCTCTGCACTTCTCTGCCCTGCTCTGCTATGCTCTGATCTGCTCTGCTCTGCTCTGATCTGTTCTGCTCTTCTCCGCTCTTCTCTGCTCTGTTCTGCTCTGCTCTGCTCTTCACTTCTTCGCTCTTCTCTGCTCTGCACTCCTCTGCTCTGCACTTCGCTGCTCTTCTCTGCCCTGCTCTGCTCTTCTCTGCTCTTCTCTGCTCCACTGTCCTCTTCTCTACTCTTCTCTGCGCTTCTCTGCTCTTCTCTGCTCTTCTCTGCTCTTCTCTGCTCTTCTCAGCTATTCTCTGCTCTTCTGTGCTCTTCTGTGCTCTTCTCTGCTCTTCTCTGCTCTTCTGTGCACTTCTCTACTCTTCTCAGCTCTTCTCTGCTCTTCTCTGCTCTTCTCTGCTCTTCTCTGCCCTGCTCTGCTCTACTCTGCTCTGCTCTGATCTGCTCTCCTCTCCTCTGCTCTGCTCTGCTCTGCTCTGCTCTGCTCTTCTCTGCTCTGCTCTTCTCTGCTCCGCTCTGCTCTGCTCTTCTCTTCTCTGCTCTTCTCTGCTCTGCACTGTTCTCCTTTGCTCTGCTCTGCTCTGCACTGCTCTGCTCTGCTCTGCTCTACTCTACTCCGCTCTTTTCTTCTCTGCACTCCTCTGCTCTGGTCCTCTGCTCTTCTCTGCCCTTCTCTGGTCTGCTCTTCTCTTATCTGCTCTTCTCTGCTCTGCTCTGCCCTTCTCTGCTCTTCTCTGCTCTGCTCTGCACTGCTCTGCTCTGCTCTTCTCTTCTCTGCTCTTCAGTGGTCTGCTCTGCTCTGGACTGCTCTTCTCTGCTCTGCTCTGCTCTTCTCTGCTCTTCAGTGGTCTGCTCTTCTCTGGTCTGCTCTTCTCTGCTCTGCCCTTCTCTGCTCTTCTCTGCTCTGCTCTGCACTGCTCTGCTCTGCTCTTCTCTTCTCTGCTCTTCAGTGGTCTGCTCTGCTCTGGACTGCTCTTCTCTGCTCTGCTCTGCTCTTCTCTGCTCTTCAGTGGTCTGCTCTTCTCTGGTCTGCTCTTCTCTGCTCTGCTCTTCTCTTCTCTGCTCTTCTCTTCGCTGCTCTTCTCTGCTCTTCTCTGCTCCGCTCTGCTCTGCTCTTCTCAGCCCTGCTCTGCTCTACTCTGCTCTGATCTGATCTGCTCTCCTCTCCTCTGCTATGCTCTTCTCTGCTCTTCTCTGACCTTCCATGCTCTGCTCTTCTCTTCTCTGCCCTGCTCTGCTCTGTTCTGCTCTTCTCTGCTCTGCTCTGCTCTTCTCTGCTCTTCTCTGCTCCCCTGTCCTCTTCTCTACTCTTCTCTGCTCTTCTCTGCTCTTCTCTGCTCTGCTCTGCTCTACTCCGCTCTTTTCGTCTCTGCAATCCTCTGCTCTGGTCCTCTGCTCTTCTCTGCCCTTCTCTGGTCTGCTCTTCTCATATCTGCCCTGCTCTGCTCTCTTCTGCTCTTCTATGCTCTGCTCTGCCCTTCTCTGCTCTTCTCTGCTCTGCTCTGCACTGCTCTGATCTGCTCTTCTCTTCTCTGCTCTTCAGTGGTCTGCTCTGCTCTGGACTGCTCTTCTCTGCTCTGCTCGGCTCTTCTCTGCTCTTCAGTGGTCTGCTCTTCTCTGCTCTGCTCTGCTCTGCTCTTCTCAGCCCTGCTCTGCTCTACTCTGCTCTTCTCTTCTCTGCTCTTCTCTGCTCCCCTGTCCTCTTCTCTACTCTTCTCTGCTCTTCTCTGCTCTTCTCTGCTCTTCTCTGCTCTTCTCTGCTATCCTCTGCTCTTCTGTGCTCTTCTGTGCTCTTTTCTGCTCTTCTCTGCTCCTCTGTGCACTTCTCTACTCTTCTCTGCTCTTCTTTGCTCTTCTCTGCTCTTCTCTGCTCTTCTCAGCTATTCTCTGCTCTTCTGTGCTCTTCTGTGCTCTTCCCTGCTCTTCTGTGCACTTCTCTACTCTTCTCAGCACTTCGCTGCTCTTCTCTGCTCTTCTCTGCCCTGCTCTGCTCTACTCTGCTCTGCTCTGATCTGCTCTCCTCTCCTCTGCTCTGCTCTGCTCTGCTCTGCTTTGCTCTTCTCTGCTCTACTCTGCTCTTCTCTGCTCTTCTCTGCTCTGCTCTTCTCTTCTCTTCTCTGCTCTGCCCTGCTCTTCTCTGCTCTTCTCTGCTCTGCTCTTCTCTGCCCTGCTCTGCTATGCTCTGCACTTCTCTGCTCTGCTCTGCTCTGCTGTTCTCTGCTCTGCACTCCTCTGCTCTGCTCTTCTCTGCTCTTCTCTGCTCTGCTCTGCTCTTCTCTGCTCTTCTCTGCTCTGCTCTTCTCTTCTCTGCTCTTCTCTGCTCTGGTCTGCTCTTCTCTGCTCTTCTCTGCTCTGCTCTTCTCTTCGCTTCTCTTCTCTTCTCTGCTCTGCTCTGCTCTGCTCTTCTCTGCTCTGCTCTGCTCTTCTCTGCTCTGCTCTGCTCTTCCCAGCTCTGCTCTGCTTTGCTCTTCTCTGCTCTGCTCTGCTCTTCTCTGCTCAGCTCTTCTCTGACCTTCCCTGCTCTGCTCTGCTCTTCTCTGCTCTGCTCTTCTCTGCTCCGCTCTGCTCTGCTCTTCTCTTCTCTGCTCTTCTCTGCTCTGCACTGTTCTCCTTTGCTCTGCTCTGCTCTGCACTGCTCTGCTCTGCTCTGCTCTACTCTACTCCGCTCTTTTCTTCTCTGCACTCCTCTGCTCTGGTCCTCTGCTCTTCTCTGCCCTTCTCTGGTCTGCTCTTCTCTTATCTGCTCTTCTCTGCTCTGCTCTGCCCTTCTCTGCTCTTCTCTGCTCTGCTCTGCACTGCTCTGCTCTGCTCTTCTCTTCTCTGCTCTTCAGTGGTCTGCTCTGCTCTGGACTGCTCTTCTCTGCTCTGCTCTGCTCTTCTCTGCTCTTCAGTGGTCTGCTCTTCTCTGGTCTGCTCTTCTCTGCTCTGCCCTTCTCTGCTCTTCTCTGCTCTGCTCTGCACTGCTCTGCTCTGCTCTTCTCTTCTCTGCTCTTCAGTGGTCTGCTCTGCTCTGGACTGCTCTTCTCTGCTCTGCTCTGCTCTTCTCTGCTCTTCAGTGGTCTGCTCTTCTCTGGTCTGCTCTTCTCTGCTCTGCTCTTCTCTTCTCTGCTCTTCTCTTCGCTGCTCTTCTCTGCTCTTCTCTGCTCCGCTCTGCTCTGCTCTTCTCAGCCCTGCTCTGCTCTACTCTGCTCTGATCTGATCTGCTCTCCTCTCCTCTGCTATGCTCTTCTCTGCTCTTCTCTGACCTTCCATGCTCTGCTCTTCTCTTCTCTGCCCTGCTCTGCTCTGTTCTGCTCTTCTCTGCTCTGCTCTGCTCTTCTCTGCTCTTCTCTGCTCCCCTGTCCTCTTCTCTACTCTTCTCTGCTCTTCTCTGCTCTTCTCTGCTCTGCTCTGCTCTACTCCGCTCTTTTCGTCTCTGCAATCCTCTGCTCTGGTCCTCTGCTCTTCTCTGCCCTTCTCTGGTCTGCTCTTCTCATATCTGCCCTGCTCTGCTCTCTTCTGCTCTTCTATGCTCTGCTCTGCCCTTCTCTGCTCTTCTCTGCTCTGCTCTGCACTGCTCTGATCTGCTCTTCTCTTCTCTGCTCTTCAGTGGTCTGCTCTGCTCTGGACTGCTCTTCTCTGCTCTGCTCGGCTCTTCTCTGCTCTTCAGTGGTCTGCTCTTCTCTGCTCTGCTCTGCTCTGCTCTTCTCAGCCCTGCTCTGCTCTACTCTGCTCTTCTCTTCTCTGCTCTTCTCTGCTCCCCTGTCCTCTTCTCTACTCTTCTCTGCTCTTCTCTGCTCTTCTCTGCTCTTCTCTGCTCTTCTCTGCTATCCTCTGCTCTTCTGTGCTCTTCTGTGCTCTTTTCTGCTCTTCTCTGCTCCTCTGTGCACTTCTCTACTCTTCTCTGCTCTTCTTTGCTCTTCTCTGCTCTTCTCTGCTCTTCTCAGCTATTCTCTGCTCTTCTGTGCTCTTCTGTGCTCTTCCCTGCTCTTCTGTGCACTTCTCTACTCTTCTCAGCACTTCGCTGCTCTTCTCTGCTCTTCTCTGCCCTGCTCTGCTCTACTCTGCTCTGCTCTGATCTGCTCTCCTCTCCTCTGCTCTGCTCTGCTCTGCTCTGCTTTGCTCTTCTCTGCTCTACTCTGCTCTTCTCTGCTCTTCTCTGCTCTGCTCTTCTCTTCTCTTCTCTGCTCTGCCCTGCTCTTCTCTGCTCTTCTCTGCTCTGCTCTTCTCTGCCCTGCTCTGCTATGCTCTGCACTTCTCTGCTCTGCTCTGCTCTGCTGTTCTCTGCTCTGCACTCCTCTGCTCTGCTCTTCTCTGCTCTTCTCTGCTCTGCTCTGCTCTTCTCTGCTCTTCTCTGCTCTGCTCTTCTCTTCTCTGCTCTTCTCTGCTCTGGTCTGCTCTTCTCTGCTCTTCTCTGCTCTGCTCTTCTCTTCGCTTCTCTTCTCTTCTCTGCTCTGCTCTGCTCTGCTCTTCTCTGCTCTGCTCTGCTCTTCTCTGCTCTGCTCTGCTCTTCCCAGCTCTGCTCTGCTTTGCTCTTCTCTGCTCTGCTCTGCTCTTCTCTGCTCTGCTCTTCTCTGCTCTTCTCTGCTCTGCTCTGCACTGCACTGCTGTGCTCTTCTCTGCTCTGCTCTGCTCTGCTCTGCCCTTCTCTGATCTTCTCTGCTCTGCTCTTCTCTGCTCTGCTCTGCTCTTCTCTGCTCTGCTCTGCTCTTCCCAGCTCTGCTCTGCTTTGCTCTTCTCTGCTCTACTCTGCTCTTCTCTGCTCTTCTCTGCTCTGCTCTTCTCTTCTCTTCTCTGCTCTGCCCTGCTCTTCTCTGCTCTTCTCTGCTCTGCTCTTCTCTGCCCTGCTCTGCTATGCTCTGCACTTCTCTGCTCTGCTCTGCTCTGCTGTTCTCTGCTCTGCACTCCTCTGCTCTGCTCTTCTCTGCTCTTCTCTGCTCTGCTCTTCTCTGCCCTGCTCTGCTATGCTCTGCTATGCTCTGCACTTCTCTGCTCTGCTCTGCTCTGCTGTTCTCTGCTCTGCACTCCTCTGCTCTGCTCTTCTCTGCTCTTCTCTGCTCTGCTCTGCTCTGCTCTTCTCTGCTCTTCTCTGCTCTGCTCTTCTCTTCTCTGCTCTTCTCTGCTCTGGTCTGCTCTTCTCTGCTCTGCTCTTCCCAGCTCTGCTCTGCTTTGCTCTTCTCTGCTCAACTCTGCTCTTCTCTGCTCTTCTCTGCTCTGCTCTGCTCTGCTCTTCTCTGATCTGCTCTGGTCTGCGCTTCTCTGCTCTTCTCTCCTCTGCTCATGTCTGCTCTTCTTTGCTCTGCTCTTCTCTGCTCTTCTCTGCTCTGCTCTGCTCTTCTCTGCTCTGCTCTTCTCTGCTCTTCTCTGCTCTTCTCTGCTCTTCTCTGCTCTTCTCTACTCTGTTCTGCTCTACTTTGCTCTGCTCTGATCTGTCTGCTCTTCTCTGCTCATCTCTGCTCTGCTGTGCTCTGATCTGTCTGCTCTTCTCTGCTCATCTCTGCTCTGCTGTGCTCTGCTTTGCTCTGCTCTTCTCTGCTCTGCTCTGTTCTTCTCTGCTCTGCTCTGCTCTCCTCTGCTCTGCTCTGCTCAGCTCTTCTCTGCTCTGCTCAGCTCTTCTCTGCTCTGCTCTTCTACGCTCGGGGCAGACCAGATAACTGCAGCCCCTAAAAATTCAACGAATAACAGTTATCTGGTCTGCCACGGGGGGCTCGCGATTCTCTAAAGGAAAAACAAACTGATCTGTGGGAAACCACGCGACAGTCCTCGGCCACTTACCCGGCAATATATATATTTTGTCTGCGATCCAGGAAACCAAACACTATTGGGGCCTCGAGTGCCTGGTCGTGTGTATTTCGTCAGTCGAAGGCGCGACACAATCGCCGCTCGCACTCAACATAATTTACGACAAACGCACAACTGTTTCTTTCTCTTAGTACGACATTGACAGTATGCATCGATAACCCGTCGACCGGATTTATGGCCATAGAAAACGAATTACGGTTTTTCCCCAATTCATGCGACTGTCCGCCGTGGGTCCTATCGGCAGACCAGACCACCCGCGGGCCACGTGAAAATATTGGAAATGCGGTCTAATTATCATAATACAAAATATTTAATTTTATTGATTGAAACTACTGAAAATTTAAATATTCTAATTTTAAAAGTCCAATTTTAAATTAGTTTTAAAATAAATTTATCCAGTTAAGTTAAATTATATTACAACAAAGTAATAAAATTGTTATGAAATACAAATCATTTAATTTTACTGATTAATTTTAATAAAAATTTAAATCTTCAATTATCATAAATCTAAACTTAATTCTTTACACGACTTTAATACTTTATATGACAATGAACCATTATTTATTTCATTTATTATTGAATACCCTAAACTAACCAATTCAATTTGATGTAGGATAAATGAATAAATATATTTAAAAGTATGAAATAATAATGTCCGTAAAAAAGAAACGAAAAAAAAAATTCCAATAAAAAATGTAACAACTAACAATGCCAAAGTTAGGATTTTCTTCCAACATAAACTCATCAATTCAGTATTAATAATTATTATGATACATAACAGAAATATTAAATTAACTCTTTTACTTTCGAGATAATTAAAAACACTAACTTTATTTTAATTAACCCTGATACAAAAAGTACGAAAAAATCACTTTTACTTATACTAATGTTACTTTCTTCTTTTACAACACACGCACACACATTTTAAAATCATTAAATTTATTCGTAAATAAATACTATAACTTATAATCATGTAATTTCTTTTTTCAAATATATTAAATTAAGAAATCAATAATATTTATAATTTGTGCAAATAATAAAATTTTCCTCATTCAGAATCCTTTCAATGTAAATGAAACACTTATTGTTAAACTAAAATTTTAATGAAAACATTTTCCCATACTTTTACAACGTTACAATTTGTACGGTTCACATAAATTTATTCAACCTAGATAATTATTAAAATTTACTATCGAGATAACTGAAGCCCCTAAAAATTCTTAAAATTAACGAATAACAGCAGTTTAACCGTTGGTGCTGGCGCACTAAATTTACCATTATTTAATTTAAATTTCTTATTCAAACTTTCATGTAATATTAAAAATTAATCTCTACTTTTCACTCGTATGAAAACTATTTAAATTTTTAGATGAATTCATAAATTGTATGTATGAAAAATATTCTACAGCCAATTTTTTAGCCGCAATTAAAATAATATATATATCCAACAAAGCAAATTAATTCATAATTAACAGTTCAACATAATTCAATCAAATGAACCTAAATAAAATAAATGATAATATTACAATCATAGTACTAATTAGCTATAACTCAATTATTTATTTCTACGAAAATTACCCCGTAACTGTATATTAGAAATCAAATTCAATTATTCAATTAGATAATTTCAAATCTCTCGAACCGAAATCAAAATAAAAATTAAATTCAACTCTATTATAAATTAATCCCACATTAGTAATCAACATAAAATTCATCTTAAATAAGTCTAAACTCTAATATATAATATTATATTTTTTAAATAATAGATACGTATACAATAAATTTTGTATTATTTTACTTCGTGATAGTCAGAGATGACCACAGCTTGCAACCGGGTTGAAATTTTGCGCAGCTAGGTTTTTGATGACCGGTGGGCCGTATTGCTATGCAACAAATCGTTGCTACTTGTATTGTCATCGTTATCATTTGCAAGTGTTCAATTAAAATTGAAAGATTGAACGGCTTACTGCAGGTTATGATTTGAAATGGTTTCAACGGCACAGTGACTGGCTCACATTATTTAATTAATAATATCAATTTATTTAGATCGAACGGTATAGTACTCATTTGAAAAACCTGTAAGGACAATTTTGACCATCTTGAATCGGCTACGCTCTTTGCAGAAGATTGAAGAGAAAACGTTTGTTGCAAACAAATGCAGAATACGTATTGAAATAATATCTGCAGTGGGCCCTCACCGTGGGAGGGCCAATCAATTGTCGGACGCGGAAATTGTAACCTTCCCATCTGCGTGCCGTACGCGGCCGGGTCTCAAGGACCGCTCGTAAAAGCAACGAGTTCCAGATCCTCGGCCTTCTAATTTCTTTCTTTAGGGACACACGAAGGCAATCAGCTTTCTTTACGACAATAATCCTAAAATTTCCTTTCGACCCCATCTGTTCGTCAAACAATACGAACATCCGTCCATACAACCGGGAAAGCATTTGTACGTGTCGAAGATCCCAAAAAAGGAAGGGATATCTCGATGTCAGTGTTTTCGATGATACAGAAATTTACGTGAAATATAAATGACGTATAAATGACACTAATCAGCTACTTCGACCCGTCGATTTTGTTTTGCAACTTCATCCTAATGATTGAATATGGACTACAGCATATGTCAATATCATAAAAATCCGAGAAATGGAAGTACAAAAGCGAGAAAGCGAAAAAATGTATTTCCAGCAGTAATGAGAACTTTTGCTCTTACCATTTAAATTATATCGAAACATATTACCGAAATCATAGTAACGAAACAAAATGCTCACTTACCTCTCCTTCATAATTTTTCTTTTGCTGTATCTTGGTGTGTTCAAGGTCAGTTTTTTCGATGCACCCCCCTTCATACGTCTAAACAATTGGGAAGAAACCACATCCTCCCAATTCATTGAATTCACAACCTTTGGCATCGTTTCGCTACACTTTTGAAATTGTTAAATTTATCTGTTTCTATTGTTTACAATGAAATGTAGTAGAACAATGCCGAATAGAGTAGAATATAAAAGTAGAATCAAAAAGAATAGAATTGAATAAAATAAAATAGAATGAAGTAGAATGAAATAGAATGAAATAGAAAAAATCTAAAATTATAAGAAATAAACATCGCGCGCTTTGCACTCCTAGACCGTATCACTTGGAGAACAAATCACGACTGAACGCGACGTAAAAACGCAGAGAACAGCTGAATGCGAGTCACGTTACGATACTACTAATACATGTAGCTTTATCGCCTACGAAAGTGTAAACAAATCATTTTCGAACTGCAAACAGCGGTAGCGGGAAATTCGAAATAGGGAAAGCAACCGTTGTGTGGGATCATGATTTGGACCAGGGTATGCTTGCGATGCTACCATTGGACATTGCCATTGGCAGACAACCAATGATATTATTTGAACCATTGGCAGACAACCAATGATACTATTTGAACCATTGGCAGACAACCAATCATACTATTTGAACCATTGGCGCATCATGTAGTCCCATTCTGAAAATCCCCCCACCACAAACACGGCTCCGAGACCGACACTGGGCCTAACTTCGAGCTGCGAAGGGTCGCAGTTTCATTCAACGCTGAACTCTTGGAGGAGTAAGAAACAACGAAGAAATTGCAAGTAAGTACATACTAATATATAAACTATGTATGTGGCATTAGAATTTCAAAGTTTTGAAACGTTTGCGTACCACGAGCCACTTTCGCGCTCTTCAGATTTTGGGTTGAGAAAAGCCAGGGCATATACATGTAGAATATTTTTCGTTAAATATAAGTTAAAATATTAGTTATGTAATCGAAGGAGCGCGATCGCGCTCTTTGGCGTTTTTCGATCCTGTTTTTTTAGAACCATCTGGTATGCAAACGATTCAATTGATTTTATTTCGAATTTATTACGCGATAAAATTTAGTATTATGGAAATTTGTTCTAGTAATTGTGTAGCAATTTATTTTAATAATATTATTTTTTTTGCAGAAATATGGAACGAGAAGTCGAACAAAAAATGCAGGAAATGCAGCTAGAAGAAGAAAACGCATCCGCCGGATCAGCAGCGGCGAACACCGCCGCACCATCAACGGCGACCTCAGCAGCGACGGACACCTCCGCCGCGAACGAGTCGCTGGACTCAATACTAGCGCGGCAGCGAGAAATCGCTGCCGCGTACGAGTCCGGGAGGGCTGTAAGTATATGCAATATAAGTGTGCACAACAGAATGTATATTTATAATATATATATTTCTAATTCTGCTGTTATGATACAGTCCCAGTGGAGGAACATATTGGGCCAATTGGCCAGAGGGGTAGCCAGGCCTAACCTGGCAAACCTGGTGGCGGCCAATGTAAGTAAATGAAAAATACTTTTATATATAATATAATATAGTAATATGTATAGTAACAAATTATAATAATAATATATACTTATACGTTGCAGAGAGAGCTCAAAAAACTGTTCAAAACAACTATTTATGGCCCTCAAAAAAGGGGCAAAGAACGGAAAGGAAAAGGAGGAAGAGGAGGAAGAGGAGGGAGAGGAGGAAGAGGAGGAAGAGGAGGAAGAGGAGGACGAGGAGGGGGAGGAGGGGGGAGTTGTAAATACGTTTTGAATTTTTATTAATTAATAAAAGGATCGTTTTTATCATTTCTGTTGTTCATTTTATTTACGAATTGCTCCATCACCATCAGTTTTTTAAATAAACGAACTACATTTAAATTATTTGTTTACTTCGCATTATCTACATATCATATCCTATCCCACTAGCACTGTCCGACAAAATCAAACTTTTTTTCTGATTTCCTATAATTATTCATCCTTACGTTTTTATTATTCTTAGTTTATTATAGTATAATGAATCATTCTATAAAAATTATAAATACATGTCTTATTAAATTATTATTATTATAAAAAAATCTATTATTATTTTAATATATATTATTATATATTAAAATTCCTACATCACCTACCCGATTACAACTGCCGCGCCGCTCACGACTGCCCCGCACGCCAATAACCTACTTCCCCCACGGACGAGAGCAAGTTGCTCAAGTATTGATACTTTGGTTGACGCAGCGATTTCGAATACACGGACACGTTTGCGAATCGCAGCCAATTCGGACTCTCCAACAGACTAATCATAACGTTCGTTTTACCACATCCTCACGGGTCGCTTATCACGCACCGTATACTACTCGGTAGCAATGATCCGTGCTTCCGAATTATCACATCGTGATCGTCGAACGTGCGGCAGGTCGGAACCCGGACATTCAAGGACTGTCGTACGAAACTGTAGACATCAGTCTCCCCGTATTCCAATGATAGAGCGCATCTCCATGTAAACTGACGTACGTACATTTTTTCTTTTTTCATAATCAACAGAAAAATAAAACAAACCTTGACATAACAGCTCCATATACCATTTACAGACTGGTAAAAACAGCTCTGTATACCGTTACACACTGGTAACAACAGCTCTGTATACCGTTACAGACTGATAAAAACAGCTCTGATAAGATTAGGTATGGGTTTGAAGAAGAAGAAGAAGAAGGAGGAAGACCGACGAACGGTCAAAGGAAAAAGAATGAAGGTAGAAACAGTATCGAATGAATTCTACCTATCATCAAACGAGGCGGTTTTCTACCGCTGTTATTACCCGCTTTGGGAGCTTCGGAAGCGTTGACAGATGGCGCTGCGCTGGGGTGATCAAAACAATAAACGATGCGAATGCTGCGAAAAAACAATTGGAGGAAGCGCGACGACACAATCGCGCTATGGAGGGTCGCGGAGTGACCGTCGAACAGACGGCGATGGCAACGGGATGCATCTCCAGCAGACAGTACGGCTTCATGCGCGGAAAGTCGACTGAAGATGCAATTGTCGAGCTGCGCCGCATGGTCGATGCCCTGGAGCATCGGCATGTGATAGCGCTGCTATTCGACATTTCCGGAGCCTTCGACAACGTCTGGTGGCCCTTAGTCTTGAAGAGTCTTAGGGACCGAGACTGCCCGCGCAACGTCTTCAAAGTGGTCTCCAACTACTTCGAGGACCGCAAAGTCTGTCTCACCGTCGGGACGGAAAGAGTTTCCAAGCGCGCGACGAGGGGGTGCCCACAAGGCTCCGTCCTCGGCCCGGCGTGCTGGAATCTGATGTTCGACGATCTCCTGAGGTCTCTCGAGGCCTCAGTCGAGAATAGATTCGTCGCCTACGCGGACGACCTCATCGTCCTCGTGGGCGGAAACTGCCGTAGAGACCTAGAGATCGAAGGTCAACGAGTTGTTGATCTGATCCTAGGTTGGTGCAGATCAGCAAAGCTAGAGATCTCCGAGAAGAAATCCGAGGCGATTGTCCTGCGCAGCGGATATATCGAGAGAGATAAGATAGGCCGACGGGGAGGATCGCGCCCAGACTGAAAACGCATGGCAGTCCGCGCTACAAAGCTAGACTTAGTGAAAAAGCCACCGACCATTCGGATCGGAAATAAGCCCTTAAGATTCAAACCCTTCGTCAAGTACCTCGGCGTCCACTTTGATAGGGGCATGGGTGTTCGAACCCACTGCAACTACATAAGTGACAAGGTCGGCTCGCTCTTCGCGAAGCTGGGTAGAATGGCAAGGCGTGAATGGGGGCTCCTCTTCGGGGCGCTCTCCGCGTACCGTGGGGTTTTCATCCCGGTGGCAACGTACGCTGCCGCCGGGTGGGCCGATCGGTGCACGGAGGGGGAGCTCAGGGTGCTGAGAGCTGCACAGCGCCGTGCTCTCATCGCGATGACCGGTGCATACCGCCGGTCATCGTGGGACAGCATGTGCGTGGTGACCGGTGCTACACCCATTGACGTTAAGCTCAGGCAAACCAAAGCCTTGTACGAGACGCGCAAAGGTAAAGACGCCAGACTAGGTAGCATCGTCGTTCCGGCGGGGGCCGACGATGCAAAACATAGGTTAGCGGTCGAGGCGTACAAGGTGTGGCAATCCATGTGGAATTCTTCCCACAAGGGCCGCACCACCTACGCCTTCTTCAAAAACATAGAGGAGAGAGTGGCGGCCAAGTGGACGAAACCGAACCACTACACCACGCAAGTCCTCACCGGCCACGGAAAGTTCCAGTCGCGCCTACGCGCGTACGGAGTTTCCGACGGTGAGGAGTACGCGTGTGGTCACGGATCGGACACGGTCGATCACTTCCTCCTCGACTGTCCTAATTTCGAACCGCAAAGAGAAGCCCTCCGCGAGGTAGTACCAGCCGAAGACTGGAAATGGCCGGAAGCGGCACAACACTTCGTGTCGTCTCCAGAGGCATTCCAGTTCTTCTCCGACTTCTGTAGGGAAGCCCTTTGGCTAAAGGGCTTCATGTAGGCAACCCCGGACACCTGCACTCCCCAGGACCCGGAGGGGGCGACTCACGTCCCCATCATCAACAACCCCAAACCCCTACCCATCCCTCCCAACTCCCATCCTTCCTCCTAGGTCTTCGCTTAGTGGACGCGAGGCGTCGCGTCACGAGTTCGCCTCCCCGTGGTTCCCCGTGGGCGCTAGCGAAAGGAGGGTAAAACCAGAATTTCGCTAGCGGCTAAAGAACTCGTCCATTGCAAACGGCTCAATGGCACGTGCGGATTTTTCCTTGGCCCCTCTCCTTGACAGTGGTTGGACTGGGGGTAGATGGCAGCTTAGCTGTGTATGCCCGTAAGGGCGAGGTAACATATCCGCGTCACCCTCGCGGTGACCGGATTCACACTAGATGTCTTCCTCAAGGAGGTCTCCAAAGTCCAACCCCGCCTCCACGCGGCGGAGACCGGGCAACGCAAGTCTGTATTTGCGGCAAAAAAGGGCTATGGCACCCGCCCTGCCTAGTCCCATCCTTCCCCATCATAGATTCCTACCCATCACGGTTTTGTGGAGCTGAACGGCCGCGGTGCTTGCGTGAGGTGCTTGACACCCGCTACCGTAGCTGGCGAAGCTCTGCTACGCCAACCGCAACTTGCTTATCCGACCTAGACGGGCACCAACCATGGGCAGCCGCCTAATACCCACAACGAGCAAAGAATAGCTGTCACTCGTCAACACAGCACGCTGCATAATCATTGCTGTCGTGTGGAAAAGGGGGTGATTACATGTGGCAGAGTACCGTCGCTGCCGAGGGCAGTGGCGGGCACCCGCCGCCGCGGTCGAGCGGCGAAGCAAAACCCTCCTAATAACCTTCATAACTTGAACACTCCTTACACGGACACGGAGTTAAGACTGGGTCTTCCGTACCCAGCCTAATGAACGATGAGCGAAGGCGGCGATTTACCCACGTTCGGACCCCTCGCAGGTGTTCCGTCGGGGGGTAGGTAATCATCATTGTATATGCCAACATTGGCGAGGAAACATATCTGCGCCACCTTCGCGGTGGCCAGATTCACAATAAATGTCTTCCTCAAGGAGGAACGCCGGTTTGAGATGTTCGGTGGAAACGGTGCGCACCGTCCCATTCACGTCGATTTCGTAAACTCTCTCGGAGTTGCGTTTGACCACTTTATGCGGTCCCGAATAGGGCGGTTCCACCGCCCTTTTGGCCATGTGCCGCAGAAAAACGTGCGAGCACGAACTTAGTTCTTTGAATACAAATGACCGTTTAAGATTTTTGTGAACGACGGGAATGGGGCGCACTCGTCGCATGTATTTCTTAAATTTCTCGAGGAAGACATTCGGATCGGTCGTGGTATCGCCCGAGAGGAAGAATTCCCCGGGAAGCCGTAGAGTGGTCCCGAACAAGAATTCGGCCAGAGAGGTTCCAATATCGGCTCGGACATGCGAACGCAGTCCTAACAGAACTGATGGTAGTACACGTGTCCAATCCTTAGTCGCGTGGCACATTATCGATGCTTTCAGAGCTCGATGCCACCGTTCTATTAGTCCATTGGATGCCGGATGGTAGGGAGAGGTCCGGACTCGGTCACACCCGATCAGTGACAGCAGGGTCGAGAACAGTCGCGACTCGAACTGGGTTCCTTGGTCCGTAGTAATGACCTTGGGAGCCCCGTAGCGCGACACTCACGTTTCGAAGAACGCTCTTGCCACCGACTGCGCCGAAGTGTCCCGCAAAGGAGCAGCCTCTACCCAACGGGAGAATCGGTCAATGACCGTTAAACAGTAACTGTACCCGTCCGACACGGGCAGCGGGTCAACAATGTTCAAATGGACGTGGTCGAATCGACCATCCGGGGCAACAAAGTGCTCGGGCAAGTAGCTAGTATGCCGTGAGACTTTAGCTCGCTGACATTTAATGCACTGCTTGCACCACCGAGCAACATCCCGGTGAATGTTGGGCCAAATGTACCGCTGTATAATTAATCTGTCGGAAACCCTGGCACTCAGATGGGCCAGATTATGTACAGTATCAAAAACTGTCCTTCGCAACGTCGCGGGAATGTATGGGCGGATCGTCTCACCAGATATTTCATAAAATATTGGTATATTGTCCGAACCGAACAGTAGTATCTTTAATTTGATCGAGACATCGGCGGATTGGCATAATTGCTTTAGTTGCTCATCCGTTTTCTGATGCTCGGAGATTACTTTCAAATTGAGTTCAACGGGCAGGCGGAGTGCGTCGACACGTGGCAATCCGTCGGCTACGACGTTGTCCGCCCCCGGAATGTAGTAAATGTTCGTAGTGAACTGCGCGATGAACGAGAGCTCGCGGATTTGGCGCGGACAAGCCTTCTCGAGCTTCTGTCGAAACGCGTAAATAAGCGGCTTGTGGTAGGTCAGGATTGAGAATTCCTGGCCTTCCACATAATGCCGGAAGTACTTAACCCCTTCCCGTACTTTAGCGAGTCAGACTCGCGATGAAGATTTTTGCCCAAACATGAATATCGCGAGTCAGACTCGCGAACAGATACTTGGGCCAAACATAAATATCGCGAGTCTGAGTCGCGAACAGATACTTGGGCCAAACGTAAACATAACAAGCCGAGCTCGCGGACTGCTTTTTTGCCCGTTACGCTCGTGAATGAATGTTAGTTCCTCTCAGTACCTCAGAACAGTTAGTCACGATTCTTATCGTTGCTGTTACGAAGCAGTTCAATTATTAAAAGTTAAGAAACCCCTTCAAAATGCAAGGTACAAAAGTGTTTAGTGAAGGCCGTGATAACGAATCTTCTGATAGTGACGTGTTGATGCCAGTTGCAAAGCGAATAAGGCATATGATTATAGATAATAGTAGTGAAGAGGAAGGTACGACAGAACAACCATGGATTTGGCGAAAAGTAGAAAACACACCAATAGTTTGGAAGTATTCTGAACATCGTGGAATAAAGGCGTCTGTCTTAAATAATTTAAGCGACAATCCAACAATACTAGACCTATTCTTTATTACATTTTATAAGAAGTTTTGGGAAAGCCTGGTTACGGAAACAAATCGCTTCGCAGATCAAACAATACACGACGAGCGAAAAAAACGATGTGTAGACGACACTTGGTATCCTGTCACTTTAGACGAAATCAAAGCCTATTTTGCACTATGTATTTTGATGGGTCAAGTAAAAAAATCAAGTATTCAATTTTACTGGACTAAAAGAGCTGTATTAGGAACGCCAATATTTAGAGAAACGATGCCATTTAAGAGATTTCGTCAAATTTCGAGATTTTTACATTTCTCCGATAATGAAACTGGTGATAGTAAAGACCGACTTCGCAAGATAAGACCGGTCATTGATTTTTGGAATCAAAAATTTAAAGAAATTTACACACCCAATGAATATGTTAGCATAGATGAATCCTTGATGAAATATAAAGGGCGTTTAGGGTACAAACAATTCAATCCGTCAAAAAGAGCTCGGTTTGGAATAAAAATTAACAAATTGTGCGAGGCAACTACCGGTTTCTGCCATGAATTTAAAATATATACCGGCCAGGACAGAACTAATCGACACGAGAGTGCGTCGGAGAATGTTGTTATCGAGTTGTCAAAATCTATAATAAATAAAGGGTACACTTTATTCCTGGATCACTGGTACTCTTCGCCCAACCTGTTTCTAAAATTACACCGTCAAAAGACAAACGTTATCGGGACGGTACGAAAGAACAGAAAAAATATGCCACAAGACATGCAAAAACATATTTTGAAGAAAGGAGAATTCGTGTGGAGATGTTGCAATAATTTGGTAGCTTTGCGATGGAAGGACAAGCGCGACGTTTATATGCTCTCCACAAAACACAAAACAGTAGAGATGGTCGAGCAATCAAACAAACAGTTACAGAAAGTAATGAAGCCGAAATGTATCATAGAATATAATAAGGGTATGGGTGCAGTTGACCATCAAGATCAAATGTTAGCCTGTTTCCCAATAATGAGAAAAGTCATGAAAGGATATAGAAAACTTTTCTTTTACATATCAGATATGGCTCTGTTCAATACCTATATTATGCAGAAAACAATTTACAGTCGAAATCGGCAGACTTATGTTAATTACCGTGTAGATATAGCAGAGGCAATTTTGCAAATTGTTAAATTACCGGACTACAAAATGCGTGGAAAACCATCAGCTGAAACGCCCCTTCGACTCCAAACCCAATATTGGGCTCATTTCCCCAAACGTATAGATCCGACACCTCGAAATAAGCATCCAACAAGAATGTGCAAAGTCTGTTATAAACGTAAAATACGAAGCGCAACGAAGTGGGAATGCTCGAAATGCCAAGTGGCTTTACATCTGCCGGAATGTTTTAAGACATATCATACCGTGGAGGATTTGTAGAGCTGTATGTATTTTTTTTAGATATTTAGTTTTCTGATTAAATTTTTTTTTAATAATATGCTATTTCCTTTTAGGCGCAGTGTGTATTATATTTGAGAGCACCAAACTACATTCGAAAACTGCTATACATTTTCTACAATAACATATAAACAGCTATTATATACTACATTATTATATACAAAATATAATAAATTTATAATAAATTTATATATCACAGGTATTGCGGGCATCTACATTTCGGATCGTATTGCGACTATTTACAAACATCAGTCTGATCTGTTTAGCGCGCGTTGATGCGGATCGCTCGGGCCCGAGTTTCGTCAAGCTAAATGGCACGAGAAGGGGTTAATAGCCTCGAATACCGCCGTCAGCTCGCGATCATACGCGCTGTATTTTACCTGTGCGAGTGAAAACTTGCGCGAGAAGAATGCCAGGGGTTCCCACAGTGATTTTAATCCCCGCTGTTCAAAGACCGCCCCCATTGCGAGATCGGACGCGTCAGTGACAATGCATAAGTCCGCTCCCGAACGAGGGTGAGCCAGGAGAGCCGCTTTGACCAGCGCTTCTCTGGTTCTGACGGAGGCATCAATAGCCTCTTTGGTCCACTTGATCTCGCCTGCATCATGCTTTTTCGAGTCGCGGATGAACTCGGTAAGCGGCGCTTGCAAACGTGCCGCATGAGGTATGTTCCGCCAGTAGAAATTTACCATGCCCAAGAAACGGCGGAAGTCAATGACCCTCTTGGGCCGCTGGAACTGCGATATGGCTTTGACGGCTGATTCCAGGAGACGAATGCCCTGCGGACTGACAAGATAACCTAGCAATTCTATTTCCTTAACCGCGAAAACACATTTCGTGAGGTTCATCCTTAAATGGTGTTCCTGCAGGCGTCTCAAAACAATATTTATGTGACGCATGTGTTCCTGTTCCGACTCCGACGCAATTAAAATATCATCGATATACACGAATACGAAATCCAGATCGCCCAGGATCCTATTAAGGAAGCGTTGGAAAGTCTGGCTAGCGTTCTTCAGACCGAATGTCATGAAGAGGAACTCAAAAAGCCCAAAGGGTGTTATTGCGTCTTCCCGCTTAAATTAGTCGAGAAATCGTGTAGATGGGGAGTCGGATACTTTTCCGGAATCGTCTGCTTGTTCAGTCCCCCGTAATCTCCGCACACGCGCCAAGTGCCGTCCTTCTTCAAGGCCATATGGATGGGACTAGCCCATGGGCTTGAGGAAGGGCGGCAAATTCCGGCCGCGACTAACGCTTCAAACTCCTTCTTCGCCGCGCGGAGTTTGTCCGGATTGAGTCGTCGAGCCCTCTCTGATACAGGAGGACCGGTCGTCAGGATGTGGTGCAACACGTCCACTGACTTGGAGGGCGGCACCATAGCGATGCCAAACACCTCCGGGAAATCCGCGAGTAAATGCTTCACGCGCGGATCCGGAAGAATGGAGCTTACAGTGCTATATACTACTGATTTCGCCGTCGTCACGGCATAGAGGCTGGTCATCGAGTCGACCAGTCGGCCTCTACGAAGATCCACTAACAAACCGTAATGTTTGAGGAGATCCGCTCCAGTAATCGCGTAGGGCACTGCCGCGATGCAAAAGTTCCAGGTTATAGCGCGGCGCAATCCTAAATCGAGGGTCCGAAACGATTCACCAAAGGTGTCTATAGTCGTACCGTTGGCCGCATATAGACGGAAACCAGTTGGCTTGCCATGGATTCGAAAATTGGCAGGGCCCGTAACGTGGTCGCGTACATGTAATCTGGACGTCTTGCGCCTCCCTTCCAAGCCCGTCCCAGCAATGGAAGGTTTATTTAGTTTCCCGTGGTGAACTCGTTGTACTTAGCGCACCACGGCTTGCAGGAGTGGGGCGACTGGGGAAATTTCGCATGCGCATGGCATAATTTACGCGCCGGACTCTTATGTGGGGAACGGCCGCGTGATCCCGACGACCTCGACCGACGCCTTTGTGAAACCCCGCTCTTGGCCACCTTTTTGCCCACAAGGATGATCAGGCGGTCCAGCTCTTTATGTCCTTGACATAACCTTGACATAACCTTGACATAACCTCCATCGCCGTTGGTCTTGGCGCAGGTTCCGCGGCGGTAGAGTGGCCCCCAGGCGCTGGTGCAAGGGCTGCTGCAACGGGAGTTCCTCCAAGCGCCGGCGCACGGGCTACTGAAATGGAAGGGCCCTCAGGGCCGGCGTACTCGTTCAAGCGATCGGCAAGCGCCGCGAGCTTATCGGGGTCGGAGATCACCGTGGAAGCTAGGATCGGACGGTGAGCCGGTTGGATAAGTTCCATAAATAGGCTCATTAGTACGCTGTCGTCACACGCACCGTTATTTAAGTTCTTTAGTCTCGCAAGGGTAAGTGAGGGTCTACCGTCCGTAAGCACTTGACCCTTCAGCAAGCCACAGGTGGTTTTCCGGCTGGAAATCGATGATAAGGCGCCGGTGACGATGGCTTCACGCAGTCCCTTCCAGTTGCACAATTGGCCGGTGGCAGTAGGCTTCTACCTTGTTCACGTTGACGCACACGGAAAAACGGGTTCTTAATCGAACGTCGGGGTCACCAATGTAGGGTCCAGTGTGAAATTAAATAGTCCAGGTTCCCTACTATACGTGCGCACATTTCGAGAGAGATGTTCAGAGGTGGAGAGCCACGAGGAGGAAAATGTGCTCCTCGTGATGGCGGCAGAGAGCCGCCGCGCCTGCGCCATTCGCAGGCGGTCGGAGTGGGACAAATGAACAAAAAAACAAATCAACAAATGAACAAAAAAACAAATCAACAAATGAACAAATGGACAAGTGAACAAATGAAGAAATGAAGAATTGACAAATGAACAAATGAAGAAATGAACAAATGAACAAATGAACTGTAGCGGCACACGGTCGGCGACCGTAATAACCATAAAACTGTCCGCTTGCAGATGTCAAGGGGTCGACGGAGAGAAAACGTCCTTGACGTTTGCAAGAACCGGAAATTCCTTTGTCTCTTTATTTTTTATCACTGCCAGATGTACTGCATGCCTGGTCGCGGAGAAAGCCGCCGGCCGCGTACCCCTACCTGGCCGAACGGCCAGCGCGCCCCTACAGCGAGAGTTCATCGATGGCTGTCTCCCCCGCCAAACTAAACGGGGGTAAAAGAAGACAGCGAGTCCCCCAAAACAGGCGTGGCCTTTTTGGGGGACATAACATAAATAAGAGACCCGAGTCAGTCAACAGGACAGTCGATACTTTCCAGTTTAGTTTTTCTGAGCCCTCAGAACTTTAGTATTTTTTCCCATTTCACTTTTGATAATGCTGTTCAATTCTTCTCTATTAGGTTGATTAACTGCAAATACTAATTTATCCAAAAATGCTTCTTTTATTTCTTTCCGGGAATATTACCTATCTTTTATTACTGTCTGCATAGCAGACGAAAATTCTAATCGCTTTAAAAGTTCATCTCTTATTATTTTATCTCGCGCAAATTGATAAAAACCACGCCCTTGTATATTATCATTTGTAAAGAAAAAGTCTCTTAATATGATATCACGTTCTTCCATGCTATCAAATTTAAACGGATAAAAGTTTTTAAATCGTCCCCTTTTTAATCTGTTTCCTTTCGCAAGATTCAAGCTTAGAGATTAGATGTTTAACAAAACTATTAAGGTAATTATTCATAGAGAAACTTCGATTTTCTTTAGTAAATAATCTAGCATAACTAATATTATTATCTGTATAGACTTCTTCTCGTAGCGGACTGCCAGTTCGGCTTCCGGGAGGGGCGGTCGACGATCGACGCAATCGATCGTCTTAAGTCCCTCTCGGACAATGCCGTGGCACGGGGCGAGGTGTGCTTGGCGGTGTCGATTGACATCGTCAATGCGTTTAACACCCTGCCCTGGTCCGCCATTAGGGAGGCCCTGGTCGGGCATCAGGTGCCTCCCTATCTGAGGCGGGTGAGCGGGGCCTACCTGCGGGACAGGTGGGTAGAATACCCGGGCCGGTACGGGGTGATTCGGAGGGAGGTGGACTGCGGGGTCCCGCAGGGGTCCGTGCTATGACCACTCCTGTGGGACCTGGGATATAACGCAGTCCTGAAGGCCTCCCTGCCCGACGGTGCCACTCTCGTCTGCTATGCAGACGACACATTAGTGGTCGCCGTTGGGGACACCTTCGAGAGGACCATCCGACGAGCGGAGGTTGCGGTGGCAGCCGTCGTCGCGAGGATCCACGATCTGGGGCTGAAGATGGCCCCGGAGAAGGCCGAGGCCGTCTGGTTTGGACGGCCTCGGTCGCGGCCACCGGCCGGATCGTGGATCCGGGTTGGAGAAGCCTGCGTCGAGGTCAAGTCTGAGATCAAGTATCTCGGACTGATCCTCGACAGCCACTGGAGGTTCGGAGCGCATTTCGGCCGCCTCGTCCCCCGAGTTGAGAGGGCGGCGGCTGCGTTAGGCCGCCTGTTGCCCAATCTCGGAGGGCCGGACGATATGGTGCGCCGCCTATACCTGGGCGTGGTGCGGTCCATGGCATTATACGGCGCCCCGATTTGGGCGCCATACGCGAGGGCAAGCCGGCGCAACACATTGTTGTTGCGCCAGCTTCAGAGGCAAACGGCCCTTCACCTCGTAAGGGGTTACCGCACCACGTCTACTGTGGCGGCGCTTGTTCTGGCGGGAGAAATTCCCTTCGAGCTGCAGGCGGCGATGCGCGCCTATGCATCGCCGGCCGGGCTCGGCGGGACCCGCCGGAGCGGGAGGCGGTCGAGTGCTTCGAGCTCCAGGCCCGGGGATTAGCGCTCGCCAGATGGCATGCGGAGCTTTGCTCCCATGCCGGCGAGCGCGTCCCTGGGGCTCTCCTGCCACACTTCACCACGTGGCGGGAGAGGCGGTTTGGCAGGCTCTCCTACCGTGCGACGCAGGTGTTCACCGGGCATGGCTGCTACGGTGTTTACCTGTGTCGCATCGGTCGGGAAGCGACGACGGTGTGCCACCACTGTGGCGCTGAGGAGGACTCGGCGCAGCATACACTGGAGGTATGCCCCGCCTTTTCAGTGCTGCGCCGAGTCCTAAGAAGGGAAGTTGGTCGCGACCTCGCTCTCTCCAGCTTAGTTGGGGCCATGCTGGAGAGCCCGACAAAATGGGCGGCAACCATAGCCTTCTGCGAACAGGTAATGTTGCAGAAGGAGGCTGCCGAGCGGGGTCGCCGTGAGCGGGGGGTGCGGCGTGTGCGCCCACGCCTAGAGCCCCCCCCCCCCCCCCCCCCCGAGCAGCTGAGAATAGGCGGGCGGCGGGTGTACCAGATCTCTGGTTTAATTGCCCGCCGCCCGCCAACCGAGGATGTCCTTTTCGAAGTGGAGGTGACGAAATAAAGTCGTCGCCCCCGACGGCCGCCGGTGCGGCCGTCATGACGAGGCGGTGTGGGGTGCGGTCCCCCGCTCCGCCGAATCAAGATGTTCATGGGGGGAGGATTAATCTCCCCCCGGGACGCGGCCGGCCACCGCTCCATCCTGGTGGCCGGCCAGGCGAGGGGGAGCCGCGGTCGTGTTCTTGAGAGTTCCCGTGGCTCCCCCGCTAATCGCCAGCGCCCTAGGCCGCCGTGGGGGTTTTAGCGGGTCGAACCCCGCACTACCCCCTTCGGGCGGGACGGGGGTGTCTGACCAGCAGATTTCCCCCACGATAATAAAAAAAAAAAGTTGTTTCAAAGTAAAAGAAGCATGAGCGTAATAGTGGAAATGAATGTGAAAATGATGAATAAATTATTTGAAGAAGGACGCGTGTATGTGAAATGGAGAGCATGTAAGTTTAAAGAAAATGTGAGTGTAATGAGGTGTTTCAAATGTTGTGGGTTTGGGCATATTGCCAAAGAATGTAAAGAAAAGGAGAATTTATGTCAGAAATGTTGTGAAAAAGGGCATGTGAGAATGAATTGCGAAAGAGATAAGTATGTATGTCGTAATTGTCGTTTGAAAGGGAATGAGTGCGACCACTCGGTTATGTCTGAACAGTGTCCGGAATATCTGCGTGTGGCTGAACGAGAGAGAATGAGAATTAGTTACGAGTAGAGGCAGTTTGAGTATGATACAGTGTAACTGTCAGCGGGCGTATACGGTGATGTGTGATCTGGGTGTGAGCATGAATGAAAAAAGGATAAGTGTGGCAATGCTACAAGAGCCATATGTGTTTACAGATGGGTGTGTGAAAGGATTGCCAGGTAGTATGAAAGTGTTTATGAACAAGAGTGAACGGGTTGGATCAGCTATAGTTGTAAATGACGTATGTATAGAAGCTGTTTGTGTGAATGAATGTACAAATGAATATGGAGTGTGTGTATGGCTGAAGGGAGACTTTGGTGAGCTGTATGTGGTGTCCGTGTATTGTAGATATGGTGAAGATATAGAGGGGTATCTTAGATACATGGACGCAGTGTGTGAGTGTTTACGAGGAAGAAAGATTGTGTTTGGCATGGATGCGAATGCTGTGTCTCCCTTATGGTACAGTAAGGGAGCTGGCCGCTCGAGAGAAAATGAAATGCGTGGACGAGAACTAGAAGAATGGGTGATAGCGAATGGAATGCAAGTGATAAACGAGCCGAGTGAGTGGTACACGTTCTCAGGCCCAAATGGACAGAGTGATATAGACGTGACTGTTGTGAGTGATTCGTGTGCCAGGTGTCAGTTTGAATGGAAAGTGGAGTGTGGATGGGGAATAAGTGACCATAATGTTGTGAGTATTAAAATGACAAGTGATGAAGAGCGAATGGAACGTTTCGATGCTGGGAGGAGGTGGACTTGTAAGAACGTTGATTGGCAAGGGTATATGAATGATCTAAGAGAAAGTGCGATTATGAGTGATCTAAGAGAAAGTGCGATTATGAGTGAACTAAATACGACGAATGGAAAAAGTGCGGATGAGTTGGTGGCCGAAATGTTGCAGTGGATTTATAGTGCGAATGATAAGTGGTTGAAGACACATCAGAAAGAAAGGAAGAGAAAGATTATGTGGTGGACGGAAAAGTTAGAGAGAATGAAGAAGAATGTAAGGAATATGCGAAAGAAAATGCAGATTGCTCGACGACGAGGAGAGAATGTGAATGAAAAAGTGTTGGAGTATAAGAGAGGCGTGAATGAGTACAAGAAGGAGATCTGCAGAGTGAAGGAAGAAAGTTGGAAGCAATTTGTGAGTAAATGGAGTAACGAGGACCCGTGGGGCCCCGTTTACCGAGTATGTCGCGGGAAAGATCGAAATGAATGTTTGAATAATGTGTATGTAAATGGAACAATGACTGCAACATGGAGTGAAAGTGCAAGTGCGATAATGGACCATCTCTTCCCGGCATCGGAAATGAATGGTAGGGATGAAGTAATGAGTGATAACACTAGTGTAGTGAATAATGATGTGAATGAAGAGAATGAGAAAAAATTTGAATGGAATGAAATAGAGAGAGGAATAGGAGAAATGAGACTGGGAAAGGCACCTGGACTCGATGGTATAAATGCGGAAATGATGAGGAAAGTGTGACGAGCGATTCCGGAACGGATCAAAAGTATGTATGATTTGTGCCTGAGAGCGGATACATTTCCGAGTGAATGGAAGAAAGCGCGTCTGATTGTGTTACTAAAGTCTCCCGATAAAGTCAAGAGTGATCCTGGTTCTTATAGGCCGATATGCTTATTATCAGTACTAGGGAAAATACTAGAAAAAATTATGGTTAAAAGGTTAGAACAAAAGATGAGTGGAAGAATGAATGAAGCGCAACAGGGATTTATGAAAGGAAGATCGACTGAAACTGCGTGGCTGAAAGTGAAAGAATGTGTGCATCAGAGTAACTGTAAGTATGTACTGGGAATGTTTATTGATTTTAAAGGAGCGTTTGATAATTTAGAATGGAGTCGCGTGATTGGAAAGTTAAGACAGATTGAATGTGATGAGATTGGGTTATGGAAGGAGTACTTTAAGGATCGAATGGTTTGTATGACTGGAGTGAATGAAATAGTATGGAAGCATGTAGAGCGTGGATGTCCACAGGGCTCCATAGGTGGACCGTTTATATGGAACCTTATGATGGATGATTTTCTGACGAAACTGAATATGGAAGGATGTAAGTGCGTTGCGTATGCGGATGATTTAGTATTGATGGTTGAAGGACGTAATCGAGTGGAACTGGAAAGGAAGGAAACAGAATGGATGAAAATTGTTTGTGAATGGGGAAAACATGTGGGAGTGAATGTGACTGAAAGTAAGAGTGTAATGATGATGATGAAAGGGAATTTGGCATATACAAGAAGTCCGAATGTGCGTATGAATGAGAAAGCTATGAAGCGAGTTGAATGTGTAAAATATTTGGGTATATGGATGAGCGAGAGAATGCAATTTAAAAAACATTTGAACCAATTGAAGGAAAAGATAACGAAAGTGGTTGGGAAAATGAGTAGAGTAATGAAACGTGAGTGGGGAATGAGGAAGAAAGGCATGAGAGTGATATACAAAGGTCTGTTTGAAGCGTGTGTGATGTATGGTGCAAGTGTATGGTGTGATATGATGAGACATCTAGTGTGAATCCGGTCACCGCGAGGGTGACGCGGATATGTTACCTCGCCCTTACGGGCATACACAGCTAAGCGGCCATCTACCCCCAGTCCAACCACTGTCAAGGAGAGGGGCCAAGGAAAAATCCGCACGTGCCATTGAGCCGTTTGCAATGGACGAGTTCTTTAGCCGCTAGCGAGATTCTGGTTTTACCCTCCTCTCGCTAGCGCCCACGGGGAACCACGGGGAGGCGAACTCGTGACGCGACGCCTCGTGTCCACTAAGCGAAGACCTAGGAGGAAGGATGGGAGTTGGGAGGGATGGGTAGGGGTTTGGGGTTGTTGTTGATGGGGACATAAGTCGTCCCCTTCCGGGTCCTGGGGAGTACAGGTGTTCGGGGTTGCCTACATGAAGCCCTTTAGCCAAAGGGCTTCCCTACAGAAGTCGGAGAAGACCTGGAATGCCTCTGGAGACGACACGAAGTGTTGTGCCGCTTCCGGCCATTTCCAGTCTCCGGCTGGTACTACCTCGCGGAGGGCTTCTCTTTGCGGGTCGAAATTAGGACAGTCGAGGAGGAAGTGATCGACCGTGTCCGATCCGTGACCACACGCGCACTCCTCACCGTCGGAAACTCCGTACGCGCGTAGGCACGTCTGGAAGTTTCCGTGGCCGGTGAGGACTTGCGTGGTGTAGTGGTTCGGTTTCGTCCACTTGGCCGCCACTCTCTCCTCTATGTTTTTGAAGAAGGCGTAGGTGGTGCGGCCCTTGTGGGAAGAATTCCACATGGATTGCCACACCTTGTACGCCTCGACCGCTAACCTATGTTTTGCATCGTCGGCCCCCGCCGGAACGACGATGCTACCTAGTCTGGCGTCTTTACCTTTGCGCGTCTCGTACAAGGCTTTGGTTTGCCTGAGCTTAACGTCAATGGGTATAGCACCGGCCACCACGCACATGCTGTCCCACGATGCCCGGCGATATGCGCCGGTCATCGCGATGAGAGCACGGCGCTGTACAGCTCTCAGTACCTTGAGTTCCCCCTCCGTGCACCGACCGGCCCACCCGGCGGCAGCGTACGTTGCCACCGGGATGAAAACCCCACGGTACACGGCGGAGAGCGCCCCGAAGCGGAGCCCTCATTCACGCCTTGCCATTCTACCCAGCTTCGCGAAGAGCGAGCCGACCTTGTCACTTATATAGTTGCAGTGGGTTCGAACACCCATGCCCCTATCAAAGTGGACGCCGAGGTACTTGACGAAGGGTTTGAATTTCAAGGACTTATTTCCGATCCGAATGGTCGGTGGCCTTTTGACTAAGTCTAACTTGGAAGCGCGGACTGCCGTTCGTTTTCGGTCTGGGCGCGATCCTCCCCGTCGGCCTATTCTATCTCTCTCGATATATCCGCTGCGCAGGACAATCGCCTCGGATTTATTTTCGGAGATCTCTAGCTTTGCTGATCTGCACCAACCTAGGATCAGGTCAACAACTCGTTGACCCTCGATCTCTAGGTCTCTACGGCAGATATGATGAGACACAAGTATGCAAGAGAAATTATGAATAAATGTCAAAGAATAGTTTTGTATGCCTGTTTGAATGTGTGCAGGACTGTCTCGACCGAAGCCATGCAGGTCCTCATGGGTACACTCCCCTGGGACCTGGAGTGTGGAAGGAGAGGCATGATATGGAAAGTGAAGCATGATGTGAATGTAGGAGAGAATGAGTTATTGAGTGATAATGAAATGGCTGGAATGGATGAGAGTGAGAAAGAAAAATTTATGAATGAAAGAATGAGAGAGGTGTGGCAGCGAAGATGGCATGCAAGTGAGAAAGGACGGGTAACGTATGAATATATAAAGAATGTGCATTTTGCATGGAAGAATGTTGAGTTTGAACCGAGTTTGTATGTATGTTTCATGATGACTGGGCATGGAAGTATGAATGACTTTTTATGGGAACGTGGATTGTGTGAAACTAGGATGTGTGGATGTAATGAAGGAAATGAGGACTGGAAGCACGTTTTGGTTAGGTGTAAATGGTACGACGACCTCCGAAGGTTGAATGAAAGCGGTGTGAAAGTGTGTGAGGATGGAAGTGTGGATGTGGCGAGTGTGTTGGGTGATAGGGCAACATATGAATGTTTTAGTGAGATGGCTAAGAATATGTTTGCGAGGAAAAGGATGAAGGTTGCCGAAACGGTGGACGGGTGAAGCCTGGCGTATCCGAGGCGCAGGGGGGTTCCCTGCAGGTTGAAAGGTCGGTAGGATACGACTTGTCGGGTCCTGCCGGCTGATTCCTGTAAGGACCTTTGGTGAGTAGCGACACCACGAACCCGAAGCGCTGGCCGACCAATGCCGGGAGTGTAGGCCTCCCAAATTGGTAGTAGCTTTGCTACGAAAGATCCAACCAGTGATCACGACTGGTACCGCGGGGACCGGGCGCCCCCGAGGCTTGCCTCGGCCCGGTCATGGGTAGGACCATCGCGGGGGCAGTGGTAAGGCTGAATGCTGAGAGGCTCCTTTCCGGGGGCTTCGGCGGATGAGCTGCGCATGGTACAGCTCGGGCACCGTCCTCCAGAGACGGTAGAGCGTGGAAAGTCGCTCGGCACCACCGGTTGTCTGCTCACAGGACCTACATCTTGGGAGTATACCGGTAGTCCCTCGAGGACCCGCTGATTGGGCGATATCCCAATCCCGCGCCCGGGGGCCGTGTGGATAAGCCTTTGGGCAGGAGCTGCACGTTAAATCACTAGAGACTTAATGTCCTAGACAACGGTGTTCCGGGGTAACCCGCGGAGAATGTCCTCGCGAGCCGCTCCCCAGCGAGTCGCGACGACGGCCGCCGCAAATCTCTCAAATGGAGAACCTGTAAGAGATCGAGCGTTACGCTGGTAACTCCGCCTCCACATGGCCCCCGCTGGAAACATTCTCCCGGCGACTCGACCCCCCTCGGGGCCGAGCCGCCGGGGGAATGGCTAAGTGAGTTACCCCCTTTGTGGGACGATCTTCCTCTCCGATGAACCGTAAATGGTGAGGAAGGGGTTTTTCCGAGCACGACGTTCGCAGTTTCCGGATGCGGACCTCTCCCTTCACAGTGGTTTCAGCTGCATAACATCGACTGGCATAAGCAAGCGCTGCTTCGCCCGGCCAGAGCCGGCCTCGGCCCTGTTGCTCAATTACTGTAGACATTAGATGTCCCTATCTACTTCGCCAGTATAAGCTGCATTCGGCAGCTTCGGTATGGCCTGAACCGGAGTAAGCCTTATCGCTCGAAATAAAAGTAGACAATTAAATGTCCCTATCTACTGGCGGGAGTTGCTAATGTATCTCTCAGGCGGGTGCGACCAGTCGGCGACCGCCTGAGGTGCTATCTCTTTTCTGGGCCGATTACGAACGCCAAAAAGTGCAGGATTGTGTCGGCCGGATTAGCCCATTACCGCCCTCTGTACCTGCACAGGTACAACTACTTAATCGATAAATTATGTATTTTATCTGTGGTAAGTGTTGAAAGTAGTTAGAAATTACAAATCTAGATGACACTAGTTACCATATAATAAATAAAAATAGGCGGTGTCGCGAAAACAAATTTCACTTATTGTGTAATAAAATACGGAGTCCAGACACGACATACAAGGTAAGATTATTTTGTTGGTTTTTATCAAAAATAGTGAAATATTTCAACTTCTTTTTTTAGTTTTATGGAGTCTATTTATTTGTGTTGGTAATAATAACATAAGAATTAAAGGTTATTACAAAACTTGTAAAGTAGGGTTTGTTTCATTTGCTGTACACAGGCGGGTACAGCGGGCAGATTCGTACTAAAATTTCGTTTTGTTTACAGTATTACTTATAAGTTGAAATGGCCAATCGGAACGTATTTACCAGCTATAAGAGACTGGAGGAAGCCTTGGAATCAATTATGGCTGATGAAAGCAATGATGAAGAGTACGATATGGTATTAGTGCCACCAGATCCGGCTGTGGTGAGTGATGAGGAAGAAGGTAATGAAGATAATTTGGCGGCTTCAAGATTCCCTATGGACGTTCCAGGGACTATTGAGGTAGGTCGGCGTCATCCTGACTACGATGTTTCGGAATTGAGCGACAGTGATGATGAGCCGCTAAGACCTATTCCTGCAAAACGTGCCAAAAAATGTGATGTACATTTACCTGTATGGAGGAAAACTCAGCCAACCTATAGTTCTACTTATGAAATTACCGATATCATACAAAAGAGACAAAAATACGTTGTTGAAAGCTTAGCAGACTGCAATCCCGTAATGTTGTTTGAAAAAATATTTGATCAGGACGTAATGGATTTGATAACAACTAACAGTGTCTTGTACGCTAATCAAAATAATAGGCATGGTTTTGAACTTGATAGTGCATGTTTGAAAAAATTTTTTGGTGTACTGATACTGACCGGTTACCATGAATTGCCATCTGAACGTGCTTACTGGAGTTTGGATGAAGACCTTGGTGTTCCATTGATTGCTAATTGTATGTCACGCAATAGGTTTTTGGAGATAAAAAGAAATCTTCATTTTGTGGATAACGGTCTAATAGATGGTTCGAAAGATAAAATGATCAAACTCAGATCATTATGCGATTTGATTCAGCGAAACTCTAGTCAGTGGGGTGTATTTCATGAAAGCTTCTCTGTGGACGAGTCCATGATCAAATATTTTGGGCGTCATCCATCAAAACAATTTATACAAGGAAAGCCTGTAAGATTTGGTTATCGCAATTGGGCTGCGACAGGTTCAGATGGTTATTGCTACGCGTTTGATGTTTATTGTGGAAAATCCACGGAACCTTCTAATGATACCCTTGGTGCGAGAGTCGTGAAATCTTTATTGGCTAAAATGCCTGTAGTTCCTAAAGAGCATATCGTATATTTCGATAATTTTTTTACCAATCATCAATTGTTGCTCGATTTGGGTAGACTAGGTTTTAGAAGTACTGGAACCGTTCGAGAGAATCGGACGAAGAAATGTCCCCTGATCACAGTAAAAAATATGAAGAAGAAGCCTAGGGCGGAATATGATTATAGTTTTGATACAAAGAATGAGATAACTATGGTACGTTGGAAGGACAATAATGTCGTTACAATGGGAACTAATTTTGATGACATAGAGCCTCTGGGCAAAGTCAAACGATGGTGTAACATCAGAAAGCAAAAGGTTGACGTAAATATACCTAAAATGTTTGTCAACTATAATAAAGGAATGGGTGGAGTTGACCAAATGGATCAGTCTATCAGCCTTTATCGGATTTCAATAAAAGGAAAAAAGTGGTGGTGGGTTATATTTACCTATTTGTTAGATATGGCGATATCAAATGCTTGGCGACTACATGTTTTGCTCAGTAAAACTAAACAAGAGATAACTTACATGGACCAGTTATCTTTCAGACGAATTATTGCACGGACTTATTTACGTCCAACGAAAACTAAGAGCCGTCCGTCATCCTCAGCGGCACTAGGGGGTCGGAACAATAATGGTCATAATCCTGAACGGATGGAAAACCCATTGCGATGTGTTATCTGTCACCAAAGAATTCGCTGGCGTTGCGAAATGTTTGAAAACGCTATGTGTTGAACGACCTTGTTTCAAACAATTTCACTCCTAAAGCGCCCATTGTACACGGCTGAGTACACCCCTAAAACTTGATATGTAAATATATTTTTTTCATTTTATCTTCTTATATAGCATAGTTTATCCCTTATGGACTAATAAATAGAAAAACAATAGAAAAATATACTGCAGTTTCATTTTGGGCGTTAATGGGTTAGAGGCGCATGGCTAACAAGCAGCGACCTCCCCGTGGTTCCTGCTATGAGTACCCCGAAGGACGTAGCAAACAAAAAAAAAGGAATATTCCACCTTCTAGCTACTACTTCGGGGAAACCAATGCTGCCGCTGCGAAAGGACTGGGGCCTGACTGTGTGTCTACGCTTGAGGGTCGGCAACCTCACCTTCCAGAGCCAAAAGTGTTTGTAGGGCCTAGGCCAGGTGATATCGGGCCTGAGGGAGCCCATGGGCAGGGTGGAGCCCATAAAAGAAAAAAAAGGGAAGTAACACCCAAACAAAAGGGGAGTAGTGCCCCGACTGGGTAATAACACCCAGAAGAAAACAAAGGGTTCGAAAGGTCGGAAGAGCCCAAGGGAGCGAAAGACAAAAGATAAAAGGAGCGAAAGACAAAAGACAAAAGAGGAAGAGCAAAGTAACGGGAACCAATGCTATTCAGACGGACATGAGAACGGAAAACGAACGAGAAAGGACGAAGGCGGGAAGTTATTTTTCAAAAAACCATTAATGCCAGACACAAAATACAAAGCTAGGGCCTCGGACACAGGGACTCCCGTCGGAATTAACCGCTAGGATTAGGAGGGACATCGGTAACGACCTAGGCAATGCAACAGGAGTAGATTCGGATAAACAATTGGACGGGATCGGTCTTCGCGCCGTCCGCGTCCACCTCGTAAGGTGCGACGCTGTGAATATAGGGAATATTAGGAAAACCAACCCCCGCGTCCCCCCAGCCCCAACGAGAAACCGCGGCCCCGCGATCGCGAATGTAACCACGGGAGTTAGGATCCTACAGCTGAACATACGACGTTCAGCTGTAGTAACGGGCGAAGTTAGGGAACTTATAGCGCAAAAGCGGCTGGACGTCCTGCTCCTGCAGGAACTACACGTCAGCAGACAAGGCGCAGAATAAAGGGTAAACGGATTAGGGACCGGAGTGAGGGTGGCGACGGTGAAAACCAACTCCCCATGGGCCGCTGTCGCCATCCCCAACCCTCACTTTGAGGTCACTTTTATCTCGCAGCTCAGTAATCCGCACTGCGCATGTGCGGAAGTGCTGGCCCCCGGCTTCTCCTTCTACGCGGTGTCTTATTATTTCCAACAACAAGATGAGATAGAGAAGCACCTCAAGCATTTGGAGACGGTACTCCTGTCATTGAGGGGGAAGAGAATAATAATTTCAGTCGACGCGAACGCGCAATCCTCGCTCTGGAGCCCGCACAGCACAGACGAGAGGGGAGCGCAGTTAGAAAGATTAGTCTCCGCGTTTAGATTAACTGTAGCTAGCGACGCTAGTCAACCACCCACCTTCTGGACGCCAAAAGGATCGTCATACATCGACGTTACCTTGGCATCCCCCTCCATGGCCCCATATATCAGAGAATGGAGAATAAGAAGCGAATGGGCGACTAGCGATCATAAAGCCATCGACATCCGGCTGCGGGCACCTAGGGCCGGGACGGGAAATCAGGGAGCAGCGAACTCTCGGTTCGACACTCGTCGAGCGGATTGGGAGCGGTTCTCGGTGGCCCTGTCCGATCACTCACGGTCGAGGCTCGAAGTCCTGAGTTTGGGGTCGGTGGAAGATGTAGGTAGAATGGCAGAGACGCTCACAGCCGTCATCACTGACGCCTGCACCGCGTCAATGCCTAGAAAAAGGAAATTTAGGAAGCCCAACCCGTGGTGGACAAAAGAGCTAACTAAGCTCAAAAAGGCCGTGTACAGGCAGAGGCGTGCCTTCCAGAAGACGATAGACGAACCCTCCTGCCTCCAAAAACTGCAGGAGTACCGTACTTCGTTGCGGAACTACAGCAGGGAGGTGAAGAGGGCGAAACAGGAAAGCTGGCAAAATTTCGTGACGTAGAACGGGAACACGGAACCCTGGGGCATCGTATACAAGCTTCAGGCGAATAAACTCCGTGTAGAGAAAGTAATAAGCACACTCCGGCGCAACAATAAAAGTACCACCGGTGCTTTAGAAACCGCCAGCGAGCTTCTGGAAGCCCACGTCCCTGACAACCGACCTGAACTCGACTCGCCGACACAAAGGGTTCTCCGGGAAGAGGCGCGAATCGCCCCGAATACCGCCGACGCCCCGCCCTTCTCCTTATGGGAGGTGGCCGGAGCGATTCGTTCCTTCGGTAACAAAAAGGCGCCAGGACCGGACCTCATTGAGGTACAAGTCTTGAAGGTCACCGCGAAAACAATCCTCGGGGAACTCGCGCGATTATTCAATGGGTGCCTTCGATGGGGCGCCTTCCCCTCCGCCTGGAAGGTGGGCTTTCTGAGAATCCTCCTGAAAGGCGAAGGAAAGGACGAGAAGGACCCAAAGTCCTACCGACCGATATGCCTCCTCTCCGTGATCGGGAAAACATTTGAAAAGCTCCTTAAGAGCAGACTAGAGCAGACGGCGATGGCGACGGGACGCATCTCCAGCAGACAGTACGGGTTTACGCGCGGAAAGTCGACTGAAGATGCAATTGTCGAGTTGCGCCGCATGGTCGATGACACCGAACATCGGCATGTGATCGCACTACTCTTCGACATTTCCGGAGCCTTCGACAATGTCTGGTGGCCCCTAGTGTTAGGTAGTCTTAGGGATCGAGACTGTCCGCGCAACGTCTTCGAGGTAATCTCCAATTACTTCGAGGACCCTAAGGTCAGTCTCACGGTAGGAACAGAAAGGATCTCCAAGCGCGCGACAAGAGGATGCCCGCAAGTTTCCGTCCTCGGCCCCGCGTGCTGGAACCTTATGTTCGACGGTCTCCTGAGGTTACTCGAAACCTCAGTTGAGAATAGATTCGTAGCGTTCGCGGTGTCGCGAACTCTCGGTTCGACACTCGTCGGGCCGACTGGGAACGATTCTCCGAGATCCTGTCCGATCTTTCACGATCGAGGCTCGAAGTCCTGAGCCTGGAGTCAGCGGAGGAAACAATAGGAATGGCAGAAACGCTCACAGACATCATTACAGATGCCTGCACCGCGTCAATGCCGAGAAAGCGTAGGTTCAGGAAGTCCAATCCGTGGTGGACGAAAGGGCTTACGGTCATGAAGAAGGCTGTCTACCGACAGAGACGTGCCTTCCAGAAGGAAAGAGATGAGTCCTCACGCCTCCAAAAACTGCTGGAGTACCGCACTTCGTTGCGGAACTACAGCAGAGAGGTGAAGAGGGCGAAACTCGAGAGTTGGCGAAACTTTGTATCGTCGTACGGGAACACGGATCCTTGGGGCTTCGTGTACAAGCTGCAAGCGAACAAGCTCCGTGTCGAGAGGGTGCTCAGCACCGTCCGGCGAGTCAACGACAATACCACGTGCGCGATAGAGACAGCCAACAAACTTCTGGAAGCACACGTCCCGGACGACCGGCCGGAAGACGACACGCCCGCGCAGCGAGAGATTAGGGAGAACGTGCGAATCGCGCCAAACACCGCGGACGCCTCTCCGTTTTCACCGGACGAGGTCGTGGATGCGATCCATACATTCGGAAATGACAAGGCACCAGGACCGGACCTCATCGAGGTCCGAGCGCTGAAGGCCGCCGCGAAAGTAATGTTAGGACAGCTAGTTCGTCTATTCAACGGGTGCCTTCGTTGGGGCGTCTTTCCCCCCACAAGGAAGGTGGGCTCCCTCAGAATGCTCCTGAAGGGAGAGGACAAGGACGTGAAGGCCCCGAAGTCCTACCGACCGATCTGTCTCCTCTCCGTTGTGACAACTGAGGGGAATAAAGACCCCTGGGGAGTAGTCTATAGACTACAAACCAGGAAAGTCCACGCCGCTAAAGCTTGCAACAACCTCACAGACAACAGCACACACACACACACAATGACATGGCAAGACACTGCTGCACTGCTTCTGAGCAGCCTCGTACCTGATGATGAAACGAGCACTGAGTCGCAACAGCACAGGCGACTTCGGTCCACCGTTTTCGAATCGCCCAACACTACTGACACCACTCCATTCACCATTTCAGAGATCGACACGGCCATCCGGAAACTGAAAAGGGGGAAGGCCCCAGGCATTGACGCAATGGAACCGGAAGTAGTACAAAGGGCCTTGCCCATACTACACGCGAAAATCACACATATGTACAACACGTGTCTCTCATCGGCGACATTTCCGGTAAGGTGGAAGCGGAGGGACGTCAAAGTTCTTCTGAAGAACGAAGAAAAGGACCCCGCCAACCCCAAATCCTACAGGTCTGTATGCCTCCTCCCGGTCCTTAGCAAGGTTCTGGAGAGGCTAATAGCAGGAAGACTAAAAGGCATCTTTGAGAATCACCCACATACCTCTGACCAGCAATTCGGCTTCCGTCCAGCCAGATCCACGGAGGAAGCAATTGTGAGAGTCAGGCGGATCACTTCATAAAGCCGAGAGAGATACGTGATTGGAATACTATTCGACATAGCTGGCGCATTCGACAATGTCTGGTGGCCCTCAACCCTGGACAACCTGAAGAAGCGCAACTGTCCGGCGAATCTGTACAGGCTTATCCAGAGTTATCTCTCGGGGAGGTCTGTGCAGATCAAGAACAATAATAACATTGCAGAAAAAGGGGTGACAAAGGGTTGCCCGCATGGCTCAGTCCTGGGACCGAGGTTTTGGAACCTGGTGCTTGACGGTTTTCTAAACACTCTGGCTCGCTGCAACATAATTACCATAGCATATGCCGACGACCTCCTGGTCCTGATCCCTGGCGACTCCAGGAGGGAACTCGAGGTCAGAGGCAATGCTACCACGAAGACCATAGCCGACTGGTGCAAGCAACACAAGCTGCATCTGTCGGACTCTAAAACGGAAATGATCCTTCTCAAGGGACTCCTTGACATCAGGCGCCCTCCCACGATCAAGATCGGGAATGGATCAATAGCAATGGAGAAGACCGTCAGATACCTAGGCGTCAACTTCGGCCCCAGATTTAACCCTTTCGCGGCGAACAGCGCCTTTAGGCGCTCATCTATAGATGCTCACTCTCAGCGAACAGCGCCTGATGGCGCTCAGGCAAATTTACCCGCTGCGAACGAACAGCGCCAGATGGTGCCCATCCGGAGCCGCTCTCTTCGAAAGAAAGCACCGTTCGTTTGTTATCAACAACTGCCCAATAATGTCCATTAAGTCGTTTGTTTTTGACGTGCTAGCAGCATACGCTTCTTGTGCAAAGATTTTTTTTACATAATCAAATATAATTATCCACAAATTTTGCCCTAATCATGGATAAATGGACGACGAATATGAGCTACGATGATATGGAATTTTCATCGGATTCTGACCTTTCTGAAATGTTTAGAGAAATTGGATACAAAGGTAGAATTCCAAATGCATATAATAAAAAGCGCTTAATGCCAAGTAGTTCGGAATCTGATTCTGAGAACATTGAGGAATTACCAGACATCGATCCGCGGCAATTTCTTTGGAGCGCACAAAATTTGGCTTTCCGAAAATATGGTTGAACATATTGTAAGAGAAAGCAATGCTTATTATACTACGAAAACTGTACGCAGTAGGCACTCACGATTGTTGGCATGGAAAAATACAACAGTTACCGAAATGTATCGATTTTTTGCTCTGTCGATGTTAATGTCAAGAGTAAGAAAAGTATCAATAGAAGAATATTGTTCAACCGACGAGTTATTACGAACGGAAAATTTTCCAAGAATAATGACAAAAGACAGGTATAAATCTCTATTACAAATGCTGCACTTTCATGATAACAATAAAACAACAAATCAAGACGTGCTAATAAAAATTCGGAGCATCATCGACAGACTGCGAAATTCCTTTTCACGAGCATTTTAGCCGTACAAGTATTTATGCATCGACGAAAGCTTGCTGCTTTTCAAAGGACGATGTTTCTTCAAGCAGTATATACCTTCGAAACGAAACAGATTTGGCATCAAGTCGTATGTTATTTGTGACTGTTATACTGGATATATCCAAGATTTTATTGTCTATTATGGAGCGCGCACGGATATAACAAACAATAATTTAGCAGAAATTTGAAAATCAGGAAATATTGTCATGACGTTGATGGAACCGTATCTAAATAAGGGTCATGTTTTGGTCACCGATAACTGGTATTCAAGCCCGGCATTATTTTCTCTCTTACATCACAATAGGACACATGCATTTGGAACCGTGAAGAAAACCAGACGTGGAATGCCTAATATATCCAATAAATTATGCAAAGGCGAAGTTGCATTTCAATCTACGGATAAATTATTAGCACTAAAATGGATGGACAAAAGAAAAGTGCTAATGTTATCAAGTTATCATTCTGCTGAGTATACAGAAACAAAAAGAAATGATATTAAAACGGGAAGACCAATTCTAAAACCAACTGTCGTAGTAGACTATAATCGCGTTATGGGAGCAGTTGATAAAACGGATATGATTTTAAATTCCATTAATACTATTCGTAAAACTCTAAAATGGTATAAGAAATTATTTTCCCATATGGTGGACCTTTCGATTTACAATACTTACATACTTTACAAAATTACGTCAAAACAGAATATAACATTTGCGAAATTTCATTTACGTCTCATTAGAGAAATTCTACTCAAATATTCAAATAAAAATATATGTAACAATAAGTCTGGAGGCCAAACTGCATCCAAAGATAATCTGTTACGTTTGGTTCAAACACATTTTCCATCCAAATATATCAATCCCACAGGAAAGCGGCAGAACGGTCGGCGGAAATGTGTGGTTTGCAGCAAACACAAAAAGCGAACCGAAACACGATTTGAATGTAAAGACTGTAAAGTTGGTTTATGTATTGAACCCTGCTTTAGATTGTACCACACAAAGAAATATTATTAAAAATTATCTAAGATTATTAAAGATTGTTAAACATTACTAAAATTGTTATTATTATTAATATTATTGTTTGATCGGCGTGCCGGCCAGCCGCGTTAGAGAAATGACCAGCAAAATCAGCTCCGCACACCGCGTTCGGAACGACTCGCGTATTTTGTCCGCGCGGTCGATCTGGCATCGGCTGCTTAGAGCGCAACTCATTTCAGAGCGCTCCGCCGCGAAAGGGTTAAACAGTCTGGCCGTCCTTCAACAAGTCGTTCAACACAAAACATTGAAGCAGTTCGAGAGAGTGTTGCTGAGAGTCCAGGAACATCAATTCGGCGCCGTGGTCAAGAATTGCATCTTCATGCTTACAAAGTTCAATTGACTCAAGAACTGAAGCCTACTGACCACGCACAGCGAAGAGAGTTCGTTGAATGGATTATGGAACAACAAAAAGTGGATGCTGATTTTTCGAACAAAATCATCTTCAGCGATGAGGCTCATTTTCATCTGGATGGCTTTGTTAATCGACAATATTGTCGCATTTGGGGTTCAGAAAATCCACAAGTGATTGTTGAGAAACAAATGCATCCACAACGTGTCACTGTTTGGTGCGGATTTTGGGTTGGAGGCATCATCGGACCATTCTTCTTCGAAAATGCAGCTGGTCAGACAATAACGGTTAATGGTGCTCGCTATCGCGACATGATAATGCAGTTTTTTGTGCCAAAATTGCAAGACATGGATGTGGACGGCATGTGGTTTCAACAAGACGGTGCAACATGCCATACAGCCCGAGAAACAATTCAATTACTGCATGAGTCATTTCCTGGTCGTGTAATTTCCCGTTTTGGTGATCAGAATTGGCCGCCCAGATCATGCGATTTAACGCCGTTGGATCTTTTTCTTTGGGGTTTTTTGAAGTCTAAGGTTTATGTCAACAAGCCCACGACCACCCACGCCTTGAAGGAGGAAATTGAGCGCTGTATCAACGAAATTCAGCCACATTTATGCAAAACAATCATGGAAAATTTCAACAAAAGAGTGCGTATGTGCCAGCAAAGTCGTGGAGGCCATTTACCCGATATGCTATTCCATACATAACCCTGTATACTATATAAATCAATAAAAAATTTACAATTTTTAATTATAAACCTGTGTTTTCTATCAAAATTATTTCTTGCGTGAATTTTGGGACACCCTTTACAATCTCCTCGCGGCAGAGTGCGCTGAGAACAAAGAAACGCAGGGGACTCCCGAAAATGTCACCACACCAAAAGGGAAGGGCAGAATGCCACCAATATATATAACAAAATCAAAGATAAAAGCTATAATAGCATTGATTTCAGAAAATAAACTTAACACAGAGTCATTTATGGTAAAACAACTAGACGAAGATACTGTGAGGCTCAACGCCAGTGATGAGTCTGCTCACTTTAACCACTTGTGGTGGAAAGACGTGCCACGCACGTCAACATGCTTTTGTTACCGGAACGCCAGCGACGTGTTACGCACGTCGTTGGGCTATTGTTACAGAAAGATAAATGACGTGCGTGGCATGTCCACTGTGCAATAAAATTCTTTACCGAGGCACAGTTTCTGCTTGCTCTTCATCGTGTAAAGTTATTAGTATTGACCCCAGACTGTAAAATGGAAAGTGATAGCGAAGCCAGTGATGTTATTTCTATAAATAAACGGAAAAGACAAGACAATGTAGAATCTGACAGTGATTTAGAACAAATTGTTTTTCCACGTCGGAATCGGCGTAGAATTATATCTGACGACGAGGAAGATGTTCAGAATGAGAATAGAGAAAGGAATGTTTCATCCCAGGAATGGATTTGGAAAGACGCGGAAAATATAACGCAAGTATGGGAATATTCAAGAATATCTAGAATACATATTCTTGTTGGGCAAAATGTCACAGCTTTACAAATGACAAGAGAAGTATTAGCAGAAGACTTTTGGAAAATTATTGTGACAGAAATTAATCGTTACGCCAGTCAAACACTACAAAATGAAAACCGCAAATTACGAAAATTTGAAGACATTTGGTGGGACACCAATATAGATGAAGTACATGCGTATTTTGCTTTGTGCATTTTGATGTCCCAAGTCAAAAAATCTACTGTGCAGTCATATTGGTCTAAAAGAAGCGTAATCGAGACACCAATATTTCGAAAAACAATGCCCTATTGGAGATTTGCACAAATTTCACGCTTTTTGCACTTTACTGATAACGAAGTTGTAAACGATAATGACGATCGTTTATGTAAAGTGCGGAGTGTAATCGATTATTTTAATGAGAAATTTCAAAATATTTGCACTCCCGCGGAATACATTTCGTTAGATGAGTCGCTAATGAAGTACACGGGTCGGATCTCGTACAAACAGTATAATCCGTCCAAAAGAGCACGTTTTGGAGTGAAATTTTATAAGTTATGTGAATCCAAATCGGGTTATTGCATTAAATTCAAAATCTACACTGGTCAAGATTTAGACAGAAATGCGAATGTAGGTGTCTCCGAAAGCGTCACAATGCTTATGTCCACAGTACTAACTGGTTACGGGCATACTCTATTTTTGGACAATTGGTATTCTTCGCCAAGCCTATTTCAAAAGTTACAGTCTAGAAAAATTAATGCCACAGGAACAGTGAGATGCAATAGGAAGAATATGCCTAAAGAACTCGCAGCTGCAAAACTAAAACGTTCTGACGTGATATCGCGCTCCTGTAATGGAATTTTGGTTGCAAAATGGAAAGACAAAAAAGACATATATGTAATGTCCACGAAACATACAAAAATTGAGATGATCGAAGTGGAAAAAAAGAGGTGGAAAAATAATAATAGCCTTACAACAAAGCCTAACATCGTTTTGGAGTACAATGAGGGTATGGGTGGAGTGGATCTGCAAGATAGTTATTTATCATCTTTTAAATTAATGAGAAAATACGTTAAAACTTATAAAAAAATATTTTTTTACGTAGCAGATATGGCACTGCTCAATTCATATATTTTATATTGCAAAAAAATGGAAATACCAAAATGTAAAAAGTATTCTTTTTCGAAGTTTCGAATCGATGTAGCCGAACAGATTTTAGAAACAGTATGTCTTCCTGATTACCAAAGACGTGGAAGGATGTCTGCTGGAAATGCTCCGAGTCGCTTACAAGCGAAGCAATGGGGACATTTCCCAAGAAATATACCACCTACAAACGCCAAAAAAAATCCACAACGGAGGTGCGTAGTATGCGCTAAACATAAAAAACGGAGTGAAACTATATGGGAGTGTAAAACATGTCTTGTAGCGTTACACATTCCAAGTTGTTTTGAAAAGTATCACACCCTACAAGATTATTAATAAATAAATTTAGTATTGATACAGATGTAATTTTATCCTTCTGCCTCTTTATATTCTCTTCTGGAACTCACCCGCTGAACGCGCCGCGAAGTGATTCCCGCTCGATTGTTCTGGCACGCGCAACCGAGAATTTCTTTGCACCGCAAGTGGTTAAAAGCATGGAAATCCTGAAGGAAAATAACCTCCAATTCCACTCCTTCACCCCAAGCCATCTTAAAAACAAATCATTCGTCCTTAAGGGCATTCGAGGGGGCTTCAATGAAGCTGAGGTAATGGCTGCATTAGAACTCAAAATCAATAACATAAGCATAACCAAAATTAACAAACTACAATTTGACCGCACAAATAGCAATAAATACCATTTTATAGTGCAAATAGACAAAAATAGCAATCATCCGGAGCTACTCAAAATCAAAAAACTGCTAAGCCAATCAATAAGATGGGAAAGGCTTAGAAAGCCTAAAATTTTCCAATGCAAAAACTGCCAAAGAGTAGGTCACGCCAGGTCTAACTGCAACATGGAGTACAGGTGCGTCAAATGCGCACAAAGCCATAAACCGGGAAAATGCAAAATCGAGAAATCAGGTAATAAAAACGTGCTAAAATGTGCTAACTGCGGGGAAAATGGGCACCCGGCCTCTTACCTGGGCTGCCCATATATGTTTATGATAATGAACATGAAGAAGCAAGAACACGAAAACAAAAACAGAAAAGCTTTCGAAAAAACACAAAAAATTCACAGACAAATTGACCCGAGTATTTCATACGCAAACATCACAAAAAACAATAGAATTCCATACACACAACATATGGCACAACCCGAAACACACACCAGAAACGAAAGGCTCACCCCCCCCCCCCCCCAAGAATGCTGACCAACAGCAACGAAAGAACACAATTTCAAGTAACGGACAATAATAACCACAACAACATAAATATAAGCCAAATACTCGATATATTCAGAAGTAGCTTAGACGAAATCAAAGAGCAACTAGTCGATTTCAATAATAAAATCACCCAAAATACACTGAGAATCGATTACTTAGCACAATGGTCAATCGAGTAATGGCTCACACAACCACCAGCAACCCAATCAAAATATCAGCGATAAATGTAAATTCACTGTGCACAATTAAGAAAAGACTAGACTTACAAAAATATATTGAAGCTTACAAACACGACATTATACTGATCTCAGAAGCCAAACTTAACAACAAACACAAACTGAAATTAAACAACTACGACATAATTAGGACAGACAGAGCTCCAAACTCGAGAGGCGGAGGTACTGCAATAGTTATAAAAAACAACATCAATTACACCATGGTCCCATACCCAAACTCAAAGAAAAATAGAATCATAGAATACACAGTGATAAAAATAATAGTAAACTCAAAAAAAACATTACTCATCTTCAGCATATACGCCCCACAATCCACAAAAAACACATTCATAATCGAGTTCGAACAACTTTACAAAGACTTTCATCTGGACAACGAAAACAGTTTCTTCATCATAGCCGGCGACATAAACGCCAGAAATACACAATGGGGTGATTCAAACACGAATGACAGGGGCAGACGATTACTACAATGGGAGGTCGACAACAGTATATCACATTAAACAACAATCTACGCAGCTGCCAACCCTACGTACACCAAAGCAAACTCTTTCCTGGATTACTGCATAACAGACAGCAGATTAGAAATACTGAACCTCAACAACAACAAAATAAGGACAAACCCATACGATAGCGATCATAATGCACTAACATTCGCAATAGAACCAACCACACTGTTCCAAGGAATAACACCAACTCCTCCTAAACCCCACTCATTCAACTATAAAAAAACTAATTGGCGAAAATACGCCAAACGGGCCGATAAGTACCTAAAAAATAAACTACCGGATAATAGGAATCTCGCGATAAATGAAATAGACGAAGGTATCAGCTACCTCGAACTGCTTATCACAAAAACAATTAAAGAAATAGTCTCAACAAATAAACCTAGCAATACAAATTATTGTCAAAAATACATTAGCAATAACACTAAAAAAAACTACACGCGGCAAAGTCATTCCTAGTATCAAAGTTGTATTTCATCAGGTACCAAAGCTCGAGCAAGCACAGCAGACAAGAGACAAACAGAATTAAACGGACAATAAAAATACTCAATAAAAAACTCCACATTGAAATCTCTAAAGCTGCAACCGCATACTGGGCCTCCATCATTAAAAATATAAACTTCAAGAACGCCAATGAATTTTTCCCGACCATTAACAGGATACTGAGACCACAAAAACACATTAGCATCGAAAACCTCAGACTTAATATTAACAAAAACGAATTTAACAAAGAAGTAGCGAAAACTTTACCAGACAGGACCGACAACAACGAACTTTACATTACAGATCCGATTACTAAACTCGAGATAATAGGAAAGTATCTGGAAAGAATAAATTCACCAAGATACGACGAAACAACAGACAAATACAGCAAAATAGCAAAAAGAATGACAGATACAAAGGCAACTTTTACAACATTCACAGACGCTAACCCAGCATACAGGCCAGTACACCTGGATAAAGAAACCAATCATTTCATTTCTTGCAGTGAAGTAAGCGAAATTATCAAAAAGCTAAATAATAAGACTTCGTCAGGGCTGGACAACATCCCATCAATTGCCATCAAAAATCTACCGACAACCATCATAATAGAATACACGATACTCTTTAATAATGCAATTGACCACGCCTATTACCCAAACAGATGGAAACAAGCTAAAATCCTACCGATACTAAAAAAAGGTAAAAACCCAGAAGAGCCACAAAGCTACAGACCCATTAGTCTCACTACGAACATTTGAACACAATATTATACCAGATAACCAATTCGGATTTAAGAATAAACTTTCTACCACACACGCAATTCACAAATTAACTTCTGACCTCAACAATTACCTACACAACGGACTGACAGTGGGGGCAATATTGCTAGACCTTGAAAAAGCATTCTATTCAGTTTGGCATAATGGGCTAATTCATAAACTAGACAAATACCAATTTCCAGCAGGACTAATCCTACTAATAGCAAATATGACCAAAGGAAAAACGTTCCGCATATGGGACGGAACGAAAATGTCTACCACCACATTCAAAATCTCAGAAGGCCTACAACAAGGAACAGTAACATCACCAATACTCTTCAACATTTATAATAGCGAAGTTATAAACGAATTCGGACTCAACACCGTAGACAGACTACACTCGATTGCCTACGCGGACGACTTAATAATCTACAAAGCTGACACGGACGTAGGACAAATCAAAAACTCACTACAAATGACATTAAACCACATCACTGACTACTATAAAAACTGGAACTTGAAAATTAATCCCACCAAAAGTGAGCTAATATTCTTCCGCAGACCGGTAAAACAAATCAAATACTCAAACGTAGTAAAGATAGAAAAAGCAACAATCACAGCTAAAAACATTCACACTAACGAAACTGTTGAAATCCCCCCCAAAAAGCTAGTAAAATATCTAGGAGTACAACTGGATCATCTACTAAGACTGAACAAACACCACATTACGCAACTGGACAAAGCCAGAAGAACCTTCAAAGCTAACTCTAGACTTTTCTACAACAAAAATCTTTCCACCAAAGCCAAACTTATTTGCTACCAGCTATTAGTTAGACCCATATTAACGTATGCCGCACCCATATTCTGGAACACCGGGCCAACAATTATAGAAAAAATAAGAAGATTTGAAAGATCATGCCTCGGCCGATATAGAACAGCTGAATCAAATTACACCAAAAGAATCAGTAACATTAAAATATACACAAAAGCTGATATACCAAGAATAGACTGCTTCAACTTAAAACTCACCCGAAATTACTTCAGCAGGATTGGCCACACCAAAAATCAAATAATAATAGACACAATGAAAACGGAAGAAGAGACGACCCCCAACAAGTTAAGCTCAGGTTACATACCCCCAGAGCTGTTCCTCTTCTGTGACCATAATGGAATAATCCAAGATCAACATAACTTACCCATAATCTACCATAGGAATAGACACTCCGCTAATAAGAAAATCAATCCAGACGACAACAAATACATACGATAACAATCCAACTACTCAACAGCACTCTCTATCAAGGACAAAATGGACAGGGATAGACTAAACAAAGATTACTCCTAGCTAGCTAACGACGCCAGGCACATTGACGAACTCCGCAGAAGAACCCGTAAAAAGTGAAAAAATAGACTAAGTTCCGGAAAAACAAAGGTCATTAGTTATTATCAGTGATTGTCTTAAGACCTGTATACAATCCTTAAATAGCGCAAAATGCTTAACAGCAACATTAGTTTTAAGTTCCCTTGTAAATAGATCCTCCGAACCCTAACCCACCCATCCCAACTCCTCACCCCACACCTACTGCCTTATTTATTTATGTTTTAATTAGCCTAAGTCATATTTAAGATAGATGGTAAAAGTTTTTTTAAGACTCTTCCTTTTCTTTTACTAACAACTAACGATACAAGACTGATAGCATATAAATCTCTCGCCCTAATAACGTGCCTAAAACATATCATATTACCATAGCTAGCTATAGAGTTTATCCAAATTGATAACTAATGGCTATCAAAATTTTTATTATTAATGTTAAAAGTATTTTTAAGTAGGATTATTCTCTGTATATTATGACTGAAATGAGAAAAATAAACTTACTTTAAAAAAAAAAAAAAAGACAAAATCTGATATAATACTGTCGATCAATCCGTCGGAATTAAAACAAATAAAGGATTGTAGAACATCGAACGAGGTATGGCGGAAACTCGAGCAGATCTATCAATCACGGGGGCCTGCGCGTAAAGCTACGCGCATGAACGAGGGCGAAGATGTTCGCGAACACCTCAGGAAATTCTTTGATGCTGTCGACAAACTACACGAAATGGACGTGGATATCAACGCAGATTTGCTGGCAATTTTGTTGCTGTATAGTTTGCCACAGAGTTTCGAAATTTTACGCTGTGCAATTGAGTCGCGTGATGAGTTGCCACCTCCCGATACTCTTCGAATTAAGATCATCGAAGAAAGCGACGCACGCAAAAATGAATCGTGTGACACAGTGCCTAACGCTATGGTTGCCGGAAGACGTGTAAGACCAAATTATGGGAAAAATAATTATAACAGAGCTGCGGAAAATATACCGATGACGACCGCTCAAAACCGAAATGTTTTCGATGTCGGAAATTCGGCCATATAGCATCCGAGTGCCGCAAGGGTAGAAACACGAGACACTCGGCTAAAGGTGCTAGCAGCGATATCTCCTTCTACACAACGTCGGAATTCGGGCAAAAATGCGAAATAACACGAGTGAATAACGGGGTGAGCGACGGATAGTGGCAGCACGCCTCACCTGTGCAAGGATCTAAATAGCTTCGAATATATCGACAAAAGGCTGCATGGAAAATTAAATCTTGCAAACAATGCGTCGACAAACATTAACGCGAGTGGAACTTTGCGCGTAGTTATCGATGAAAGGGGTTCAGAAAAGAACTTGACGCTAGAAGACGCTCTGCAAGTACCGGACCTAAGAACGAACCTGTTATCGGTCGGGAAAATAACGGATCGTGGATACAGAGTGCTTTTCACAAAAGATCAAGCCAAAGTCATCGATGGTAAAGGCAATAACAATTTGACCGCCATTCGTAAAAATGGCCTATATTACGTGACGAAAAAAGGGTCCACACACAGGGCCATGGCAGCAGACGAGGACGCAGCGAAGTCGCAACGGAACAACGAGCTCGAGATATGGCACAGGCGGCTTGGACATTTAAATCAACAGGATCTACTGGAAGCGAGGCGGAAGTGCATCATACCGAGTGGCAACGTTGAAGATTTTAAACGGACATTGTGTTGCGAAATTTGTATCGAAAATAAGATGACGCAAACGCCGTTTGCGGAACAATCGAAGCGTGCGACGGAAGTCTTAGAAATAATTCACAGCGATGTCTGCGGCCCCATGCGAACGCACTCACACGCAGGTAACAGATATTTCGTCACGTTCATTGACGATTATTCTAGGTGGTGCGAAGTTCGGTTTATAAGGTCAAAGGACCAAGTATTTGATGCGTTCCGAGAATTCAAGAACTATATATAAAATCAGACCGGTCGCAAGATGAAATTCCTACAATCGGATAATGGGAAGGAGTATATAAATTCGCGGTTTGATAAGTTCTTAAGCGATAACGTGATTAAACGTAGGTTATCGGTCGCATACAATCCACAGCAAAACGGGGTAGCCGAGTGGAAGAATCGGACGATAGTAGAAACGGCGAGATGTCTAATCGCGCAATCCGGTCTACCGCGATCTTATTGGGCAGAAGCCGTATCGACGGCGAATCATATTCGTAATCGATGTCCGTCAAGAGCTACAGCCAGAAAATCTCCTTTTGAGAGGCTTTACTACTTTCTAAATAACGATCCGAATAAAGGGAAGTTTGAACCACCTTCGCGAAAGGGGACTTTCGTCGGGTATTCCGAATGTTCGAAGGGATATCGAATATGAAATAAGGATGCAAAACGGGTAGAAATCGCGCGCGATGTAAAGTTCCTCGAAAATTTCAGCGCGAACGACATTCAAAAGTCTGCCGTAAAGAACGTTCCCTCCGAAAATATCCCGCAAAATGATTTAGGCCGCGACGAACACAATAGCGAACCATTAACTTTCGATGTCAATCTGTCTTCTCAAGATTATCAAAACGATAATATTGATTATCTTCAAAGAGAAGATAATCTACGCATCCCAACTCCCGAAGCTCAAGAAGCACCGTCACAACCTGAAATCCCTGTCGAACAATTATCGACGAACGATATAATAAATTCTAGTCCTAAAAATCATGATGAAATGTTAAATAGAAAACGACGACAAAATTCAAATTTGCAAATTAAAGAAGTTTATGAACCATTAGATTTAATTTAACTTATGAAAGAGTCTAAAATAGGAAAATTTTGTAACCAATATAGTAGTCCACACAAAGTTGTAGAAATCTTGCCGAATAGAAATACTAATTGGAGGTAATCTACGTATAGTACACACTAACAAATTGAAAATTGCACATGTAAGATCTAAATTTAATTAACAAATAACGGTACAATTAACAATAATGCCACATATGTATTACGTATCAACGAATGTTCATTAGACTTTAAAATTCCAGTACCAAGACAAGGTAAATTCTCAGAAATTTCTTGGAATTCAACGAACCAATGGATGATGTCATTCTACCAAATCACGACGAACCTCGCTGAAGCCTACCACAATCAAAGCCGTTATCTGTATCCGATGAGACGACTCGACAACTTCCGTGATGGTAGCAGATAGTTGTTGAGTGTCATGAAAACATCAGAACCACATTTCGAAACGTACCAGTAGAAAAGAGCATCCTATATAGCAACGATAAAAATAGCATCTATAGAATACGATATAATAGAGAAGTAAAATTCGCCCCAGGAGTTCATTCGCATTAACTTGATTAATTATATCAAAGATAATTTATTATTTTTGATTATAGAGAAATAAGATTTTTGAATATTCTAACAATTTAAATTACTGTCCTAAATAAAATATAATGTTTTAAATAATCTATGAGGTTCACAAAATTCGAAAATGTCAAAATTACTTAAAAAATATTGTCATTCCGAAACTAGTCTCGAACGCATTTCCGAAACTCGATCAAGCCCAAATTATGCAAATAACTTCATTTCACATAGAAACAATGTTAGCGAGAAGGATTTTTTGAAATTGGAATGTTACGACCCAAAATATTGCGAGAAATCTATTGCACTGTTATGTAAACAATAAACATTTACCATTTCTGTCTTTTTTAAAAACGTTTACAAAACCTCCAATAAGAATGAAAAATTACTTTCCTGGCCGAGTCTTTTCCGTACTTCAACCTAAACCAATGCAGTGTCTCACAATCAGTGATAGTACCAAATTGCAGGTTCGAAATACACAGCGTTCGTACTCAAACACATAATATACAACGCGATTCCATTTCACAAGAATAACTGCGATAAATACTGTTCGATATAAATCATAGACCTATTTAAACCAATAACACTACTATGAAAAACCTCAGGAATAAGTTTATTAATTGCATTAACTCTGTAATACTATAAATGCTTGAGTTTGCTCGAAAAGATTCGACATACCTACTCTAGCTTACTTAATAGACAACAAGGTTATATCCTCGCAAAATTTGCTACAACTAGAAAATCTGCATTATCAATTTCATCGAATGAATGTTCCAAATTGATCATATAAACATGGATTTTTATAAATCTAGAGTATTTGATTTAATCGTGTCAGAATCGGAAGCAGACGGTAAATTGATCAACGTACTCAAGAAAGCAATATCTCTAGTGACAGTAGGATTTGAATGTAGAAATAAGTAGCAAGGCAATCAATCCTCTGAAGCTGTATTGCTTGTTATCCAAACATGGTTGCAAGTTTTTAACTAATGGAAAGCAACAGCAAATAATGACGTGTAAATAAAAATTACCGATTCAGATTTCAAGTTTGCTTCTACATGACGTTTAGTGCCATTACTGCACAATTTGATTCATAGATAATATACACGACTTCGCACAATCACTTCCGATCCTGTTCACCCCGAGAAGTAAATGTTTCAGACTGTTAACCAAATTCAGGAAAGTTCGGTATGAAAGATCCAACATCAAATCTCAAATCCTTGCTCCAAAAGTACATCGAAATTCAGATCAATGTAGTCTTCCTTTTCTTGTTGATTACTTCCGCAATCGCGCCATACAAAGTCTCAAGCAGAAGAACCAGTCTTCTAGATATCTGCTGAACACTGACGTGAATCTTGACATGAAAACTGCATCACTCAATCTCCATATTGATCCAATCGGTTTTTGGTGACGATTAAAGCCGTAAATCTTCAAGCAAACAAATTCCTGCTTTCTAAATTTCCACTTGAATGTTTAGTAGGAATCGTGCAATCTTGGTATTTTTCATTATGTGATTAATATTTGTTGCCCGTTTATTGAGAATGTATCCACTGCAGGTTACATTTCTGGTTATGTATATCACACTATTTGAAATTATGGAACCAAATTTCCAAATACTTTGGAAATTGAGATTGATAGTTGTGAACATGCTTTGAAAATGGCTATATTTACCTATAATTAATACTTAGGGAAGCATCGCTCCAATATCGAAAGATATGAGATAATTAATAGCCCAGCCATAGTTTTCTTCGACTACTGAAACCAAGCTGCAGTAGTATCATTAATGCATTTCGAATAATTTGGTTTCGATGAATAACATAAGAGTGGGTGTTGCACTGCTTTTCTTCCTCTATATCATAACCACTACAGAAACTCATTTAGTTATTTCGGGCGCGTAGAGTACAAGAAATGACCTGCAAACTACCAAGAATGCACAGCTCTGCAGTAATAAAAAATGGAGTATTCTCAATCTGAATGTTCCATTTAATGCAACTCTTCATTTGTGGTGAAATTAGATGTTGGCGATTCCGTTGCTGATTCCGAATATTGGAAATTTGTCAAGCAACAACCCGACCCAACTATAAATTTTCCAATACAGATCCAGTACGCTGAAGAAAATAGTCTCGTGTGTCTAAAATCAAATCGATCAATTTTAAATCGCCAGTCGATTACCTCCTCTTTACTGGTATCACTTGGATCGATGCATAAGAATTCTAGCGCGACCATTATTTATTTTCCGTCGTTTCCCATGCAACGTTGTTCGTTAGGGCATTGCCATCGTACACTGTAACGAACATTCAGTTCTGCTTAGTTTTCAATATTCACAACGAAATAAATAGGCCCTCACACCGCGACCGTGGTTAGTTTTCATTTGTCATGAGTTAGCAGCTACTGTTACGTAGATACATATAGTTACGCTTGTAATTCTTCTCTGCTATTGTGCACGCGATTCACGTTACGCTTGTAATACTTTTGCGCTTGCAGCCTAGCTTCGCTACAACCGATTGCGCTTGCAAATTTCGATACAGCTTTGTAGCCATAAATTGATCGCTTAATCGTATCATTCATGACCTTCACGACACATCGTCACATTTCATCATTCTATTGTATATCATCTATAACCTCCTCTGTACGAATCTTATTGGTTAAAACATATTTAGCGTTATTACACCAGCGTTTTTTACCATACAGTCCACTATCCAATTCATCCTTCCAATCCTTCCTCCAATTCATCCTTCCCAACGAAAAGATACATTTGCAACATATTTGGAAATTTGAGAAGAATAATAAACTAGTAATTTTGGAAATTGTCGAACATTTAACTTATTTCTGCACTTTATGAGCCTTCCCGGGTACTACATATTTCCAAAACTTCATCCTCCGGTTACGTAAATACATACAACTGTGAGATGTAGATGGTTCATTCTATTATATAATATTTCACATAAAACATTATGATTCAGATTCTGATAATACTCTACATTGATGTTTAAACCCACGATTTAAAAAAGTGATGAAAAAAGTGATGTCAATTTTGCAGGTTGTCTTCGCTATAGTAAGCATGAAAGTAGTATAATAATACTTTACTATCCACACTTTAATTATGCATGATTCGTACTCAAGCCGCTATATGCACTATTCAGATTTGACGAGGAGATGACTATAAACAGTGCGGGCATGTTCGTCGCAAAAGTCTTCTCGTTAGCTTTAAACTATACGATAGTAGGAGTTATGAATTGTACATTAAAATTAATATAACAATTTGCGTTCAAATTTTTTCGAGCAAACTTATTATCATACATACAAATACACTGTATGTTACCGTGTTCGTTTGAACAGTTCAAACAGATATATGTATAATTCTTATAGTTCAATACTGTGCATAGTACAAACAGAATTAAGTCTTATTACGAATAATTTCTTTCACGAACCATAACTGAACGCGACATCGGGACAAAAATGTGTAAATTGTACATCCGATCGAAAAAATATAAAAACTCGTCTCGATGACTACATTGTGCAACATATGTCCAAAATGATCTATTGGAAACAAAAAATACTCCATAAATACTGCAGAATTCGTTTGAATTGATAGAATTAAGAATTAACTTTCCTACCTCGAGTATAATGATATAAGAAAATGATCACGTTTTCAGCTGGCATTTATGCATTACTATCCTATAAATGTAAGTTTCATAAATAACGCTAAATATTTATTAATAAAAATAAGATCAGATTAAATAAAACTAATTAAAACAAACACTATGTGGTATTACAACATAGTATAATATAAAGAGTATTTTCCCGAAACTACAGAGATTTAAATTATTATATTATCATTAAAAAGAATTTTTTCAGCTACTTTTAAAGTACACCTATGAGATGATTTATTATGTGTACAACATTATTTAAAATACCAAAATTATGAAATCCTTTTTCGAAAATCATCGGTTAGTGTAAACCAGTGTATTACAAAAGATGAAAGGTAACATTCTCTATTATTCCGAAAATGTCTAGTCATATAAGTCAACATAATAAAAAACATGGAGAATACTTAGGCAATTATACAAACTAATATTTTTGTAATTTCTATTGCGTGTTTCGTCCAAATTTTAATAGGAGTTTGTAGACAAATGTTTTATTTTATTTTCTTCTCATGGTTACTCTGGGGTTTTAATAATGTCAAGTAGAAAGTTGATTGAAGTCATAGAAAATGCTCACTGGAAGTGTGACATACGAAGAACATTCCTGACATATTTTTCATAGCTTATCTTTCACGTACTTTAAATTCGCTCAAGAATAATCATTCAGCCACAGGAAAAGAACGTCGAACATAACGTCGAAAACGTGGGAATTTAAGACAGCGTTAAATTCATTTAAGACATCCACAACCCACACTCTCGATGAGAGCCAAACGTCCAAATATCCAAATAACCAAATCGACGACCCAAGCATCTTTTGCAAACGCAATTCAATAGATGAAACTGTGATAACAGCGAAGCCAAGATTAGAAGAAACAATGATGCAAACACCACTCATCTACAATCTCCCAGGAGCCTCATCTACGCCATTACATCTACCAATAATCTCACCTGCCAAGATCAGTGAACCAAGTATAACTTAGTCTATACCTGATTGCGAATCTAAATCCCAGGAGAACAGCAGTTCAACTGATGGAGACGAACCAGATATTAGCCCAGTTTTGCCACAACCTACGAACACGAATAACATTGTCACACCAGCAGATGAAATTCGATGAAAATTAATAGGAGAAGCTTGCAGTAGATTAATCGCAGGTCACAAGGGTGTAACGGAAACCTTAAATCAATTAACCCTTTCGGTACTACCGCCGCCTATTGGCGGCATCCACGGAAAGTTATGTGGGCACTTTATGTGGACACCGTGAACAGCACCAACGGAAAGTTATGTGGGTATGATTACTCTCTATAGTACACATTACTTTACTATTCTGTGTTTAAAATTCCCGGCTGTTCTAATCGTTCCATTATAATATATAATTAGTAACAGTCAACAGCGTGCCTTAATTATATATGTTTTATAATATATAGATAAGCTACGAAAAACAAATTGGAATGTTTGCTTATATCGTTAATTTTTTTAATGTATAACTTACAATTTGAATTTAGTTCCCTTCAGGATGAGTGTAAAACGCTTGAAAGGAGAACAATGAATAAAAGAAATCATTGATTCCAAAAGAGATTCTGATGAAGAAAATCAATATAATTTAGCATTTCGCAAAAGGAGGAACAATCGAGCACGTGTACTTAGCACCTCAGAATCTGAAGAAGCAGAAGAGCCTGAAGTACGAATTGATACTCCTTCTAGCATCAAATGGACATCAAAGAAGCTCAGTCCAAAAATTCATGATGTTACGCCACATCATTCGGGAGTAGTTGGGAACAATTTAAATCGTTCGTCGAGAATTTTGGATTACTTCAGACTACTTTTTTCTGAAGATTTAGTTAAATTTATTGTGGAAAAAACAAACAATTACTGGTGTCGACAGAAGGGTTCAGAAGGGATGGAAGTGGATGAATTATATTGTTTTATTGCTGCGTCGTTATTAATGACGCGAACCAAAAAGCTATCCTTAAATGAATATTGGTCTAAAGATAAGCTTCTCCGAAGCGATATATTCAGTCAAATTATGAGTAGAGATCGCTACTTTTCATTATTGAAAGTGTTGCATTTTACGGACATAGTCGGTCGCACTGCTGATCGTTTATACAAAATAAATGAAGTAGTGGAAATGCTACGAACATCTTTTTATCAATGCATTTCAGCCATACCAGCGGTTATGTATAGACGAAAGTCTACTCCTCTACAAAGGCCGTCTCTCATTTAAACAATATATTCCCTCGAAAAGGAGTAGGTTTGGTATAAAATCATTCCCACTTTGTGACTGCAAGACGGATTATATCCAAGATATAATCATTTATTGTGGGGCTAGTGCTACTGTAGCTACCGAATATCAATATATTGGAAAGCCAGGGAACTTTGTAATGTCGCTTTTGCAACCTTTTCTAAACAAAGGCCATTGGGTTGGCAACTAAGACTATTGTATTTATCTGGATAACTGGTTTTCCAGTCCCATATTGTTCAACCTACCCCACGAAAAAAGTACGAACGCTTGTGGCACTGTGCAAAGAAGACGGAAAGAGATGCTTAAAATAACTGATAAATTGAAAAAAGGAAAGGCAGTGTTCCGCTCATCTGAAAATCTGTTTGCAATGAAATGGTTTGATAGAAAGAAATTTTATATGCTTTTCACTATCCAAACCGCAGAATTTGCAGAAGTACCTAAGAAGTCAAGAAAAAATGAAATTGTTCTAAAGCCCAAAACGCATACTGCCTATATAAGCACACCACAAAAAAACAAATCCCAATGGCGAAATTTCACCTTCAGTTGATTAAGGAAATATTAGAAAAATAACACAAGAATCATGAATATCATCGGCTCACAGGGGGACATTTTCCTTCGATATATCAGTCGGGGAAAAAAGATCGAAAACGAAGATGTGTTGTATGTGCGGCTGGTGGTGTGAGACGTGAATCCAAGTATCAGTGCGAACAATGTAATGTGGGCTTGCGCGTTTCCCCTTGTTTCGAAAACTATTACACCAAGTTACACTATTAGTTTTGTCGTTGATTATATTTCACTATTAGTTTTATTATTTATTATGTTACACTATTAATTTTGTTATTTATTTTAATTTTGTAATATTGGACCATATTATTTATATCAATGCCATTTACTTTAATTAATGTACTGTAAAGAAAAAGATATGATTTTAAAACGTTAAGCGCCATGCCTGTTTTGTTGTCTGTCCTTCCGTCTGATCGGCGAGATAAGATACCGTCGAAATCGGTTTTCTGCCGAGGATTGGTTTAGGTTACGACTAAGCAGTATAAACATTTTAGAAATGTTTTTCAAACACGTTAAATTCCGCGTCAGTCACCGATGTCGCGGTCCGAATGAAAAGTTTAGTGTCAATCACGCTCGAGATTTCTATGAATGCCGCAAAACATGTTTTCGCGGTTTACGCTGTCGGACAGAGCAACCACTCTTGCGAAAAACTTCCTCGTTCCACGAATGTATAACCGCGGCCAGGTCCTCCGTACCGAAAGGGTTAAAAGAAAAATATCACTGCCCCGAAATGAGAAAAGATTCACAAGAATTCATTCGTTCACTTATCAGAACAAAACCCGTCAACCCGTGATTATTACGGACACATCTCTGGAACCTTTTGACGAACTTGCCATCGACACATTTGGACTACTTCCAAAAACAATCAATGGAAATCGCTACATTTTAACTATGCGAGACAATTTAAAAAAGTATTGGTTAGCAGTTGCTTTATCAGATATTAAAGCCATGATAATAGCTGACGCGTCCGCGAGTCATTTCATTGCAATACGTGAGACACCAAAATCCATTTCGATAGATGAAAACACTAGTTTCTTGGGAAACTAATGCTACATGTTGCCGAGATGGATCGTTAAAAAGGAGCCATATATTGTATTAACAGAACATCTAAAACAATACATCGAGTCATATGAAGAATGGGACCTCTACTTACCATTTGCCATGATTTCATATAAATACCTCCGTCCACGAAGCTACGAATTTCACACCCCACGAATTAATCTTCGGGAATTACGATAAGTGAGCTAATCCGACATAACTTATGGTGGAGTAATACGTTCATGTGTAAAAAGAACCTGAAACAAGTAAATTCGATCCATGTTACATCGGGCCATACGAGATAGTAGATGTCGGATATAAATAATGCAATTTTAAAAACAGATGCGACCGGACACCTAATCGCGAAACATCAGGATAAATTAAAACACTCCTTCGTCTTCGATAGTTCGTCCGACACAAATTAAAAATTGGAATCACTTTCAGGATGAAGTAAATCCCGCTGATTATCCAGAGGTGCACGAGGATCTCTTAATATGCCAATGTATAAGGAAAATGCAACTCGTGTTTGAAGCTGAAGAATACAAATTGTGTGAAAAATGTTGGTCTCGAGTGGCAGCAGAAGAAAGAGAATTATTTCCTGAAGGCTGCTGGCATATCATCGCAGGAAACCACAGAAGTGAGGCAGATTGTCATTGTGAAGGATATGGTTCTGTAATCCTGGAAACATCAAACGCTAGTCGATGCCGAGAATGCATCGAAGAATACATATTTCGAAATGTAACTGGAGACATTACAGTAATTAAAAAATGGCAAGGCCATTGATGTGGTTACTCAGTGGTAGCATCATGACCATTGACAGCAACACACGCACATATATACTGCAAATAATTAATTTATACAAGCAGGAGAGTCATCGGATGAGAGCATTAATACTTTTGAAGAAATACTTCAATGTAGCAAGGAAAAAAATGTAGACCTTATATTTCATTGTGGAGATTTATTTCACGATGCGAAACCAACAACTTCTGATGAATTAAAATGTATGGAATTGTTAAATAAATACTGTATGGGTCCCAGGTTAGCAAGATATGATAATATCAATATAAGATGGTATTTGAAGTACGACAAATATTAATGATTGTTTTTTCATCAGAGCAATTAACATCCAATTTTTGAGCGAGCCAGAATTAACATTCCCACACTGTACCTTTAAAACTGTAAATTTTTAGGATCCAAATTTTAATATTGACATGCTAATATTTTCCATTCACGGGAAAAACGACCATCCAAGTAAGAAATATAATATCAATAGTTTAAGTACAGTGATTTTTCAACATTGATTCAGCCATTAGTAATTATAATCAAAATTATAGGTTGTGGAATAAATGGGCCAAATGGACTTGTTGTCTGTGTCTGGTTTCATAAATTATTTTGGAAAATGGACAGCCACCCCTAAAATGATCATTCCTCCACTGATGATAAAAATGGGTAATACCCATGTTGCAATTTTTGGTTTAAGCTGCATGAACGATGATAAATTAATACGGATGTTGAACGATTTTAAGGTGAACTTATGAGATCCATATATGTATTGAGAGGTCTTTCCATTTTTTTTTATTGCAAATGATTTTCATTCATAGGTGAAATGCTTTAATTTGTTTGTTTTACATAAAAAACGTGCACCATGTCTTAAACGTGGATATACTTCGGAAGCCCACCTTCCCTCTTTTGTTGACTTTGTCGTGTGGGGAGGGGAATAGGAATGTTGTATCACACACGTGTTTAACTCTAAAAGACAATACTACATTTCTCAAACAGGTATATTTTTAGATTTATTTATTAATTATGATGCATGAAAAATAAGAAACTACTGCTTAAGAAACGCACTTACAGATTGCGATTTCTTTATGCGAAGGCGAATCAAAGGCCAAACACATTGTCATACTTAGCGTAAACGGTAATAAGTTTAAGTTGAAGAAATTGAAATTAAAAACCGTTAGACCATTTGTGTTTGACACTCTGGTCCTTAATGATACAAATATAAAAAGTAACAATGATAGATTGCTATCAGAATCAGTTTTTAATATCGTCGACCGACGCATAGAAAATGAATTGATTCCTAGTACCGCGGAACAATTGTCAAATCATCCGAAGCAACCGGTCTTGCCGTATATTCGATTGAAAGTAATTTACTTGAAAGATAAAGAACGGTTCGATTCGACCAGGTAAGATTCTATTAGTATATTAACGAATACAAGTAATATGTGTATTTTAGATTGGCACAGAAATATTGTGATAAAGTTGCTAATTCTCACGAATTAATTGTATTCTGTAAAACAAGAAGTTCCGGTAAGTACTCCAGGATACGACTGACATTATGAGCTATACTGAGGTAAACAAAAATTGCGATATTCTACAAGGTGCTCGAAGGTAAAATTTGTGTTTGGTTTTTTAACTAGGAGAATTAAGGTTTTGTGGAAACCACATACAAGCAAAACTAAAAGGACACCAGTTTGGTTGAAAATAAAAACCTATGAACAATACTAACAGTGAATGATCTAAATAAAGCATTAGGTAAATTTGTTAACAAAAATAACACTAACGCTTTTAATAACCTACAGAGGTCAAGCATATACAATGTAATATTTCAAAATATTGATTTGCCATTATAAGCTCGATTGTATTGTTACAATTAATTCTTTACATATAGTCGTGAAATAAAAGAACTTGTGCTATGTTTGGAAACTACTGAAACAACTGCAGATATTGGAAATATCAGGAAAGAAATTAAAAATTATTGTGATAAGAGAAAGGAGGAAGCACAAAAAGAAAAGACAGAAGTATATGTATACTTGCAAACAAACTCATTTAAAAATGATAATATACTATCAGATTTGACAGATTGGATAATCGCATGCTATTTTATAGATGCAAACATTATTTGCTAATAGACCGGTAAAACCCTTCAATAATGACGAGATAATAGTTATTGTCAGTAGTAGTAACGATGAAGAAGAAGCGGAAAAAACAGATAAAGCTAATGGCAGTGGAGCATGTAACAAAAGCAAAGAAACCGATAAAAATAATGAAAATCATAAAAGTTCTGTTGGTATAACATCTGAGAGGTAATTTACTTCAACTCAAAAACAGACAACAGCGCAGGTACATCATCGAACTCTATTAAACGATTCACAGTTTATATGCATAGGTCTTTGATTTACTATTAACCATGACATTTTATCATTTGCTACAGGATGAAGCATTGGGCGGTGATGTAATAAAGAAAATAAATTGAGGGAAGCCTAATAAAATACGGTTCCTACGCAATTTCGATTCCAATTTAGATTAGTTTGTCCAGGTCCGAATCCTTGTTTATACACTACTTGTAAAACATTATATTAAACAAATACTTTTCATTAAATCTTGAAATATTTGATAATATATAATATATATTATATATAATTCGGACATTCAAGTTGCAACAAAAAAAAATACATACTATAAACAAATCTTAAAATCGTATAAAATAGAGATTTAAAAACGACATCAATCTTAAATAAATACTAATGACAGAACAACTAGTACAAGAACTAGTAAAACACCGTTTATCTGGACTGTGTTTATCCAACATAGTAACCCGTTACCAACAATTGGATGTCAGGAACGATGCTCCTCTTATCCAACTCCAGTCTACGCGACATACCCATTATACAACACACTGTTTTTGTTTCTTAGTTAGAAATTCTAGCATAGTCTTCCTGCATAGAATGTAAGATAAGTAACGATTTAATTCAGTTACTTGTATCTATGTGATTCGTCCAGAAACTATATTCTCATTACGTCTTCACACAAATCAAACGAAAAGAGAAAAAGAGTGGTGCTTTGTATTGAAGAAAAATTTGAAATTAATAGACGCTTCAGAAACAATTAATTTCTTGTCTCGTAAATATAACATTGGTAGATTTACTGTATATATCATAAAAAAATTATAAAGATAACATTAAAATGCAAAGAAGATGATGCAGCAAACACGAATACAGGAATAAAAATGAATAACAACCTCTAAAAGTGGGTGAAAGTAATTCATCTTTGCATGAAAGATCAGATAGCGAACAAACCGTAATCACAAAGTTATATGTATAATGTCTCAAGGTGCATTTCGCACTGCGTAGAGTGCGATGTAGAAAATGTGATTAAAAATGATGGAAATGATAAAGGATTTCATATTCTTAACGACAATAAAATAATATCTCAAGTTATAGAGGATCAATCTGAAGTGAATGTATAATCAGGTACGCTATACAGTATGTTATACAATACTTACATTAAACAACTTAAGAAACAGTTTCAGATATCTAGAAATAAAGAAATAAATACAAGACATGCCCATAAAGCGACATTTTATTAGAAAATAAGCTTACATATTGCAAAGAAAATATATTAGGAATTGTAGATCTCGATAAGTTACATGCATGCCGAAAATTTCATCGAAATCAGTTAACGCAAGGTCATAGTTACGAGCATTAAACAAATTTTAAAACAGCAACTTTCTCACAATTATTGGACAGAAATATTAAAAATCAGGACAAAACTGCGATTTTTGCGATCTTTAATTGTTTACCGCTTATACCAAAGTCAACCGATTCCGCTGAAATTTTCAACATGCATATAAATTACCGAGATCTACGAAATGCATTTCTTAAATCATCGTTATATATATTTCGTCATATATTATTTTCTTTAATCATTCTAAGCAATAACAAAATTCAAGTTGTTCAGTCCAGTTCTAAGCAAGTTATGGCGTTTTAAAAGTTGTCCGAATATTAATATAAATAAATATGGCCGCGACGCCATATATCCGCAAGAACCGATTGCCCACGTGGAAGACACGTGCTTCCAGTTTCGCAAGCTTTCTCGAGACGCCATATGCGTAACGCACGTGGCGTGTAATAATTTGCACTGGCGAATAATTAGCCCATCCGAGAGAAGGTGTCCGAGCCATTGAAATGTAAATGAAGAAATTCGTACTGATAATGAGACTTACCGAAAAACTGATCAGAAATTCCCAGTTACGAATGCGGCTTCTGGCCGGTCACTAGTCTTGCCATATCTTTGGAACGGTCGCTGCCAGTTGTTGCCAGCACTGTCCTTTATTATTTCGCCTGCTGCCCTATGGTCTTTAGCGGCTATCTTCCTTCATTTCGTATGAATTAATCTCGGCTCGAATTGTCACAGTTACACTTATTTCTTCCAAATACCCAACGCTACGGTCTACGCGACAGTGATCCTCGTTCTCGGCAGATCGCTTCCTCAGCCAGAAACGAGGCATTCCCCACTCCCCAGACTCACGGCTCGGCACGACGCACAAACCCTACGCGCACTCGCCGTTGCTCAGGGCCGGCACCATTCGACTCAGCCCACGCTCCGAGCGTCCTAGATCTCGCGGCATAATTCAGTGACTGTAGAGAATACCGCAACATGTTACAATTTCAAGAAATTTCAGTTTATGCAAATACGATAAGCTCAATAAATGGAAAACCAAGAAAGGAATTGGTTTCTGTAAGAACTTTAAAGGACAAACATCTCGAAAGTGAAAACATGTGACATTCAGTGTTTTTTCTTCCAGCCGCAGAATTTCCTTCTTTCCTGATTTTGTTAAAAGACTTACTAATCACTTTGCAAATAAAGATAAAAAAAATACAAAAATCATGTTTTCCACAAAACAAAAAAATAAATTATTATATTCAAAAAACTCTACCAAATTGCAGAAAAACAGTCTAGACTGAGCCCTCTTATAGCAAACTACGTGTTACATTTAAGATTACTTTTTTTGTCCGTGAAATGTGTATACGCTATACGTGATTGTACTGAACATGTGTAATAAATTATGATACCCAAAGCTCATACAATTTTCGAACTTTAGTATTTACCTAGCACTCTTTATAGTGATTAGATCAGTGCACAGAGATTGACATATAGTAATTAGATGAGTGTGCAGATGATAACTAGAAAAGGCTCAGTAAATGAACCGTTCAGTGCACATATCGCTTAACTCCATAAAAGAAAAAGTTGAGAAACGCGATGAAACGATGTACATTGTTTTCTAAAATTCCTGTTATAATATAGATTCACACATATAATGTAGAGTGCATAAATGCAGATATAGCTTTCATCTGACGCTGTATAAAATTAATAAGAAAGAATAGCCAAAAAATAATCGTCAGTAATGTTACAGCTTTTATGTGACTGGTGGAGTTAATCAATTTGGCAACTGAAAAAAAGTAGTAAAGTTAAATTCAGTCTTTAAATTTTTAAGTTTTTTATTACAGAAAAAGTTAGTTATTATATATTTTTATTACAGCTTTTGCATAAACATGAATGTTCACAGTTCTGTTATATTATATTATTTGTAATTAATTCATCAGAAATATTATAAATAATGTCTTCTTCATCAGCTGGATGTGAGGATTCGTCATTTCGATTTGTTGTCAAGTTTTTATAGTAATCATGTTCAACAGGAGGAATGTATTTTAGCAGGTCCATCATGTCTCTCCATTTTTCCCTTGTCACAGTTCTGCCTTTAGGATATAATAAAGGCTGATATATATTTTTCAAACTTTGCGGTCTACCTGATACAGATTTTCTTAAATTAATGGCTTTAAATTCTGTATCTTCATTATAATCACATTTGAATTGTATGAGATGGGGTTTGGACCTTTCTAATTTTATCCAGCGTATTTTAAGCCAATTTACTGGAAAGCCTGTGACGGTCACTTTTCTGTTAATGATTGATTGTTCTAAAGGTTTTGTTGAAAAAATATCTTGGTGGGTCATTTGGATTAGATGAAATGGAGCTTTCTTTTTACATGTTTTGATTATATTGTACCAATCATCTGGTGAAAAAATGTTTTGATTTTTTTTCGCACGTGACTCAATAATGGCAAAATCTGAGTCATTAGGCAAATAGCTGTGCCCACTTACCAAAAATTTCATTTCAATTGACTCAGCTCTTATTTCCGTACTCTGAACAAGTTTCAATAAACTTAAGACAGTTTTAATATTTCTGTTTTGCCCGGTACACGAATCCGAATATGTTATTATTTTTTCAAAGTTTGTAGCGTAAGTCTTTATGTACTTTATTAGACAAGATGAAATTTCTTGAGACCCACGAGATCCTTCAGTTTCTGGCCAAACAAACATGTGGCTTATATTTTTAATGAATTCATGACATCCGAAATTATAAACATATAAATTACGCTTATAATAAGCTACGGATGTGGTCAGCTTGGGAAAGGACAAAGCTTCTTCCAAGTCGAAAGAAAATAAGAAAACTTTTTCTGATGTTGCCATTCGGTCGGCAGCCATTTGGCTGCGAGCCCGTTTAGCCTCTTCTAAGTGAGTTTCCTTTTCAATTTCTGCCATCTTCTTTGCCTCACCGTCTGAGGATTGAATTTTTATTTGCAAAGCATCACAATTTTGACACGTATCCTTTGATGGTTGTTTAAAATGTAAATTAAATTTTGTAGAGAACACATTATAGTAATACTTTTCTTTCACTGGTACTACATTTTCCTTTTCACATTCTGTGACGTATAGTTCACACATCTTCTTAATATTTAAGTCAGGATCTAAATATTGTCGTCTTGGATTATGAGCTCTAGTGTAGTGACTACGGTATCAACCAAAGATGTAACTTGTTCTTTAGGACAACATTTGTATATCCGCCCATCGCTCACCTGATAAGTGTCTCTAAAATATTTTTTGCAAATGAGAATATCACGTGTGTCTTTTCGAAAGTAATATGTAAAAGAATGTGATCTTCGTTCTTTAGTTTCATTCGTGGGGCGCCTTCTTTTTATTTCGTTGACTTTAATACAACCTCTTAAGAAAATATTTTGGTCAAGCTGACTATGTAATCTATAAAATGCCTTCATGGCAGTCTCTCTCTCATTTGAAAAAATTTTTTGGTTGCACTTTTGGCGGCATCTGCATTTTATATCGACAAATGTTTTTGCAGGTATTAAATTTCCTCCCCTATTCCTATATGCCAAACCTTTTGTTCTGTTATGCTTTTGTAAATTTCGTGTCCATTTATCAGGATTACAACTTCTTTTCCTCCCGATCAACGTGTTTGTTGCGAAATTTGTACTGTTGCAATCAGATGAATCCGAGGAAAACGATAAACGTCTTCTTGAACCACACTTTCTGTTAATAAATCGTATTGAAGAACCATCACTGTTTTCGTCATCCACGTTGTTATTAGTCTCACTCATCTTGGTTATAACGGTATAATATTTATTTCTTTAAAAACAATCTGGGAGTAATGATGAAAAGACCAAGAAAATATGTAGGCCGTGCAGTAATGGTGAAGTAGACAGTAACATTCAGCGTGCGAGATCACTGTTATACTAACTACCGTTTGCATTGCGCTTTTTTTTAATCTGTTTGTCGATGCGATTTTATTACCAATATTATTGAGAGGAGGGAAAGCATCTTCGGCTGTTTAAAACAAAGCGTTGATGCATGACAATAAAGCAACGATTACATTAGGGTATGGAGTTAATCAAAATGACTTCTGAAATAAATTACTTATTTTTCAATGGCCAAAAAAATGTTGCCGTTTAATGGTGTTAATTTTTATTACACAGGGAAGTTATTATAAATATAAAAAGTTATGACTATAGCAAGTGCTTTGACACATAAATTTAAGATTTTTCAGAAAGTGGAGTTAATCGATGTATGCACTGAACGGCTCAAATAGCACGCAGTAGTAAACTTTTCATTCTTACAAGGCACAGTAACTCGATCGAAAACTACTATTTATATTTTGTTAAATATTTTATGTTCCTTATATATTTCAATTATAATAAAATTAGTAGTTATGTAAAAGACATCAACATATATGACATCAACAACATAAAAGACATCAACATAGAAAATCATATAATTTATCGAAAACTTCAGACGCCACTTTAATGGGCACAGTAAGTGACATACTAATCCTATCTGGCTATCATACAGAACTGAAAATTAACAGTTATGGACCTATATACATAATATCGATTTTAAATGTCGGCATTCAACTATCACATTTCTCCTTGGTGCTCGAAGACATCGTCGCTACTCGGCAGTTATTTTGTGTGCGTTGAGTTTTTTGTTTCAATTGATGGGTCAAACAGCGCGTTCTAGTCAGCCTGTCGCAGTTACATAAACGGATATAAAGGACATAAAATAGCACGTGTGCATACTTCGAATAAAATATCATTATTTAATTGGATACGCGGTATTGTGCTTTTTGTTTATTTCCATCATTAAACAATGGAAACTGTTTGATGAGAATTTTTGGATTCTCCATAATTCTTTCACGAACTGAAACCGATGTCATAATTGTTTTCAATCTCTGCTTTATGAAGGTATATTCAAGAATGTAAAAGTTTGAATCTTCAAAATTCTGGCAAAAGTTATCCGCAAATCTATTCGTAGCCTTCATATAAAGATAAAGATAAAAGATGAAAATTATATTCAACGCCACGAATAAATACGCTTTGAATAAAAAATGTATGTATTGGAAATGGATGTAAAAAGAAATGTGCACTGATACTTTCTGATAGAAAAATATCTTTACTTCGCGACATGTGAAGAAGCTCAAAGAAGAAGAAACTCAACGAGCTACAGTGCCGGACGAATAGATAGCACACTTTAAAATTAACGTAATTTAGATTTATTTAAGGTAATAGCCGAGATTCTAATACTATATAGATTTGTAAATTACTGTTATGAACATACACAAATAAAATAAAATTACGTTACGCCAGTTTAAACAATTTTACTTAGAAAAAAAGAATTTTTATGGAAATACGGTGGAAAATAATGATGGCATATTTCACTAAGAATTATGTTGCGACTCCATGTAATTCCAAATAAAAAAAAACATGAAAAAAGTGTAAAATAAAATATTTTTTTGTTTAGGATTTAGTTTTCGAGAAAATCGAGATTGAAAATTTGCTAAGCGCTGTACATCGCTTATAGCCGGAAAAGCGTATGTACAAAGCAAGGTTTAAAACCTGGTTTTCTCAAAAACGAAATCCTAAAAAAAAAGAAGTCACTCTATATCTTTTTCATTTCTTTTTTATGAAGAATAACCCGGTGACCGCTTGTATATAGTTTCAGGAATACCCTGTACATATTTTTCAACAGGGTGATGCCGCGAATTTTTTTCTCGAGGATTAATCAGCAAGATCATATCGTTGAAAATTGTTGCGAAAATCATAACCATGCATTATGCAAATGGCAGATAATTTCAAAAGATTGCCGAATGATAAAAATGTATTTAAGATGATAAGAAACAATTAGAACAAAAAACTAATAAAGAAACTTCGTAGATAATGACGACTGTTAATAAGTGGAAAGATGAAGCCACAAAACATTAGGCATTCAATATTATTGCTTGATTTATTGACATACATAATTTTTAGTTAAGTGTGCTAACATTTTGTCCGACTGTATTTGCATAAAAATTCTCTTTTTTTAAATAAAATTGTTTACACTTGCGAAATGCAATTTTATTTCATTTGTGTATGTTTATAGTGGTATTTTGCCAATTTATATAGAAACAGTATTTTAGTTGTAATGTTACATAAATAAAAATTACATTAGTTTTAAAGTATGTTATCTTTTTGTTAGATACTGTATTACCCCGAAATGAAAACTAGAGAGCATAATCGGAAACTTGAGACCAAGCATCCACATATTCGACACTTTCCTATCTTTATTTGAAAAACGATTCTATGAATATTGATTTGTTTTTGTTCTGGAACAATGTAGTTACGTGTTGATAATTAAGTGGTATTTTTATTTGTCGGACAAATTCTCGACTAATAAAATTATTTATTTCAAACACATCGAATAAAGATACTTATTTTATTAGGACCCTCCACAATATTGCATAAAGATGAAGAAATATCTTTTCTTCGTAACGTTTCTATAATTTATTATCTAAATAATGTACAACTCTGCTAGGTTGTCATTTGTTTCGCAATTACAAGATGCAAATGAATTTCAGCATAAATTATACTGCAAAAATATCGTACAGTATTTATGATGAAATAGTTGAAAATGTTAAATGCTAGATGTTTTTAATCGAGTAGTACATATATTTAATCGATCCAAAAGTTTCAGTCATATTACTACGAGATCGATTAATATTGTATTAAAAAATAATGCACCGTCAGACATAATAAAATTCGTTTATTAGAAGTAAGTTAAAAAGATTAAATATTTAAATTATGGAAAAAATTACAACTTAAATTACATTGCACACACACACACACAGCTACTGCAGTAACTCGAAATTTTATATTATTTTCACGATTCCCTTAGTTTCGTTAATATCATTTAGTCCAAGTAGACTAATAAATATACGATCAAACCCTACCAGAAAATCTGAAAAATTTAAAACACTGATTGCAATAGATTATGTATTGAGGAACAGTCTTTTCTCTATTCCTGCGAAAAAGAAACATATCAATTATTTTTCTTCCTCATTATTTTGAACCACAATTTTCAACAAAGAAGAAGCTGACAAAATTCTTTAATATATTAGGAAAGGTCTATGGTTTATTTAGAAATGGTTTCATAAAAAAGAAACGAAATACGTCGAGATACACCATATGCTGTGCAATGCTTCGAAATTCTCGTTTACGATAAGCATAGTTTCAGGACAGTCCTTCCGTCCTTGACAGCAATTGCAGGGAATACTATTTTATGGCACCTTCAAGTGGCTTTCTCGTTTAGGGTCTCCGACGAGAAGAATCAAGCCGTCAGAGGAATGACTTACAGACGACTCGAGACAATAGATACGAACATGTGTACGCTAGAGGCGAGCAGGACAAGGATGGCTCGCAACATCGAGATCCCATTGAATTAGGAAAGGACGAAAGAAATAGTATAAGCTTCTGATAGAATTGTTCGGTACCTACGAATGCATAGAAACATACGCCGCTTAAGTTATATAATCACTTTTAATGAAAAACAGCGATGTATCATTGACTGTAGTTTTCATAACAGTCTAATAAGATGTTGGATAACCCTTGGATTTGAGGACTGCATTGCATCTGTGTGGCATAAATTCAGTCGGAATTTCTGGTCATATTTTCGTGATTGTTTCCATTAATTCTGCTTTATTGTTAAAAGATCCCATTCCCTTGTGATAAATAACCAATTGTCGGATTTCAAAAGACGTATTTCTTCCTTTTCATCCCATTTTCACAAGTAAAGCGTCTGATATCACCAATAATTTCTGTGGTACCGAGTTCTTACAACGAATTTTTATTTATTTATAAACAATATGTGTTAGCGGCGTCGTCAATGTAATACAATATTTTACTCTGGCATCTAAGATGTTGTGTCCGAATATTTTTGCGACGTTAAATTCTGTCACAATCTTGTTTATCGCTTGTTATACAAAAGAACATGTGCAATAAATAAACAAAATTTATTTTTCTACTTACTTTAAGAAGTGCTTTATTATATGAGGAAACGATTCAATAATACTACCATAAACAATAAAAGGGAGCAATAATTTTTCTAATAATATCGTGTCCGAATATTAATGGGAGTCACGTGTATCTATTTAATATAAAGAATGTGAAATAAAACTGTAATAAGAAGTATATACATTCGGGTAAACGATGGAATAAAAAATGCTCAAAAATTACTTTTGCCTATATCTTTATCCGAAATATATTTAAAACATTAAGAACTTAATTTTGAAAAAAATCGAGAAAGAGCAATACTTATGAAAAAAATTAGCCTCATCGGCGCTCGCACAACGTTCAAAAGACTCGTATCTCGCTCGCTCCATCAACCAACGACGTTGTAATCATAACGAAGATTTTGTATATCACGCATATCATAGTTTCATATCTTGAATTTCGTGTTCCTAGTTAAGTAATCGTTTCTTTAAATGTAAAACCGTTTAATACTGCATAATATACTTATTAAGTGGACAATATTATACTTAACCAAGTTAAGTATGGAGAAAATGTCGAAAGTTTGGTTTTTATTTTTTATAATATTGTTTCACCCCCACAAAAAATCTGGCAGAGATTGCTGACAACATCAGAGATTGCTGCTTTTGGCAATATCCTCCGATAGAATTAAAATGGCGAAGACAAGATGTGTCATTTCCGAAAAATTTGCAACTTTCCGTTTTGTTTTTACGTTCTCTATTTTTTGTGATCACATTTTACGATCGAAAAATCTGAAAAAATTCTCTAACATGTGGCCTGTTATACAAAATGGATCAAATCTTTTTAAAAATTTTAAAATGCCATTGTTCATCAGTTGGTAAATATGAACAAAACTTTGAAACTGTTTTAAGTAATTATATTTAATTACATATTTTGAGGTTAGCAATCTGTTGTTAAGAAGTTAAAAATTTTTAGGTTAAATCACTGCATACTACGTCGACGTATTTTTCGTTTGCTCTCTAATGCGGCTCGGTTTGCGCCGAATGACGTCTTTATGATTAATCTATTAATTTAATCATTTTCCAGTTATTTTACCTTATTATTAATAAAAATATTAATACAACTTCGACAAACACAAAAGTAGACAGCAAATAAAGGATGGATATCATTATAATGCAATGCGACACTTTTTTATTTCTTATTTTTTCTTAACGGTAATTGTAAGATTTTTCTCACTGTAATTGTGAGGTTTTTGTGATTAAATTAAGATCAAATACAATATAATTTTTGTAAGATTATATCTTATAAAATTACAAATTTTATAAAAAATATAAATATACTTTTCATATTAATACTTACTTGATTATAATTTATGGTAAAAAATTTGTTTGTTCTTATTTTAATCAGAAAAATCTTACAAACACATTTACGCAAATTTTATTTAAAAATAAACAAAAAGAAGGATGTTTCATCTTTGCATTATGTATTTTGTACCTGTTGTCCCATATTCAAGCCCGGATTAGATTACGATCCATGTGACTCGTTCGACTTTGAATTTTTTCGGCATGTCAAGGGGAGCCCCCAACCCCCCTCAGTAGTAAGTGAAAAACTACCTAGAACTACCATGCACTTATGCAAACAAAAATTACGTGTTCTAAGCAAAATGACCTATGCAAACGTAATAAGTGGTACCACTCAAGAAGGAATTGAACGAATTTTCAAGAAACCAATCACATTTCAAGATAGGCGTATACAATCCTGTATGAGTGGAGAGTGTTCACAGTCGCGATAACGTGGGAATGATTGGCCTCTCGAATGTATTTAGAATATTGATTCAATTACGAATTATTTTAATCACGAGTGTAATTGAAATACAATATAATATATATGTATGTATAATTATTTGTTGTTTGAAAGTTTAAATGAAAGAGAAAACAATTACTTATTAATTATCTGAAATAATAAAATTTGTTTATTAATTACGAATACGATTTCAATTGTTACTTATTAATTATCATTTAATGGTTAAGTATTTATTATTCATGCGGTATACCGTGTCCAATAAATAATAATTACGTCGTAGTTATTAATAATATTTTAATTTATTTATTAAGTACATTGTAATTCGTAATTAATGTAATTGAAATACTTAGTATTTTGTAATTATACTCCTATTTAATTACAAATCACCTTGTATTTTAATTAAATGGCGATCTCAATATCGAATTACATTGTAATTGAATTACTTTGTAATTATAATTCCTTGAGAAATTCAAATGTTCGCCAGATCCTTATCCTTAATCGATAAGGATTTGATGAATTGTCCGCAAAAGACCGCAATTTCTAAAGAGCATTCCATAAATCGCTCAAGTACTTTTCCAACTAAGGAAAATCCACTGTAGGTTGGTTCCTCAACTTTCTCAACTCAACTTCCAAAGCTATACAATTACGCTGTAAAGGTCGTGACGAAGAAAGAGAGTCCCGCACAGCGGTGTGGCGCGTCCACCGCGTGAACGTTATAATTTTGAACATTATAACTTTTTCACCCGCTAGACGCGCCACGTCGCTGTGCGGGACTCTCGCACATGCGTCGCTTGTCCTCACTCCTTGCGTAGCCTTTTTCGTGAACAGGTTGGTCGTAACATATAAATTCCTTACCAACAACAAATACATATATAGGAGTGTGGTGACATGAAACAAACGTCTGACTTGCAGAATGTCTTGTCGAGCACTGTCGTTCGAGTATGTTCAAGTAGACGCAAGTGTAGCGCGAGGCTACGCCTACTAACAATGCTGCATGTTCGATAATTTCAATCCCCGATTTACATGGATGGATCTCTCGATAGGAGTCATATAGTATTACATAAAAGTCATTGACGTACCATATCAGCCGCAAGTTTCGAATCGTTATCCCATTAAAAATAGTATGTCATTCCCATTCCTAATTAACCCGCACTTTTTTGCTAATTTTCCTTTCATATGTCAAAATTCAAGTGTTTACCCATTATTTCGTCTATAAACACTAATTCTCCGACTCAGAGAGAGATTTGCTTCGCAAATTCCACTCTCTTTGTTTTATTCACTTCAGTGATGTACGGTTGCTTCCTCACAATTTTGCTTTTAAATCCTGCCCAATGTAATCTGAATCGTTCTTGTATGCATTTGATTTTTATTTCGTTCCTGGACTTTTGATACAATCTCAGACGCACTTATATCTGGCTTCTTTTTAATAATCCTAAGAATTTCATGTTTTTGTACTGTTAATTTTTTTGGTCTGCCACTCGGTGCAATATTCTTTCTTTTCTATATTTATTTACTAGGGTAAGTGGGTTATTTACTGTGTTTGTTCCGGCCGAATCGCGGACCGCGGGTCAACGCACGTTCGACATTCGATGTACGCCGTCTCGCCGTTTTTGTCGAATAAACGGCGAGGCGGCAAGACAATAACACGATCGACGTGCGTTGGCCCGACCGTCAAACGCTCGCCTCGGCCGTTGTAAACACGCGGCGTTTTGCCTTAGGAGGCAATGACCCGGCATTCGACGCCTGACGATGCTTCTCCTTGAACATCGGCCAGGTGTCTATATATACTGCCGCAAATTCGATAACGGATGGAATTGTCAACAATTTCAGTGCAGATACCATTACAAGTTTTATTCAGCGCCCTTGCGCCCGTACGAAGCCGTGCTTCATTTTTATAGTCTGCGAAGTCGTGCTTCATTTCATACTAAGTTCGAAGCCGTGCTTCAAATTTAACCTCTGAACGGAGCCGTGCTCCAAACATTGTAAACGAGGACTGCGGAGTCCAACAAATAAATCGTTGTCGTCTCCTCACAACTTCCGGCGGTTTTTTTGTGCCGTGCGCAACAGTGTTCATTAAAGTGTCGTCCTAAGTTTTCGACAAATTAAATGGTTTTCTTAACCCTTATCGCAATTCTTAAAATATTTAAAATATATGTTGATTAGTTGTGTGCGTGAACTCGGGATTTCCCGAAACCCGATGCTTGGAACGGGATGAGGAGATGTGTATCGGGTCGGGACGAGATCGGGACGACAATATTCAAGATTCCTGAAAACATTCGATTTCCTATGCTACCAATTATTACAAAACGACACATCGCCGTACCTAGTACAGAATTGACTAACGAAAAGATGTTTTCAACAATTGGAAATATCGTTGCAATCGAGAGAACCAAGCTATTACATACTGTCATACGTAGAGAATTTTAAATCAAACTATACATATCTTACTTTTCTGGTTTGTTAAAAAATATAAAATTTTGCAAAATAAACTGCAACAATGGAAATCAAAATTTTTTAACCAGTATTTTAAGAAGTCCTAAACATTTTCGGAAAACCCGAAAGTTTCAAGATCCCGTCCTGATCCGTACTCGCACACCTCTAACATTGATGTCTATTATATAATATAAATACACAAATTTTATGATAACCGAAATATATAAAGAACACAAAATAATTAACAAAATCTAATATAAAAATCAGTTTTCGATCGAATTACTGCGCTCTTAAAAAATGAAAGGTTAATTACTATGTGTCAGTAACTGAGCCTTTTCTAATTACCATGTGCCAATTTCTGATCACTGATCTAGTTACCGTGTGTCGATTTCTGTGCACTGATCTAATTAGATCTAATTTGATGTAATCAGTTCTAGGTAAATACTAAACTTCGAAAATTGTATGAGCTTTAGGTATCATAACTTATTATACATGTTTCAGTACTTGCAATATTATTTTAAAAAAGGAAAGAAAATTACGTGCAGTGTCCATACATTTCACAGACCAAGAAATTAACGTTAAATGCAATACGCAGTTTGTCATAAGAGGGCTCTGTAATCACAACGCACACATAAAAAAAGACATGAAAACTTAAAACAAGACGCAAATATATCTAGGCAGTGGATTAATTATTATTTTTCTGTAATTTTGTCGAGTTTTATAGATATAATAGTTTATTCTTTTGTTTTGGAAAGCATGATTTTTGTATCTTTTTCGTCTTTATTTGCAACCTGATTCATAGGGCAAAATGACGTCAAACCATTATTAGAAATTTAAGAAGTTAGTTTCTGCATTTCATAAATCTTAGGATGTTAAACTTTTGATTCGGTTGTGAAAATTACAGATGAAGGGAACTAGTCAAATAAAATGGTTTTCGTTCTGTGACACTATGTTTCCTGAAGCATTCTGTTATATCTTGAATATATTAGATCAATTGAGAATAAACACAAGAAATTATCGTAAGATCGGCAGTACCCCAAAGTAGCCATGTTGCAGTAACGAGGACAATCGTTTCCGACTTCAAAATGTCGTGGCCACTTAACATATAAGCGACTTTTTAGCCGACATTTCGAGCTCTACATTTAATTATTATACAATGCACTGAAACACTTGACTGAGCATTCATCGCAGGTAACTGTTAGGATAGCTGTTAAAGTGATAAGGTACCCTGCGAGTTATTGACCTAAAAATATAAAAATAACTGTCTGTTAAATATGAGTTACCTAGAATCATATGATACAGCAACCATTAACTGCTATTGTAAAAAAATACTTAGTACCTAGAATTGTCGTAATGGGAACGTCAACTTCTGCCAATTAAATTCTTATTCAATGAAGAACGGCTCCATTCCATTCGTAAAGTAATACATTCAAAAATAGCATATCAGTCATCCCTTTCACAATACATACCTGGTTTGTGAGAAATAATATTCACAGCCTGTCTGTAATTTAAATGTTTACAAGCGAAAAATAGTTTATCAAGAAACTTATAAGAAACAGGAATGCCTTGCAGCGACACACGGTCGGCGATCAAATATCCATTCGAACTGTCTGCTTTCAGATGTCATGGATTAGGTGAGAAATATCTTCCCTGATGTTTATAAGCCTGGAAATGACTTTATTCTTTTACTATTTTCACGTGTACAGCAAACTTCGCTGATGAAAACGTCGCCAGCCGTGTACCGATACGGAATTATAGTCGTCGATTGTCAACAACAATAAAAACAAGTCGTGAGGATTAGCCTAGCTTCCGATGTAGCTGAGTAGAATCCATTCTTCTTTTAGTTTAATAGCGAGGTTAGGACCTCGTCATCCGGTCTGGTAACGGTCAGATGTAGTTCAGAACAACACTTTTCCGTCAGCCCGGCCGTCTTACGGCGAGGCCATGTCTGTGGACCGTACTGATCTGTTGGTGTGAGTTTTACGATGTACCCGCGGTGACGTTTGTATAAATGGACCTCAAAGGTCGTTACGTTACCTTTCATTTGGCATCCTTACGGGCATTCTTACACTATTGTTTCAGATGCATCGTAATCGGCTGATATTGGCTAACGAGACCGGCGATACCGATGCTGCAACGAAGCATCCCGGAGGATCGAGAGCTTCCGAAATATTGAACTGAAAGAAACAGAACGTCGCGATCATTCTCCAGCATTCCAGGAACGTGTCCAGGAAGAAATAAAAGAAGATCGCGGAGACACCGCAGATATGTATCAATTTCGATCGTGAATGTACACATGACCATTGTACCATTTTTATATCTTTACATTTGTAGCGACCAGTCGTGCGCACAATAAGATCTTCAGTCCTCGTGCAAACGGCCAACGTAATTTATGACACTCCTTCGAAGAAGCTATTTTTGAGAAGACAAGCTCACCACTTGATAGCACATGTTTGCACAGTAGAGTCTTTTTAAGAAATTCCTCAATAGCTAAAGAAACCGTCATAAATTAGGAGAGTTTCCGAAGGGTACTCGAAGCGGGCCCAGCGACCCAAAGGCCATGTGGTCCGACGTGGGTGACCCGGAGGAAAATTTCCACACGTTGTCACGTACAACTCATCATCCCCTCCGATTACCGAGCCATCCCGAAAATACGCAAAGAGCGTAAGGGGCGGGCGGTAAAAAGGACAAAATGAGCAACGCTGATTGGAAAGGCCCAACGCGTGGGGTTGACCAATCAGGGTTGTTCAAGAATTTTACCAGAGCAAACGGCGAAACGAAGAATCAAACTCGATCACTGTATCACGAATCGTCCACAGACATAGTCCGCGAAATAAAAAGAACTTTCTACCACCGCACGCGAGAGTACTATTAATTACGAACAGACCCTACCCGAAACATTTTTACATTTTTATTAAATTATTTCGTCATTAAAGTTATACTTCGAATACGCCCATCCCAATCCTACAAATACTCCGGCGGACAATGATAAGGAACCTCAATATTTCTGAGGATGAACACCTATTTGTTTATATACATGGAAAATGAATACACGTCACAATATGGTAGTATTTTTGACGTAATACATGAAGAAATGAAATAAATCGTTCGATTCATTTGTTATTTATGCAAAAAAGTGAAATTTTGTGTGGACGAAATGATAAGGCACTTTAAATATGGAACAAAAATGCTTTGACGTTGTCCCCGTTTTGACCGGTGGTCAAGCTGGAAAATGAGGCCAACTCCGGGATTTTACAGGCTCCTAGGCAGACCACCCGACATAATGCACGATATTCGGGAATTCGATTCATGACGCAGGAAAATTCGTTCGGGTAGAGTGCCAGGCGAGCCCACCTGAGACGCATTCGACCAGCCTATCTTTCGGACATCCGATCCCTTTTACCTGCGCTATCATGTACGCCGTTATAATTGTACATGCATTCGATCACGTACGCCACAATGACAAAAGGTATAAAAGAGTAATAAAACAGTCGTTCATTGGTAATCAAGCATAATACATTCCTTACCTTACTTATTAGCTCTGTATTATTACGCCACGGCTAACATACGTAAATTACTGAATAAAACCGCGCAAGTAACATGCAAATACGAGGCATAATTCGCTGATCACAGCACAATACACGTGTGCCAATAATTAGGCCAGTATCCTCCCCCTCCCCTATATGTACTTCGTTTATGCTAAAGTAGCTACTACCATTTGGGACCAATTGTTTTTTTCCACCTTGTGCCATCCACGTAGACCGAGAATTTTTCTCATCAAGTATACTTAAAACCATTTATTTGTTGATCGCGTCTGCGATTCTGTAATAAAGACTCGACGTGTTTACATGTATTTAATCGTTTATTTAGGTTCAACCATTCCGACTAACAGTCTCCCATTCTGGGATAGTTCCAGCCCCGAACAGAAATGAATAACACATGGAAGGGATGAAGCTGGGTTATGTTAGAGGAGGAGGAAACACAAATTTTTTGAAAAGATGATTATTTATTGTATAATAAGGATGACGAAGAATTATGACAGAGGAAGAAAATTGTAACTTTGTTTTTAAAAATTAATTATTTAATTATTTATTTTTATTGGGATTATGGCTTGGATTATTTATTTACTGTACAAAGTTTTACTAAAACTTTTATTATAATTTTTATTTTTAAGAAGATATATGTACGTTATGCACGAACGACTGATTGCCCAATTTCAACTAACAGACCGCGACTGAATTTCGTCCGCGTATATACCTTTTTGATGTGATCCTCTCCACCAATTAAAGACGGTCATTTATCGCGTTTTACATTGTATGCTACCGCTGGTGTGCTCTAACGACACCGGCGATAATGGGTGTGTATCGCGGTGTGTATTTATAAATTACAGTTTATATTACCGCCTGTGCGCGCTTAAGAAACCGGCGCAATGAAATCTGATAATTTCGAACTTCAGTCCCAAGCAAAGTATAAATTAATTTTTGTCCGAGGCTACAGTTACTTCTTCAACAATTTTAGATTACAACTATTACTACTACTACTACTACTACTACTATTGGTTGTCCTTTTAATAAATATATGTACTATTAACTCTGAATACACTTGGTAATGATATAATGAGTAAAAGAAAAGTGATAATAATAGAGTACACCTATATCGGCCATGAATTGAATTTTGATGAAATCGAATCGATTATGAATTGGGTACGAGGTGTGAAATCCAATCGAATAAAAAAATGGATCGTGTGCTACGAATTAGTTCGCGGTCAATTAGTATAACAACAATCCACCACCGTCCCTGATAGATCCGCATTTTTTAAAAATTGCTACGCAATACATCGTTCTTTTCTAGCACATGTTTATATATTTTGCATGTTTGTATTTTTTCAGAAGTAAACAAGCTGTAGGATCAAAAATGATGCGCAACGCAGGAGTCGACGAAATGAAGATTATGCAAGAAATGCTCGAAAAATCTCAAACCCATATTCATTGTCAGAAAGCATTTCATCATCGAGGCAGGGATGCAGAAGAAATCACGTGCACGATCCATCATCGCCGAAGGATTCAACATTGTGGACTTACGGTCCGTGGTCGAACAAGCTTAGTGATAGGATATTACTCACGAACGTTTGCATGTTCCACCGGTTTAAGGAGCTCAGGATTAACAACAACAATGTGCGTCCCGACATTTCACCGGGACGTTCGAGCGACTCAAATGAGTTGCGAGCTAAGATATCTTGACGCAGTATTGGAACCTAATACTTTAGAAGAGACATTGTCAATTAAACAATATCAAGATCATACGATTCGTGGATTAAGAAATAGATTGGAAACAAGCGAGGAAAAACATTATGAATTAAGGGACGGTTAGTTTATAGGAAAATAGAAAAATTAATAATGATAAATTGTTATTTTACGTACCCGCGTGTTTAGAAAATAATATTATTAGACTAATGACAATATATATATATATATATATATATATATATATATATATATTATATAAATATATATAAATATATATAAATTATTAGGCTCATGACAATTTGGGGCATGTAAGTATTGACAAAGTCATCGATGACATAAGACAAATATACTGGTTTCCGGAAATGCGACAAAAGATTAAACAATATATTAACAATTGTTTGAAATGTATTGAATTTTAGCTAATTAGTGGTAGACAGGAGAGGTTTTTGCATAGTTTACCTAAAGGTGACCTACCATTTCAGACAATTCATGTGGATCATTACGGAGAAGTGTGGAAAAGGTTTTATATATGTTTTGGCAGTAGTGGATGGGTTTATACCAAATTCGTTAAACTGTTTGCTTGTAGATCGACAAGATCTGAATAAGTGATTCGAAATTTGACAGAGTTTGAAATGAAGCATTGTGTCAGATTGTTCGAAAACTAAAACGATACCGGATTGTGAATAAGTTTAAGTTTGTGTGTGTTTGTATGCGTATTTGTTGCATTCCGTAAGACTTATTTTTATTATTTCTTATTTACGTTTTGTGTAATATGAATTGTATATTTTTGAAGATCTAACTCTTGGAAATAAAGTTGTGATTCTTTGGTGACCATGGATGGTCATTCTACAGTTCAGGATTGGCTGAACTGTAGAATGAATCGTGTTAGCTGTGAGATGCGATCGATAAGAAGATTGTTTAATACATTACGATGTTTATTCGAGCCGAGCCTTTGTGAAATAAACAATTTAAAACTTCGACTCAGAATAATAAATTTGCCGATTCATTTCCTACAGTATCATGATACAAATGTAGAGCGACCAGATCTGGGATGAGATCCTGACTACAGGAATCCTTCCCAACTCCCCAATAGTTCAAGAAACCGAGCCAAAAACAAAACTATATCAGTCACCTCCTACGAAAATGCCAAACGAGAATACGCCCCAACCAAGGACCAAGCCATAATACTGCATGCTGTAGATGGTATTACCGTCAGGGACTATGCATTAGCCATAGGAAAGATAATAGGCCCCAGATCTATCAAATACATATCGAGAATTTCAAACGGTAGGGTATGCACATACCTAGATAACAAAGAAACTGTCAGCAACATAACAGCAATATTTAAATCAATTACCATCAGCAACACAAATATTGAAATCCGTCCTATGATTTCGCCGACCCAACGTATCGAGCTGTCAAATGTAGCATCGATCATCCCAAATTCAGTAATTGAAGATGCATTTAGAACCAATAACATCAAACTCTGCTCAAGAATAACCGATCAGAGCAGAGATATCTGACCCTGAATTTGTGCAGCTTCAGACGTCAAGTATACGTCGATATCGACGTCCTGAACAAATTTCCAAGCACATTCTTAATTAATTTTGACGATACCCTACACAGAATTTGTGCCTCTACTGACAAACAGATTTGCTTATTATACAAAAGAATATGCGCAATAAATAAACAAAAAATTTATGTTTCTACTAACTATAAGAAGTGCTTTATTATATGAGAAAACTATTGATTCAATAATACTATCATAAATAATAAAAGGGAGTAATAATTTTTATAATAATATCGTGTCCGAATATTAATGCGAGTCACTGTACTTGAAAGCAGTAATCACAGACCCAGATTTTGCAAACATATTAAGTTTCAGAAGAAGACAAGTCTACAAACTTGTTTATAACATGTCTCTGAATATTCACCACTTCAGAGAAACAGATCTGCTTCAATTGTAATCAATCAAGCTATAAGCAATGTCCTAACAATACAAACACGAACGAAAACGGTTCCCAAACCGATCCGAATATAAATCCCCTCCCCCCGCATTAACGTATCAATCATCAATGATATATTCATATCGGTCTACGTATTGTCGAATATCAAGAAGGCAGGACAAATACAATGGAAATAGAGCCAGAAGAATCCAACACAAACAAAACGGAGAATAAGAGACCGCTATCTATAACATCAGAAGAAAGTCATATCAACCCAATAAAATTAGCGACTTGAATTTCAAGATCTCTGCTACAATAACATTAAAAAAAGATTAATCAAACGAACAGAACCACCCTTTTGCAACACGTGCAACCAAACTATGTCGACCAACCACGTCCTTTTCGAATGCAGAAAATACGAAATATCAAGACAAAAATACAAGATACTACCCGTCGTAAAATTCCTAAAGGAAACCAACATCTCCCAAGAAATAAAAACAAGAAACAGGACAATAAACCGTCGCTAATGACATGAAGGTCGATACGACGTTAAACCTGAAAAAAAGATTCTTGGTCTTTTCCACAACAGTTTTCTTGTACAAATTCGTTGTATATTACCATCGCTTATCAAAAATGAATATCACGAGCCAGGCTCGCGAACGAGAGTTAGTCGCGATTCTTATAATTGTTGTTACAAAGCAGTTTAGTTATTAAAATTTAAGAAATCCCTACAAAATGCAAAATACAAAAGTGTTAGATAAAAGCAATCATAACGAATCCAGTGATAGTAACGTGTTTGCGCCAATCACAAAGCGTGTAAGGCGTATGATTATAGTTGGGAGTAGTGAAGAGAAAGGTACGACAATCATGGATTTGCCAGAAAGTAAAAAACACACCAATAGTTTGGAAGTATTCTGAACATCATGGAAAAAAAAGCGCCTATTTTAAATAATTTAAGCGAGAATCCAACAATGTTAGACCTATTTTTTATTACATTTGATAACAAGTTTCGGGAAATGCTGACCATGAAAACAAATCGCTTCGCACATCAGACAATTCACGACGAGCGAAAAGACGGCATGTGGACGACACTTGGTATCCTGTTATCTTAGATGAAATAAAGGCCCATTATGCACTGTGAATTTTGATGGGTCAAGTGAAAAAAATCAAATATTTAACTGTATTGAACTAGAAGAGCTGTAGTAGAAACGCCAATATTTAGACAAACGATGCCTTTTAAGAGATTTCGGCAAATTTCGAGATTTTTACATCTCTCTGATAATGAAACTGCTGATAGTAATCACCGACTTCTAAAGATAAAAGCTATCATCAACCTTTGGAATGAAAAATTTAAAGAAATTTACACACCCAATGAATATGTCAGTATAGACGAATCCTTAATGAAATATAAAGAGCGTTTAGCGTACAAACAATTCAATCCATCCAAAAGAGCCTGATTTGTATTAAAAATTTACAAATTGTACGAGGCAAGTACCGGTTTCTGTCACGGATTTAAAATATATACTGGCCAGTACAAAATTGATCGAAATGATAGTGCGTTAGAGAACGTTGTGATAGAGCTGTCATAATTTATAATAAACAAGGAATATACTTTGTCTGTGGATAACTGGTACTCTTCACCAAATCTGTTTTTAAAAATTACACCAGAAAAAGGCAAACGTAATCGAGACAGTGCGCAAGAACAGGAAAAATATGCCAAACGCCAATCAAAAGCATATTTTGAAGAAAGGAGAATGTATATGAAGATGTTGCAATAATTTGATAGCTGTGAGGTGGAAGGACAAGCGCGACGTGTATATGATATCAATGAAACACGAAACTGGAGAGATGGTCGAGTAATCAAACAAAGAATTACAGAAAGTAATGAAGCCTAAATGTATTCTGGAATATAACAAGGTTATGGGTGCAGTTGATCATCAAGATCAGTTGTTTGCCTGTTTCCGAATCATGAAAAAAGTCATCGAAGGATGCCGAAAACTTTTCTTTTGCATGTCAGATATGGCTCTGTTCAATACCTACATTATGCATAAAGCTATTCACAGTTGAAAAAGGGAGACTTATGTTGATTACGGTATAAATATAGCAGAAGCAATTTTACAAATTGTCGAATTACCGGACTACAAAATGCGTGGAAAATTTAGATCAGTTGAAACACCTCTTCGACTCCAAGTTCATACATAAATATAAAATTCGAAGCGAAACGAAGTGAGAATGCGCGAGAGGTAAAGTAGCTTCTGCCGGAATGTTTTAAGAAGTATCATACCGTGGAGGATTTCTGGAGTTGTACGTATTTTCTTATTAGATATTCATTCAAGGTAAACATTTTTTATGATTGATTTTTTTTTCTTTATAATATGCTATGTAACAACAAACATGATTTCTGAGGGTGAAAAAATAATGTATGTAAAATTTCAAAGCAACTGGATAACGGTAACCCGTGTCGCATCGGGTTCAAAGATTTGAAATTTCTATTATGTACGTTAATTTTAATATAAATGTGTACCACTGTTTTAGAGGCGGTACTAAATATTTTTTATAATAAAAATGTAATCTTACATGTATATAATATTATCGTGACTTAATTTAAAATTATACGTTATAATAAAATTAATTGAAATATCTTATAAAATATCACATACTGATCAATATACGGCTTTTATTCAGATTGATTTGCTGGCATCTGGATGACGTCACCGATAATCTACTAATACTTGTAAAATAAATTGTTTATTATATTCATTTTTCATTATAATAAGCTATTACATTCTGTGATAAACTTCAAGCCTCGTCTTACACTGTCATTAACTAATTTTAAATTCCTTACTATTTCTAAGGCTCTTTTATACGTTTCATCGCTTTTCGGAATGGAGGGATTATTATATAAAAATGCTCATTCCATTCAATCAGACACGAGAAAGCTTGAACATGATTAACTAGACATTATAAGTACGATTATAGGAGAACGATGCACCCCGATACATGTCATACAATTTTTATTAGGCTCTCAGGAGGAAGAAAGAAGAAACGTAAATGAAGAAACGAAAGAACTTCAAGAAGAACCGCAAGATATGATTTTTCACAGTAACGAAATTGTGAACAGAAATTACGTATTCTAATCGAGAGAATAACATTTGAAACTGCACACGCTCCGACGAACTCTCCTCACTCTCTTTCATTTCTCAAGGCCCATACCCAATAATAACAATCACATTCACATTCTCCCTGTTTTTTATTATGTTGACTTATATGTCTAGTCATGTTTGGAATAATAGAAAATGTTACCTTTTATCTTTTGTAATAAACTTGTTCCGTTCCGTAGGACCTCCCGTAGAATCCTCATCCGCGGCATAAATTCGCCAACGAGCGAACGCAATCGCGGGTCGAAAAAGCTCGACTCGCTTCGCACACACATTTTGGTCCTTCGAGCCGGATCCGCGACACATTCCGGTCCCTCGAGCCGGATAAGTGCGAAACAAACTGGTTTAATTGATTCGGTTAATCTCCCGACCACAAGTCTGGAAATATGTAGTCCTATGCTTTTCTGGCCAGTGCTCAGTCGATACACTTGACTAAACCAATTTCACACCAACCGATGATTTTCGAAAAAGAATTTCATAATTTTGGTATTCTAAATAATGTTGTATACATAATAAATCTCACAGGTGTATTTTAAAAATTGGTGAAAAAAATTTCTTTAATGATATTACAATAATTTAAATCTCTGTAGTTTCGGGAAAATACTCTATATACTATATTGTAGTACCATATAGTGTTTGTTTGAATTAGTTTTATTTATTTTGATCTTATTTTTATTAATAAATATTTAGCGTTATTTATAAAACTTACATTTGTAGGATAGTAATGCATAAATGCTAACTGAAAACGTGATCATTTTTTTATATCATTATACTCGAGGTAGGAAAGTTAATTCTTAATTCTATCAATTCAAATGAATTCTGCAGTATTTATGGAGTATATTTTGATTCCAATAGATCATTTTGGACATATGTTGCACAATGTAGTCATCGTGACGAGCTTTTCTATTTCTTCCATCGAATGTGTCGACCCGATGTCGCGTTCAGTGATGGTTCGTGAAAGAAATTATTCGTAATGAGACTTAATTCTGTTTGTACTATACACAGTATTGTACTATAAGGAAATTATACATATATCTGTTTGAACCGTTCAAACGAACACGGTAACTCCTACTAACGTATAGTTTAAAGCTAACGAGAAGACTTTTGCGACCAACGTGTCCGCACTGTGTATAGTCGCCTTCTCGTCAAGTCGGAATAATGCATATAGCGGCTTGAGTACGAATCATGCATAAATAAAGTGTGGATAGTAAAGTATTACTATATTACTTTCATGCATGCTATAGCGAAGACAACCTGCAAAATTGACATCACTTTTATCAACACTAAATTAAATCGTGGGTTTAAACATGAATGTTGAGTATTATCAAAATCTGAATCATAATAACGTTCTATGTGAAATATATAATAGAATGAACCATCTACATCTTACAGTTGTATGTATTTGCGTAACCGGAGTATGAAGTTTTGGAAATATGTAGTACTCAGGAAGGCTCATAAAGTGCAAAAATAAGTTAAATGTTCGACAATTTTCAAAATTACTAGTTCGTTATTCTTATAAAAGTTTATGTTGCAAATATATCTTTTCGTTGGGAACTCTAGTAGTGTTGGAAGGATGAATTGGATAGTGGACTGTACAGTAAAGAACGCTAGTGTAATAACACTAAATATATTTTAACCAATAAGATTTGTACAGAGCAGCATAATATACAATAGAATGATAAAATCTATTGATGTATCATGAAGGTCACGAATTTATACGATCAAGCGATCAATTTATGATTACAAAGCTGTAGCGAAATTTGCAAGTGCAATTGATTATAGCGAAGCTAGGCTGCAAGCACAAAAGTATACAGACACTGGACTGCAAGAGCAGAGAACTTAGAGTTATATATACTAGCGCAACTATATGTATCTACGTAACAGTAGTTGATAACTAATGCCACGTGTGAGGGCCTATTTATTTCGTTGTGAATATTGAAAACTAAGCAGCATTGAAAGTTCGTTACAGTGCACGAAGGCAATGACCTAACGAAGAGCGCTGCATGGGAAACAACGAAAAATAGGTAACGGATTTGATATTGGGATTATTGGAAGGTGATAAATACATTGCGACGCTGCAAAAAAAGACTGTTTGAAGTGTTTACTACGGGTTGTCTACCTGGACGGGCGTCGAACTCGAACAGCTGAGCTCGACTTAATGTAAAAAAACTAACGTCGCGCTAGAGTTCTTATGCATCGAACCAAGTGATACCAGTAAAGAGGAGGTAATGGACTGCATTAAATGGAACATTCAGATTGAGAATACTCCATTTTTTATTACTGCAGAGCTATGCATTCTTGGTAGTTTGCAGAACATTTCTTGTACTCTACGCGCCCGAAATAACTAAATGTTTTCCTAAAATGGTTATAATATGGAGGAAGAAAAGCAATGTAACAGTAGTCGTTGGTTTCATTAGTCGAAGGCAACTATGGCTGGATACGACAACGTTACTTACCTAAGTATTAATTACAGGAAAATATAGCCATTTTCAAAGAATCATAAATTAACTTCACAACTATCGACTTCAATTTCCAAAGTATTTCAGAATAATTGCTGATTAATTCAGAGTTACAAAATTTCAAATAGTGTACATAACTAGAAAAGTAACGCGCAGTGGATACATTCTTGGTATACTGGCAACAAATATTAATCACATAATGAAAAATAGCAAGAATGCACGATTCCTAGTAAATATTGAAGTGGAAATACAGAAAGCAGGAATTTGCTTGCTTGATGATTTACAGTTTTTGCCGTCAACAAAAACCGATTGGGTCAACATGGAAGTTGAGTGATGCAGTTTTCATGTCAAGATTCACGTCAGTGTTCAGCAGATATCCAGATGACTATTGCGGAAGTAACCAACAAGAAAAGTAAGACTACATTGATCTGAATTTCGACGTACTTTTGAAGCAAGGCTTTGAGAATTGCTTTTGGATCTTCCATACCAAACTTTCCTGAATTTGGTTAAGAATCTGAAATATTTACTTCTCGGGGTGAACAGGACCGGAAGTGTTTCTGCGAAGCCGTGTATATTATCTATGAATCAAATTGTGCAGTAATGGTACCAAGAGTCATTGAAATCTGGATCGGTAATTTTTATTTACTCGTCATTATATGGTGTTGCCTTCCATTAATTAAAAACTTGCAACCATATTTGGATAACAAGCAATACAGCTTCAGAGGATTGATTTCTCCATTCAAATCCTACTGCCACTAGAGATATTGCTTTCTCGAGTTCGTTGATCAATTTACTGTCTGCTTCCTATTCTGACACGATTAAATCAAATACTCTAGATGTATAAAAATCCATGTTTAAAATGTTTAAGTTGGAACATTCATTCGATGAAATTGATAATGCAGATTGTCTAGTTGTAGCAACTTTTTCGAGGACAAAACCTTGTTGTTGTCTATTAAGTAAGCTGTAAAGTTAAAAAGTAGGTGCGTCGAATCTTTTCGAGCAAACTCAAGCATTTATAGCATTGCAGAGTTAATGCAATTAATAAACTTATTTCTGAGGTTTTTCATAGTAGTGTTATTGGTTTAAATAGGTCTATGATTTATATTGGACAGTATTTATCGCAGTTCTTCTTGTGAAATGGAACCGCATTGTATATTATGTGCTTGAGTACGAACGCTGTGTATTTCGAACCTACACTGATTGTGATACACTGCATTGGTTTAGGTTGAAGTACGGAAAAGACTCGGTCAGGAAAGAAATTTTTCATTCTTATTGGAGGTTTTGTAAACGTTTTTAAAAAAGACAGAAATGGTAAATGTTTATATTGTTTATATAACAGTGCAATACATTCTTCGCAATATTTCGGGTCGTAACATTCCAATTTGAAAAAATCCTTCTCGCTAGCATTGTTTTTATGTGAAATGAAGTCATTTGCATAATTTGGGCTTGATCGAGTTTCGGAGATGCGTTCGAGACTAGTTTCGGATTGACAATACCTTTTTCAGTAAACTTGACAATTTCGAATTTGACGAACGTCATCAATTAAATTGTTAGAATATTCAAAAATCTTATTTCTCTATAATCATAAATAAATTATTCTTGATGATATAATTAAATAAGTCAATGCGGGTGAACTCCTGGGGCGAATTTTACTTCTGTATTCTATCGTATTCTGTAGATGCTATTTTTATCGCTGGTATACAGGGTTTCTCAAAATAATGTTACTTGAATTGACCTCAGGAACCCTCCATTTCCGCAAGTAACATAATTTTGAGACACCCTCTATATGGTGTCAGAATGTTCACTTTACTGTACACTAGAGGTAAGCAGGGATCTGAGATTTCAGGTTAGAGTCGGGTCGAAAATTTCCTTTGAGTTTGGGTCAGAACCCGAAACTTTTGGTCCCGAAATGTTCAGAAATATAGTGTATATTACATATTACATGTTACTTGTGAACTCGCCATGAAATCTATATAGCGGGGCAGTGTCCTTCGGGAGCCGGTTTTGCAAGTAGCACCTTGCTTCTAGGCTCCTGGTGAAACGCTGACGAGTGGTTGTTTTTGGTTTATGCTGTGATGTTGGATCCGTTGCTGCCTGTAATCCAGACTTATCAAGTGAATTACGTGATTGTGGTTACTTGCAGGATGTAAAAAATTCATTTTAATGAGTGACTGAAGGAGAAAAATTTGCAAAAAAACTCCGGCTTGAGAGGATGCCGTTGAATAATATGGTGAATAATATGATTATATTGTTACGGTGACTTGTCCGAATCAAGTCGCTGTAACGTGAAACTGCCCTGTTGTGAACAACTCCTTAAAAAATAATAGAAGATAGGTGTTGCCACGGAGAGTGTTACCAACGGACAATCGGAGAGTCGAAATCGGACCGTCGAACGAGCAACATTTCAAATTGAAAGATCTGAAATATAATCGTATTGAGTTGTATTATAGTTTATATTCTTTATTGTAAATATATATAAAATGCCGCGACGCGAGAGAAACGGAGTGATTCGCAACAATATGATAAGTAGAGGATAGGTGTGGAGAGGAAAGGAGGGTAGGGTGAGTCAGCGATGAGGAAGTGGGGGTGTTGGATTGAGTGAGTAGTGGTGTATTACCATTTGTTGCTTTGAGTGTGATGGGGTCAAGTCAAGTTGAATTAGGATTGTACGTGGAAAAGTGCTGAGAGTTGGAGTTAACTATTTGTTAAGGCTCGAGAATTAGTAGGTTTCAAGATTATTGGAGTTGAGAGGAAGGGAAGGAAAGAGGAGTTCGTTGTTATGATTGTTGTACTTTGTTGAGCTTGTAGCTCCTGTAGTGGTTGTTGCTCTAGATGACGTGGAGAACTTCAACGTTGAGTGTTCTGTTGAGCAGAGGGAGTGTACAAGATCTGTGTGTATGGGCTATAATTGCCGCAGTTTGTTGGTTATAGTTGCTTGAGATGCGTCAGGGACGGGGGTAAATGAAATGTAATTATTGGACGTGCGAATTGTAAAAAGAGATAATAGGAGTGCAATGCATGCAACCGCGCAGGAACATTTGCTATGTTACGAGCCGAGGGCCAGGCAGCTTTGCGTGGTCAGAGGTTCGATGCGATTGGGATTTTTTATAAGGGAGATTGCGTGGACCAGCCGATGCTTCTTTCAGCACGGATGGCTACCGAGTAATCAGGATAGGATTTGGATAAATTGGATAGGATGAATAGAATAGATGATAGAATAGAATAGAATAGAATAGGATGCCTCGTAACTTTTGCAAGAAAAATTGAAGATACACCTCGAGTAGTTGTTTATTGGTTAAAAATTTGTATATTATTAAATAATTAAAAATATATGATAAGTTAATTATATTTAAGAATAATGTTAAGATGTAAAGATTTATAAATTTAGATTACTTCTTTTGAAGTAGAATTGTTAATTAATCTATGAATATATAAAGATATTTATTAAATATTAATTATTTGTTTAATGGATCCATTAAAATATATCTATGAGGACAGATAATATTTCTAAATTTATAGTTGATCTATTAAAAATATATATTAATAAATTTAATAATCCTGTGATTTTTTTATATTTTATAAATTTATAATATATATTATATAATTCTCTAATTATAGTTAATTAATAAAATATTTGAATAAAATATAGATATTAATATATATTATAATAAAACGTAAATATATATTTAAATATGTATTTATTATACAGGGTGTCCCAAAAATGTCTCGCAATACGGAAATGTGGGGCAGCTGAGATCATTCTAAGTAACTTTTTCCTTTGCGAAAATGTAATCTGCAGCTTTGTTTACGAGTTATTAACGAAAAACACTGACCAATGGGAGGTGACGGCGCGAAGTTCGAGAGCCCGCAGCACGAGACTTTGACAGAAGGTCCGGACGGACTCGAGCCGCGTTCGAAGTACTGAACAAGTCACGAAGCGTGAAATTTCCGGATTTTTTTTTACTACGTGAAAGTGATATTTTTAAACAAAGAGCTGTTCATCTTTATTTTAGAACGTCTGAATATTATTTACCATTTTAATTTTCTAGTGTGCATGACACCTCATGGGTACCATATGAAATTTGTATGCAAGGTGTACAGTGAAGATTAACAAAGTTCGTAAATGATATTTTAATTTAAATAATTCCGTGTCCGAACAGAATTCAACGAATGATTTGCAAAGCTGATTTAATAATAAATAATCGCATTAAGAAACGTAAAGGATTTGTTTATTAGATCGACTTATTATCGATTATCGTGAGAATGTATCGATGTCCTCTATTGTCTCTAGCATATCGTTGAACCTCGACGATGTCGGCTTGCCAGAGATTGTTACGTAAAGCAATACCAAGAAGTATAAAAAAAGAAGGAGTTGAGCCGTTGCCTAACTCTCTAACTCTTTATTACAAATAATACAAGTTTTATACGATTTACAATAGTTTATACCGAGTACAATAGTTCCGTAGCTGGTGGAGGATTCGTCAAGGCTGAGGTTTGGTGCGTTGGAGACTGGTATTTATATCGGTCTTTGTCAGGGGTTGGTGCTTCCAGAACATTCGGCGACGGGGCCATGTGCAGGATCTTGGGTGGGTTATCTTCCGGATGACGTAGTGTCTGTGTGTAACATGAGAATGTATTAAGGCCCTTACAAGATCGTCGAGTCCTCGCACGATCACTCGCCTGCGCGGGAAGAAACGCCTCGCCGGAGCATGCAGTTCGTTCACCAAGTTTACTTTCTCATCGCTCATGATTACCACTGACACCTCTCTCTCTCTCTCTCTCTTGCTTTATCGGGTCCGCGGTCGCTTCAAAACGAAAGATGAACGAATTCTTCGTTTAACTTTATGCTACCGAGGTTTCTCGGTTCAATCATTATCTTCTTCATCTATGTTTCAACTCAATATTTGTAAATCTATCGTTCCAATTTTCGTCCACAGATATCGCTTGATTGGTTTCGCAGCAATTCCAACGAATACTCGTTCTATCGAACCACCTGTTAAATTTATCAACAGGCATTTCATTCATTACTGCAGTAACGAGTATCGAACGATTTAATTTATAATCAATCCGACTTCTTCGAAGTTCTTCGATTGCGGATATTATTTCGTTGTCGTGACCAGTGGGCCCGGCATTTTTCGATGCCATCAGCAATATCAAACGATACACCAGCTCGTTCGGATCGTCCCAATGCACGTAATCGATTGGATTGTTGGTTACGCGCATCATCGTTGGAATTTGTATACCCTTTCCGCGCAACGTCGAAAACATCGGTCCTACGATAGTTTTGTACTTGTAACCCTTATTCCCCATCATTTGGTTACCTCGCTGATGCGCGCGCGTAGCGATGAGAATGTTTCTGTAAATATCCTTATCGACCTCGATGTACAGGTTCTCGTCGGGTATTCTTTTGAATATCAATTCGTAGAGACCTGATAACGATATCGTCGTTGCTTTTAACATCAAACGTGGTGTTTCCAAGTATCAGTTTGTCATTATAAAAATACACTCCATACACGTTGTCCAAATTTTTCGGTGGTCCGCTAAAGGAATTGCGCAAGTATTTGCTGGCTAAAGGTCCAAGATTGTTGAACAAATGTTCTTATTCGTCGCGGTGCGATTCAGGACTTTTCAAAATGTTTCGCACCGATGATTCCAACGATGCTGTGGCCGTTGGAGACGATTCGAAAGCTTTCTCTTGTTGCTCCGAAAGTATCGTAGGTATCGTTTCGTGCGTCTTATTGCCACCCGCCCCGTTAAGGTCACTGTTGCCACTGTCGTCGTCGTCATCGTCGTCGTCGTACAACACATAGCCGATGTCATCGTTGGTAAGGACAGGGGAATATATTTTCTTTTTCTTCTTCAAATGCATCCTTGACGTTAAAGCTGCTTCGTCATGCTTCCTCTTCTTCTTCTCGTTCCATTTTCTCTCTACTTTCTTCATAGAGAATAGCGACTGCGTTTACGGATCCAACGGCCGATCCGCTATCGGCATATTATCGTTCGCTTCCGTAGCTGTATTTTGAACCAGCTGTTTCAACGGCTCCTCGATCGGGCGTAAATTCGTCTCAATGTTCGACTCCGTATTCATTTTCCCAACCTTCAGAGCTAAACTATTTTTACGTATGACATCACTGGTCTTGGCTATTTCTTTGGCGATCGCGGCTCGCCGGTTTTCCTTAGACCGACGCATATCGGGCGGTACGATGCGACTTCAACGACTCTTGCAGTCCAAATGAGCCCCGATCACAGTACGACAAATTCGTTAAACCGCGCCTGTAACGACCACGATTCGCAGGGCTGTCTTTGTCGATTACAAGGAATCCGTACTTGTTTCGCCAATACCTCGTACAAAGTGCGTTGAACGTTTCGAACGACATATCTGTATTCATATGATTCGTGACATCTTGATTGAATAGAATCACTAGATTTGCATTGTCGCGAATCAAATGTTTAGGTATTCTCGCGTACGATTGCGACAGATAGAAACAACCGATGTGCGAATGTCTGCCTATCGCGAAATATTCTCTCATGACATCCTGTTCGTCGCAAGCAACGTCGTCAAAGATAAATATCGAATTCGGCCGAGCATCTGCCTGAGGAATCACGTCCGCGTTGTCCGAGTAGGCAAAATAACCTACATCCCCCACGGACGAGAACAAGTTGCTCAAGTATTGATACTATGGTTGACGCTGCGATTTCGAATACACGTACAAGTTTGCGAATCGCAGCCAATTCGGACTCTCCAACAGACTAATCATAACATTCGTTTTACCCGCTTTGGGAGCTTTGGAAGCGTTGACAGATGGCGCTGCTGGGGTGATCAAAACAATAAACGATGCGAAAGCTGCGAAGAAACAATTGGAAGAAGCGCGACGACACAATCGCGCTATGGAGGGCCGCGGAGTGTATCTCGCGCCGTACAAACGTGGAAAAGGAATGAAGAAGAAAAAGAAGTCAAAAGAAAGGAAAAAAGATAACTCGACGACGGACGTAGAATTGAAAATCGTCTGTAAAAAATTACCGCATTTTCGCGGAGTTTTCATGCGCGATGAATTGCCGAAACAAATATGGGTAAACGAACGAGGAATAGTGAATCTGGATAGCGGTCATGGTTCAGGAACGCACTGGGTCGCGTATATAAAACATGATTCGCGAGTCAGTTACTTCGATAGTTTTGGAGATTTTCGACCACCGATCGAATTGATTCGTTATTTCCGACCATCACGTACAATCACAAGATTTATCAAAGTTACGACGAAAGCGTGTGCGGACAATTGTGTGTGAAATTTCTGCGAGGAACTCTGATATAGTTCGTCGCAAGGATGTCATACACGCTCACGTTATCGGGAAGAAGTAGCGTGTTAGCATCCAAGTACTTCCCGCCTATAGATCTCAACAATGCCGATTACGAAGTGGGCCTGCTCGATTTGCAAACTTATTACACAATACCAAACATCAGTTCAAATATCGGTATTGGGATTTTGGCTTGGATTATTTCTCAAATAAATATGATATTAATTCCATTTCTTAAACAGCTTTATTTTTACTTTCATTTGAGAGAAGGTATATGTACGAACTGACGCCTGCTTATATACCTTTTTTGGTGTGGTCTTCTACACAATCAGAGGCGGTCATTCATCGCGTCTTACATTGTATTCTCGGTGCTGGGATCACTAACGGTCAGAGCACGATGTGTTCTAACGACACCGGCGATGGTGTATGGCGGCATCTTTGATATACAGTTTACATCACCGTCGGTGCGCGTTGACGAAACCGGCGAAAAATGTAATCTGATATTTTCGAATATCAGTCCCCAGAAAAACCTGACCAGACCATTTATTTCTTATATTAATTGAACAATGAGAAAAAAAATTCTGTTATTGTACGCCTATTCCAACTCTCATTTGGATGAACTTCTGTCCTGGAAGTGGCTTGGTCAGCATATCTGCCAATTGATGACCTGTTGGAATATATTTTAATATTACCACTTTATTCTCTACCTTTTTTATTTATTTTTTTTTATTAACGTGGAGGAAATCTGCTGGTCAGACACTCCCGACCCGCCCGAAGGACGGGACGGGGGTAGTGCGGGGTTTGACCCGCTAAAACCCCCACGGCGGCCTAGGGCGCTGGCGATTAGCGGGGGAGCCACGGGAACTCTCAAAGAACACAACCGCGGCTCCTCCTCGCCTGGCCGGCCACCAGGATGGAATGGCGGTGGCCGGCCGCGTCCCGGGGGGGAGATTTATCCACCCCCCATGAATCATCTTGATTCGGCGGTGCGGGGGACCGCACCCCACACCGCCTCGTCACTCCCAATATGGGGAGGACATCTTCAGTTGGCAGGCGGCGGGCAATTAAACCAGCATAATCTGGTACACCCGCCGCCCGCCTATTCTCAGCTGCTCGGGGGGGGGGGCTCTAGGCGTGGGCGCACACGCCGCACCCCCCGCTCACGGCGACCCTGCTCGGCAGCCACCTTCTGCAACATTACCTGTTCGCAGAAGGCGATGGCTGCCGCCCATTTTCTCGGGCTCTCCAGCATGGCCCCAACTAAGCTGGAGAGAGCGAAGTCGCGACCAACTTCCCTTCTTAGGACTCGGCGCAGCATTGAAAAGGCGGGGCATACCTCCAGTGTACTTTATTCTCTACCTACTCTCTGGCAAAGTGATATTTAATATCGATATGTTTTGATCTTTTGTGACTAGTTGGGTTGTTTGCAATACTAATACAACCATTATTGTCTTCATAGATTACAATGGATTCTGATATATTTACTTTGATACTGGTTGCTAAAGATTTTAACCATAATGCTTCTTTAACTGCTTTAAATAAAGCCATGTATTCAGCCTCAGTCGAAGAGACCGCGACTGATGATTGCTTTTTCGTATTCCAACTAATTGTATATTTTTCGAACAATTTAAATATATAACCAGTTGTGTCGTTTCCATCCCAATCTGAATCAGCATACCCTGCTGTCTATCAAGATGTTATCATGTGTACCTCTTGTGTACGTTAGTTTGATATCTGTCGTGCCTTTCAAATATCTTAAAACTCTTTTAAGACAAATCCATAATTCCTTATTTCTTTTATTTGTGTATCTGCTCAAAATGCTCACAGCTACACATAGATCAGGTCGCGTACAGATCATAATATTGTTACGTGCCGAGGGTCAGGCAGTTTGGGTGGCCGGAGGTTGCATGCAATTGGAATCTTTTTGGATGAGGTGCGTAGACCAGCCGATGTTTATTTCGACACGGGTGGCTACCTTTTAGGTTAGGATGAGGTGCGTAGACCAGTCAATATTTATTTCGACACGGGTGGCTACCTTCAAAGGGGTTTGGATAAGGTGGTTGGAGGAATTGGTGTTAGGATGCCTCGTAACTTTGTTAAAAAGAAATAAGGATATACCTCGAGCGGTTGAGGTATACCTTGGTGGGTTCTTACCTATTACTGGTTCGAAGCAGGAGATGGTAATAATTGAAGTGGAAACCAAAAAACTGGTAGAAACTAATTTATTGCGCGCTGGGTTTAACAAGTGTGAGTGTGTGTTTGTGGACTCTAAACGCGCTCTCAGTTTTTCGCACTGAGCCGGCGGGGGCTTTCGATTCTAGGCTGTTACCTCTGAGATTTGGTTGAAAGAGAATTTAACTCGATCTTGCTAATGTTTCCGTCTCAACGAATGTCACGAAACTAGCCCGCTTCCCGGTCGCGTTAGAGCCCTTTATATACTAAAATTTTATGGGAAAAATGGTAGTGGCGGTGTTGCTACGTGGTCCGGTTCCAGAACGTTCGTCGTCGTACCCCCTCGGAGGCATTCGACTCACGATATACAAATCCACCCCCGACTGGCTGCCGCCAGCCTGGCGTATGCCTTCAGGAAGGAATATAAAAAATACGTGGGAAGATTCCTCGTATGTTACAATATACATCAAACAACCAATAACATTTCGACAAGGTGCCTCATATTGTTCGTCTGAATTCAGGGCTTCATAATTAAGCTTACTTTCAAGTGGAGTATTTATGGGTTTACAATTATCCATATTAAATTTCTTCAATACTTTTCTAATATAAGTACTTTGGTCTAGAGTTATATTTTCTCCAGTCCTTTCAATTCTAATGAAACTGTTCATTACCTGTTCATTAAGTAGTCTTTGAAATTATTCATCGTTACGATATTAGCTGTCGCAACTACCAAATGATCGACGTACAAAACTACATAGATATTTTTAGAAATATCTCCTTTATCTAAAATATAAGTACAACGGTCAACTGGGGAATTCTGAAAATCTTTTTAAGAGCCTTTTCGAATTCTTCAAACCAGCATCTTGCTGCTTGTTTTAATCCATACAAAGCTTTATTTAATTTACAAACTTGATTCTGTTTGTTTTCAATTCCCTCAGGTACTCTCATATAAATTTCCTCCTTTAATATACCGTTTAAAAATGCGGTTTCTACATCCATATGATGGATTAATAAATTAAATTGATTAGCATAAGCAATTATAAATCTGAAACTTGAAATCCTTGCAATCGGAGCAAAGGTTTCATTATAATCTACTAAATACTTTTGGCTAAACGCTTTTGCAACCAGCCGAGCTTTATATCTTAATGGGTTTACAAATTTATCATCTTTTATCGTAAATACCCATTTACAATTTATTATATTTCTATTGCTAAGACTTGGTACTAATGTCCAAGTTTTATTCACCCTAAGAGAATTAATTTCTTCTCTAATAGCTTGTTCCCATTGTTCACTATCATTTCTGTTATTTGTTTCCTGATATGATGCAGGAGTTTCACAAACTACCGATTGTGCACACATCATATAATCAATCGGCATGTCCTCTTCATCATATGAAATGTGCGGTTTCCTTTTAATCCTATCACTCCTTCTTGGTTCTGATAACATTCTTTTACTGCTATTTGTACTATCTGTATTTGTACTATTCTGAGAAGAAGACCCATCTACTGTTATTTCAATATTATCATTATGGAATTTTTCATTGATTCTGTTTGGATTTATACTCTCTAGTTTATCTATTTTTTCATCAACAGACTTACTAGGATCACCCACTGATTTTGACTTTACGTCAGAAACATCAGTTTTATTTCCGATATTTTCCGAACTTAAACTATCTGGTTTGCCATTATAAGATTTCTTTAATTCCTTTATTGAGTTTGACATTACGTCAGAAATTTCAATTTTATTTTGAGATTTTTTACAACTAATCTCTTTAACATTTGCTACCGGCCTTGACTTTAGGAAATTAACTTCGTCAAATATTGTATCTCTGACAACGAAATACTTTTCCTTTTCACGTCCCACACTCTATACCCGTTTGTTTCATAGCCTGCTAATATTCCTTTCCATGACTTTTCGTTACATTTGGTTTTACTAGTTTTATCATGCACATATACCGTAGAATCAAATATTCTTAAATATTTTATTTGTGGAAGGAGTGATTGGACCGCATACGTCCGAATGTACTATAAACAAAGGTCTTTTTACATGATCTTTATCTTTTTCCTTTTCAAACGGCAATCGTGCTCGTTTTCCATTAACGCAAGCTTCGCATAAGTTATTATTTGGTATTATTTTATTTACCAATTCGACATCGCTAATCATTCCTTTATTTCTTAACTCTAAGAATTTACTTTTTTCAATATGTCCCGAGCGTTCATGCCATAGTTCAAAATTACCTTTGATAATACTGTACATTTGGACTGAGTTTACTTGTTCATGCTTTATTTTAAAATCTATTGTAACAAGATTGTTCGAGGACTTACCCCTGATGATAACCTTACCGGATTTAAAAATCTGCACACCTTGTTTATCAAATACAATCGTATTACCCATACTTTGCATCTTTGATACAGAGAGCAAGTTATATGGTACTTCCGGCGAATATAGGACGTCCTTCAATTCTCCTGCGACTCCTATGTCACTGACTACGTCCAGTGTATCCCTTTTTGTTGTCATGATGTATTCTCCAGATTTTGTCACTGATATCCTGATCGGTGTCTTCAGCTCCTCGTTTTGCTAAGTCCTCCCTATTGATGATATGGTCGGACGCTCCTGACCAACCCGTTCTCATCTATCTTCAGTGCATTGCACATATCCTGCCATGAATGCAAATCCATCTGTATTTGCAGCATTTGTATTTTGCTGCACACACTGCACTGTTTGTAATGTTCTCCTGTTTTCGCTATTTTTATAGTCCATGGTTCTCTTGTGGTAGTAACAATCCTTCTTTATATGTCCATTTCTTCCATACTGGTAACATTTTGTCACATGTGTTGCTTTTGTCTTCATGTTCGTAGACGTTTTATTTCGTATTTAAAAATTTCCACGTTTTTTTGTTTTTATAGGAAAGTCGATTAGTGAATCTCCTTTTATTATTATTTTGTTTAATTGCCTGGAGTATCTTTATACTTGAATCGGCATTCTCATTTAACAATTTCACCTCATGATCCAATAGCCTGGTTTTTACGAATGCAATACTTAAGTTGTCTGCAGCTAAAGTTTCAATAGCTGTTATCATTCCATCATAAGATGATGGAAGTGTTAATAACAAATGAGAAATTACATCTATCTCTTCTAATTTTCCTCCAGCTGCTTTCAATTCAGTGATTAGGCCATCAAATGTCGTGAAGTGTCTCATCAATGGGGTATCACTTTGCAATTTTATACTCAGTAATTTCTTTTGCAGAGCCAGTTGAGTGGTACACACGAGGTGTCATGCACACCAGAAAATTAAAACGGCTGCCACGGTTAAACTTCATATTATTTCGGGTCCGAAAAATTAGTAAATATTCTTCAGACGTTCTAAAGTAAAGGTGAACAGCGTTTTTCTTAAAAATATCACTGTTATGTAGTAAAAAAATCCGGTAAGTTCTCGCCTTGTGACTTGTTCAATACTTCGAACGCGGCTCGAGTCCGTCCCGACCTTCTGTTAAAGCCTCGTGCTGCGGACTCTCTCGCGGACCCTCTCCCTCGCACCGTCACCTCTCATTGGCCAGTGTTTTTCGTTAATAACTCGTAAACAAAGCCCCAGATTGCATTTTCGCAAAGGAAAAAGTTACTTCAAATGACCTCAGCTACCCCTCATTTTTGGCTGTTAAAATAATCGTCGAACACCCTGTATAGCGGTATTTTTGATATACAGTTTACATCACCGTCGGTGCGTGTTGACGAAACCGGCGGAAACGTAATCTGATATTTTCGAATCTCAGTCCTAAGTAAACTATAAATTAATTTTTGTCCGAGGCTAAAGTTTCTTTTTCGACAATCGGAGACAATAAATTCTATTTCGGCGACGAGGGTGAGGAGATAAACATCCCGGACGGCTCGTACGAACTGGGGGCGATCAACGCTTACTTGAGGCGTGAGATAAGCGCGCGGTATCCTTCTCCAGCCAAAGATAACAACGATGTAGAATATCCGCTGACCCTACGAGCGATCAACAATACTATGAAAAGCGAAATTAAAAGCGCATATAAGATAGATTTTACAAAACCCGACACCGTGGGTCCAATCCTAGGATTCTCTAGGAATCGCATTCTATCACCGAACACGTGGCATGTATCGCACACTTCCGTGAATATCATTAACACGAATATTATTCGAATAGAATGCAACGTAACCACCGGTTCGTACGATAACGGGAAACTGATTCACACGATACACGAATTCGCGCCTAACATGTCGCCGGAGTATAAAATATCGGAAACACCGGCACGAGTCATTTACCTCCTGATCGTTACACGATCAATGGAAGATTTAACGATTCGCATCGTGGACCAGTCTGCACGTTTGATTGATTTTCGAAACGAAGAAATCACGGTTCGGCTGCACGTTCGTCGAATCGTCTCATAACCTTGACATAGCCGTTATGTTAATTCATAATATTAATAATAGGATATCGAATACGTCGAACATAAAAAACGGCGCGCCATTTCGACAATAAGGAGAAGAAGAAGACGAGGAAACTAACCGAAACGTGGAATATTTGCGATCTTTGGGATTCATCGTTACCAAGTAATCGAACTCGCTTCACCGCCATGTCCGACGACATTCTGAACATCTCTGAGGCACCAATCTTCGACAATCGAATAACTACGATCGACATGCACACCTACAATACGTACGCCAACACAACGTTTGGAAACAGTGATGAGATAAGAATACCCATTCAACATCAAGACTTGTACACTCTTCCGTGTAAAAGCTTCCTATACGTGGAGGGAAGACTCAGCCTACCAGGAGGATCGACCAACGACACGGTGGCTCTAGAGAACAATGCGGTAGCGTTTATGTTCGACGAGATACGTTATGAACTGAACGGATTGGAAATCGATCGGTCCAGAAATCCCGGTACAACGACGATCTTGAAGAATTACATCAGTCTGAACATTACGAAGAGCAACGCGCTTGTGATGTAAATTTTCTCAACTTAGATATAAAAAAACTTTATTTCATTCAAGCGGGTTACGCCTGAATGTACAATACAATAAATGAACACAGTACAAATTTTAATAGTAACGACGGACAGCAATTTGATGTGTATGGGTCAAAACCCTGATTCCAACTCAATGGTCTGTCTTTGATGTGCGGTGATTTTATACAGGCTCTTATCTCGCTCTACGTGGAGCAGGCTCTTATCTCGCTCCACGTGGATCGTAGTCGGCTGGATCTTAACCGGATGTTGTTATGATGGTGTAACGGGGCGTATAGGCTGTCACACGCTGTCCAACGCGGGCTGGATATACAGAAACGATGATCAACGGAGGGAAACTCTCACCGTAACGCTTACGAATTTGCTACATTTCAACTTTTGCGTGCATATGAACACATTGCTAGACTTCTGCGAAGATTACAAACGCGTTGTAATAAATGCTCGGCACGGATTGATTTTGATTCGCGCGCGCAACGACGCTAACGCTTTACGAAGCTGGTCCGACAATGCGAAACCTGTCCTGGATTTGTATCAAATTCAATGGAGAATGTCGCACGTCGCTTTGAATGAAATACACAAGTTGTCGATGCTGCGTATTCTTGAGAGCGAAAGAACGATCAGCATGGGTTTCCGTTCGTGGTAACTGTACAAGTATCCGATGCTGCAAACAACCACGAAGCACACGTGGGCGATAAAAACAGCTCCGCAAATGAAAAAACCGTGGTACGTGACAATCGCGTTACAAACCGAAAGGAAAAACGATTTAAAGATAAACCCTACCCAATTCGATTCGTGCTTATTATCCAATATTCGACTTTTTCTGAACTCGGAAATGTATCCCTATTTTCGATTGATGCATATGCTTTTACACAGCAAATTTACAAATTAAAAAATATTTTAAACTTTGTATTACATTTTTTTTACATTGCGCGCTAAACATATACATAACGTTGTTCGAGGATCGTACGGACAATTCCTGGACCAAAAGCGATGCTCCAACATGGGTTTGTCCCCGGCTTCCCACCAATAGAGTCCTATGCCGCACGCGAAGCATTCCACGAAATCATCCTCCGTCAGATAATAAAATCCAGCGATCGCGAGCTCCTCCGGCTTAATAAACGGGATCGGCCAATTTTCAAAGCTGCTAAGCCTGTCCTCTTCGCACCGATAATCCATACGTTCCTACGTTCTCTCTCTCTCTCTCTCTCTCTCTCTCTCTCTCTACAAAAAGGCGCCATAGAAATAAAAAATAATTCTAACTAAAAAGAAAAGAAAAAAAAATGTGTTACCTTTCGATTTCATTAGCCACATCTAAAATACACGTACTTCGCTCAAACAACAATGATATTGAATCTTTTCTTTCGAAGTTCGCGTCCAGCAATGAAGCCTGCATGGTACGTGGTATTCTTGATACTTCGGTTCCGCGATCAATGAATTGAATTTCGGACAGCCGAGATATTCCAAATTGAAACTGCCAACTCCTATTTTATTTAAAATATCCTTTTCAATATGCCCCCCTTTGTACGCGACGACGGGATCTTTGTAGTCTCGAACGAAATTTTTTATAATAATGCCAATGTCCTCTTGTTGATAATTCTTTTTCCCCTGGTAATTTTAAATGAAATCCCGTGCACGAAATTCGAGACATGCCATGCAGACTTCTGATCGCTTCTGGATAAATCCATGTAGCGAACGCGCAATTCGAATTCAAATAATTCATATTCAGCGGTATGAGCATTTACGATGGCTAATTCTTTACAATTAAATTTGTTGGCTACGAAGAAACCGTCCATATCGACAATAAAATCTATTGCGGGCATCTTAAACGTAAACCTACTTTTTGCAAAATATATGTCTATAGCAACACGCACCTTTCCACTGTACGACAACGATTTAATTTGCTCCGCGTTATGGTTCATCTATTTATTAACATGCACGCACGCGCACTTCACTATCCACAACGTCGTAAAAATGCAAGCGCAGCCTCTCTAATCTACCCCTCTCTCTCTCGCTCTCACACTCCAAAACATTTCCTACAATGTAAAAATGCAAGCGCGATAAAAAAACGCCACATGATTAAATTCAATAAGACAAAAAGACCGCTTAGAAATCGTCTCCAGACTCGTTACAAATGCGACGCATTCGTCGTGCGCGACGGTAACCGTTGCGACGCATCTATCCTCCATCTCTCACTCACTCCTAAAAACCGCGCTTCCTTCATAGCGGACCAAGCGGAAGAGAGAGAGAGAGAGAGATAGAAACGGTATCGATGCATCTATCCCCCTTTCTCACTCCACAAACCGCGCAACGTATATTATTTTTCTAACGTTGACGTAGGCTATAGATTCTGCAATCCTGGTCTTGCAACCTCCTCTTCTGTCCAACCTTTTGTCCCAACACAAATCATCATATTTGGAAATCTTTTTGATTAATTTCTTAAGCTTATTATGCAAAAACTTCATTGTTACAGCAATCAGGTTCGTTTCGTTCTTCTCTTTGAGCATTTGCTAGACTTTCAGATCCAAATCTACTTCAAAGAGATTAAAAAGAATTTCAAAGAAATTTCTCAGTACTCTTTCTCCCTCGCCGTTGGAATAATATTTATCGTCTCCTTTAGTATGTAGTTCTGCTTCAGATAATATTTGTCTCTGGCAAGCTCCTCTAATCATCGAAAGAGAGAGAGAGAGAGAGAGAGAGAGCAACGGAGGCAGAATAATACAAATAGTTAAAACCTTTCTAAATCTTGATCTAGAAACAGTTCTCACGGTAGTTGTTTTGATTTAAACAAAAGTAACCATATTCTTAATTTAATGATAAAATATATGAAAGTATATACTAATTAAAGTGATATTATCCGACATAAAATAATGTCTTTAATTATAATCTTTAATCATTTTTGCTGCTGGTTAATATATTAGATTTGATATGTTTGGATTAAATGGATTACCAGATCTATCATCTGATGCTGCTGCTCTAAAATGATTTGTTATTAAAGAAAAGATTTTCATTTTTAGTTAGATAAAAAATGTAAAGGAAAAAACAGAAAAAAGAGAAGCTTAATCAACCTTTGGAAACATTAAGAAAGAAATTGCCTGAAGACTTTAGATAGGAGCTGCTGCGGGTAAAGTAGATTGTTTCCTTTTTCTTTTTTTCTTTTTTTCTTTTTTTTTGACGATCTGATTACAGGCAGTAGAGGATTCAGTATAAATTCTTTGCAGAAAAGTTGCAAGCAATATGCGCAACAAGTTAATCAGTCGAAGAAAGGCTCATGTTTGGGTAATGCTGTAAAAGAAGGATATGAAAACTTTGTGAATATATTCCACACATTGAATTTACTGCAGAAGACATTGGAAATATGGGTTCCGGTCCAGAAGTAAGAAATCTAAAGTTGAAAAATGTTCTATGCGGAAGTCCTGAAATTGAAGGAAAAATGGTGGTAATATTATTTATATGATGAATTACAGGAATCACATTTTGTACCACTTCTTAGTAATATTGAAAAAGATATAAAGAGAAGCATGAAAGTTTCTAGAGAGGAAGCTAGTGTTAATGTGATAGATTCAAACTCGAACAATATTTCCAAATCTTACATTTCTATGCAACTACGAGATATTAAAAATAACTCGCACAAACAAAGTGGTCATTCAAGGAGTACAAGTAAGGAAAATCGTGAAATTGGTGCAAGCTCTAGAAAACGTAAACATACTGTTACGGACAAAGATAGTAAGGTACCAAAAAGTGGGCACATTGATATAAATGATACTAGCAATGAGGATTCGGAATTTCTTAATGATTTACAAGATGGATCTAGACGGGATGGATTGAGTAATGCTTATCAACGTATTCCTCATCAATTGATTGGACTTATGTATCAATTAGACTTGTCGATTCTTTGCTTACTAAGGAAGTCCATATATAAACATAAATATCCTTCATTATCGTTAGCGTTTGAAAAGTCTGATATTGATAAGTTTAGTAACATTGTTCTTTGCTACGAGAAGAAGTCTATCCATCTAGAAATTGAAAATGTATAGACAAATATTATACAGATAATAATATTAGTTATGCCAGATTATTTACTAAAGAAAATCGAAGTTTCTCCATGAATAATTACCTTAATAGTTTTGTTAAACATCTAATCTCTAAGACAGATGATTTATCAAATGATATAGAATACCTTGTTATCTATACTAATTCAAGCTTGAATCTTGCGAAAGGAAACAGATTAAAAAGGGGACGATTTAAAAACTTTTATCCGTTTAAATTTGATAGCATGGAAGAACGTGATATCATATTAAGAGACTTTTTCTTTACAAATGATAATATACAAGGGCGTGGTTTTTATCAATTCGCGCGAGATAAAATAATAAGAGATGAACTTTTAAAGCGATTAGAATTTTCGTCTGCTATGCAGACAGTAGTAAAAGATAGGAAATATTCCCGGAAAGAAATAAAAGAAGCATTTTTGGATAAATTAGTATTTGCAGTTAATCAACCTAATAGAGAAGAATTGAACAGCATTATCAAAAGTGAAATGGGAAAAAATAGTAAAGTTCACGACGGTTATGTAGCATTACAAAAAATTGTGTTACGTGATTTAATAGCTTCAGAAAAAGATGGAAAACTTGGAAGTTATATATCTGAAATTACATATGGATCCAATTTATTAATGTCCTTCTTACACAATATGTTCTTGCGTAAAAACATGTTTCTCATCAATTTTGAGGAAAGAAACTATGGCATATCTGTTGACGTCACTATCAATTATAAAGATAGCATTACTTGTATAAAGCCTCACAATACAAATAATAGTATTGGTTATTATCAGTTATTTCCTTCTAAACGGCAGGAGAAAAAGAATACATTTTCTGTGAATAAGTGCTTCGCTCTTTTCATTGAAAAATTAGAAAAGGATGAGAATATAAAATATTTTGTCATCTATACTAATGCAGACCTAAATCTTACAGAAGAAAAGAAATTCAAATATGAACGATCTAAAAATTTCTATCCTTTACAATTGAATAACATAAATATTTAAAAAAAAAGGATATAAGATTTTAAACGATTGTTTTTGTATAAATGAGAATGGTCTTTATCAATTTTCGCAAAAAGAAATAACAAGGCTTTTAAATTTGTTAAAGCTGCCACCTTTTTGGCAGAAAGAAAAAGAAGAAGGAAGACTTTCTGGCGAGAGTGAAAAAGAAATAAAAGAGAAATTTTTAGATAGACTAATATTTGCAGTTAATCAGTGTGACAAGGAAGCATTGAACAGTGTTATTAGAAATGGGATAGATGAGGGTAATGTTCCATATAATTGCGAAGAATTACATGAAATAGCGTTACGTTGGTTAGAATCTCATGAATTTGGCCCTATTACTAAGAGAATAATGGAAAAGTTTTTGAGAGATATAAAATATAATAGGTCTAGTTATCAGGAAATTGTAGAAAATATTGATGAAGAAATCAAATTTGCCAGAAGTGTAGTTGGCAGAGAAGGAATATCTGCATTTTATCAATTTTTGAGTTTCTTAATCCAAATATATCAAATCTACTATATTAACCAGCAGCAAAAATGATTAAAGATTATAATTAAAGACATTATTTTATGTCGGATAATATCACTTTAATTAGTATATACTTTCATATATTTTATCATTAAATTAAGAATATGGTTACTTTTGTTTAAATCAAAACAACTACCGTGAGAACTGTTTCTAGATCAAGATTTAGAAAGGTTTTAACTATTTGTATTATTCTGCCTCCGTTGCTCTCTCTCTCTCTCTCTCTCTCTTTCGATGATTAGAGGAGCTTGCCAGAGACAAATATTATCTGAAGCAGAACTACATACTAAAGGAGACGATAAATATTATTCCAACGGCGAGGGAGAAAGAGTACTGAGAAATTTCTTTGAAATTCTTTTTAATCTCTTTGAAGTAGATTTGGATCTGAAAGTCTAGCAAATGCTCAAAGAGAAGAACGAAACGAACCTGATTGCTGTAACAATGAAGTTTTTGCATAATAAGCTTAAGAAATTAATCAAAAAGATTTCCAAATATGATGATTTGTGTTGGGACAAAAGGTTGGACAGAAGAGCAGGTTGCAAGACCGAGATTGCCGAATCTAAAGCCTACGTCAATGTTAGAAAAATAATATACACTTCGAAAGTTTGATTTCTAAGGAGTTCCTGTGCTTAGAGGCAAATTGAAAGGTCGAACCTAGAAGCTATACGAAAAGACTCAAAAACTTATATGCGGAACCTATTAATAAACAAGTATATCGCTCAGCAACGTTTACTGCAACAATTGTAGATATTTTCGTAAACCAACAAATAGTCTCACTGTTTATGTCGGAATTGTATCGCGAGTTCCTGAATCCAGTCAAATTAGAAGAATTTTTATACTCTTACAAATTTTCATAGATTTTACAAGATTGCAAATTTTCATTGTACAACTATCATAGGAGAAACATTATATGAAAACATTGAGAAATGCTAATAAAAAGGATATAATTAACAAGTTGACATATGGTGGATTAACACGTAAAGATAAAGAAAAGCCTTTTTAGCTGACAAAAAGATAAAAGAAGGGAAAGATATTGCCGTTATTACGAAACTCTCGTTATGAGAGTTTCCATCCACAGCAGCAAACCTTACCTGGATACTGAAATTACTATAGCTGAAGAAGAAAAATGTGACAAAATAGTAAATCTAAATATTACAGATACAGAGCTTCGAGCTGGAGGCAGCTATTGCCGGTCATATAACTACATCATTTGTTTGGACAAAGATACAAGAATACCTATCTCACTCTAACCCTGGATCGAACAAAGAAGCTCAGAATCCTGTCCTTATATACAATTTTTCTATTAATTTTTAAATTCCTACTAAATTCCTCACCTATACATTTCTACCTCTTTGCCACAACCTGCATTTTTCTTATGTATCTGCGCGAAATTAAGAAACTCTTATTGTTATATTTTCTGAACGAATTAAAACATGGATACATTAATTAAGCTTGTACCCATGTATCTCGAACCAGTGCTCTCGTGACCCTGTGCATTAAGAAGTACATGGGTTAACACACGGATATATTAACTATACGTGTATACGTGCATTTAGGATCTGGTTAAATAGTTCCCATTTTTTCACATAAGATTATACAAGAGCAGAGAAGAGCAGAAAAGAGCAGAGAAGAGCAGAGCAAAGCAGAGCAAAGCAGAGCAGGGATGAGCAGAGAAGAGCAAACAGATCAGAGCAGAGCAGAGTACAGCAGAACAGAGCAGAGCAGAGCAGAGAAGAGCAGGCCAGAGCAGAGCAGAGCACTGAAGAGCAGAGCAGAGAAGAGCAGAGCAGAGCAGTGCAGAGCAGAGCAGAGAAGAGCAGAGCACAGCAGAGCAGGGAAGAGCAGAGAAGAGCAGAGAAGAGCAGACAGATCAGAGCAGAGCAGAGTAGAGCAGAACAGAGCAGAGCAGAGCAGAGAAGAGCAGGCCAGAGCAGAGCAGAGCACTGAAGAGCAGAGCAGAGAAGAGCAGAGCAGAGCAGTGCAGAGCATAGCAGAGAAGAGCAGAGCACAGCAGAGCAGGGAAGAGCAGAGAAGAGCAGAGAAGAGCAGACAGATCAGAGCAGAGCAGAGTAGAGCAGAACAGAGCAGAGCAGAGCAGAGAAGAGCAGAGCAGAGCACAGAAGAGCAAGCAGAGAAGAGCAGAGCAGAGCAGTGCAGAGCAGAGCAGAGATGAGCAGAGAAGAACAGAGCAGAGCAGAGCAGTGCAGGGAAGAGCAGAGCAGAGCAGAGAAGAGCAGAGCAGAGCAGACAAGAGCAGTGCAGAGCTGAGAAGAGCAGAGAAGAGCAGAGCAGATCAGAGCAGAGAAGGGCCCAGCAGAGCAGAGAAGAGCAGAGCAGAAAAGAGCAGAGCAGAGACGAGCAGAGCAGATCACAGCAGTGCCGAGCAGAGCAGAGAAGAGCAGGGCAGAGCAGAGCAGAGCAGAGCAGATCAGAGCAGAGAAGAGCAGAGCAGAAAAGAGCGGAGCAGAGAAGAGCAGAGCAGATCACAGCAGTGCCGAGCAGAGCAGAGAAGAGCAGGGCAGAGCAGAGCAGATCAGAGCACGGCAGAGAGCAGCAGAGAAGAGCAGAGAAGTGCAGAGCAGAGCACAGAAGTGCAGAGCAGAGAAGAGCAGAGCAGAGCAGAGAAGTGCAGAGCCGAGAAGAGCAGAGGAGAGCAGAGCAGTGCAGGGAAGAGCAGAGCAGAGCAGAGAAGTGTAGACAAGAGTAGAGCAGAGCAGAGAAGAGCAGCGCAGAGCAGTGCAGAGAAGAGCAGAGCAGAGCAGAGCAGAGAAGAGCAGAGAAGAACAGAGCAGAGAAGAGCAGAGCAGAGGAGGGAAGGGCCGAGCAGAGCAGAGAAAAGCAGAGCAGAGCAGAGAAGAGCAGAGCAGTGAAGAGCAGAGCAGAGAAGAGCAGAGCAGAGCAGACAAGTGCAGAGCAGAGAAGAGCAGAGGAGAGCAGAGCAGTGCAGGGAAGAGCAGAGCAGAGCAGAGAAGAGCAGTGCAGAGGAGAACAGAGCAGAGCAGAGCAGTGCAGGGAAGAGCAGAGCAGTGCAGAGATGAGCAGACAATAGTAGAGCAGAGCAGAGAAGAGCAGAGCAGAGCAGTGCGGAGAAGAGCAGAGCAAAGCAGAGCAGAGCAGAGCAGAGAAGAGCAGAGCAAAGAAGAGAAGAGCAGAGCAGAGCAGTGCAGAGCAGAGCAGATCAGAGCAGAGAAGGGCCCAGCACATCAGAGAAGAGCAGAGCAGAAAAGGGCAGAGAAGAGCAGAACAGACAGAGCAGGGTAGATAAGAGAAGTGCAGACCAGAGAAGGGCAGCGAAGAGCAGAGAAGAGCAGAGCAGAGGAGTGCAGAGCAGAAAAGAGCGGAGAAGAGCAGAGCAGAGAAGAGAAGAGCAGAGCAGTGAAGCGCAGAGAAGGGCAGAGCAGAGCAGAGCAGAGCAGAGCAGAGCAGAGGTGGGAAGGTACGAGCAAAGCAGAGAAAAGCAGAGCAGAGCAGAGAAGAGCAGAGCAGAAAAGGGCAGAGCAGAGCAGAGCAGGGCAGTGAAGAGCAGAGCTGAGAAGAGCAGAGCAGTGCAGAGAAGTGCAGAGCAGAGCAGAGAAGAGCAGACAAGAGTAGAGCAGAGAAGAGCAGAGCAGAGATGAGCAGAGCAGAGATGAGCAGAGGAGAGAAGAGCAGAGCAGAGAGGAGCAGAGGAGAGAAGAGCAGAGAAACGCAGAGAAGGGCCCAGCACATCAGAGAAGAGCAAAGCAGAAAAGGGCAGAGCAGAGCTCAGCAGAGGAGAGCAAAGTAGAGCAGAGCAGAGCATAGCAGAGCAGAGAAGAGCAGACCAGAGCAGAGCAGAGCCCAGAAGAGCAGAGCAGAGAAGAGCAGATCAGAGCTGTGCAGAGCAGAGAAGAGAAGAGCAGGGCAGTGCAGAGCAGAGAAGAGCAGAGAAAAGCAGATCAGAGGAGCGCAGAGCAGAGAAGAGAAGAGCAGGGAAGAGCAGAGAAGAGCTGAGAACAGCAGAGAAGAGCGGAGAAGAGCATACAAGAGCAGAGATGAGCAGAGAAGAGCAGAGCTGAGCAGGGAAGAGCAGAGAAGAGCAGACAGATCAGAGCAGAGCAGAGCAGAGCAGGCCATTGCAGGGCAGATCACTGAAGAGCAGAGCAGAGAAGAGAAGAGCAGGGCAGTGCAGAGCAGAGAAGAGCAGAGAAAAGCAGATCAGAGGAGCGCAGTGCAGAGAAGAGAAGAGCAGGGAAGAGCAGAGAAGAGCAGAACAGAGCAGAGCAGGGCAGATAAGAGAAGAGGAGACCAGAAAAGGGCAGAGAAGAGCAGAGCACAGCAGTGAAGAGCAGAGAAGGGCAGAGCAGAGCAGAGAACAGCAGAGAAGAGCAGAAAAGAGCAGTGCAGATCAGAGCTGAGCTGAGCAGGGAAGAGTAGAGAAGAGCAGACAGATCAGAGCAGAGCAGAGTAGAGCAGAACAGAGCAGAGCAGAGCAGAGCAGAGCACAGAAGAGCAAGCTGAGAAGAGCATTGCAGAGCAGTGCAGAGCAGAGCAGAGAAGAGCAGAGAAGAGCAGAGCAGATCAGAGAAGAGCATAGAAGAGCAGAGCAGAGCAGAGCAAAGAAGAACAGAGCAGAGAAGAGCAGAGCAGAGCAGTGCAGTGCAGAGCAGAGAAGTGCAGAGCAGAGCAAAGAAGAACAGAGCAGAGAAGAGCAGAGAAGAGAAGAGCAGAGCAGAGCAGTGCAGAGCAGAGAAGAGCAGAACACAGCAGAGCAGGGCAGATAAGAGAAGAGCAGAGCAGGGAAGGGCAGAGAAGAGCAGAGAAGAGCAGAGCAGAGAAGAGCAGAGCAGTGAAGAGCAGAGAAGAGCAGACCAGAGCAGAGAAGATCAGAGGAGAGCAGAGCAGACCAGTGGAGAGCAGAGCAGAAAAGAGCAGAGAAGAGCAGAGCAGAGAAGAGCATAGAAGAGCAGAGAAGAGTAGAGTGCAGCAGAGAAGAGCAGAGAAGAGCAGAGAAGAGCAGGGAAGTGCTGAGGCTTAGGCTAAATCCGCTGTAGCTGCTAAATTTGACGCTTTGTCTTATGTATCGACTGAAATTGAAACTAAATCGTACGCTTAGTCTAAAATTGAAGCTAACTCATATGTTTCGGCTGAGCTTGTAGCTATATTATCAGTATCGGCTGAATCTAGAGCTAAATCAGCTGTATCTTCTAAATTTGAAGCTTAATCGTATGTTTAGGCTCAATCTGAAGACAAATCGCACGTATAGTATGAATTGGAAGCTAAATCGTATGTTTCTGCTGAATTTGAAGCTCTATCATTAGTATCGGCTGAATCTGAAGCTAAATCAGCAGCATGTGCTAAATTTGAATCTTAATCGTATGTTTCGGCAGAATTTGAGGACGAATCGTTCGTTTAGTCTCAAATTAAAGCTAACTCATACGTTTTGGATGACGTTGAAGCAATATCATGAGTATCGGCTGAATCTGAAGCTAAAACAACTATATCTGCAAAATTCGAAGCATAACCGTATGTTTCGGCAGAATGTGAGGACTACTCGTAAGTTTAGTCTTAAATTGAAGCTAACTCATATGTGTCGGATGATCTTCAAGCTATATCATGAGTTTCAGCTGAGACTGAGGCTAAATCAAATGTATCTTCTAAATTTGAAGCTTAATCGTATGTTTCGGCAGAATTTGAAGACAAATCGTACGTATAGTCTTAATCTGAAGCTAAAACTGTTTTAAACAAAAACCCGGAACAAAGCAACCAACGTAATGCATCTTAAAACATCGTAAATCATCATTATGACCCCAAAAACACGCAACGTAATGTGATCGTAATGTAAAACAATATTAAAAACGTAAAAACAATGTATAATAACGTAAAGAACGTAATACTGTATTGAAGTACAACGTGAAAAAAAGCAAAACAACGGAAATCGTCAACGCGAAACAAAGAAGAACACCGTAGAAACAAGTAAAACATAGTAAAAACAAAGTAAAACAACGTTAAATAACGTAAATCATCAATGCGAACCAAAAAACTCACAACGTAATGTGAACGTAATGTAGAACAATATAGCAAAAACGTAAAAACAAAGTATAGTAACGTAAAACAACGGAATACTATTTTAAAAAACCACGTGAAACAATGTACAGCAACGTAAAACAACTTAAATCTTCAATGCGAAGCAAAGAAATCAACGTAACACAACGTAAAGCATCGTAAAACAACGTCATACTGTCCCAAACAACAATGCGGAACAATGCAAAGAACATGAAGCATCGTAAAACAACGTAAATCATCAATGCGCCATCACCATTAAGCTGTTTTACGATGCTTTGCGTTCATTGCATTGTTCCGCATTGTTGTTTAGAACAGTTTTACGTTGTTTTACGCTATTACACATTGTTTTTACGTTTTTTTATATTGTTTTACATTACGTTCACATTACGTTGTGTATTATTTGAATCGCATTGATGATTTACGTCTTTTAACGTTGTTTTGTTTTGTTTTTAGATTGTTTTACGTTGTCTTACGTTGTTAATCTTTGCTTCGCATTGACGATTTTCGTTGTTTTACTTTGTTTGGCGTTGTTGTTTATAACAGTATAATATCGTTTTACGCTGTTATATATTGTTTTATATTGTTTTACATTGTTCTACGTTGTATTACGATGTTTTAGGCGATGTACTTTGTTTCACGTGGTTTTTTAAAATAGTATTACGTTGTTTTCCGTTGTTATACATTGCGTTTACGTATTTTATATTGCTTTGCATTGCTTTACTTGCTCTACGCTGTGTTACGTAGTTTTATTTTGTCTCGCATTGATGATTTACGTTGTTTTACGGTGATTTACGTTCTTTGCATTGTTCCGCTTTGTTGTTTAAAATAGTATCACGTGGCTTTCCGTTGTTATACATTTTTTTTACGTTGTTTTATATTGTTTTAAATTTCTTTACGTTGTGTCACGTTGTTTCACTTTGTTGCCGCATTGATATGTTACGTTGTTTTACGATGCTTTACGTCCTTTGCATTGTCCCGCGTTGTTGTTTAAAACAGTATTACGTTGTTTTACGTTGATATACATTGTTTTTACGTTGTTTAATATTGTTTTGCAGTGATTTACACTGTGTTACGTTGTGTTCAGCCGATGCTCAAGATATAGCTTCGAGGTCATCCGAAACATATGAGTTAGCTTCAATTTAAGACTAAACGTACGATTTGGTTTCAATATCTGCCGAAATATTCGATTAAGATTCAAACTTAGCAGATACTGCAGATTTAGATCTAGATTCTGCCGATACTTATGAAATAGCTTCAAGGTCAGCCGAAACGTTTGAGTTAGCTTCAATTTTGGACTTAACGTATTATTTGGCTTCAATATCTGCCGAAACATAGGATTAAACTTCCAATTTAGCAGATGCAGCTGATTTAGCTTCAGATTCAGCCGATACTTATCATATAGCTTCAAGCTCAGCCGCAAGATATGAGTTAGCTTCAATTTAAGACTAAACGTACGATTTGTCTTTGCATTCTGCCGAAACATACGATTAATCTTCAAATTTAGAAGATACATTTGATTTAGCTTCAGATTCAGCCGATACTGATGATACAGCTTCAAGGTCCGCCGAAACATATGAGTTAGCTTCAAATTTAGCAGACACAGCTGATTTAGCCTCAGACTCAGTCGATACTGATGATATAGCTTCAAGGTCACACGAAGCATATGAGTTAGTTTCAATTCTGGACTTAACGTACTATTTGGCTTCTATATCTGCCGAAACATACGATTAAGCTTCTAATTTAGCAGATGCAGCTTATTTTGCTTCAGATTCAGCCGATACTTATTATACAGCTTCAAGCTCTGCCGGAACATAAAGTTTGCCTCAGTTTTGGACTATACATACTATTTGGCATCAATATCTGCCGAAACATATGAGTTAACTTCAATTTAAGACACAACGTACGAATTGTCTTCAAATTCTGCCGAAGCATACGATTATGCTTCAAATTTTGCAGATAAAGCTGTTTTAGTTTCAGATTCAGCCGATACTTACGATGTAGCTTCAAGGTCAGCCGAAACAAATGATTTAGATTCAAATAAATACGATATAAATCATTTAGCTACAAATGCATGCGAAACAAATGACTTAGCTTCTAATCCGTGCGAAAAACATGATTTATATTCAAATTCATGCGGAGTAGAAGGTTCAGCTTCAAATCCATACGAAACATATGATTTAGCTTCAAATTCATACGAAACACATGAATTAGGTTTAAATTAACGCGAAACACATGATTTAGCTTCACATTCATGCGAAACACATAGATTAGCTCCAAATTCATGCGAAAGATGGTGATTTAGCTTCAAATTCAGGCGAAGTAGAAGGTTTAGTTTCAAATCCAGGCGAAACAAATAATTTAGCTTCAAATAATTACGATATATATTATTTAGCTTCAAATGCATGCGAAACAAAGGAGTTAGCTTCAAATCTATGCGAAATACATGATTTAGTTTCAAACCAATGCGAAGTAGAAGGTTTAGCTCCAAATCCATGCGAAACACATGATTTAGATTTAAATACTTGCGAAAGAAATGATTTAGCTTCAAATACTTGCGATGTATATGATATAGCTTCAACTGCATGCGAATCAAACGAATCAGCTTCACATCCATGCAAAACACATCATTTAGATTTGAATAAATGCGGAGTAGAAGGTTTAGCTTAAAATCCATGCGAAACACATGATTTAGCTTCAAACATTTGCGATACAAATGATATAGCTTCAAATGCATGCGAAACAAACGAGTTAGCTTCAAGTCCTTACGAAACACATGATTTTGCTTCAAATCAATGCGAAGTAGAAGGTTTACCTTAAAGTCCATGCGAAACACATGATTTAGCTTCAAATACTTGCGATATAAATGTTTTAGATTCACGTGCATGCGAAACAATCGAGTTCCCTTCAAATCCATGCGAAACACATGATTTAGCTTCAAATCAATGCGAAGTAGAAGGTTTAGTAAAGGACGTAAAGCTTAGTAAAACAACGTAAATCATCAATGCGAAACAAAGAAAAACAGGGTAACAGAATGCAAAGCAATGTAAAACAATATAAATCGACGTAAAAACAATGTATAACAAAGTAGAACAACGTAATACTGTTTTAAACAACTACGCGGAACAATACAAAGGACGTAAAGCATCGTAAAACAACGTAAACGATCAATGCGAAAAATAGGAAAACAACGTAACACAGCTTAAAGCAATATAAAACAATAGAAAACAACGTAAAAACAATGTATAACAACGTAAAACATCGTAATACTTTTTTAAGCAACAACGCGGAACAAAGCGAAGAACATTGTTGCGCACGGCACAAAAATGACCGCCGGAAGTCGTGAGGAGACGACAACGATTTATTTGTTGGACTCCACAGTCCTCGTTTACAATGTTTGGAGCACGGCTCCGTTCAGAGGTTAAATTTGAAGCACGGCTTCGAACTTAGTATGAAATGAAGCACGACTTCGCAGACTATAAAAATGAAGCACGGCTTCGTACGGGCGCAAGGGCGCTGAATAAAACTTGTAATGGTATCTGCACTGAAATTGTTGACAATTCCATCCGTTATCGAATTTGCGGCAGTATATATAGACACCTGGCCGATGTTCAAGGAGAAGCATCGTCAGGCGTCGAAGGCCGGGTCATTGCCTCCTAAGGCAAAACGCCGCGTGTTTACAACGGCCGAGGCGAGCGTTTGACGGTCGGGCCAACGCACGTCGATCGTGTTATTGTCTTGCCGCCTCGCCGTTTATTCGACAAAAACGGCGAGACGGCGTACATCGAATGTCGAACATGCGTTGACCCGCGGTCCGCGATTCGGCCGGAACAAACACAGTAAATAACCCACTTACCCTAGTAAATAAATATAGAAAAGAAAGAATATTGCACCGAGTGGCAGACCAAAAAAATTAACAGTACAAAAACATGAAATTCTTAGGATTATTAAAAAGAAGCCAGATATAAGTGCGTCTGAGATTGTATCAAAAGTCCAGGAACGAAATAAAAATCAAATGCATACAAGAACGATTCAGATTACATTGGGCAGGATTTAAAAGCAAAATTGTGAGGAAGCAACCGTACATCACTGAAGTGAATAAAACAAAGAGAGTGGAATTTGCGAAGCAAATCTCTCTCTGAGTCGGAGAATTAGTGTTTATAGACGAAATAATGGGTAAACACTTGAATTTTGACATATGAAAGGAAAATTAGCAAAAAAGTGCGGGTTAATTAGGAATGGGAATGACATACTATTTTTAATGGGATAACGATTCGAAACTTGCGGCTGATATGGTACGTCAATGACTTTTATGTAATACTATATGACTCCTATCGAGAGATCCATCCATGTAAATCGGGGATTGAAATTATCGAGCATGCAGCATTGTTAGTAGGCGTAGCCTCGCGCTACACTTGCGTCTACTTGAACATACTCGAACGACAGTGCTCGACAAGACATTCTGCAAGTCAGACGTTTGTTTCATGTCACCACACTCCTATATATGTATTTGTTGTTGGTAAGGAATTTATATGTTACGACCAACCTGTTCACGAAAAAGGCTACGCAAGGAGTGAGGACAAGCGACGCATGTGCGAGAGTCCCGCACAGCGACGTGGCGCGTCTAGCGGGTGAAAAAGTTATAATGTTCAAAATTATAACGTTCACGCGGTGGACGCGCCACACCGCTGTGCGGGACTCTCTTTCTTCGTCACGACCTTTACAGCGTAATTGTATAGCTTTGGAAGTTGAGTTGAGAAAGTTGAGGAACCAACCTACAGTGGATTTTCCTTAGTTGGAAAAGAACTTGAGCGATTTATGGAATGCTTTTTAGAAATTGCGGTCTTTTGCGGACAATTCATCAAATCCTTATCGGTTAAGGATAAGGATCTGGCGAACATTTGAATTTCTCAAGGAATTATAATTACAAAGTAATTCAATTACAATGTAATTCGATATTGAGATCGCCATTTAATTAAAATACAAGGTGATTTGTAATTCAATAGGAGTATAATTACAAGATACTAAGTATTTCAATTACATTAATTACGAATTACAATGTACTTAATAAATAAATTAAAATATTATTAATAACTACGAGTAATTATTATTTATTGGACACGGTATACCGCATGAATAATAAATACTTAACCATTAAATGATAATTAATAAGTAACAATTGAAATCGTATTCGTAATTAATAAACAAATTTTATTATTTCAAATAATTAATAAGTAATTGTTTTCTCTTTCAGTTAAACTTTCAAACAACAAATAATTATACATAAATATATATTGTATTTCAATTACACTCGCGATTAAAATAAATATAAATTAAAATAAATAAGTATTGCTCTTTCTCAATCTTTTTTCAAAATTGAGTTCTTAATGTTTTAAATATATTTCGGATAAAGATATAGGCAAAAGTAATTTTTGAGCATTTTTTATTCCATCGTTTACCCGAATGTATATACTTCTTATTACAGTTTTATTTCACATTCTTTATATTAAATAGATACATGTGACTCCCATTAATATTCGGACACGATATTATTAGAAAAATTATTGCTCCCTTTTATTGTTTATGGTAGTATTATTGAATCGTTTCCTCATATAATAAAGCACTTCTTAAAGTAAGTAGAAAAATAAATTTTGTTTATTTATTGCACATGTTCTTTTGTATAACAAGCGATAAACAAGATTGTGACAGAATTTAACGTCGCAAAAATATTCGGACACAACATCTTAGATGCCAGAGTAAAATATTGTATTACATTGACGACGCCGCTAACACATATTGTTTATAAATAAATAAAAATTCGTTGTAAGAACTCGGTACCACAGAAATTATTGGTGATATCAGACGCTTTACTTGTGAAAATGGGATGAAAAGGAAGAAATACGTCTTTTGAAATCCGACAATTGGTTATTTATCACAAGGGAATGGGATCTTTTAACAATAAAGCAGAATTAATGGAAACAATCACGAAAATATGACCAGAAATTCCGACTGAATTTATGCCACACAGATGCAATGCAGTCCTCAAATCCAAGGGTTATCCAACATCTTATTAGACTGTTATGAAAACTACAGTCAATGATACATCGCTGTTTTTCATTAAAAGTGATTATATAACTTAAGCGGCGTATGTTTCTATGCATTCGTAGGTACCGAACAATTCTATCAGAAGCTTATACTATTTCTTTCGTCCTTTCCTAATTCAATGGGATCTCGATGTTGCGAGCCATCCTTGTCCTGCTCGCCTCTAGCGTACACATGTTCGTATCTATTGTCTCGAGTCGTCTGTAAGTCATTCCTCTGACGGCTTGATTCTTCTCGTCGGAGACCCTAAACGAGAAAGCCACTTGAAGGTGCCATAAAATAGTATTCCCTGCAATTGCTGTCAAGGACGGAAGGACTGTCCTGAAACTATGCTTATCGTAAACGAGAATTTCGAAGCATTGCACAGCATATGGTGTATCTCGACGTATTTCGTTTCTTTTTTATGAAACCATTTCTAAATAAACCATAGACCTTTCCTAATATATTAAAGAATTTTGTCAGCTTCTTCTTTGTTGAAAATTGTGGTTCAAAATAATGAGGAAGAATAATAATTGATATGTTTCTTTTTCGCAGGAATAGAGAAAAGACTGTTCCTCAATACATAATCTATTGCAATCAGTGTTTTAAATTTTTCAGATTTTCTGGTAGGGTTTGATCGTATATTTATTAGTCTACTTGGACTAAATGATATTAACGAAACTAAGGGAATCGTGAAAATAATATAAAATTTCGAGTTACTGCAGTAGCTGTGTGTGTGTGTGTGCAATGTAATTTAAGTTGTAATTTTTTCCATAATTTAAATATTTAATCTTTTTAACTTACTTCTAATAAACGAATTTTATTATGTCTGACGGTGCATTATTTTTTAATACAATATTAATCGATCTCGTAGTAATATGACTGAAACTTTTGGATCGATTAAATATATGTACTACTCGATTAAAAACATCTAGCATTTAACATTTTCAACTATTTCATCATAAATACTGTACGATATTTTTGCAGTATAATTTATGCTGAAATTCATTTGCATCTTGTAATTGCGAAACAAATGACAACCTAGCAGAGTTGTACATTATTTAGATAATAAATTATAGAAACGTTACGAAGAAAAGATATTTCTTCATCTTTATGCAATATTGTGGAGGGTCCTAATAAAATAAGTATCTTTATTCGATGTGTTTGAAATAAATAATTTTATTAGTCGAGAATTTGTCCGACAAATAAAAATACCACTTAATTATCAACACGTAACTACATTGTTCCAGAACAAAAACAAATCAATATTCATAGAATCGTTTTTCAAATAAAGATAGGAAAGTGTCGAATATGTGGATGCTTGGTCTCAAGTTTCCGATTATGCTCTCTAGTTTTCATTTCGGGGTAATACAGTATCTAACAAAAAGATAACATACTTTAAAACTAATGTAATTTTTATTTATGTAACATTACAACTAAAATACTGTTTCTATATAAATTGGCAAAATACCACTATAAACATACACAAATGAAATAAAATTGCATTTCGCAAGTGTAAACAATTTTATTTAAAAAAAGAGAATTTTTATGCAAATACAGTCGGACAAAATGTTAGCACACTTAACTAAAAATTATGTATGTCAATAAATCAAGCAATAATATTGAATGCCTAATGTTTTGTGGCTTCATCTTTCCACTTATTAACAGTCGTCATTATCTACGAAGTTTCTTTATTAGTTTTTTGTTCTAATTGTTTCTTATCATCTTAAATACATTTTTATCATTCGGCAATCTTTTGAAATTATCTGCCATTTGCATAATGCATGGTTATGATTTTCGCAACAATTTTCAACGATATGATCTTGCTGATTAATCCTCGAGAAAAAAATTCGCGGCATCACCCTGTTGAAAAATATGTACAGGGTATTCCTGAAACTATATACAAGCGGTCACCGGGTTATTCTTCATAAAAAAGAAATGAAAAAGATATAGAGTGACTTCTTTTTTTTTAGGATTTCGTTTTTGAGAAAACCAGGTTTTAAACCTTGCTTTGTACATACGCTTTTCCGGCTATAAGCGATGTACAGCGCTTAGCAAATTTTCAATCTCGATTTTCTCGAAAACTAAATCCTAAACAAAAAAATATTTTATTTTACACTTTTTTCATGTTTTTTTTTATTTGGAATTACATGGAGTCGCAACATAATTCTTAGTGAAATATGCCATCATTATTTTCCACCGTATTTCCATAAAAATTCTTTTTTTCTAAGTAAAATTGTTTAAACTGGCGTAACGTAATTTTATTTTATTTGTGTATGTTCATAACAGTAATTTACAAATCTATATAGTATTAGAATCTCGGCTATTACCTTAAATAAATCTAAATTACGTTAATTTTAAAGTGTGCTATCTATTCGTCCGGCACTGTAGCTCGTTGAGTTTCTTCTTCTTTGAGCTTCTTCACATGTCGCGAAGTAAAGATATTTTTCTATCAGAAAGTATCAGTGCACATTTCTTTTTACATCCATTTCCAATACATACATTTTTTATTCAAAGCGTATTTATTCGTGGCGTTGAATATAATTTTCATCTTTTATCTTTATCTTTATATGAAGGCTACGAATAGATTTGCGGATAACTTTTGCCAGAATTTTGAAGATTCAAACTTTTACATTCTTGAATATACCTTCATAAAGCAGAGATTGAAAACAATTATGACATCGGTTTCAGTTCGTGAAAGAATTATGGAGAATCCAAAAATTCTCATCAAACAGTTTCCATTGTTTAATGATGGAAATAAACAAAAAGCACAATACCGCGTATCCAATTAAATAATGATATTTTATTCGAAGTATGCACACGTGCTATTTTATGTCCTTTATATCCGTTTATGTAACTGCGACAGGCTGACTAGAACGCGCTGTTTGACCCATCAATTGAAACAAAAAACTCAACGCACACAAAATAACTGCCGAGTAGCGACGATGTCTTCGAGCACCAAGGAGAAATGTGATAGTTGAATGCCGACATTTAAAATCGATATTATGTATATAGGTCCATAACTGTTAATTTTCAGTTCTGTATGATAACCAGATAGGATTAGTATGTCACTTACTGTGCCCATTAAAGTGGCGTCTGAAGTTTTCGATAAATTATATGATTTTCTATGTTGATGTCTTTTATGTTGTTGATGTCATATATGTTGATGTCTTTTACATAACTACTAATTTTATTATAATTGAAATATATAAGGAACATAAAATATTTAACAAAATATAAATAGTAGTTTTCGATCGAGTTACTGTGCCTTGTAAGAATGAAAAGTTTACTACTGCGTGTTATTTGAGCCGTTCAGTGCATACATCGATTAACTCCACTTTTTGAAAAATCTTAAATTTATGTGTCAAAGCACTTGCTATAGTCATAACTTTTTATATTTATAATAACTTCCCTGAATAATACAAATTAACACCATTAAACGGCAACATTTTTTTGGCCATTGAAAAATAAGTAATTTATTTCAGAAGTCATTTTGATTAACTTCATACCCTAATGTAATCGTTGCTTTATTGTCATGCATCAACGCTTTGTTTTAAACAGCCGAAGATGCTTTCCCCCCTCTCAATAATATTGGTAATAAAATCGCATCGACAAACAGATTAAAAAAAAGCGCAATGCAAACGGTAGTTAGTATAACAGTGATCTCGCACGCTGACTGTTACTGTCTACTTTACCATTATTGCACGGCCTACATATATGTTCTTGATCTTTTCATCATTACTCCCAGATTGTTTTTAAAGAAATAAATATTATACCGTTATAACCAAGATGAGTGAGACTAATAACAACGTGGATGACGAAAACAGTGATGGTTCTTCAATACGATTTATTAACAGAAAGTGTGGTTCAAGAAGACGTTTATCGTTTTCCTCGGATTCATCTGATTGCAACAGTACAAATTTCGCAACAAACACGTTGATTGGGAGGAAAAGAAGTTGTAATCCTGATAAATGGACACGAAATTTACAAAAGCATAACAGAACAAAAGGTTTGGCATATAGGAATAGGGGAGGAAATTTAATACCTGCAAAAACATTTGTCGATATAAAATGCAGATGCCGCCAAAAGTGCAACCAAAAAATTTTTTCAAATGAGAGAGAGACTGCCATGAAGGCATTTTATAGATTACATAGTCAGCTTGACCAAAATATTTTCTTAAGAGGTTATATTAAAGTCAACGAAATAAAAAGAAGGCGCCCCACGAATGAAACTAAAGAACGAATATCACATTCTTTTACATATTACTTTCGAAAAGACACACGTGATATTCCCGTTTGCAAAAAATATTTTAGAGACACTTATCAGGTGAGCGATGGGCAGATATACAAATGTTGTCCTAAAGAACAAGTTACATCTTTGATCTGCGCAAAGGCCATGTTGCAAGCAATAAAATAGATGACACAAGTGTTATAAAACATATAAAGTTATTTCCAGCCTACCGTAGTCACTACACTAGAGCTCATAATCCAAGACGACAATATTTAGATCCTGACTTAAATATTAAGAAGATGTATGAACTATACGTCACAGAATGTGAAAAGGAAAATGTAGTACCAGTGAAAGAAAAGTATTACTATAATGTGTTCTCTACAAAATTTAATTCACATTTTAAACAACCATCAAAGGATACGTGTCAAAATTGTGATGCTTTGCAAATAAAAATTCAATCCTCAGACGGTGAGGGAAAGAAGATGGCAGAAATTGAAAAGGAAACTCACTTAGAAGAGGCTGAACGGGCTCGCAGTCAAATGGCTGCCGACCGAATGGCAACATCAGAAAAAGTTTTCTTATTTTCTTTCGACTTGGAAGAAGCTTTGGCCTTTCCCAAGCTGACCACATCCGTAGCTTATTATAAGCGTAATTTATATGTTTATAATTTCGGATGTCATGAATTCAGTAAAAATATAAGCCACATGTTTGTTTGGCCAGAAACTGAAGGATCTCGTGGGTCTCAAGAAATTTCATCTTGTCTAATAAAGTACATAAAGACTTACGCTACAAACTTTGAAAAAATAATAACATATTCGGATTCGTGTACCGGGCAAAACAGAAATATTAAAACTGTCTTAAGTTTATTGAAACTTGTTCAGAGTATGGAAATAAGAGCTGAGTCAATTGAAATGAAATTTTTGGTAAGTGGGCACAGCTATTTGCCTAATGACTCAGATTTTGCCATTATTGAGTCACGTGCGAAAAAAAATCAAAACATTTTTTCACCAGATGATTGGTACAATATAATCAAAACATGTAAAAAGAAAGCTCCATTTCATCTAATCCAAATGACCCACCAAGATATTTTTTCAACAAAACCTTTAGAACAATCAATCATTAACAGAAAAGTAACCGTCACAGGCTTTCCAGTAAATTGGCTTAAAATACGCTGGATAAAATTAGAAAGGTCCAAACCCCATCTCATACAATTCAAATGTGATTATAATGAAGATACAGAATTTAAAGCCATTAATTTAAGAAAATCTGTATCAGGTAGACCGCAAAGTTTGAAAAATATATATCAGCCTTTATTATATCCTAAAGGCAGAACTGTGACAAGGGAAAAATGGAGAGACATGATGGACCTGCTAAAATACATTCCTCCTGTTGAACATGATTACTATAAAAACTTGACAACAAATCGAAATGACGAATCCTCACATCCAGCTGATGAAGAAGACATTATTTATAATATTTCTGATGAATTAATTACAAATAATATAATATAACAGAACTGTGAACATTCATGTTTATGCAAAAGCTGTAATAAAAATATATAATAACTAACTTTTTCTGTAATAAAAAACTTAAAAATTTAAAGACTGAATTTAACTTTACTACTTTTTTTCAGTTGCCAAATTGATTAACTCCACCAGTCACATAAAAGCTGTAACATTACTGACGATTATTTTTTGGCTATTCTTTCTTATTAATTTTATACAGCGTCAGATGAAAGCTATATCTGTATTTATGCATTCTACATTATATGTGTGAATCTATATTATAACAGGAATTTTAGAAAACAATGTACATCGTTTCATCGCGTTTCTCAACTTCTTCTTTTATGGAGTTAAGCGATGTGTGCACTGAACGGCTCATTTACTGAGCCTTTTCTAGTTATCATCTGCACACTCATCTAATTACTATATGTCAATCTCTGTGCACTGATCTAATCACTATAAAGAGTGCTAGGTAAATACTAAAGTTCGAAAATTATATGAGCTTTGGGTATCATAATTTATTACACATGTTCAGTACAATCACGTATAGCGTATACACATTTCACGGACAAAAAAAGTAATCTTAAATGTAACACGTAGTTTGCTATAAGAGGGCTCAGTCTAGACTGTTTTTCTGCAATTTGGTAGAGTTTTTTGAATATAATAATTTATTTTTTTGTTTTGTGGAAAGCATGATTTTTGTATTTTTTTTATCTTTATTTGCAAAGTGATTAGTAAGTCTTTTAACAAAATCAGGAAAGAAGGAAATTCTGCGGCTGGAAGAAAAAACACTGAATGTCACATGTTTTCACTTTCGAGATGTTTGTCCTTTAAAGTTCTTACAGAAACCAATTCCTTTCTTGGTTTTCCATTTATTGAGCTTATCGTATTTGCATAAACTGAAATTTCTTGAAATTGTAACATGTTGCGGTATTCTCTACAGTCACTGAATTATGCCGCGAGATCTAGGACGCTCGGAGCGTGGGCTGAGTCGAATGGTGCCGGCCCTGAGCAACGGCGAGTGCGCGTAGGGTTTGTGCGTCGTGCCGAGCCGTGAGTCTGGGGAGTGGGGAATGCCTCGTTTCTGGCTGAGGAAGCGATCTGCCGAGAACGAGGATCACTGTCGCGTAGACCGTAGCGTTGGGTATTTGGAAGAAATAAGTGTAACTGTGACAATTCGAGCCGAGATTAATTCATACGAAATGAAGGAAGATAGCCGCTAAAGACCATAGGGCAGCAGGCGAAATAATAAAGGACAGTGCTGGCAACAACTGGCAGCGACCGTTCCAAAGATATGGCAAGACTAGTGACCGGCCAGAAGCCGCATTCGTAACTGGGAATGTCTGATCAGTTTTTCGGTAAGTCTCATTATCAGTACGAATTTCTTCATTTACATTTCAATGGCTCGGACACCTTCTCTCGGATGGGCTAATTATTCGCCAGTGCAAATTATTACACGCCACGTGCGTTACGCATATGGCGTCTCGAGAAAGCTTGCGAAACTGGAAGCACGTGTCTTCCACGTGGGCAATCGGTTCTTGCGGATATATGGCGTCGCGGCCATATTTATTTATATTAATATTCGGACAACTTTTAAAACGCCATAACTTGCTTAGAACTGGACTGAACAACTTGAATTTTGTTATTGCTTAGAATGATTAAAGAAAATAATATATGACGAAATATATATAACGATGATTTAAGAAATGCATTTCGTAGATCTCGGTAATTTATATGCATGTTGAAAATTTCAGCGGAATCGGTTGACTTTGGTATAAGCGGTAAACAATTAAAGATCGCAAAAATCGCAGTTTTGTCCTGATTTTTAATATTTCTGTCCAATAATTGTGAGAAAGTTGCTGTTTTAAAATTTGTTTAATGCTCGTAACTATGACCTTGCGTTAACTGATTTCGATGAAATTTTCGGCATGCGTGTAACTTATCGAGATCTACAATTCCTAATATATTTTCTTTGCAATATGTAAGCTTATTTTCTAATAAAATGTCGCTTTATGGGCATGTCTTGTATTTATTTCTTTATTTCTAGATATCTGAAACTGTTTCTTAAGTTGTTTAATGTAAGTATTGTATAACATACTGTATAGCGTACCTGATTATACATTCACTTCAGATTGATCCTCTATAACTTGAGATATTATTTTATTGTCGTTAAGAATATGAAATCCTTTATCATTTCCATCATTTTTAATCACATTTTCTACATCGCACTCTACGCAGTGCGAAATGCACCTTGAGACATTATACATATAACTTTGTGATTACGGTTTGTTCGCTATCTGATCTTACATGCAAAGATGAATTACTTTCACCCACTTTTAGAGGTTGTTATTCATTTTTATTCCTGTATTCGTGTTTGCTGCATCATCTTCTTTGCATTTTAATATGTTATCTTTATAATTTTTTTATGATATATACAGTAAATCTACCAATGTTATATTTACGAGACAAGAGATTAATTGTTTCTGAAGCGTCTATTAATTTCAAATTTTTCTTCAATACAAAGCACCACTCTTTTTCTCTTTTCGTTTGATTTGTGTGAAGACGTAATGAGAATATAGTTTCTGGACGAATCACATACATACAAGTAACTGAATTAAATCGTTACTTATCTTACATTCTATGCAGGAAGACTATGCTAGAATTTCTAACTAAGAAACAAAAACAGTGTGTTGTATAATGGGTATGTCGCGTAGACTGGAGTTGGATAAGAGGAGCATCGTTCCTGACATCCAATTGTTGGTAACGGGTTACTATGTTGGATAAACACAGTCCAGATAAACGGTGTTTTACTAGTTCTTGTACTAGTTGTTCTGTCATTAGTATTTATTTAAGATTGATGTCGTTTTTAAATCTCTATTTTATACGATTTTAAGATTTGTTTATAGTATGTATTTTTTTTTGTTGCAACTTGAATGTCCGAATTATATATAATATATATTATATATTATCAAATATTTCAAGATTTAATGAAAAGTATTTGTTTAATATAATGTTTTACAAGTAGTGTATAAACAAGGATTCGGACCTGGACAAACTAATCTAAATTGGAATCGAAATTGCGTAGGAACCGTATTTTATTAGGCTTCCCTCAATTTATTTTCTTTATTACATCACCGCCCAATGCTTCATCCTGTAGCAAATGATAAAATGTCATGGTTAATAGTAAATCAAAGACCTATGCATATAAACTGTGAATCGTTTAATAGAGTTCGATGATGTACCTGCGCTGTTGTCTGTTTTTGAGTTGAAGTAAATTACCTCTCAGATGTTATACCAACAGAACTTTTATGATTTTCATTATTTTTATCGGTTTCTTTGCTTTTGTTACATGCTCCACTGCCATTAGCTTTATCTGTTTTTTCCGCTTCTTCTTCATCGTTACTACTACTGACAATAACTATTATCTCGTCATTATTGAAGGGTTTTACCGGTCTATTAGCAAATAATGTTTGCATCTATAAAATAGCATGCGATTATCCAATCTGTCAAATCTGATAGTATATTATCATTTTTAAATGAGTTTGTTTGCAAGTATACATATACTTCTGTCTTTTCTTTTTGTGCTTCCTCCTTTCTCTTATCACAATAATTTTTAATTTCTTTCCTGATATTTCCAATATCTGCAGTTGTTTCAGTAGTTTCCAAACATAGCACAAGTTCTTTTATTTCACGACTATATGTAAAGAATTAATTGTAACAATACAATCGAGCTTATAATGGCAAATCAATATTTTGAAATATTACATTGTATATGCTTGACCTCTGTAGGTTATTAAAAGCGTTAGTGTTATTTTTGTTAACAAATTTACCTAATGCTTTATTTAGATCATTCACTGTTAGTATTGTTCATAGGTTTTTATTTTCAACCAAACTGGTGTCCTTTTAGTTTTGCTTGTATGTGGTTTCCACAAAACCTTAATTCTCCTAGTTAAAAAACCAAACACAAATTTTACCTTCGAGCACCTTGTAGAATATCGCAATTTTTGTTTACCTCAGTATAGCTCATAATGTCAGTCGTATCCTGGAGTACTTACCGGAACTTCTTGTTTTACAGAATACAATTAATTCGTGAGAATTAGCAACTTTATCACAATATTTCTGTGCCAATCTAAAATACACATATTACTTGTATTCGTTAATATACTAATAGAATCTTACCTGGTCGAATCGAACCGTTCTTTATCTTTCAAGTAAATTACTTTCAATCGAATATACGGCAAGACCGGTTGCTTCGGATGATTTGACAATTGTTCCGCGGTACTAGGAATCAATTCATTTTCTATGCGTCGGTCGACGATATTAAAAACTGATTCTGATAGCAATCTATCATTGTTACTTTTTATATTTGTATCATTAAGGACCAGAGTGTCAAACACAAATGGTCTAACGGTTTTTAATTTCAATTTCTTCAACTTAAACTTATTACCGTTTACGCTAAGTATGACAATGTGTTTGGCCTTTGATTCGCCTTCGCATAAAGAAATCGCAATCTGTAAGTGCGTTTCTTAAGCAGTAGTTTCTTATTTTTCATGCATCATAATTAATAAATAAATCTAAAAATATACCTGTTTGAGAAATGTAGTATTGTCTTTTAGAGTTAAACACGTGTGTGATACAACATTCCTATTCCCCTCCCCACACGACAAAGTCAACAAAAGAGGGAAGGTGGGCTTCCGAAGTATATCCACGTTTAAGACATGGTGCACGTTTTTTATGTAAAACAAACAAATTAAAGCATTTCACCTATGAATGAAAATCATTTGCAATAAAAAAAAATGGAAAGACCTCTCAATACATATATGGATCTCATAAGTTCACCTTAAAATCGTTCAACATCCGTATTAATTTATCATCGTTCATGCAGCTTAAACCAAAAATTGCAACATGGGTATTACCCATTTTTATCATCAGTGGAGGAATGATCATTTTAGGGGTGGCTGTCCATTTTCCAAAATAATTTATGAAACCAGACACAGACAACAAGTCCATTTGGCCCATTTATTCCACAACCTATAATTTTGATTATAATTACTAATGGCTGAATCAATGTTGAAAAATCACTGTACTTAAACTATTGATATTATATTTCTTACTTGGATGGTCGTTTTTCCCGTGAATGGAAAATATTAGCATGTCAATATTAAAATTTGGATCCTAAAAATTTACAGTTTTAAAGGTACAGTGTGGGAATGTTAATTCTGGCTCGCTCAAAAATTGGATGTTAATTGCTCTGATGAAAAAACAATCATTAATATTTGTCGTACTTCAAATACCATCTTATATTGATATTATCATATCTTGCTAACCTGGGACCCATACAGTATTTATTTAACAATTCCATACATTTTAATTCATCAGAAGTTGTTGGTTTCGCATCGTGAAATAAATCTCCACAATGAAATATAAGGTCTACATTTTTTTCCTTGCTACATTGAAGTATTTCTTCAAAAGTATTAATGCTCTCATCCGATGACTCTCCTGCTTGTATAAATTAATTATTTGCAGTATATATGTGCGTGTGTTGCTGTCAATGGTCATGATGCTACCACTGAGTAACCACATCAATGGCCTTGCCATTTTTTAATTACTGTAATGTCTCCAGTTACATTTCGAAATATGTATTCTTCGATGCATTCTCGGCATCGACTAGCGTTTGATGTTTCCAGGATTACAGAACCATATCCTTCACAATGACAATCTGCCTCACTTCTGTGGTTTCCTGCGATGGTATGCCAGCAGCCTTCAGGAAATAATTCTCTTTCTTCTGCTGCCACTCGAGACCAACATTTTTCACACAATTTGTATTCTTCAGCTTCAAACACGAGTTGCATTTTCCGTATACATTGGCATATTAAGAGATCCTCGTGCACCTCTGGATAATCAGCGGGATTTACTTCATCCTGAAAGTGATTCCAATTTTTAATTTGTGTCGGACGAACTATCGAAGACGAAGGAGTGTTTTAATTTATCCTGATGTTTCGCGATTAGGTGTCCGGTCGCATCTGTTTTTAAAATTGCATTATTTATATCCGACATCTACTATCTCGTATGGCCCGATGTAACATGGATCGAATTTACTTGTTTCAGGTTCTTTTTACACATGGACGTATTACTCCACCATAAGTTATGTCGGATTAGCTCACTTATCGTAATTCCCGAAGATTAATTCGTGGGGTGTGAAATTCGTAGCTTCGTGGACGGAGGTATTTATATGAAATCATGGCAAATGGTAAGTAGAGGTCCCATTCTTCATATGACTCGATGTATTGTTTTAGATGTTCTGTTAATACAATATATGGCTCCTTTTTAACGATCCATCTCGGCAACATGTAGCATTAGTTTCCCAAGAAACTAGTGTTTTCATCTATCGAAATGGATTTTGGTGTCTCACGTATTGCAATGAAATGACTCGCGGACGCGTCAGCTATTATCATGGCTTTAATATCTGATAAAGCAACTGCTAACCAATACTTTTTTAAATTGTCTCGCATAGTTAAAATGTAGCGATTTCCATTGATTGTTTTTGGAAGTAGTCCAAATGTGTCGATGGCAAGTTCGTCAAAAGGTTCCAGAGATGTGTCCGTAATAATCACGGGTTGACGGGTTTTGTTCTGATAAGTGAACGAATGAATTCTTGTGAATCTTTTCTCATTTCGGGGCAGTGATATTTTTCTTTTAACCCTTTCGGTACGGAGGACCTGGCCGCGGTTATACATTCGTGGAACGAGGAAGTTTTTCGCAAGAGTGGTTGCACTGTCCGACTGCGTAAACCGCGAAAACATGTTTTGCGGCATTCATAGAAATCTCGAGCGTGATTGACACTAAACTTTTCATTCGGACCGCGACATCGGTGACTGACGCGGAATTTAACGTGTTTGAAAAACATTTCTAAAATGTTTATACTGCTTTGTCGTAACCTAAACCAATCCTCGGCAGAAAACCGATTTCGACGGTATCTTATCTCGCGGATCAGACGAAAGGACAGACAAAACAGGCATGGCGCTTAACGTTCTAAAATCATATCTTTTTCTTTACAGTACATTAATTAATGTAAATGGCATTGATATAAATAATATGGTCCAATATTACAAAATTAAAATAAATAACAAAATTAATAGTGTAACATAATAAATAATAAAACTAATAGTGAAATATAATCAACGACAAAACTAATAGTGTAACTTGGTGTGATAGTTTTCGAAACAAGGGGAAACGCGCAAGCCCGCATTACATTGTTCGCACTGATACTTGGATTCACGTCTCACACCACCAGCCGCACATACAACACATCTTCGTTTTCGATCTTTTTTCCCCGACTGATATATCGAAGGAAAATGTCCCCCTGTGAGCCTTGTGGGATAATTACTTCCTGACTTGCTGCACCGATGATATTCATGATTCTTGTGTTATTTTTCTAATATTTCCTTAATCAACTGAAGGTGAAATTTCGCCATTGGGATTTGTTTTTTTGTGGTGTGCTTATATAGGCAGTATGCGTTTCACGCGCAAATGTCGATCAAGTGGAAAAAGTATTTGCGATACCACTTTAAACTTTTGCGCGAGTTGCATCGATAGTAATTATCACCATATCTGATTTATCGATTGTACCCATTGAAGAGTTATAATCTATTACGCATTTGGGCTTTAGAACAATTTCATTTTTTCTTGACTTCTTAGGTACTTCTGCAAATTCTGCGGTTTGGATAGTGAAAAGCATATAAAATTTCTTTCTATCAAACCATTTCATTGCAAACAGATTTTCAGATGAGCGGAACACTGCCTTTCCTTTTTTCAATTTATCAGTTATTTTAAGCATCTCTTTCCGTCTTCTTTGCACAGTGCCACAAGCGTTCGTACTTTTTTCGTGGGGTAGGTTGAACAATATGGGACTGGAAAACCAGTTATCCAGATAAATATTGTAGTCTTAGTTGCCAACCCAATGGCCTTTGTTTAGAAAAGGTTGCAAAAGCGACATTACAATGTTCCCTGGCTTTCCAATATATTGATATTCGGTAGCTACAGTAGCACTAGCCCCACAATAAATGATTATATCTTGGATATAACCCGTCTTGCAGTCACAAAGTAGGAATGATTTTATGCCAAACCTACTCCTCTTCGAGGGAATATATTGTTTAAACGAGAGACGGCCTTTGTAGAGGAGTAGACTTTCGTCTATACACAACCGCTGGTATGGCTGAAATGCATTGATAAAAAGATGTTCGTAGCATTTCCACTACTTCATTTATTTTGTGTAAACGATCGGCAGTGTGGCCGACTATGTCCGTAAAATGCAACATTTTCAATAATGAAAAGTAGCGATCTCTACTCATAATTTTACTGAAAATATCGCTTCGGAGAAACTTATCTTTAGACCAATTTTCATTTAAGGATAGCTTTTTGGTTCGCGTCATTAATAACGACGCAGCAATAAAACAATATAATTCATCCACTTCCATCACTTCTGAAGCGTTCAAGTGATCTCTTTTGAGCTGTTGACACCGGTAATAGTTTGTTTTTTGCACAATAAATTTAACTAAATCTTTAGAAAAAAGCAGTCTGAAGTAGTCCAAAATTCTCGACGAACGATTTAAATTGTTCCCTACTACTCCCGAATGATGTGGCGTAAAATCATGAATTTTTGGACTAAGCTTCTTTGATGTCCATTTGATGCTAGAAGGAGTATCAATTCGTACTTCAGGCTCTACTGCTTCTTCAGATACCGAGGTGCTAAGTACACGTGCTCGATTGTTCCTCCTTTTGCGAAATGCTAAATTATATTGATTTTCTTCATCAGAATCTCTTTTGGAATCAATGATTTCCTTTATCCATTGTTCTCCTTTCAAGCGTTTTACACTTATCCTGAAGGGAACTAAATGCAAATTGTAAGTTATACATTAAAAAAATTAACGATATAAGCAAACATTCCAATTTGTTTTTCGTAGCTTATCTATATATTATAAAACATATATAATTAAGGCACGCTGTTGACTGTTACTAATTATATATTATAATGGAACGATTAGAACAGCCGGGAATTTTAAACACAGATTAGTAAAGTAATGTGTACTATAGAGAGTAATCATACCCACATAACTTTCCGTTGGTGCTGTTAACGGTGCCCACATAAAGTGCCCACATAACTTTCCGTGAATGCCGCGAATAGGCGGCGGTAGTACTGAAAGGGTTAATTGATTTAAGGTTTCCGTTACACCCTCGTGACCTGCGATTAATCTACTGCGAGCTTCTTCTATTAATTTTCATCGAATTTCATCTACTGGTGTGACAATGTTATCCGTGTTCGTAGGTTGTGGCAAAACTGGGCTAATATCTGGTTCGTCTCCATCAGTTGAACTGCTGTTCTCCTGGGATTTAGATTCGTAATCAGGTATAGACTAAGTTATACTTGGTTCACTGATCTTGGCAAGTGAGATTATTGGTAGATGTAATGGCGTAGATGAGGCTCCTGGGAGATTGTAGATGAGTGGAGTTTGCATCATTGTTTCTTCTAATCTTGGCTTCGCTGTTATCACAGTTTCATCTATTGAATTGCGTTTGCAAAAGATGCTTGGGTCGTCGATTTGGTTATTTCGCTATTTGGACGTTTGGCTCTCATTGAGAGTGTGGGTTGTGGATGACTTAAATGAATTTAACGCTGTCTTAAATTCCCACGTTTTCGACGTTATGTTCGACGTTTTTTTCCTGTGGCAGAATAATTATTCTTGAGCGAATTTAAAGTATGTGGAAGATAAGCTATGAAAAATATGTCAGGAATGTTCTTCGTATGTCACACTTCCAGTGAGCATTTTCTATGACTTTAATCAACTTTCTACTTGACATTATTAAAACCCCAGAATAACTATGAGAAGAAAATAAAATAAAACATTTGTCTACAAACTCCTATTAAAATTTGGACGAAACACGCCTAAGTGTTTCTCCATGTTTTTTATTATGTTGACTTATATGACTAGACATTTTCGGAATAATAGAGAATGTTACTTTTCATCTTTTGTAATACACTGGTTTATATACACTTGGCTAAACCAATTTCACACTAACCGATGATTTTCGAAAAAGGATTTCATAATTTTGGTATTTTAAATAATGTTGTACACATAATAAATCTCATAGGTGTACTTTAAAAGTAGCTGAGAAAATTCTTTTTAATGATAATATAATAATTTAAATCTCTGTAGTTTCGGGAAAATACTCTTTATATTATACTATGTTGTAATGCCACATAGTGTTTGTTTTCATTAGTTTTATTTAATCTGATGTTATTTTTAGTAATAAATATTTAGCGTTATTTATGAAACTTACATTTGTAGGATAGTAATGCATAAATGCCAGCTGAAAACGTGATCATTTTTTTATATCATTATACTCGAGGTAGGAAAGTTAATTCTTAATTCTATCAATTCGTAATGAGACTTAATTCTGTTTGTACTATGCACAGTATTGAACTATAAGAATTATACATATATCTGTTTGAACTGTTCAAACGAACACGGTAACATACAGTGTATTTGTATGTATGATAATAAGTTTGCTCGAAAAAATTTGAACGCAAATTGTTATATTAAGTTTAATGTACAATTCATAACTCCTACTATCGTATAGTTTAAAGCTAACGAGAAGACTTTTGCGACGAACATGCCCGCACTGTTTATAGTCATCTCCTCGTCAAATCTGAATAGTGCATATAGCGGCTTGAGTACGAAGCATGCATAATTAAAGTGTGGATAGTAAAGTATTATTATACTACTTTCATGCTTACTATAGCGAAGACAACCTGCAAAATTGACATCACTTTTTTCATCACTTTTTTAAATCGTGGGTTTAAACATCAATGTAGAGTATTATCAGAATCTGAATCATAATGTTTTATGTGAAATATTATATAATAGAATGAACCATCTACATCTCACAGTTGTATGTATTTACGTAACCGGAGGATGAAGTTTTGGAAATATGTAGTACCCAGGAAGGCTCATAAAGTGCAGAAATAAGTTAAATGTTCGACAATTTCCAAAATTACTAGTTTGTTATTCTTCTCAAATTTCCAAATATGTTGCAAATGTATCTTTTCGTTGGGAAGAATGAATTGGAGGAAGGATTGGAAGGATGAATTGGATAGTGGACTGTATGGTAAAAAACGCTGGTGTAATAACGCTAAATATGTTTTAACCAATAAGATTGGTACAGAGGAGGTTATAGATGATATACAATAGAATGATGAAATGTGATGATGTGTCGTGAAGGTCATGAATGATACGATTAAGCGATCAATTTATGGCTATAAAGCTGTATCGAAATTTGCAAGCGCAATCGATTGTAGCGAAGCTAGGCTGCAAGCGCAAAAGTATTACAAGCGTAATGTGAATTGCGCGCTCAAGAGCAGAGAAGAATTACAAGCGTAACTATATGTATCTACGTAACAGTAGCTGATAACTGAGATGACAAATGAAAACTAACCACGGTCGCGGTGTGAGGGCCTATTTATTTCGTTGTGAATATTGAAGACTAAGCAGAACTGAATGTTCGTTACAGTGTACGATGGCAATGCCCTAACGAACAACGTTGCATGGGAAACGACGGAAAATAAATAATGGTCGCGCTAGAATTCTTATGCATCGATCCAAGTGATACCAGTAAAGAGGAGGTAATCGACTGGCGATTTAAAATTGATCGATTTGATTTTAGACACACGAGACTATTTTCTTCAGCGTACTGGATCTGTATTGGAAACTTTATAGTTGGGTCGGGTTGTTGCTTGATAAATTTCCAATATTCGGAATCAGCAACGGAATCGCCAACATCTAATTTCACCACAAATGAAGAGTTGCATTAAATGGAACATTCAGATTGAGAATACTCCATTTTTTATTACTGCAGAGCTGTGCATTCTTGGTAGTTTGCAGGTCATTTCTTGTACTCTACGCGCCCGAAATAACTAAATGTGTTTCTGTAATGGTTATAATATAATATCTTATGTTATTCATCGAAACCAAATTATTCGAAATGCATTAATGATACTACTGCAGCTTGGTTTCAGTAGTCGAAGACAACTATGGCTGGGCTATTAATTATCTCATATCTTTCGATATTAATTATAGGTAAATATAGCCATTTTCACAAAGCATGGACACAACTATCAACCTCAATTTCCAAAGTATTTCGAAATTTGGTTCCAAAATTTCAAATAGTGTGATATACATAACCAGAAATGTAACCTGCAGTGGATACATTCTCAATAAACCGGCAACAAATATTAATCACATAATGAAAAATACCAAGATTGCACGATTCCTACTAAACATTCAAGTGGAAATATAGAAAGCAGGAATTTGTTTGCTTGAAGATTTACGGCTTTAATCGTCAGCAAAAACCGATTGGATCAATATGGAGATTGAGTGATGCAGTTTTCATGCCAAGATTCACGGCAGTGTTCAGCAGATATCTCGAAGACTGGTTCTTCTGCTTGAGACTTTGTATGGCGCGATTGCGGAAGTAATCAACAAGAAAAGGAAGACTACATTGATCTGAATTTCGATGTACTTTTGGAGCAAGGATTTCAGATTTGATATACCGAACTTTCCTGGATTTGGTTAACAGTCTGAAACATTTACTTCTCGGGGTGAACAGGATCGGAAGTGATTGTGCGAAGTCGTGTATATTATCTATGAATCAAATTGTGCAGTAATGGCACTTAAAGTCATGTAGAAGCAAACTTGAAATCTGAATCGGTAATTTTTATTTACACGTCATTATTTGCTGTTGCTTTCCATTAGTTAAAAACTTGCAACCATATTTGGATAACAAGCAATACAGCTTCAGAGGATTGATTGCCTTGCTACTTATTTCTACATTCAAATCCTACTGCCACTAGAGATATTGCTTTCTTGAGTACGTTGATCAATTTACTGTCTGCTTCCGATTCTGACACGATTAAATCAAATACTCTAGATTTATAAAAATCCATGTTTATATGATCAATTTGGAACATTCATTCGATGAAATTGATAATGCAGATTTTCTAGTTGTAGCAAATTTTGCGAGGATATAACCTTGTTGTTGTCTATTAAGTAAGCTGCAAAGTTAAAAAGTAGGTATGTCGAATCTTTTCGAGCAAACTCAAGCATTTATAGTATTACAGAGTTAATGCAATTAATAAACTTATTTCTGAGGTTTTTCATAGTAGTGTTATTGGTTTAAACAGGTCTGTGATTTATATCGGACAGTATTCATCGCAGTTATTCTTGTGAAATGAAATCGCGTTGTATATTATGTGCTTGAATACGAACGCTGTGTATTTCGAACCTGCAATTTGGTACTATCACTGATTGTGAGACACTGCATTGGTTTAGGTTGAAGTATGGAAAAGACTCGGTCAGGAAAGTAATTTTTCATTCTTATTGGAGGTTTTGTAAACGTTTTTAAAAAAGACAGAAATGGTAAATGTTTATTGTTTACATAACAGTGCAATAGATTTCTCGCAATATTTTGGGTTGTAACATTCCAATTTCAAAAAATCCTTCTCGCTAACATTGTTTCTATGTGAAATGAAGTTATTTGCATAATTTGGGCTTGATCGAGTTTCGGAAATGCGTTCGAGACTAGTTTCGGAATGACAATATTTTTTAAGTAATTTTGACATTTTCGAATTTTGTGAACCTCATAGATTATTTAAAACATTATATTTTATTTAGGACAGTAATTTAAATAGTTAGAATATTCAAAAATCTTATTTCTCTTTAATCAAAAATAATAAATTATCTTTGATATAATTAATCAAGTTAATGCGAATGAACTCCTGGGGCGAATTTTACTTCTCTATTATATCGTATTCTATAGATGCTATTTTTATCGTTGCTATATAGGATGCTCTTTTCTACTGGTACGTTTCGAAATGTGGTTCTGATGTTTTCATGACACTCAACAACTATCTGCTACCATCACGGAAGTTGTCGAGTCGTCTCATCGGATACAGATAACGGCTTTGATTGTGGTAGGCTTCAGCGAGGTTCGTCGTGATTTGGTAGAATGACATCATCCATTGGTTCGTTGAATTCCAAGAAATTTCTGAGAATTTACCTTGTCTTGGTACTGGAATTTTAAAGTCTAATGAACATTCGTTGATACGTAATACATATGTGGCATTATTGTTAATTGTACCGTTATTTGTTAATTAAATTTAGATCTTACATGTGCAATTTTCAATTTGTTAGTGTGTACTATACGTAGATTACCTCCAATTAGTATTTCTATTCGGCAAGATTTCTACAACTTTGTGTGGACCACTATATTGGCTACAAAATTTTCCTATTTTAGACTCTTTCATAAGTTAAATTAAATCTAATGGTTCATAAACTTCTTTAATTTGCAAATTTGAATTTTGTCGTCGTTTTCTATTTAACATTTCACCATAATTTTTTAGGACTAGAATTTATTATATCGTTCGTCGATAATTGTTCAACAGGGATTTCAGGTTGTGACGGTGCTTCTTGAGCTTCGGGAGTTGGGATGCGTAGATTATCTTCTCTTTGAAACAAGGACGTTTCTTCTATCCTTGTCCTTTTTCGTACTGGATCGAATATCGGCGAGATCTCTGACGAGACAGAAGATGCTTACCATTTTCCTAATAACGGGTTGTATCTTGAATATCCATCGTTCGTTCTCTCTAGGTCCATGTAGTCGTCGATGAGAAGGATGAGGGGGTTATCGCCCCTGATAATACAAACACGGATCAGCCCCGCTCGGAATTAACCCGAATGCTCTCAACTCCTCATCCAAGCGACAATGCCAGCTACGACCAGCTTGTTTTAAACCGTATAAAGCTTTTCGCAATAGGCAAACCTTAGCTCCATTTCTTAAATTTCGCTTCATTTCGATAGCTTTCGTTTTTATACTATAATCGCCACTCTCGGTTTCGGCTAAAATATCTAGGGCCTTATCGACGCAACGGGGAACTTCTATAAGAATTTCTTCTTCTAGTTTGCCGTTCAAGTAGGCTGACGTCACATCTATTTGATGGATTTTCATATTATATTCAGCTGCAAGAGCAGCCACAATTCTAATTGATTGTAAACGTGCAACCGGAGCGGAAGTTTCGTTAAAGTCGACCCCGTAACACTGCGAAAATCCACGCGCTACTATTCTGGCCTTCCGACGGTCGATTTTACTGTTAGGCTCGTATTTATTGCATAGGACGACACGATTTCCTACCACTTTTGTGTTCTTTGGACGCTCGACGACTTCGCATGTATTATTTTTTAGTATTTTAGTCGTTGGGGGTGTTCGGATAAATAATTGTTGCGTGCGGTGTAACTACTAACTTTATTAGACAAATCGCGCAGAGTCACTTCGGGCAGCGTATCGTCGTAGTAAGAGTAACGGCGTTGCGTGTACCACAAGCTTACAAGTCTTTTTCCGTCCGAGATATATCAGGGCGAGCGTCTAACTACCGCTCTTTTTATACTAGTATGTTTGCCCCCGGCATGGGCTCTGGACACCTCCTGATTGATTGATCCGCGAATGGGTTTTCCCAATCAGCGTTGTCCATTTCCTTCTCACCGCCTTGTCCCTTACGCCCTGAGCGCGTCCTGTTTTGGGACCGCGTGGTGATCGGAGTGGGTGCGTTTTTTGTGATGTAACGGCCGGGGTTTTCGTAATGTAACGGTCCGGCGTTCGGGTCCGTTTTGCGTGTCCTTCGGAATTTCCGGTTATTTATGACGGTCTCGTTGACTATCGAGAATTAGGTAAAAAACTCTACTGACTTATTGCCATCTGGACAGAAAACAGTTCACTCAAAAATAGCCTTTTCGAAGGAGGGTCATAAATACGCTAGTCGTTTGCACGAGAAATAAATCTTTTTTATGTGCGCCGACTGGTCGCTACAGTATCGATCCTAATTCGATGGCAATGGCCTGGTGCCATTCATCTGCGTCCGGACCTGCGATGGCGTGCTCTAGAGGGACTTCGGTCATAAAAGTCTGTTCGACCGCGGTACTTGCTACCTGCACCGTATTATATTCTTTCCGGGGTCTATCCCTCATGCCCGTAAGTATTTTTCTCGGTCTCCCTCTACCTCTCCGAGACGGTTCGTCTCCGCGACTGCCATCATCCGCGTTTAATTCATTCGCGCTATCGCTCGATTCATCTGTATCGCCCCCGTTCTCAATATTATCGTTTTGATAATCTTGAGAAGACAGATCGACATCGAAAGTTAATGGTTCGCTATTGTGTTCGTCGCGGCCTAAATCATTTTGCGGGATATTTTCGGAGGGAACGTTCTTTACGGCAGACTTTTGAATGTCGTTCGCGCTGAAATTTTCGAGGAACTTTACATCGCGCGCGATTTCTACCCGTTTTGCATCCTTATTCCATATTCGATATCCTTTCGAACATTCGGAATATCTGACGAAAGTCCCCTTTCGCGAACGTGGTTCAAACTTCCCTTTATTCGGATCGTTATTTAGAAAATAGACGTCGCATCCGAAATCGCGAAAGTGTTTAACAACGGGCAGCTTCCCGTAAAGCCTCTCAAAAGGAGATTTTCTGGCTGTAGCTCTTGACGGACATCGATTACGAATATGATTCGCCGTCGATACGGCTTCTGCCCAAAAAGATCACGGTAGACCGGATTGCGCGATTAGACATCTCGCCGTTTCTACTATTGTCCGATTCTTCCACTCGGCTACCCCGTTTTGGTGTGGATTGTATGCGACCGATAACCTACGTTTAATCACGTTATCGCTTAAGAACTTATCAAACCGCGAATTTATATACTCCTTCCCATTATCCGATTGTAGGAATTTCATCTTGCGACCGGTCTGATTTTATATATAGTTCTTGAATTCTCGGAACGCATCAAATACTTGGTCCTTTGACCTTATAAACCGAACTTCGCACCACCTAGAATAATCGTCAATGAACGTGACGAAATATCTGTTACCTGCGTGTGAGTGCGTTCGCATGGGGCCGCAGACATCGCTGTGAATTATTTCTAAGACTTCCGTCGCACGCTTCGATTGTTCCGGAAATGGTGTTCGCGTCATCTTATTTTCGATACAAATTTCGCAACACAATGTCCGTTTAAAATCTTCAACGTTGCCACTCGGTATGATGCACTTCCGCCTCGCTTCCAGTAGATCCTGTTGATTTAAATGTCCAAGCCGCCTGTGCCATATCTCGAGCTCGTTGTTCCATTGCGACTTCGCTGCGTCCTCGTCTGCTGCCATGGCCCTGTGTGTGGACCCTTTTTTCGTCACGTAATATAGGCCATTTTTACGAATGGCGGTCAAATTGTTATTGCCTTTACCATCGATGACTTTGGCTTGATCTTTTGTGAAAAGCACTCTGTATCCACGATCCGTTATTTTCCCGACCGATAACAGGTTTGTTCTTAGGTCCGGTACGTGCAGAGCGTCTTCTAGCGTCAAGTTCTTTTCTGAACCCCTTTCATCGATAACTACGCGCAAAGTTCCACTCGCGTTAATGTTTGTCGACGCATTGTTTGCAAGATTTAATTTTCCATGCAGCCTTTTGTCGATATATTCGAAGCTATTTAGATCCTTGCACAGGTGAGGCGTGCTGCCACTGTCCGTCGCTCACCCCGTTATTCACTCGTGTTATTTCGCATTTTTGCCCGAATTCCGACGTTGTGTAGAAGGAGATATCGCTGCTAGCACCTTTAGCCGAGTGTCTCGTGTTTCTACCCTTGCGGCACTCGGATGCTATATGGCCGAATTTCCGACATCGAAAACATTTCGGTTTTGAGCGGTCGTCATCGGTATATTATCCGCAGCTCTGTTATAATTATTTTTCCCATAATTTGGTCTTACACGTCTTCCGGCAACCATAGCGTTAGGCACTGTGTCACACGATTCATTTTTGCGTGCGTCGCTTTCTTCGATGATCTTAATTCGAAGAGTATCGGGAGGTGGCAACTCATCACGCGACTCAATTGCACAGCGTAAAATTTCGAAACTCTGTGGCAAACTATACAGCAACAAAATTGCCAGCAAATCTGCGTTGATATCCACGTCCATCAAAGAATTTCCTGAGGTGTTCGCGAACATCTTCGCCCTCGTTCATGCGCGTAGCTTTACGCGTAGGCCCCCGTGATTGGTAGATCTGCTCGAGTTACCGACATACCTCGTTCGATGTTCTACAATCCTTTATTTGTTTTAATTCCGACGGATTGATCGACAGTATTATATCAGATTTTGTCTTTTTTTTTTTTTTTAAAGTAAGTTTATTTTTCTCATTTCAGTCATAATATACAGAGAATAATCCTACTTAAAAATACTTTTAACATTAATAATAAAAATTTTGATAGCTATTAGTTATCAATTTGGATAAACTCTATAGCTAGCTATGGTAATATGATATGTTTTAGGCACGTTATTAGGGCGAGAGATTTATATGCTATCAGTCTTGTATCGTTAGTTGTTAGTAAAAGAAAAGGAAGAGTCTTAAAAAAACTTTTACCATCTATCTTAAATATGACATAGGCTAATTAAAACATAAATAAATAAGGCAGTGGGTGTGGGGTGAGGAGTTGGGATGGGTGGGTTCGGGTTCGGAGGATCTACTTACAAGGGAACTTAAAACTAATGTTGCTGTTAAGCATTTTGCGCTATTTAAGGATTATATACAGGTCTTAAGACAATCACTGATAATAACTAATGACCTTTGTTTTTCCGGAACTTAGTCTATTTTTTCACTTTTTACGGGTTCTTCTGCGGATTTCGTCAATGTGCCTGGCGTCGTTAGCTAGCCAGGAGTAATCTTTGTTTAGTCTATCCCTGTCCATTTTGTCCTTGATAGAGAGTGCTGTTGAGTAGTTGGATTGTTCTCGTATGTATTTGTTGTCGTCTGGATTGATTTTCTTATTAGCGGAGTGTCTATTCCTATGGTAGATTATGGGTAAGTTATGTTGATCTTGGATTATTCCATTATGGTCACAGAAGAGGAACAGCTCTGGGGGTATGTAATCTGAGCTTAACTTGTTGGGGGTCGTCTCTTCTTCCGTTTTCATTGTGTCTATTATTATTTGATTTTTGGTGTGGCCAATCCTGCTGAAGTAATTTCGGGTGAGTTTTAAGTTGAAGCAGTCTATTCTTGGTATATCAGCTTTTGTGTATATTTTAATGTTACTGATTCTTTTGGTGTAATTTGATTCAGCTGTTCTATATCGGCCGAGGCATGTTCTTAAGCATGATCTTTCAAATCTTCTTATTTTTTCTATAATTGTTGGTCCGGTGTTCCAGAATATGGGTGCGGCATACGTTAATATGAGTCTAACTAATAGCTGGTAGCAAATAAGTTTGGCTTTGGTGGAAAGATTTTTGTTGTAGAAAAGTCTAGAGTTAGCTTTGAAGGTTCTTCTGGCTTTGTCCAGTTGCGTAATGTGGTGTTTGTTCAGTCTTAGTAGATGATCCAGTTGTACTCCTAGATATTTTACTAGCTTTTTGGGGGGGATTTCAACAGTTTCGTTAGTGTGAATGTTTTTAGCTGTGATTGTTGCTTTTTCTATCTTTACTACGTTTGAGTATTTGATTTGTTTTACCGGTCTGCGGAAGAATATTAGCTCACTTTTGGTGGGATTAATTTTCAAGTTCCAGTTTTTATAGTAGTCAGTGATGTGGTTTAATGTCATTTGTAGTGAGTTTTTGATTTGTCCTACGTCCGTGTCAGCTTTGTAGATTATTAAGTCGTCCGCGTAGGCAATCGAGTGTAGTCTGTCTACGGTGTTGAGTCCGAATTCGTTTATAACTTCGCTATTATAAATGTTGAAGAGTATTGGTGATGTTACTGTTCCTTGTTGTAGGCCTTCTGAGATTTTGAATGTGGTGGTAGACATTTTCGTTCCGTCCCATATGCGGAACGTTTTTCCTTTGGTCATATTTGCTATTAGTAGGATTAGTCCTGCTGGAAATTGATATTTGTCTAGTTTATGAATTAGCCCATTATGCCAAACTGAATCGAATGCTTTTTCAAGGTCTAGCAATATTGGCCCCACTGTCAGTCCGTTGTGTAGGTAATTGTTGAGGTCAGAAGTTAATTTGTGAATTGCGTGTGTGGTAGAAAGTTTATTCTTAAATCCGAATTGGTTATCTGGTATAATATTGTGTGTAGTTATGTGTTTCATTAAGTTTTGTTTGATTATTTTTTCAAAAATTTTACTAATGTTCGTAGTGAGACTAATGGGTCTGTAGCTTTGTGGCTCTTCTGGGTTTTTACCTTTTTTTAGTATCGGTAGGATTTTAGCTTGTTTCCATCTGTTTGGGTAATAGGCGTGGTTAATTGCGTTATTAAAGAGTATCGTGTATTCTATTATGATGGTTGTCGGTAGATTTTAATGGCAATTGATGGGATGTTGTCCAGCCCTGACGAAGTCTTATTATTTAGCTTTTTGATAATTTCGCTTACTTCACTGCAAGAAATGAAATGATTGGTTTCTTTATCCAGGTGTACTGGCCTGTATGCTGGGTTAGCGTCTGTGAATGTTGTAAAAGTTGCCTTTGTATCTGTCATTCTTTTTGCTATTTTGCTGTATTTGTCTGTTGTTTCGTCTGCCAGTCTTTTGGTGGTTGTATTGGTGTTAGTGTATCTTGGTGAATTTATTCTTTCCAGATACTTTCCTATTATCTCGAGTTTAGTAATCGGATCTGTAATGTAAAGTTCGTTGTTGTCGGTCCCGTCTGGTAAACTTTTCGCTACTTCTTTGTTAAATTCGTTATTGTTAATATCAAGTCTGAGGTTTTCGATGTTATTGTGTTTTTGTGGTCTCAGTATCCTGTTAATGGTCGGGAAAAATTCATTGGCGTCCTTGAAGTTTATATTTTTAATGATGGAGGCCCAGTATGCGGTTGCAGCTTTAGAGATTTCAATGTGGAGTTTTTTATTGAGTATTTTTATTGTCCGTTTAATTCTGTTTGTCTCTTGTCTGCTGTGCTTGCTCGAGCTTTGGTACCTGATGAAATACAACTTTGATACTAGGCATGACTTTGCCGCGTGTAGTTTTTTTAGTGTTATTGCTAATGTATTTTTGACAATAATTTTTATTGCTAGATTTATTTTTTGGGACTATTTCTTTAATTGTTTTTGTGATAAGCAGTTCGAGGTAGCTGATACCTTCGTCTATTTCATTTATCGTGAGATTCCTATTATTCGGTAGTTTATTTTTTAGGTGCTTATCGGCCCGTTTGGCGAATTTTCGCCAATTAGTTTTTTTATAGTTGAATGAGTGGGGTTTAGGAGGAGTTGGTGTTATTCCTTGGAACAGTGTGGTTGGTTCTATTGCGAATGTTACTGCATTATGATCGCTATCGTATGGGTTTGTCCTTATTTTGTTGTTGTTGAGGTTCAGTATTTCTAATCTGCTGTCTGTTATGCAGTAATCCAGGATAGAGTTTGCTTTGGTGTACGTAGGGTTGGCAGCTGCGTAGATTGTTGTTTTATATGATATACTGTTGTCGACCTCCCATTGTAGTAATCGTCTGCCCCTGTCGTTCGCGTTTGAATCACCCCATTGTGTATTTCTGGCGTTTATGTCGCCGGCTATGATGAAGAAAATGTTTTCGTTGTCCAGATGAAAGTCTTTGTAAAGTTGTTCAAACTCGATTATGAATGTGTTTTTTTGTGGATTGTGGGGCGTATATGCTGACGATGAGTAATGTTTTTTTTGAGTTTACTATTATTATTATCACTGTGTATTCTATGATTCTATTTTTCTTCAAGTTTGGAGCTCTGTCTGTCCTAATTATGTCGTAGTTGTTTAATTTCAGTTTGTGTTTGTTGTTAAGTTTGGCTTCTGAGATCAGTATAATGTCGTGTTTGTAAGCTTCGATATATTTTTGTAAGTCTAGTCTTTTCTTAATTGTGCACAGTGAATTTACATTTATCGCTGATATTTTGATTGGGTTGCTGGTCGTTGTGTGAGCAATTACTCGATTGACCATTGTGCTAAGTAATCGATTCTCAGTGTATTTTGGGTGATTTTATTATTGAAATCGACTAGTTGCTCTTTGATTTCGTCTAAGCTACTTCTGAATATATCGAGTATTTGGCTTATATTTATGTTGTTGTGGTTATTATTGTCCGTTACTTGAAATTGTGTTCTTTCGTTGCTGTTGGTCAGCATTCTTGGGGGGGGGGGGGGGGGTGAGCCTTTCGTTTCTGGTGTGTTTCGGGTTGTGCCATATGTTGTGTGTATGGAATTCTATTGTTTTTGTGATGTTTGCGTATGAAATGCTGGGGTCAATTTGTCTGTGAATTTTTTGTGTTTTGCGAAAGCTTTTCTGTTTTTGTTTTCGTGTTCTTGCTTCTTCATGTTCATTATCATAGACATATATGGGCAGCGCAGGTAAGAGGCCGGGTGCCCATTTTCCCCGCAGTTAGCGCATTTTAGCACGTTTTTATTACCTGATTTCTCGATGTTGCATTTTCCCGGTTCATGGCTTTGTGCGCATTTGACGCACCTGTACCCCATGTTGCAGTTAGAGCTGGCGTGACCTACTCTTTGGCAGTTTTTGCATTGAAAAATTTTAGGCTTTCTAAGCCTTTCCCATCTTATTGATTGGCTTAGCAGTTTTTTGATTTTGAGTAGCTCCGGATGATTGCTATTTTTGTCTATTTGCACTATAAAATGGTATTTATTGCTATTTGTGCGGTCAAATTGTAGTTTGTTAATTTTGGTTATGCTTATGTTATTGATTTTGAGTTCTTCTAATGCAGCATTACCTGAGCTTCATTGAAGCCCCCTCGAATGCCCTTAAGGACGAATGATTTGTTTTTAAGATGGCTTGGGGTGAAGGAGTGGAATTGGAGGTTATTTTCCTTCAGGATTTCCATGCTTTTAAAGTGAGCAGAGAGACTCTCTCTCTCATCACTGGCGTTGAGCCTCACAGTATCTTCGTCTAGTTGTTTTACCATAAATGACTCTGTGTTAAGTTTATTTTCTGAAATCAATGCTATTATAGTTTTTATCTTTGATTTTGTTATATATATTGGTGGCATTCTGCCCTTCCCTTTTGGTGTGGTGACATTTTCGGGAGTCCCCTCCGTTTCTTTGTTCTCAGCGCACTCTGCCGCGAGGAGATTGTATTTATTGGTAATGACGAAGCTGGTGCCCTCTGAGAGTCCCCTAGGCTTTCCCGTGGCGCTGTCTTAGATGGGTGGCGAAATCCGTCACTATCGGTCTCGCCATTGGTCTGGCTTGGGCCTTGTCCGCCTCTCCTCGAGACAGCAAGGTTAGGTTTGTGGACCTTTCTGGTGCTTTCAAATATTTTATCATAGTTCCGCGCACTAAATTCTTTATCAAAGTTTCTCACCCCAAGCTTTAGTTGGATCGTGCGGTCCGCTTCGGCTGAGATAGGTCCAATTTTCTTTTATGGCTGCCTGCCATTGTGCAGTTTTTTTCCCTTTGGGCATGGCAGCCCCACTTATATTCCACTCGTTTGCAGCTCCCTCACAATAATAGGTTGACCGGCGATTGTCCGCCGCCTTAGAATCCTTTAATGTACAGGCAGTGCCTGTTAAAGACACACTTCAGGGATATCTGGCCCACAGGGTTAATCGCACTTTTTTTAGGACACTGAGCACACTAAGCACATGACCTTTCTCCTCGGTGACTGCAGAGCCTCTCTCTGCGGGTCGAAGTCCTTGCAGTGGAGAAGGAAGTGGTCTACCGTGTCCGACCCGTGTCCACACCCACACGCCTCACTGTCAGCAACCCCGTATGCGAGGAGGCGTGAACGGAAGTTCCCGTGTCCAGTGAGGACTTGTGTGGTGTAGTGGCTCGGTATCATCCACCCGGCCGCCATCCTTCTCTCGATACTGCTGAAGAAGGTGAAAGTTGTGCGGCCTTTGTGGGAGGAGTCCCACATGGATTGCCACACCCTTTTCACCTCAGCCACGATCCTAATTTTCGCATCGTTGGTTCCCGCTGGGACCATGATGTTACCGATCCTGGCATCCATATTTCTCCTAACCTGGTAAAGGGCTTTGGCCTGTTGTAGCTCAAGTCCGATAGGGGGGTTCCGGCCACCACGCACATGCAATCCCACGATGACCGGCGGTATGCACCAGTCACCGCAATGAGAGCACGGCGCTGAGTGGTTCCGAGTATTCCCAGCTCCCCTGCCGTGCACCCTCCGGCCCATCCGGCAGCGGCATAAGTCGCTGCCGGGATGAAGACCCTGCGGTACACAGCCGAGAGTGCTCTGAAACCGAGCCCTCATTCTCGTCTCGCCAACCTGCCAAGTTTCGCGAAAAGCGACCCGACTTTGTCGCTGATATATTGACAGTGGGATCGGACAGCCATGTCCCTATCTAAGTGGACGCCTAGGTATCTAACTGTATTCTTGAATTTAATTGACCTCGCTCCGATCCGAATGACCGGCGGTCTCTTCTGAAAATCTACTTTCGATACGCGGACTGCTTTTCTTTTTCTATCGGGACGCGATCCTCCCCGTCGGCCTATTTTTCCCCTGTCTACGTACCCATTCCGGAGTACAATCGCTTCCGATTTCGAATCGGATATCTCTAACTTAGCTGCCTGCACCAACCTAGGATCTGGTCGACAACGCTTTGACCCTCGATCTCTAGGTCTCTGCGGCTGTTTCCCCCCACGAGGACGATGAGGTCGTCCGCGTATGCTACAAACCTATTCTCAACTGAGGTTTCGAGTAACCTCAGGAGACCGTCGAACATAAGGTTCCAGTACGCGGGGCCGAGGACGGAACCTTGCGGGCATCCTCTTGTCGCGCGCTTGGAGATCCTTTCTGTTCCTACCGCGAGACTGACCTTGCGGTCCTCGAAGTAATTGGAGATTACCTCGAAGACGTTGCGCGGACAGTCACGATTCCTAAGACTACCTAACACTTGGGGCCACCAGACGTTGTCGAAGGCTCCGGAAATGTCGAAGAGTAGTGCGATCACATGCCGATGTTCGGTGTCATCAACCATGCGGCGCAACTCGACAATTGCATCTTCAGTCGACTTTCCGCGCGTAAACCCGTACTGTCTGCTGGAGATGCGTCCCGTCGCCATCGCCGTCTGCTCTAGTCTGCTCTTAAGGAGCTTCTCAAACGTTTTCCCGATCACGGAGAGGAGGCATATCGGTAGGTAGGACTTTGGGTCCTTCTCGCCCTTTCCTTCGCCTTTCAGGAGGATTCTCAGAGAGCCCACCTTCCAGGCGGAGGGGAAGACGCCCCATTGAAGGCACCCATTGAATAATCGCGTGAGTTCCCCGAGGATCGTTTTCGCGGAGGCCTTCAGGACCTGTACCTCAATGAGGTCCGGTCCTGGCGCCTTTCTATTTCCGAAGGAACGAATTGCTCCGGCCACCTGCACCAAGGAAAAGGGCGAGGCGTCGGCGGTATTCGGGGCAATTCGCGCCTCTTCCCGGAGAACCCTTTGTGTCGGCGAGTCGAGTTCAGGTCGGTCGTCAGGGACGTGGGCTTCCAGAAGCTCGCTGGCGGTTTCCAAAGCACCGGTTGTGCTTTTATTGTTGCGCCGGAGTGTGCTTATTACTTTCTCTACACGGAGTTTATTTGCCTGGAGCTTGTATACGATGCCCCAGGGCTCCGTGTTCCCGTTCGACGTCACGAAGTTTTGCCAGCTTTCCCGTTTCGCCCTCTTCACCTTCCTGCTGTAGTTCGGCAACGAAGTACGGTACTCCTGCAGTTTTATGAGGCGCGAGGACTCATTTCTTTCCTTCTGGAAGGCACGCCTCTGTCGGTAGACAGCCTTCTTCATGATTGTCAGTTCTTTAGTCCACCACGGATTGGACTTCCTAAATCTACGCTTTCTCGGCATTGACGCGGTGCAGGCATCTTGTATGATGTCTGTGAGCGTTTCTGCTATTCCTATCGTATCCTCCGCTGACTCCAGGCTCAGGACTTCGAGCCTCGATCGTGAGAGATCGGACAGGGTCTCGGAGAATCGCTCCCAGTCGGCACGACGAGTGTCGAACCGAGAGTTCGCGGCTCCGCGATTCCCCGTCGCGGCTCTGGGTGCCCGCAGCCTGATGTCAACGGCGTTGTGGTCGCTGGTCGTCCACGCACACCTTACGTTCCAGCTCCTGATGAACGGAGACATGGAAGGCGACGCCAGGGTTACGTCGATGTATGACGACCCCGTTGGCGTCCAGAAGGTAGGTGGCTGAGCTGCGTCGTTCACAACGTCCATGCTAAACGCCGCAATCAGAGTCTCGAATTGAGCTCCTTTCTCGTCTGTGCCTCGAGGGCTTCAAAGCGAGGATTGCGCGTTAGCGTCTGTCGAAACTAAAAGTCTCTCTCCCCTCAGTGCGCAGAACACCTTCTCAAGGTGGCTGAGGTGCTTTTCTATTTCGTCGCGGTGCTGGAAATAGCACGACACCGCGTAAAAGGAAAAGCCGGGTGCTAGCACTTCCGCACAGACGCAGTGGGAGTTGCTGAGCTGCGAGACGAAGATCATGTCGAAGTTGGGGTTGCAGACGGCAACAGCCGCCCACGGGGGTTGTGGTTCGGCTGCCGCCACCCTCACTCCGGACCCTAGTCCACTAATCTTATGTCGCGTGCCCAGCTGGCTGACGTATGCCTCCTGCAATAGCAGGACGTCTAGCCGCTTCTGGGCAATAAGCTCGCGTACTTCTCCGGTAACTGCAGCCGAACGTCTCATGTTCAGCTGCAGTATCCTAATGTCGGGGATATTATTGGGTGGGGGCCTAATAACCATAATCAGTTCGAGAGAGCGACTGATTAATGGCAGCTATGTACGCGGGGCAGTCCTTGCTTGTCACGAGGTGGGAGGCGGGTTTCTTACCCCTGACACAGTTGATGCAGGTGGCCGGTTTCTCCTTTTTCGGGCACGTCTTGATTCCGTGCCCCGTCTCCGCGCAGTGGCCGCAGGTCTCTTTTTCCGCTTTGCAGAACTTCGCGGGGTGGCCGAATCCCTGGCACTTGTAGCACCTGGTCACGCTGATGTGGTCCCGGACCCTGCAGCAGCTCCAGCCCACATACAGCCTCTCCTTAGCCACTAGGAGGTCCCGAGCACGTTTGGAAACCTCAAAGATGAGGTTGCAGCGGTCCCTGGTTTTATCGCCGCTCCTGTACACCAGATTAATCTCCTTGGAGAGGCTGGCCGCTTCCTCTTTGCTGAGGTTCTGCTGCAGGATCGCTGCGGTCGTCTCCTTGGGGTCCTCCTGTGCCCGCGGGACATCGAAGACGATGATCCGCGGGTTCCGCTTGGCCGGAGCTCCTACAATAAAACCGGCAGCTTTTAATTTCTGGTGCGCCATTAAGGTTGCCACGTCGGTGTTCTTCGACGTGACTAGCGCGATGCCTGAACCCTGCACCCTGCGGACGCCCTTGATTTGCAGGCCGTCCGCTCTTGGCGAGACCAGCTCGAAGACCGCCTCCTTTGTCTTCGAGCTGTCCTCGTATTTGCTGGTGTCTGCCGGCGTGATGATGACCACGTTGGGGGGGTCCTGCTTCTGCGTAGACCTGGCTGTCGTAGCGGACCTGACGCCGACGTGTTCGGCATACGTTGTCGGCTTTTTGGGGGCGGCGGCTGCGGCGGCGGCGACGGCGACGGCTTTGTCCTGGAGCGCCTGGCAGGAACGCTTGCACTCCTTGGACTCGGCCTGGGCTGCCTCAAGACGTCCCTCCAGCCTTCTGCTGTAAACGAGGGCTTTAATGAGTAAGTCGTTAAACTTCGCGGCCTGTGTGCACAGGGCGTGCACCACAGTGGACGGGATGTCTTTTCCTGGAAGCGTAATTTCGTTAGTAAGCTGCCTATAAGCTTTGGCAGCGTGGGCTCTGAGGGCTGCCACGGTCGTGTCCTCGTCCTCCGAGTTGGCCCGGCACGGCTCCTCTGCTGTCTCCTGCGTGGTTTGTGCTGTCTGTGTTGTCTGTGTTGTTTGTCTATCCTTTTTCTTTTTCTTCTTTTTCTTTATGACCTCCGCAGGCTTCCGGAAGCAGAGGGGCGCGTCCGAATTTGCCGCCTCAGTTTCGGAGTCTGTTGTCAGCAGCCTCTTCTGGCGACGGCAGTAGATAGGGACATCTATTGTGAATGAGCTTTAATGAGCGCGACGCGCTAGCTCGTCGTACCAGGCTTGGTTAGCCTATACCGACGGTGTTAGGGTGAGTGAAACCACGGACAAGGGGGTACACATGCATCTGGAGCATGCATGCGTCGTGCTTGGGAAAAACCCCTCCGTCACCATTTAAGGTTCATCCGGAGGGAAGACCGTCCCGTGTGGGAGGTGACCCGCTTAGCCGTCGCGCTTGCAGGTACATGGCAAGCCATGGGCTTGAAAGCGCGACGTTTCCAGCGGGGGCCACGAGGAGGCGGGGTCACCAGCGCGAGGCTCGGTCTCTTGCGGGTCCGCATGATTTCTCATGTGGAGATTATAGACGTCTAGACACACTAACTGTTGTTAGTGCCCGCGTGGTCTAGACGGCTGTACCGGGGTCTGGGTTGATCCTAAGTTCCACTAACGTTTTCTAATGTAGTGTTCTCTCTATATTTCAATACTGCTATTGCGAATTTTGTGAAGTGTCCGAATGTGTCTTCTAGAACGAGTTCTCTGAGCTGGCAAGGCCAGTTTATGCCTGTACTGGTGACGGCTACCATAAGGATTTCTCTTTCTTTGCGTAGGTGTGGGCAGTCGAAGACAATGTGATGTACATTGTCCGCCTGTCCACAATCGCAGATGTCTGATTCTAAGGATTTCATGCTTTTTAATATGTTCCTTATGTTACCGTGACCAGATAGAAGTTGTACGACGTAATGGTTTAGGACCACCCAGTTTGCTTTAAGTCTTTGGCGAACGTTCTCGAAAAACTCATGTGTTATCTGGCCTTTTGTTGAGTTGGTCCAAATTTCCTGCCAGGCATCGAGAGTCTGCTCCCGGATGCCTTTTTGCAGTTTGTTTTTTATTTCTATGGATGGTGTTGGTTGTAGTGTTGTGAATTCTAAGTTTCGGATTTTGAAATTTTGATTTCTGCTTAGATTGTATTTTGCTCTTCTCTCCTCTAAGAGTAGTTCTATCGGTATTGCGCCTGTGATTACCATTAGGGCATCGTATGAGATTGTTCTATATGATTTTGAAACTCTGATAAGGGCATGTCTTTGAGTTTTGTGTTAGAGTCTAATGTGATGTGAATTGTTAACCTTGTCTGACCAGGCAGCAGCGGCGTAGGTGAGTATAGGAACAAAGACTCCGTTGTAAATAGTAGCTAGGGTCTTGTGGTTAAGTCCCCAGTTGGCTTTGGCAATTGTAGCGAGAGCGTGAAATATCATTTTGCTTTTATTTGATATTAGTTGCAGGTGAGGAGTTATGTTTAATCTTGTGCCAAATTTGACACCGAGATATTTAACGGAGTTTTTCATTTTAAGTGAGCAGTTCCCGATCTTGACTGTGGGAGGTCTTCTAATATCTAGAAAGCCTTTTAGCAGAATCATTTCTGATTTCTGTGATGAAATTTGGAGTTTTTGTTCCCTACACCATTCTAAGATTGTGGCTGTGATGGAGTTTGCAGTTGTTTCCAACTGTAATCTAGAGTCTCCTGAAGTGAGGACTATTAGGTCGTCCGCGTAAGCAATGACTTTGTGGCCTAGACTATTTAAGCGATTTAGAAGTTCGTCGAATATTAAGTTCCAGAACATGGGTCCCAGGATAGAACCTTGAGGGCAACCTTTGTTTACTGATTTGCGGGATATGAAGCTAGAGGTGACTATCTCTGCTGTTCGGTCAGAGAGGTAACTTTGAATAACTTTGTATATATTTTGCGGACAATTTCTATTTTTTAGGTTCCAGAGGATGCTGGGCCACCATACCGAATCGAAAGCTCCTGAGATGTCGAAGAGCAGACCTATCATATATTTGTTCCGAGAGTAAGTTACGTGTTTTCTTAATTCAACCATGGCGTCTTCTGTTGACCTTCCGGGTTTGAATCCGAATTGTCTATCAGAGGTGAGCTCATGGTTGTGCAGAAGGCAGTGGATCTTATTGGCCATAAGCTTTTCTAGAATTTTGCCGAGGACTGGGAGGAGAGAGATCGGCCTATAGGACTTAGGATCGCTCTCCTCTTTCTCTTTTCCTTTAAGTAGCACACGAATCTGAGCACGCTTCCATTGTTTTGGGAATACGCCGTGGGTTAGGCAATCATTAAACAGTCCTGTGATTTCCCCATTTAGGGTAGTCCAGGCCCGTTTAATGATTACGTTTTCTAGTCGGTCGTGTCCGGGGGCTTTATTCGGTTTAAGGGATTTTACTATTGTGGCTATGTCTGTTTTTAAGAATGGGGGAGAATTTTCCGTGGCTGGAGGTGACGACGTCTCCAGTCGGATGTTAATTTGTCTGTTTGTTTCGTTGGTCGTGTTATCGTCTGGAACTAGGTGGGCTAAGAGTTTGTCTATTGTGTCGCGTAGTGTGATTGTTTGTTCACCTTGTATTTGTATACTTTCGCATACTTTGTCTGCTTTTAGTTTTTTGTTTGCTATTTTGTATGTTATTCCCCATGCGTTTTCGTTTCCTTCCTTGGAGACGAAGTTTCTCCAGCTTTTAAGTTTCGCGGATCTAATTTTTGAGATATATTTGTTTCGGAGGGTTCGATAAGACTCTCCTAAGGATTGCCTTACCGATTTCGTTTTTGTTCTTTGATAGATACGTCTTGCCTCAGTGACCTCTTTTCTAAGTTTGCTTAGTTGCGGAGTCCACCAAGGGACGGATTTCGGGAAGCGTGTTTTTTGCGGGATGGATTGTTCTGCTGCTGTTATGATTTTATTTTCTATTTTCGCGGCGAGTGATTCTGGAGTTGAGGTTTCTAAGGGGGGCGGGTCGTCTGTAGTTTTGTTGGAGAGACAGTGGTGAAATTTGTCCCAGTCTGCTTTTTTAACGTTGAACCTATTGGTTCTGACTGGTCGGCTAGAAGTGTGGAATAGTTGGATGGAATAGGTTATTAGACTGTGGTCGCTCGTGGTCGTACTGTCATGTACCGACCAACACCTGATTTTGTCGAATGAGTTTGCACACGCTAGAGTGAGATCAATGTTAGAAGTTCCTCTAGGTGTGTTGAATGTGAAGGTTGCGGAAGGCTTGTTAACTACGAAGAGTCTGTGTTGGGAGATGAAATCTTCCATTGTCTCTCCTCGAGGATCTGTGCGTTTGCTGAACCAGAGGGGGGAGTTCGCGTTTGAATCTAAGCTAATTATTATTTTATGCCCCTTGAGAGTTGTAATTGCTTTATCTAGGTGGGCTAAGTATGAGTCTATGTTTTCGCAAAATTGGAGATACGCGTTGATTATGTAGAATCTGTCGTCTTTCGTGCAGATTTCTACGCATGTGCAATGGGTGTTGCTTATTTGTGCGATCTTAAGGGCTTCTATTTCGCTGTTGAAAATAACTATTGCTGATTTAATTTTGTCCGCGGTAGAGATTTTTGAAAAGCGTTTTTTGTCGGTTATGATTTTTGTAGTAATTCCGAAGCCTGGGATGGAGTTCGCGTTACTGTAGGGCTCCTGAAGCAAGAGTATATCTATCTTTTTGTTTGTCGCTATCTGTCTGAGTTCGTCAGTTACTGTCTTAGAACCTCCGGCGTTTATTTGTGCTACTTTTAGGATTCGTATGCTACTTGTGTTGCGTCTAGTGGATACTGGGTTTATAAAAGTTGAGGGTTTACTTACCATAATCCGTTTTTGAAGTTTGTATCTCTAGGGCGTGGCAGAAAGCGGGGCAGTCCTTGGTTCTGGATGAGTGGTTGTGTGGCTTGTTGAATCTCTTGCAGTTTACACATGACGGGCTATTGTTCTTGTTTGGGCAGTTGGAAAAGGAGTGTCCATCTTCAGCGCAGTGGCCACAAGTTTCAATTGTGGCCCTGCAATATTTGGCAATGTGTCCGAAGGCCTGGCACTTATAACACCTACTAACAACGTTATAGTCTTTAAGAGAGCACGAGTGCCAACCTAGAAAAACACGTCCTGTTGCTGCGAGTTGTTCCCTAATTTCTGGTGCTGTTTCAATTATCCAGTTTGTGGTGTCCTTGGTTCTGTCTCCTGATTTAAATAGAATTTTTACTTTTTCCGCGAGTTCTGTTTCGGTTAGGTGTTCTAAGTTTTGGCTTCTCAGGGCTGTGAGGAGTTCTTTTTCGTTAGTGGAGTTAGGAACTGAGTAGATTATTATTCGCGGTCTCTTTTTAGCGGGTGATTCTGTTTTTAGTCCGGCGTTTTCTAGGTTTTTATTTCGTATTATTTTGTCTAAGTCTTCTTTAGTGTCGGTCTCTATAAGCACTCCGTTGTTTTTTATTTTTCTTACGTTTCTTATTTTAATATTGTCCTTTGTTGGTGTTATGTTTTTCATTATAGTTTGTTTAGTGTTTTCGCTGCTGCAGGTGTCGTTGTTTAGTCTCGGGTAAACTGTGGTCACAAAGCGGGGTGTAGATTTGATGGAGGTGATTGTCGTGGTTCTGATGTTGGTTCGTGCTGCGTTCGCGTAGGAGGTCGGTGCTGTTGTTTGTTGTTGTTGCGGGGCCTTGCTGATGTTGTTCACGGTGTGAACTACATTGCTGACGATTTGGCTGAGCTTCTCTATTTTTCCGTGTAGTGAGTCTTGTTCCTGTGTCTTGTTTTTTAGTGTCTTGTTTTCTCGTTCTATTTTTTCGGCGTAGTCGTAGGCGTCCTTGATTATGTTTTTGAAGTGCCTTGCATCTTCCGATGGAAGGCTGTTCGCAAGCTCACTGCTGAACGTGAGAAGAATCAGGAGCGGCGAGGGTTCACTGGACTCTTCCTCTTCGTTGTTGTGGCGTCTTTTGTGTTCTTGCTCCGTGACAGAGCCGGCCTTCCTCTTGAGCTTCTTTTTCTGCTCGATGGATTCTCCTAATTTTCGGGCTGCGCGGGACTGGACAATCTTCCAGTCATTGTCCAGATCCATCTCCATGGTATTTTATCCGCGTGACCGAGTCACGCGGCCCGGAATTTAAGTGCAGGTTTTTAGTTTTAATTTTTAATTTTTGCGCGAGAAAGAATTTTTGCGTTTAAAGTATTATGTATGTTGGAATTTGTGTTCGTAACTATGCACCGTTGCTAGGGAGCTACGCGGAAAACCGTATACCTGGACGGGATACCGTTATCGTTTACCGTTACCTGGCCGGCGACCCTTGTAATCCGGGACGGCGCAGGTAGTCAAAATTTACGGACGCGAACAATTTAAAGTAAATGTTTATGCTTATAACTTTTTTAACGTTAAAACAATTAACAAATGAACTGCACAAGGTTGTTGTTGGTAAAAAACACTGCACGTTGGTACAAAAAAATTTTAATTTTCGTCACTTTTAAACTACCGTTTACGAAACGACGCGGATTAACTTCGGAGCGACTAGTCGCACGTCCGTTCACCTCGGCGGTTGAGAGCAGAGTCAGTAGATAGGGACATCTAGTGTGAATCCGGTCGCCGCGAAGGCGACACGGATATGTTTCCTCGCCCTTGCGGGCATACACAGCCAAATTACCATCTACCCCCAGTCCAACCACTGTCATGGAGACAGGCCAAGGAAAAATCCGCGCGTGCCATTGAGACGTTTGCAATGGACGAGTTCTTTAGCCGCTAGCGAAATTATGGTTTTACCCCCTTTCGCTAGCGCCCACGGGGAACCACGGGGAGGCGAACTCGTGACGCGACGCCTCGCGTCCACTAAGCGAAGACCTAGGAGAAAGGATGGGAGTTGGGAGGGATGGGTAGGGGTTTGGGGTAATTAATTGGTGGGGACGTGAGTCGTCCCCTTCTGGGTCCTGGGAGGTGCAGGTGTGTGGAGGTACCTATGTGAAGCCCTTTAGCCAAAGGGCTTCCCTACAGAAGTCGGAGAAAACCTGGAATGCCTCTGGAGACGACACGAAGTGTTGTGCCGCTTCCGGCCATTTCCAGTCTCCGGTTGGAACTACGTCGCGGAGGGCTTCTCTCTGCGGTTCGAAATTGGGGCAGTCGAGGAGGAAGTGATCGACCGTGTCCGATCCGTGACCACACACGCACTCCTCACCGTCGGAAACTCCGTACGCGTGTAGGCGCGATCGGAAGTGTCCGTGGCCGGTGAGGACTTGCGTGGTGTAGTGGTTCGGTTTCGTCCACTTGGCCGCCACTCTCTCCTCTATGCTTTTGAAGAAGGCGTAGGTGGTGCGGCCCTTGTGGGAGGAATTCCACATGGATTGCCACACCTTGTACGCCTCGACCGCTAGCCTATGCTTTGCATCGTCGGCCCCCGCCGGAACGACGATGCTACCTAATCTGGCGTCTTTACCTTTACGCGTCTCGTACAAGGCTTTGGTTTGCCTGAGCTTAACGTCAATGGGTACAGCACCGGCCACCACGCACACGCTGTCCCACGATGACCGGCGATATGCGCCGGTCATCGCGATGAGAGCGCGGCGCTGTGCGGCTCTCAGCACTTTGAGCTCCCCCTCCGTGCACCGGTCGGCCCACCCGGCAGCAGCGTACGTTGCCACCGGGATAAAAACCCCGCGGTACACGGCGGAGAGCGCTCCGAAGCGGAGCCCCCATTCACGCCTCGCCAGTCTACCCAGCTTCGCGAAGAGCGAGCCGACCTTGTCACTTACGTAGTTGCAGTGGGTTCGAACACCCATGCCCCTATCAAAGTGAACGCCGAGGTACTTGACGAAGGGTTTGAAACTTAAGGGCTTACTTCCGATCCGAATGGTCGGTGGCCTTTTAACTAGGTCTAATTTTGAAGCGCGGACTGCCGTGCGTTTACGGTCTGGGCGCGATCCTCCCCGTCGGCCTATTTTGTCTCTCTGAATATATCCGCTGCGTAGGACAATTGCCTCGGATTTCTTCTCGGAGATCTCTAATTTTGCTGATCTGCACCAACTTAGGATCAGGTCAACAACTCGTTGACCCTCGATCTCTAGGTCTCTACGGCAGTTTCCGCCCACGAGGACGATGAGGTCGTCCGCGTAGGCGACGAATCTATTCTCAACTGAGGCCTCGAGAGACCTCAGGAGATCGTCGAACATCAGGTTCCAACACGCCGGACCGAGGACGGAGCCTTGTGGGCACCCCCTCGTCGCGCGCTTGGAGACTCTTTCCGTTCCGACGGTGATACTGACTTTGCGGTCCTCGAAGTAGTTGGAGACCACTTCGAAGACGTTGCGCGGGCAGTCTCGATCCCTAAGACTCTTCAAAACTAAGGGCCACCAGACGTTATCGAAGGCTCCGGAAATGTCGAATAGCAGCGCTATCACATGCCGATGCTCCATGGCATCAACCATGCGGCGCAGCTCGACAATTGCATCTTCAGTCGACTTTCCGCGCATGAAGCCGTACTGTCTGCTGGAGATGCGTCCCGTTGCCATCGCCGTCTGTTCGAGTCGGCTCTTAAGGAGCTTCTCGAAGGTTTTCCCTACGACGGAGAGGAGACAGATCGGTCGGTAGGACCTCGGGTCCTTCACGTCCTTGCCCTCTCCCTTCAGGAGCACTCTGAGGGAGCCCTCCTTCCAGGTGGGGGGAAAGACGCCCCAACGAAGGCACCCGTTGAAGAGGCGAACTAATTGTCCTAACACTATTTTCGCGGCGGCCTTCAGCACTCGGACCTCGATAAGGTCCGGTCCTGGTGCCTTGTCGTTTCTGAACGTGCGAATCGCTCCCGCGACCTCGTCCGGTGAAAACGGAGAGGCGTCCGCGGTGTTTGACGCGACTCGCGCGTTCTCTCTAGTATCTCGCTGCTCGGGCGTGTCATCTTCCGGCCGGTCGTCCGGGACGTGTGCTTCCAGAAGCGTGTTGGCGGTCTCTATCGCGCTCGTGGTGTTTTCGTTGCCTCGCCGGAGGGTGCTGATCACCCTCTCGACACGGAGCTTGTTCGCTTGCAGCTTGTACACGATGCCCCAAGGCTCCGTGTTCCCGTACGACGATACAAAGTTTCGCCAACTTTCGAGTTTCGCCCTCTTCACCTCTCTGCTGTAGTTCCGCAACGAAGTGCGGTACTCCAGCAGTTTTTGGAGGCGTGAGGACTCATCTCTTTCCCTCTGGAAGGCACGTCTCCGTCGGTAGACAGCCTTCTTCATGACTGTGAGCTCTTTCGTCCACCATGGGTTGGACTTCCTAAACCTACGCTTTATTGGCATCGACGCGGTGCAGGCATCTTTAATGATGTCTGTGAGCGTTTCAGCCATCCCTATTGTTTCCTCCGCTGACTCCAGGCTCAGGACTTCGAGCCTCGACCGTGAAAGATCGGACAGGGTCTCGGAGAATCGCTCCCAGTCGGCTCGACGAGTGTCGAACCGAGAGTTCGCGGCTCCGCGATTCCCCGTCGCGGCTCTGGGTGCCCGCAGCCTGATGTCAACGGCGTTGTGGTCGCTGGTCGTCCACGCACACCTTACGTTCCAGCTCCTGATGAACGGAGACATGGAAGGCGACGCCAGGGTTACGTCGATGTATGACGACCCCGTTGGCGTCCAGAAGGTAGGTGGCTGAGCTAAGTCGTTCACAACGTCCATGCTAAACGCCGCAATCAGAGTCTCGAATTGAGCTCCTTTCTCGTCTGTGCCCCGGGGGCTCCAGAGCGAGGATTGCGCGTTAGCGTCTGTAGAAACTATGAGTCTCTCCCCCCTCAGTGCGCAGAACACCTTCTCCAGGTGGCTGAGGTGCTTTTCAATTTCGTCGCTGTGCTGAAAATAGCACGACACCGCGTAAAATGAAAAGCCGGGTGCTAGCACTTCCGCACAGACACAGTGGGAGTTGCTGAGCTGCGAGACGAAGACCATATCGAAGTTGGGGTTGCAGACCGCAACAGCCGCCCACGGGGGTTGTGGTTCGGCTGCTGCCAACCTCACTCCGGACCCTAGACCGCTAATTTTATATCGCGCGCCCAGTTGGCTGACGTATGCCTCCTGCAATAGCAGGACGTCTAGCCGCTTCTGGGCGATAAGCTCGCGGACCTCTCCGGTAACTGCAGCCGAACGTCTCATGTTCAGCTGCAGTATCCTAATGTCGGGGATATTATTGGGTGGGGGCCTAACAACCATAATCAGTTCGAGAGAGCGACTGATTAATGGCAGCTATGTACGCGGGGCAGTCCTTGCTTGTCACGAGGTGGGAGGCGGGTTTCTTACCCCTGACACAGTTGACGCAGGTGGCCGGTTTCTCCTTTTTCGGGCACGTCTTGATTCCGTGCCCCGTCTCCGCGCAGTGGCCGCAGGTCTCTTTTTCCGCTTTGCAGAACTTCGCGGGGTGGCCGAATCCCTGGCACTTGTAGCACCTGGTCACGCTGATGTGGTCCCGGACCCTGCAGCAGCTCCAGCCCACATACAGCCTCTCCTTAGCCACTAGGAGGTCCCGAGCACGTTTGGAAACCTCAAAGATGAGGTTGCAGCGGTCTCTATTCTTGTCGCCGCTCCTGTATACGAGGTTTAACTCCTTGGAGAGGCTGGCCGCTTCCTCCTTGGTGAGGTTTTGCTGCAGGATCGCTGCCGTTGTCTCCTTGGGATCCTCCTGGACCCGCGGGACATCGAAAACGATGATTCGCGGGTTCCGTTTGGCCGGAGCACCTACGGTGAAACCAGCTGCTTTTAGCTTTGGATTCGCCATTAAAGATGTCACGTCGGTGTTTTTCGACGTGACCAGCGCGATACCCGAGCCCTGAACCCTGCGGACGCCCCTGATCTGCAGGCCGTCCGCTCTTGGCGAGACCAGCTCGAAGACCGCCTCCTTTGTCTTCGAGCTGTCCTCGTATTTTGTGGTGTCCATCGGCGTGATGATCACCACTTTCGGGGGGTCCTGCTTCTGCGTGGACCTGGCTGCCGCGGCGGACCTGACGCCGACGCGTTCGGCGTACGTGGTCGGCTTCTTGGCGGTGACGGCAGCGGCGGCGGCGGCGACGGCGACGGCTTTGTCTTGGAGTGCCTGGCAGGAGCGCTTGCACTCCTTCGATTCAGCCTGGACGGCCTCAAGGTGTCCCTCGAGTCTGCTGCTGTAAACGAGTGCTTTAATTAGTATATCGTTCAGCTTAGCAGCCTGTGAGCACAGGGCGTGCACCACAGTGGACGGGATGTCGTTTCCTGGCAGCGTTATCTCGTTTGCCAGCTGCTTATACGCCTTGGCGGCGCTGGCTCTGAGGGCTGCCACGGTCGTGTCCTCGTCTTCTGGGCTCGCATTTCTCGGCTCCTCGGGTGTCTCCTGCGTCGTCTGTGTCGTCTGTTGCGCCTGTTGTCTTTCCTTCTTCTTCTTTTTCATCTTTTTCGGCACCTCCGCCGGCTTTCGGAAAGAGAGGGGCACGTCCGAATTTGCTGCCTCCGTCTCCGAGTCCGTCGTTAGGAGCCTCTTATGGCGGCGGCGGGAGTCAGTCCCTGAGGAGGCGACCTCCATCGTGGGACTGCTCTGTAGTCACCGTTGGCTGAAACTAAAATTTAAGTTAGCCAGAGAAAAAAAAAAAAAAAAAAAAAAAAAAAATTTGTTTATGAAAAAGTCCTCAAAAAGTGTAAATAATTGTTTAAAATTGTTTAAACAAATTGTTTAAACAATTATTTAAACAATTATTTAGCGTCTCTGTGTTTTTGTCCGAACACTGTTTGAATTTCCCGCACTGCACTTGTCCTAGTCTGTGGCGGGAACTCGAGCTTCGTTTTTGGCCCCCGGAGGTAATTGCTGCCAACCCTCGAAAAATTTTTGAGGTTGGCAGCAGTGGTCCCTTTTTTCGGTAGAGAGTTTACTCTCTACCCTGCGGCAGCCAATCAGCGCGCGCGACGCCGCTAGCGCAGCGCTACCCACGCCGACGGTGGCGTCTCGAAGCTCGAGGTGGGTTTTCGATGTATTGGGCGATTTTATAACTTTCACAGTTTTTGCACGATTGTCACCATTTATATCACAAATTAAACGGCTCCTCAAATAAATAGTTTCCACGTAAACGGATTGTTCGTCAGATCGATATTCCCGGAGGAATTCGGTCTCAAAGTTCGGCGTGCCGAAGCACGTGGCGTGTGTTTTCCGGCACTGTTTTCTCGCACAATTTTCACCAAAGTCACACAATTTATATATCCAGCGGTTCGTCTTCGCGTGCTCTTCACCCTGGGCACCTTCTCGCAATTTTTCCTGATGTTCTGCTGCTGGAATCACGGATGAGCGGCGGAGCGATCTGACAGCTCAACTTCTCCCTGCGACACCTGGCGGCAGAAGTCAGTAGATAGGGACAGTTAGTGTCGTCGTTGTGAGTCTTAAGATGGGCTATGCCTGGGTCCTATGTGGACTATACTAGCCGCTCTCTCGACGCGTGCCGATGGTCTGGCTCTACCCTCGTTCGTTATCGTGACAGGGGAAGACAACGTGCTACTCCCGCTGCCACCTCGAGTCCAACCCAATCCAGGCACTCTTGACGGAGTAGTGTTAAAGTCAATTTATCTCCGCAAGAGGGGCTTCAGCCTGGCCCGAGGGGACGAACCCCGAGGGGTCCGCCCAGCATGCCGTTCGAATGGCGGAGTGGACAAGTCCACGTCTGCCCGTCACTCAAGTCGGACACGGGACGACTCCAAAGCTAGCGCCGCCTGATAGGAAGCGCAAGCTGGGTCCCGCGACTTGTGTGCACTAGCCCACCCTCTGTCCTTGCAATTAGAGCAGACCGGAGGTTCACTCTTCTTGCTACAGAGCGTGAAGGTATGCCCCTTTTGGGAGCAGTGACCGCACACGTCCTCCTTGAATTTACAACGCTTCGAGGTATGCCCGAAGCGTTGGCAACGGTAGCACCGAAGCACCTGGACGAAATCCCGTACACGACAGGAGTTCCATCCAAGGTAAACTCGGCTACCCCTCTGCTTCAGCCGCTGAAGATTCTGCGGACTGACGGCAACGACCCAGTTGGCTGTCTCCGGGGTCTTGCCAGCCATGCGGCTGACCCGAATTCCCGAAGGCACATCCTTCTGGTTCGCATCGCAGAGATTTTGCCTCCAAATACTGGAGGCAATTTCGTCCTTACCCATCCGACGCGGGACGTCGTAAACTAAAACCTCGGGGTCCCGCTTGGTGGGTAAGGAGACGGACAGACCCGCGCTCCGGAGCTTCTTATTGCCAACGAAGGCTTGCAGGTCCTCCTTTCGGTCGGTCTCGACGACGATGCCACCGGAGTGGATGCGTCGGACCGACTTTACTCGGATCGCCTCCTTCGCTGGTTTAATGAGGGACAGAACAGTAACCTTCGTAACTTCGCTGCTCTGTCCTTTTTCCTTCGGCGGGAAGATTTTTACCACATGCTGCGATTGTGGCCGTCTCCCCGCTTCCGGAGAAGCTCCTTTGCAGTCGACTTTGTTCACATGGGCGTAAGTCGACTGCGCGGCGTTGCAGGCCGTCTTCGGGAGAGTTCCCTTGGACGGCCCAGGTCGCATCGCACTCATTACGGCAGGACGCGCTTTTAGGTCCGCCCTGACCGCGGCGAGTTGCCCTTCGACGAAGCTATTCCGTTGAATAAGCTCCTGGACCAACTCGTTGAGTGCCTCAACCTCGGCGAGTATCTTTGACCCGGACTCCTTATTGACTTTCGACTCAGGTCGAAAGCAAAAGGTCCGTATTTCGGACACTCGCCTAAAGGCTTCGTCTCTTACGAGATCGAGAGGCCGTACCTTCTGCCCGGAGAACGTCCCCTTCGGTCTCCTGGCCCGGTTTACTGCGGCCTTGCCGGTGGGTGCGCCCGGCTTGGCTCGCTTCGACTTTTTGGTGACGGTTTGCCAACCGTCACCAGTAGGGTCCTCGACACGCTCGGGTGCCGACTGCACCTTCACGAGTGACGTGTCTCCGACTCGTTCGATTACTTCCACGTTACCGGTGTCCGGCGTACCTTCTACCGTGGGCTCGGTTTTCACCGAGACCGCTCGCGTGGGAGTCACACATCTTTGCAAGATCACACGAGGATTGGCGATATTAATCACCTTCCCGGATCTTGTCTTTCTCACAGACGCGGGGGGACTGACAGCTGCATTTGCAGTTCCCGCGTCTGCGGCGACGGCTTCACTCCGAGTAGGAGCTGGACCCGTCGTCTTTGGACGCTTAGTTTTTTGTTCAATTTTATTCAGACCCATAATGTGTCTTGGTCTTTCATCCAGTGCGCTCCCCGGCCACCACCGACCCGCACAATTTGGAACCCGCCAAAGGCTGAGTTAGGGCTACGCACCGAATATAGTCTGCTGGCTGGGTCGGTTTCCTTACCCAGCCCGCGTCCTCGCCCAGCAGAACCCACTTGCCCGAAGCGTGTGGTCGTTCCAAGCCGATTGACTGGACCAGGGCTGCTTTTCTCGTCCAGCCGCCCATCTAGCCGAAGCAGAGGCCAAAGGTACGTGTTGGGGACGTCTCACCCGCAGGAGAGGGCCCCCTCAGATCCCAGGATCCTCTTTTCCGACGACAAGGGTCGCCACGCACGGCAAACACGTGGGAGACAGCAGTCGGAGAGGCTGCCTCTTCCTCTCCACCACACTTCGTTCAGTTCGCTGCGTATTTAAGAACACGAGCTATCCAGCGGTACCTTTTTCGTGGAGGCTCAAGTGTGGCTAGGGCACGTTTGCCCCTTGCGGCCTGGGTTGCCCAAGGGATTGATTGCATCCCATGTATTCCTGAGCCCAGCGGAGTGTTGTCTAGTGGCGTGTTCCGCCCACGAAAAACGGTCTGAAAAACCGTTTAACGTGAACTGGGGAACTGATGCCACGAGTGACAACAGTTCCCCAGTCGGAAGTCATACAGCACATACAGTGCTGTACAAAGAACACGCCACAGCCCGTATGCTAAATCAGGGCCTCGCCATTATGCGAAGTACTACATGTACGACGCACTGACGGTCTCTAATGCCTTCATCGCCGATACACCCATCGACTCGGCCGATCAACCCTCCTACGCGAGGGCTAGTTCGGGGGTTATCTCCCGCCCTGGGTGGCCACAGACCGCCACCGCCAGTAGATAGGGACATTTTTTTTTTTTTTTTTTTTTTCATTTAGTGTCTAATTATATGTAGCTCGAGCTTCCACTCATTGCTACCTAAATTCTCTTCTTTTATATTATTCGATTATTTTTTAAATTTGGGTAAGTATTTTTTATTATATTATTTCCACATTTATAATGATTAGTTCAATATTTATTCATTTTTGTTGAGTTTTCTGTTTTTTGTTAATTTTATATTTTATTTACAGGTCTCTTAGCCGTCAACTTGTTGAGTTGCCGTTGCCCGTCCCTGCCACGTGGAGGCGGACCTGCTACTTTCTTCATCATTAATGTAAGTATTTCTTTTATTTATGGCTAATTTTGCATATGTAGAGAATTTAATAAATTGTTCTTTTGTTGAAATTAGCTTTGCTTTATTGTCTTTGTTTAGGGTTAATTCAGGATATCTGTATTCTTGATATAATGGGCAGTCAAATAGCATGTGGTTCAACGTTTCTTCTGTGTTTAGACACAATATACAGGTATTTCTTTCAGTGAGACCTCTCTTATGTAGTGTATACTGTATTGGACCGTATCCCGTTATAAAATAGACGCATTGTGGTCCAGGTTTGAACCAGTCGTTTTCATTGGCAAAGTTTACATTTTTAATAAATTCGTACGTCGTTCTTCCGTGTAGTTCTGAAGTCCATCTTGTTTGCCATTCCTCTAGTGTTTCTTTTTTAATTTTCTTGATTTCTTCTTTTATGTATTCGAGGTTGAGTTCTGTATTTGATTCGTCTAAATTTTGTTCTCTGTATCTGTAATTTCTCCAACAGGTGTGTTTGTTTCGTTTGATTCGGTTTATCAAACCTTGTTCAACTATTTCAAGGTCTAATGGCATTGCTCCTGCAATCACCTGCATTGCCACCGTCGAGGTGGTTCTGTAGGCTCTTGTTAAAAGTAGTAAAATTTGTCGATGCAAAGCCATCAGGTTTCTTTTTATTTGTGTGTTGTGTACTTTGTCGTACCATAAAGCAGCACCGTATTTTATTATTGATAATGCAACAGCTCGATACATTATTTTAATTATATTTGATTTAATACCCCATTCTTGGTTGGTAACTCGACGAGTAGTCATTATAAAATTTATTACTTTTTGTCTGAGAAATTTTGAATGTTGAATAAAATTTAGTTTATTATCAATAATCATACCTAGATATCTTATTTGTTCGACATATTTTATTTTGGATTCATACACGAAAATGTTTGGCATACGACTTTTATCAAATTTCCCTTTAATCAACATAGCCAGCGATTTGGTTTTAGAGATATTCAATTTGTGAAGTAAACACCATTCCGCTAGGATTTTTGTAGCTATTGATGCGTTCTGTTCAATTTCGTTTCTGGAGTTTCCTTTGATGATAAATACAATATCGTCGGCATATGCTGATGCTTCTACTGTGCCATATGTTGTTTCTGCATCAATTTTATCCAGTAAAATGTCCATGCACCAGTCCCAAGCTGCGGGACCGATGATGGAGCCTTGTGGGCAGCCCCTTCTCATTATTTTTTTGATGCTTGTCAAACCTAGATATTATTCTCATTTTTCTATTTTTAAAATAATTTTTTATTAAATTTAGTAAACATGTACTGATATTACATTCAATGAGCCTTCGATAAATGGCTGGCTACCATAAATTGTCAAAGGCTCCTTCGATGTCAATGAAAAGAGCAACTACATATTTCTTGTCCGTTTTAGATTCATATTTTATCTTTATAAACGCATCTTCTGTAGATTTTCTTTTCCGGAATCCAAATTGGTTTTTATTTTCAAATCCTTTTTCTCTGTATATGATATTTATTCTATTTATTAAGATTTTTTCGAATAGTTTCCCCATAACTGGTAGTAAGGCAATGGGTCTGTATGAGTTAATCAATTTTCTGTCTTTATCTTTATTTTTTAATATTATTGTTACATTAGCTATTTTCCATTCCTTAGGAAATATACCCTTTCGGAGGCAATTATTATATAAATTTAATATTACATCTTTGTTAATCTGCCAAAATTTTTCAATGATTTCAATGGTGAAATTATCAAATCCTGGGGCTTTCTTCTTTTTAGCTGTTTTAATTGCGATTCTAATTTCCTCTTTTGATATATCTGGTTCTAGATTTAGATTGGCGTAATTTTTTATTTTGGTTCTAATATCTCGAATTTCTTCAGTTTCAGTATAATTTTCATTAGGTACACATTTGTCTAATAGCGCATCAATTGCCTCCTTATAATCTAGAGCCTGTCGACCAGTTGGAAGTATTACCGAACTTAATGTTATAGGTTCTCGGAATTTTTCTCTTACGATTTTATACACTATACTCCATGGGTCTTTATTTCCTTCAACCTTAACAAAATTGTGCCATGTTTCTGTTTTGTTTTTTCTGATAGCAGAAACATATTTGTTCCTTGTTACTTTGTAAATGTTTGTATAACTTTCAATTAGATTTGTTAAATTTAATTTTCGTGCTCTCGAAAGTTGTTTTTTTGCTGCATTGACTTTTGATCGTAATTTACTTAGTTCTTGATTCCACCAAGGTACGGATTTGTTACATTTCCCGATTTTTGGTATCGATTGTTTACAACATTCATGTAATAATTTATTAAATCGTTTGATGGCTTTGTTAGGATCAATGTCTCCTAATTCGTTTGAAATGTCTTTAAATTTGGTTTGAACAATTTCTTTGAATTTTTCCCAATTAGCTCTTTTAACGTTGTAATTTTTATCCTTTATCCAAATTCTTCTACATACAGTCGTTCTTGCAATTTCAAGAGTAATCATGTTATGGTCACTTGTTGTAGCCAATTGGTGAACCTTCCAGTTTTTAATTATTTTTAACATTCCCTCATTACAAAGGGTTATATCAATGTTTGTTTCTCCCATTACAGAGGAAAATGTATGTGGGTTGTTAGGTTTGTTAAGTACAAATAGTTTGTTAACTAGAATAAATTCTTCAAATAGTTTCCCTCGATCATCAGTAGTTTCCGAATACCATAGATTTGATTTAGAATTTGCATCAGCAGTAATTAATATATTATAAGGATTTTTTAAATTATTTAATATATTTTCCAATTGTTTAAGAAAAGGGTCTAACGCTAAAGAGGGTTGACAGTATATGTTAATTATATAGAAATCTGTATATTTTGTCACAATTTGGAAGCACATAATATGTTCACTTTGTATTAAAATATTTTGCATAGTTTGAATATTTTCGTTTCTTATAACTGCTGCCACCCATGGAGTTTTATATTCAGGTTGAATGATTTTCATTTCTTTTGATGTGTAACCTCTTACTTTGTTTTTAAAGTTATAAGGTTCTTGTAAACATAATATGTCAATATTTTGTTCTTTCATAATTAATTCCAAGTTAGCAGCAGCTGCAATTGATCGTTGAGCATTAATTTGTGCGATTCTTAGGTCCATTTAATTCTGCTTCTATATAGGTCTAAATTTCTAAGATATTCTGGGCATTCTTTGTGCTTCACGGTATGATTAGTATCATGTCTTTTGGTTCTTAAACAGTTTATACACTTTGGATGATTTTTGTTCGGGCAATCATTTTTTAAGTGTTCTTTTGAGCCACATACTTCACATAATTGGTCCGGTGCATTACAATTCTTGGCTACATGGCCATAGCCGTAACATTTATAACATCGTGTGATATTTATAAATTCTCTCACTCTGTATGTACGCCAGAGCATAAAAATTCTTCCACGATTAATTAAATTTTCAAAGTATTTCCCCGGGATTTGCACTATCCAATTTACCTTGTTTTCATTAATTTTAAAGCTATGTGCAAAATTAATTTCATTGCGTAGATCCTGAATTTCTTCCAAACTGTAATTATTAAAATTTTTACCAATTAGATCTTCCTTAAGATCCTCTACTTTATTTTCTTTTTCAACATCGTATATTATGATTGATGGGTTCATTTTACGAGGTTTTTCCATTTTTAAATTCTCCTTTTCAAGATTACTTTTCATAATTAAGTCAACATCGTCCTTGTCTTGCACTTCAATAATAATACCCTTATTTCTCATCTGTCTGATATTTTTAACTTTTAGTTTATTTCTTATATCTTTTAGTTTGTTTATTACTTGTGATTTTATTTGTTCGTTATTTCTACCATCTTCTTCTTTAGTCGGTTTTATCAGTACTATTTCAGATTTTTGTTTAGTAATAATTTTCTTTCTTTCTATTTCAGCTATTTGACGGGGTGAGGAACAATTTATTGCGGCAACTGTTGCATATGAAGGTTTTGCAGAAAGTTCATTAGCTAAATGTGAGGATTTCAGTTTTTCATTCTCAAAAATTTCTTTTTGTAGGACTGATTCTAATTTTAACCACTTTTCTAAAATGAATTTAATTGCTGGCCGATTAATTTTGTTGCTTTCTTCGAAAAGAAAATCCTCCAGAGCCTTTCTTTCTTCTTTTACAAATTCCAACGTAGTACAATTTTGTTCCACATCCATTATTTCCTCTTCTATTTTCTTCCTTTTCCCAATTCTATCACCGGTTGTTGAATAGACAGAAGAAACCGAACTTGATCGACTCATTCTAGGCGTGTCTTCCTCCATACTTATCTCTCCTCCGTCATTCTCCTTCCTCTTCTTAATTGTTTTGAGTTTTTGTTTAAGTTTATCCATATTGGTCCCACGAGTAAGTCGGTCAGTATGTCAACCCAGGCAGAGCCGCTTTACCTGGGCAAGGCTAAATACTACTGGAGGTCGCCAGGTATCCAGTAGTTGGTCGCTAGTGACTGGTGCACCCACCAGCCACACCCCGATGCCATCGATCGGGGTGTACCCCATCACCGCGCACCATAGCTTAGGGTTAGGGATTTTTTAGAGAGGTTGTCATCCTCGCGGTCCGGCCGGTTAAGGCAAGACCCCCGGGCCCGTAAAACATGACCACGGGCTTACGGTATAAGGTTCAATTTTAGTCTGGCCTCTCACCTCAAGCCACTCCGGCTAGGTTAGACCTGCCAGGGAATCAAGTTCCCCGCCGGCACAGCCTTGAGGATCATCGAGGCTCGCAAGCCCCCCCACCACGACAAGGTACGAACCACGGGGGGGAGTAGATAGGGACATCTAATGTAAATCCGGTCACCACGAAGGTGACACGGATGTGTTACCTCGCCCTTCCGGGCATACACGGTAAAGATTTCCATCCACTCCCGGTTCAAAACCGCTGTCAAGGAAACGGGCCGAGGAAAAATCCGCACGTGCCATTGAGCCGTTTACAATGGACGAGTTCTTTAGCCGCCAGCAGATTTCCGTTTCCTTCCATCTGCTGGCGCCCACGGGGAACCACGGGGAGGCGAACTCGTGACGCGACGCCTCGCGTCCACTTAAGCGAAGACCTAGGAAGAAGGATGGGAGTTAGGAGGGATGGGTGGGTGTTTTGGGGTCGTTGGTGGGGACGTGAAATGTCCCCTTTGGGGTCCTGGGGATTGCGGGTGCGCGGGGTTGCCTATCTACGTGAAGCCCTTTAGCCAAAGGGCTTCTCTACAAAATTCGGAGAAGAGCTGGAAGGCCTCTGGGGACGACACGAAGTGTTGTGCCGCCTCCGGCCATTTCCAGTCTCCGGTTGGAACTATATCGCGGAGGGCTTCTCTCTGCGGGTCGAAATTCGGACAGTCGAGGAGAAAATGATCGACTGTGTCCGATCCGTGACCACACACGCACCCCTCACCGTCGGAAACTCCGTACTCGCGTAGGCGCGAGCGGAAGTGTCCGTGGCCGGTGAGGACTTGCGTGATGTAGTGGCTCGGTTTCGTCCACTTGGCCGCCACCCTCTCCTCTATGTTCTTGAAGAAGGCGTAGGTGGTGCGGCCCTTGTGGGAAGAGTTCCACATGGATTGCCACACCTTGTACGCCTCGACCGTTAGCCTATGTTTTGCATCGTCGGCCCCCGCCGGAACGACAATGCTACCTAATCTGGCGTCTTTACCTTTACGCGTCTCGTACAAGGCTTTGGTTTGCCTGAGCTTGACGTCGATGGGTATGGCGCCGGCTACCACGCACACGCTGTCCCACGATGACCTGCGGTATGCGCCGGTCATCGCGATGAGAGCGCGGCGCTGTGCAGCTCTCAGCACTCTGAGCTCCCCCTCCGTGCACCGGTCGGCCCACCCGGCAGCAGCGTACGTTGCCACCGGGATGAAAACCCCGCGATACACGGCGGAGAGTGCTCCGAAGCGGAGCCCCCATCCACATCTTGCCAGTCTACCCAGCTTCGCGAAGAGCGAGCCGACCTTGTCACTTATGTAGTTGCAATGGGTTCGAACACCCATGCCTCTATCAAAGTGGACGCCGAGGTACTTGACGGAAGGTTTGAATCCTAGGGGCTTATTTCCGATCCGAATGGTCGGTGGCCTTTTTGTTAAGTCTAGTTTGGAAGCGCGGACTGCCTTGCGTTTTCGGTCTGGGCGCGATCCTCCCCGTCGGCCTATCCTATCTCTCTCGATGTATCCGCTGCGCAGGACAATCGCCTCGGATTTTTTCTCGGAGATCTCTAACTTAGCTGATTTGCACCAACCTAGGATCAGGTCAACAACTCGTTGACCTTCGATCTCTAGGTCTCTACGGCAGTTTCCGCCCACGAGGACGATGAGGTCGTCCGCGTAGGCGACGAATCTATTCTCAACTGAGGCCTCGAGAGACCTCAGGAGATCGTCGAACATCAGGTTCCAGCACGCCGGACCGAGGACGGAGCCTTGTGGGCACCCCCTCGTCGCGCGCTTGGAGACTCTTTCCGTTCCGACGGTGATACTGACTTTGCGGTCCTCGAAGTAGTTGGAGACCACTTCGAAGACGTTGCGCGGGCAGTCTCGATCCCTAAGACTCTTCAAAACTAAGGGCCACCAGACGTTATCGAAGGCTCCGGAAATGTCGAATAGCAGCGCTATCACATGCCGATGCTCAATGGCATCAACCATGCGGCGCAGCTCGACAATTGCATCTTCAGTCGACTTTCCGCGCATGAAGCCGTACTGTCTGCTGGAGATGCGTCCCGTTGCCATCGCCGTCTGTTCGAGTCGGCTCTTAAGGAGCTTCTCGAAGGTTTTCCCTACGACGGAGAGGAGACAGATCGGTCGGTAGGACTTCGGGTCCTTCACGTCCTTGCCCTCTCCCTTCAGGAGCACTCTGAGGGAGCCCTCCTTCCAGGTGGGGGGAAAGACGCCCCAACGAAGGCACCCGTTGTAGAGGCGAACTAATTGTCCTAACACTATTTTCGCGGCGGCCTTCAGCACTCGGACCTCGATAAGGTCCGGTCCTGGTGCCTTGTCGTTTCTGAACGTGCGAATCGCTCCCGCGACCTCGTCCGGTGAAAACGGAGAGGCGTCCGCGGTGTTTGACGCGACTCGCGCGTTCTCTCTAGTATCTCGCTGCTCGGGCGTGTCATCTTCCGGCCGGTCGTCCGGGACGTGTGCTTCCAGAAGCGTGTTGGCGGTCTCTATCGCGCTCGTGGTGTTTTCGTTGCCTCGCCGGAGGGTGCTGATCACCCTCTCGACACGGAGCTTGTTCGCTTGCAGCTTGTACACGATGCCCCAAGGCTCCGTGTTCCCGTACGACGATACAAAGTTTCGCCAACTTTCGAGTTTCGCCCTCTTCACCTCTCTGCTGTAGTTCCGCAACGAAGTGCGGTACTCCAGCAGTTTTTGGAGGCGTGAGGACTCATCTCTTTCCCTCTGGAAGGCACGTCTCCGTCGGTAGACAGCCTTCTTCATGACTGTGAGCTCTTTCGTCCACCATGGGTTGGACTTCCTAAACCTACGCTTTATTGGCATCGACGCGGTGCAGGCATCTTTAATGATGTCTGTGAGCGTTTCAGCCATCCCTATTGTTTCCTCCGCTGACTCCAGGCTCAGGACTTCGAGCCTCGACCGTGAAAGATCGGACAGGGTCTCGGAGAATCGCTCCCAGTCGGCTCGACGGGTGTCGAACCGAGAGTTTGCGACGCTGCGATTCCCCGTCGCGGCTCTAGGTGCCTGCAGCCTGATGTCAACAGCGTTGTGGTCGCTGGTCGTCCACGCACTTCTTACTGTCCAGCTCCTGATGAACGGAGACATGGAGGGTGACGCCAGGGTCACGTCGATGTAAGACGAGCCCGTTGGCGTCCAGAAGGTTGGTGGTTGAGCTGCGTCGTTCACAACGTTCATGCCAAACGCTGCGATCAGAGTCTCGAATTGAGCTCCTTTCTCGTCTGTGCCCCGAGGGCTCCAGAGCGAGGATTGCGCGTTGGCGTCTGTCGAAACTAGGAGTCTCTTCCCCCTCAGTGCACAGAACACCTTCTCGAGGTGGCTGAGGTGCTTTTCAATTTCGTCGCTGTGCTGAAAATAGCACGACACCGCGTAAAATGAAAAGCCGGGTGCTAGCACTTCCGCACAGACGCAGTGGGAGTTGCTGAGCTGCGAGACGAAGACCATATCGAAGTTGGGGTTGCAGACCGCAACAGCCGCCCACGGGGGTTGTGGTTCGGCTGCTGCCAACCTCACTCCGGACCCTAGACCGCTAATTTTGTATCGCGCGCCCAGTTGGCTGACGTATGCCTCCTGCAATAGCAGGACGTCTAGCCGCTTCTGAGCGATGAGCTCGCGGACCTCTCCGGTAACTGCAGCTGAACGTCTCATGTTCAGCTGCAGTATCCTAACGTCGGGGATATTTTTAGGTGAGGGCCTAATAACCATAGTCAGTTCGGGAAAGCGACTGATTTATGGCGGCTACATACGCGGGGCAGTCCTTGCTGGTGACGCAATGGGAGGAGGGTTTCTTACCCCTAATGCAGTTTACGCAGTTGGCCGGCTTTTCCTTCTTCGGGCAGGTCTTGAAGCCGTGCCCCGTCTCCGCGCAGTGGCCGCAAGTCTCCTTCTCGGCCTTGCAGAATTTCGCAGGGTGGCCGTACCCTTGGCACTTATAGCACCTGGTCACGTTCACGTGGTCGCGTACCCTGCAGCAGCTCCAACCCACGTACAGCCTCTCTTTTGGAACTAAAAGGTCCCTGGCTCGCTTAGAGACCTCGAAGATTAAGTTGCATCGGTCTCTAGTCTTATCGCCACTCTTATAGACCAAGTAGATAGGGACATCTAGTGTGAATCCGGTCGCCGCGAAGGCGACACGGATATGTTTCCTCGCCCTTGCGGGCATACACAGCCAAATTACCATCTACCCCCAGTCCAACCACTGTCATGGAGACAGGCCAAGGAAAAATCCGCACGTGCCATTGAGACGTTTGCAATGGACGAGTTCTTTAGCCGCTAGCGAAATTATGGTTTTACCTCCTTTCGCTAGCGCCCACGGGGAACCACGGGGAGGCAAACTCGTGACGCGACGCCTCGCGTCCACTAAGCGAAGACCTAGGAGAAAGGATGGGAGTTGGGAGGGATGGGTAGGGGTTTGGGGTAATTAATTGGTGGGGACGTGAATCGTCCCCTTCTGGGTCCTGGGAGGTGCAGGTGTTTGGAGGTACCTATGTGAAGCCCTTTAGCCAAAGGGCTTCCCTACAGAAGTCGGAGAAAACCTGGAATGCCTCTGGAGACGACACGAAGTGTTGTGCCGCTTCCGGCCATTTCCAGTCTCCGGTTGGGACTACATCGCGGAGGGCTTCTCTCTGCGGTTCGAAATTGGGGCAGTCGAGGAGGAAGTGATCGACCGTGTCCGATCCGTGACCACACACGCACTCCTCACCGTCGGAAACTCCGTACGCGTGTAGGCGCGATCGGAAGTGTCCGTGGCCGGTGAGGACTTGCGTGGTGTAGTGGTTCGGTTTCGTCCACTTGGCCGCCACTCTCTCCTCTATGCTTTTGAAGAAGGCGTAGGTGGTGCGGCCCTTGTGGGAAGAATTCCACATGGATTGCCACACCTTGTACGCCTCGACCGCTAGCCTATGTTTTGCATCGTCGGCCCCCGCCGGAACGACGATGCTACCTAATCTGGCGTCTTTACCTTTACGCGTCTCGTACAAGGCTTTGGTTTGCCTGAGCTTAACGTCAACGGGTACAGCACCGGCCACCACGCACACGCTGTCCCACGATGACCGGCGATATGCGCCGGTCATCGCGATGAGAGCGCGGCGCTGTGCGGCTCTCAGCACTTTGAGCTCCCCCTCCGTGCACCGGTCGGCCCACCCGGCAGCAGCGTACGTTGCCACCGGGATAAAAACCCCGCGGTACACGGCAGAGAGCGCTCCGAAGCGGAGCCCCCATTCACGCCTCGCCAGTCTACCCAGCTTCGCGAAGAGCGAGCCGACCTTGTCACTTATGTAGTTGCAGTGGGTTCGAACACCCATGCCCCTATCAAAGTGAACGCCGAGGTACTTGACGAAGGGTTTGAAACTTAAGGGCTTACTTCCGATCCGAATGGTCGGTGGCCTTCTAACTAGGTCTAATTTTGAAGCGCGGACTGCCGTGCGTTTACGGTCTGGGCGCGATCCTCCCCGTCGGCCTATTTTGTCTCTCTGAATATATCCGCTGCGTAGGACAATTGCCTCGGATTTCTTCTCGGAGATCTCTAATTTTGCTGATCTGCACCAACTTAGGATCAGGTCAACAACTCGTTGACCCTCGATCTCTAGGTCTCTACGGCAGTTTCCGCCCACGAGGACGATGAGGTCGTCCGCGTAGGCGACGAATCTATTCTCAACTGAGGCCTCGAGAGACCTCAGGAGATCGTCGAACATCAGGTTCCAACACGCCGGACCGAGGACGGAGCCTTGTGGGCACCCCCTCGTCGCGCGCTTGGAGACTCTTTCCGTTCCGACGGTGATACTGACTTTGCGGTCCTCGAAGTAGTTGGAGACCACTTCGAAGACGTTGCGCGGGCAGCCTCGATCCCTAAGACTCTTCAAAACTAAGGGCCACCAGACGTTATCGAAGGCTCCGGAAATGTCGAATAGCAGCGCTATCACATGCCGATGCTCCATGGCATCAACCATGCGGCGCAGCTCGACAATTGCATCTTCAGTCGACTTTCCGCGCATGAAGCCGTACTGTCTGCTGGAGATGCGTCCCGTTGCCATCGCCGTCTGTTCGAGTCGGCTCTTAAGGAGCTTCTCGAAGGTTTTCCCTACGACGGAGAGGAGACAGATCGGTCGGTAGGACTTCGGGTCCTTCGCGTCCTTGCCCTCTCCCTTCAGGAGCACTCTGAGGGAGCCCTCCTTCCAGGTGGGGGGAAAGACGCCCCAACGAAGGCACCCGTTGAAAAGGCGAACTAACTGTCCTAATATTGCTTTCGCGGCGGCCTTCAGCGCTCGGACCTCGATAAGGTCCGGCCCTGGTGTCTTGTCGTTTTCGAACGTGCGAATCGCATTCACGACCTCGTCCGGTGAAAACGGAGAGGCGTCCGCGGTGTTTGGCGCTATCCGCACGTTCTCCCTAATCTCTAGCTGCGCGGGCGTGTCATTTTCCGGCCGGTCGTCCGGGACGTGTGCTTCCAGAAGTGTGTTGGCTGTCTCTACCGCGCTCATATTACTATTGTTAACTCGCCGGAGGGTGCTGAGCACCCTCTCGACACGGAGCTTGTTCGCTTGCAGCTTGTACACGATGCCCCAAGGCTCCGTGTTCCCGTGCGACGACACAAAGTTTCGCCAACTCTGGAGTTTCGCCCTCTTCACCTCTCTGCTGTAGTTCCGCAACGAAGTACGGTACTCCAGCAGTTTTATGAGGCGCGAGGACTCGTTTCTTTCCTTCTGGAAGGCACGCCTCTGTCGGTAGACAGCCTTCTTCATGACTGTCAGTTCTTTAGTCCACCACGGATTGGACTTCCTAAATCTACGCTTTCTCGGCATTGACGCGGTGCAGGCATCTTGTATGATGTCTGTGAGCGTTTCTGCCATTCCTATCGTATCCTCCGCTGACTCCAGGCTCAGGACTTCGAGCCTCGATCGTGAGAGATCGGACAGGGTCTCGGAGAATCGCTCCCAGTCGGCTCGACGAGTGTCGAACCGAGAGTTCGCGGCTCCGCGATTCCCCGTCGCGGCTCTGGGTGCCCGCAGCCTGATGTCAACGGCGTTGTGGTCGCTGGTCGTCCACGCACACCTTACGTTCCAGCTCCTGATGAACGGAGACATGGAAGGCGACGCCAGGGTTACGTCGATGTATGACGACCCCGTTGGCGTCCAGAAGGTAGGTGGCTGAGCTGCGTCGTTCACAACGTCCATGCTAAACGCCGCAATCAGAGTCTCGAATTGAGCTCCTTTCTCGTCTGTGCCCCGGGGGCTCCAGAGCGAGGATTGCGCGTTAGCGTCTGTAGAAACTATGAGTCTCTCCCCCCTCAGTGCGCAGAACACCTTCTCGAGGTGGCTGAGGTGCTTTTCAATTTCGTCGCTGTGCTGAAAATAGCACGACACCGCGTAAAATGAAAAGCCGGGTGCTAGCACTTCCGCACAGACGCAGTGGGAGTTGCTGAGCTGCGAGACGAAGACCATATCGAAGTTGGGGTTGCAGACCGCAACAGCCGCCCACGGGGGTTGTGGTTCGGCTGCTGCCAACCTCACTCCGGACCCTAGACCGCTAATTTTATATCGCGCGCCCAGTTGGCTGACGTATGCCTCCTGCAATAGCAGGACGTCTAGCCGCTTCTGGGCGATAAGCTCGTGGACCTCTCCGGTAACTGCAGCCGAACGTCTCATGTTCAGCTGCAGTATCCTAATGTCGGGGATATTATTGGGTGGGGGCCTAACAACCATAATCAGTTCGAGAGAGCGACTGATTAATGGCAGCCACGTACGCGGGGCAGTCCTTGCTTGTCACGAGGTGGGAGGCGGGTTTCTTACCCCTGACACAGTTGACGCAGGTGGCCGGTTTCTCCTTTTTCGGGCACGTCTTGATTCCGTGCCCCGTCTCCGCGCAGTGGCCGCAGGTCTCTTTTTCCGCTTTGCAGAACTTCGCGGGGTGGCCGAATCCCTGGCACTTGTAGCACCTGGTCACGCTGATGTGGTCCCGGACCCTGCAGCAGCTCCAGCCCACATACAGCCTCTCCTTGGAGACCAGGAGGTCCCGGGCACGCTTGCTGAACTCGAATATCAGGTTGCAGCGGTCCCTGGTTTTATCACCGCTCCTGTACACTAGGTTGATCTCCTTGGAGAGGCTGGCCGCTTCCTCTTTGCTGAGGTTCTGCTGCAGGATCGCTGCGGTCGTCTCCTTGGGGTCCTCCTGGGTCCGCGGGACATCGAAGACGATGATCCGCGGGTTCCGCTTGGCCGGAGCTCCTACGATAAAACCGGCAGCTTTTAGTTTTTGGTGCGCCATTAAGGTTGCCACGTCGGTGTTCTTCGACGTGACCAGCGCGATTCCGGAACCCTGCACCCTGCGGACGCCCCTGATTTGCAGGCCGTCCGCTCTCGGCGAGACCAGCTCGAAGACCGCCTCCTTTGTCTTCGAGCTGTCCTCGTACTTGCTGGTGTCAGCCGGCGTGATGATGACCACGTTGGGGGGGTCCTGCTTCTGTGTGGACCTGGCTGCCGTAGCGGACCTGACGCCGACGCGTTCGGCATACGTTGTCGGCTTTTTGGGGGCGGCGGCGGCGACGGCGACGGCTTTGTCCTGGAGCGCCTGGCAGGAACGCTTGCTCTCCTTGGACTCGGCCTGGGCGGCCTCAAGACGTCCCTCGAGTCTGCTGCTGAAAACGAGGGCTTTGATAAGCAGGTCGTTAAATTTCGCGGCCTGTGCGCACAGGGAGTGCACCACAGTGGACGGGATGTCGTTGCTGGGCAGCGTTATTTCGCTGGTGAGCTGCCTGAAGATTTTTGCAGCGCTGTCCCTGAGGGCTGCCACGGTCGTGTCCTCGCCCTCCGAGTTGACCCGGCTCGGCTCCTCTGTGGTCTCCTGCGTCGTCTCTGCAGTTGGTGTCGTCTGTGTTGCCTGTCTGTCCTTTTTCTTCTTCTTCTTCTTCTTCAGGACCTCCGCAGGCTTCCGGAAGCAGAGGGGCGCGTCCGAATTTGCCGCCTCTGTTTCGGAGTCTGTAGTCAGCAGCCTCTTCTGGCGACGGCGGGAGTCAGTCCCTGAGGAGGCGACCTCCATCGTGGGGCTGCTCTGATGTCACCGAAGGCTGGAAACTATAACGGAAGTTAGCCAAAAAAAAAAAAAAAAAAAAAAAAAAAAAATATTTGTTAAAAGTCCTGAAATTTGTAAACAATTGTTTAAAAATTGTTTAAACAATTTGTTTAAACAATTGTTTAAACAATTGTTTAGTGTCCGTCCTTTTCTTCGTGATCACTTTCAAATTTCGCGCACTGCGGTCTTTGCAAGTCTATGGCGGAAACTCGAGCTTCAATCTTGGCCCCCGGAGGTTATTGCTGCCAACCTTCGAAAAATTTTTGAAGTTGGCAGCAGTGGTCCCTTTTTTCCGTAGAGAGTTTCCTCTCTACTCGGCGGCGGCCAATCAGCGCGCGCGACGCCGCTACCGCAGCGCTACCCACGCCGACGGTGGCGTCTCGAAGCTCGAGGTGGGTTTTCGATTTATTTATCTGTTTTTGCACTTCCACAGTTTTTACACGATTGTCACAGTTAATGTCTCAAATTAAACGTCTTCACAGATAAACAGTTTCCACGTAAACAGATCGTCCGTCGGATCAATATTCCCGGAGGAATCCGGTCTCAAAGTCCGGCGTGCCGAGCACGTGGCGTGTGTTTTCCGGCACTGTTTTTCCGCACAATTTTCACTTTGCAGTCACAATTTATATATCCACTGGATCGTCCTCGCGTGCTCTTCACTCTGGTAGCGCTTTTGGAATTTTTCCTGCAGTTCTGCGGCTGGAATCGTGGTTGAACGGCGGAGCGACGTGGCAGCTCGACTTCTCCCTGCGACACCTGGCGGCAGAACCAGTAGATAGGGACAGATGGAATCTCGTTAATTCATTTATGCGCCACACTAATGCGATGACGACGCATTTGGCTAAACCTGTGCTTATCAGATGGAGTCGCCGTCTTCCGCGGGAATTAATTTACTTTTTGATGGGACTCAAGTCCCATTCTCTTAATGTTAGTGGCTGCACTTGATACCTCCAACTGATTTGCGCATTGGTAGCTATGGAGTTATTTATTCTGTATTTTCTTTTTTTTTTTTTTTTTTCTTACTACCTCGATTTCTTCGGCCACCTGCACCGAATCGTCAGCAAAGGCCAAGGTAGAAATATTTTCGTCACCCATCATAACGCCCTCCGTTGTCTCGTCTATGGTCTTCATTATGTGAGTCGGCTATGATGCTAAAAGTCTGCTTGACCCCTCTGTTCAGGACCAGTCATCGTACATGTCCCTAATATACTTTCTGATGATTGCCGGAATACCCTTAAGCACCAGCCTATTCTCCTTAGCTGAATGGGGGACGGTATCAAAGGCTTTGGCTGTATTGACGATAGTCACCACGTCACCTGTTTTCTCTTTCGTCACTCTCATGACCCTGGCCAATATGGAAATGTTAAGCCTACAACCATCCTTTTTTTTTGTGACAGTCTGCGGTACATATATATAGTACGCATGGCCCGATGTCTCAATCCCCAGTTCGACTTGGCAATCTTTGCTAGCGTATTCAGCGTTCGCACAGACTTAGCACTCAAGTACTCAACATGGGAATGAATTTCCAGTCCGTAATCGAAGTACACATTATGATACCTAACGGAATCTTTCTTGGCGATACTCCGATCACCTACTTTTACAAAAGGCGGCGTTTCTCTATTGAACTATCCTTTCAAGAACACCACCTCGGTTTAGGCTGCAGACATTGACAATTTTTGCTGGTCGCACCAGCGAGAAATGATGTCCGCCACCAATTGGAGAATGCTTTCTAGATCTGCGCTGTTATTCGCGTAGACCAGGACGTGCAGATCGTCTGCATAGGCTACGAGCCCGCAAGCAAGTCCGGTGTTCGATAGGAGATGCAAAACCTTATCGAAGATTCAGTTCCCATAGCTCGCACCGAGAATCGATCCCTGTGGACAACCTTTGTTGACTTTCTCCTCATTGCACCGCGATCAAACACCATAGTCACCACGCAGCCGTCGAAGTAGTCGATCATTCGACGAAACAGTTTCTTTGGACAGCCTCGCTTACTCAACGCGTTGAGTATGCTCGACCACCAGACATTGTCAAAGGCTTCAGCGAAGTCGAAGAGCAGACCCATGCCATACTTTTCTTCACGACTGGACACAAGCTCCCTCAGCTTTACCACGGCATCAGTCATGGATCGCTGCGGCCTGAATCCGTATTGCTGATCGGAGGCGTAGTCTGGGTGCCAGAACAAGTTAGTTAATCGCATCACGATCAGCTTCTCCAAGACTTTACCTACTGTTATAATGAATCGAGGCTCGTGGTATCTGTTTTGATAATTATTTAATAAGATATGATGAATACAATTAGGTTGTCTCTTCGTGGACATTTCTAGTTGCTTAACCCTTTTAGCACCGAGCGAAAGAAGCGTACCTAGGCGAAGAATACCGGGCCGAATCGGCGAATTTGTAGAGGTTTGCGAAAATGCTCGTAAAAACCAAAGTAGGCGTGATATTTACAAAATTCAAAAAGCAGCGTATTGCGAAAGGAGTGGAGAATAAATCAATACCAATGAAGTTTCGATATTTGTTAAAAAAAAAAAAAAAAAAAAAAAAAATCATAAGAATAACATAAGTATAAGACATAATGAAAATTGTTCAAAGCAATTTCTCTTTTTCAAAACGTAATTGCATATAGAAAAAATCATCGTTTGGTCATCGCTTTATATATATATATATATGGTAGTATGGTGTATAGACATTGCATTTTGCAATCATTTGCAATGAAATAGCTGGTGTCGGATATCAAAACGAAAGGATAACGCAACACGTTATCCTCGTTATCATCGAATATGATGCACAGCAAGCGTCAGACAAATGTAATACCCAAGAGGATCGTGCAGCTGGTAATACGTCACTAAAAAAATATAAATGTTATTATAAATATTTATAGTTAGTTCTCTGTCCACTAAAAATGTGTAATGTTTCCGTATTTTTACTTACATAAGCCATTTATCCGCATTGATGCTTACTTATGCATACACCATGCACCCCTTTATTGCAATGATTGCAAATTGTGCGCGATCTTCGCACAGGCCCTCCATCCACCCTACTACACACAACGCAAACCTTTTCCCTCCTTCCAGGAAGTTTACGGATACCTGGGACTGTGGAATCTCTCGATGTGTGACCCAATGAACTTCCTGGATCCATATTTTTTTCAGCCATCCATTCTTCTGTGATCGACTGAATGATACTGGTTATAAATTCGAGTCGAGTCATAACCTTTCCTTCTGGATTGTGTTTGTATAATATGTATGCATTCAAGACCATGCGAGAGAAAATGGAAAATACCACTTTCTTCCAATATTTCACCGTTCTCCTTTCGTCCAAATATGAGTAGACCATCATATCTGAGACATCAATGCCTCCCATATATTTGTTATAGTCGCAGACGAGTTCTGGTTTTTGAACTTCCGTTTCCTGATTCATTTCGAGCAAAACGGCTATGAATGCTTTCAACTCTTTGATTGTCGTTTTCTTCCAGTTCAATGTTGTAGATATATTTGCTGGTCCAGCATTCTCGAAAAACTGTTCTGCGTACCGATTTGTTTCGAATCTCAACATGCTTAGAAATTGGTACGTAAAAAAATAAATCGAAATATTCTATTGGTTTGGATATGTTCGGTGGCAAATGTTTAGGGCCGGGTATTTCCGAAAATAACGGGCGCGGGTTATATTGGCTATCGTTTTCCACATTTACTTCCCTGAAATTGGTGAAAGATTCCACACTACCACTCTCGTCATCCTCATCTTCCAATTCTTCTTCGCTGGATTCACTATCGCTATATAGCATGCGATCACACCGACGGCTTGGCGCGAATAATTCGTCATCACTGTCAACTCCTTCTTCAGCTATATCTAACTCGTTAACAATTCGCACTAATTCTGCCTCATCCATGTTCGTAACAGGATATAATTTTTCCAAAAAGGTAGCAACAAAACTGACACAATTTTCTACTGCTAGTTGTGTTTCTATGAAAACGATGACGGCTTTGGAACACTGACTGCACGTTCGACGGATCAAGAAAGAGTGAAAAAGATTTTAGGCTCGCAGCTTCGATACACTGGTGCCATTTGAGTTCTCTGATAACTATCATAAACATCGTAAAGATTGCGACTACGGTCCAGAGAAAGTATCTCGTGTCGACGGATATCCGAGGGATATACCGTGTCCCGTTTCTACCTTATCACTTTGACATATACAAACCCTCGGCACGAAACAACATAAGATATAACAAAAAGTTGATCTAATAAACATTTTTTCACTTGTGTTGCATCGAATATGAACCATTTTAACATTTTATGAAGTTATACTTAAACACAGATCTTTTGTGATGAGTATAATAAGACTCTAATGGAGGCGCAACGATATATCGTCGTTGGTATTTTTGGCTCCCATGACCACGACTGCTCTTACACTGTCTTTGTGCAGTGCTCCGTCGGAAGCAAGAGGAGCCCTACTTCACGGTGCATACATGTTATATGGCGCGTGATTCAAAACATGATTGTGGGTGACATTGTAATATCCATTATTTACAACACCTACTACCGAGAGTAAGCAGATTGTCCTGTAGGACTCCGTCCTAGGTCTGCCAGGCCCTTTCAGTATCGTAATAATGGACCTAAATTTCCATCTAGCAGGAAAGATTCCGTGTTCTAGGCATCCATTGTAGAGTCGGAGGAGTTCATGGTGGATCATTCGACTCGAGCGTTTTGAAACCTCCGGCTCAATTCGGTGAAGGTTCAGATACTTTCCGCTCTTCAGTCGGGTTGACCGCCGCGCTAAGCATCGAGTGAGTGAAAGGAGTTGCGTTCTCTCTTACCGGCGCGGAAGCAGCTTTCCTCCTGACGCGCACATGATTCAGAGAGTCGTTCTCGGTCGAGTCGTCTGGAATTAGTGGTGGAGTCCCAGTCTGTCGTGAAACCCAGGGCAGTACGAATGTTAGAGACGACTGCGCCAACGGTCATCTTCTGCCTTGTGATCTTATACATAACGACGCAAGGTTCTAGTAGCTCTAATAGCGGCTTTGTAGGTCTTTCTCTGTTTAAGATACTCGGTCCTCGTGGCCACCTTCTGCTTATCCGAACATGCCAGATTCTGGGAGGCTCGTCTAAGTTTGCGGACTCGCCTCTTCTGTCTTGTCAAGTCTGCAGTCCAACATGGGACGGATTTTGAGTGCCATCGCTTGGTTGGCATTGAGGAATTACACGCTTGGATGGTCGTCTTTTGATCTTCTGTGCAAGATGTTCGACTTCCCCTCTATTCAGTGGAACTGGGGATAGATTCCTCTTGCATTACAGCAGCGCCTTATCGGACTTGTTTGCGCTTTCGAGCCGGTATCTCGGTTTCGTCAATGCCTATCTTCAAAGAAAACTATCACTTGGTGATCACTAGTCTTCAGATCCTTGCGGACTTTCCAACCTCGCACCTTGTCGCATACATCAAGTGTAGCTAGTGTGACGTCGATGTAAGACTGTCCACTAGGGCTGGAAAACGGCTGAGCGTTTCCAGTCTCGTTCAAGACAACCAAGCCATGGCTCACGATAAACTCTTCGAGTTTACGGCCTCTCGCGTCCGTCTTCGCGCTACCCCACAGGGTTGTTTTTGTGTTGACGTCGGCGGAGATAATGACTCGGCTGTGCCTCAGTGCATTAAGAGCTCTCTCCAATCGTGCCAGACCGGATTCAACTTCTTCAGAGCATTGGAAATACTGGCTGATCAGAAAGAAACTCCCAAACGAGCCTGAAATGCTAGCACAGGATATATGCGTGTCGCAAAAGTTAGACACCTTAACCACGGTTAGATCCGGGCTTCTGATCGCTATTGCAGCCATCACCGGATTACCTGCCGTGATCAGCCTCGTTCTCAAGCCTAGCCCGGGCACTGTATCCCGCCAGCTGTATGACTCTTGTGCGAGCAACACATCCGTCCCTCTCTTATGGATTTCAGTCCGAACCTCGTCGGCCATGTTTCGAGCCCGCTGCATATTATGCTGCATGATTCGAATGACTCGTGAACGTAGTCGGTGGTTTGTACTAATTATTCGTATTTTGTTCGGGATATCTCCAGAGCTAGCGCTTCCTGATAGGAGGCGCAAGCCGGGTCCCGGGACTTGTGCTTGTAGTCTCGCCCTCTGTCCTTAGAGCAAACCAGAGGTTTGATCTTCTTGTTACAAGCGCAAAGATATGCCCCTTTTCGGAGCAGTGACCGCATACGTCCTCTTTGAACTTGCAGCGCTTGCTTGCCCGAAGCGCTGATACCGATAGCACCGTAGTACCGAGACGTTGTCCTGCACGCGGCAGGAACTCCATCCGAGGTACACCCGGCCACCTCTCTGTTTCAGTCGCAGACGGATCTGCGGATTGATGGCCACAACTCAGTTAGCTGTCTCCGGGGTCTTGCCAGCCATGTGGCTGACTCTATCCCCGATGACACATCTTTTTGAGTCATTTCGCAGAGATTTTGCTTCCATAGACAGGAAGCAATTTCCTCCTTACCCATCTTCTTCAGGACGTCGTAGATTATGATCATCGGGTCCCGTTTGATGAGTAGGGTGGCGGACAGCCCCGCATGCTTGAGCTTTTTATTCCCAACGAAGGCCTTCAGGTCTTCCTTCTTCTCGACGGTGATGCCACTGGGGTGGATGCGTCGGACTGACTTGACTCGGATGGCCTCCTTCGCTGGTTTTACGATGGACAGTACAGTCCGCTTAGTTGCGTCGCTACTCTGTCCCTTTGTCCTCCGGCGGAGAGTTGCGCACCACGTGTTGTGGAGGTCTTACCGCTTCCGGAGAAGCTCTCTTGCAGTCGACCTTAGCCACTTGGGCGTAGGTCGGCTGCACTGCATTGCAAACCGTCTTCGGAAGAGTTCCCTTGGACGGCCCAGGTCTCGCATTGCACTCACTACGGCAGGACGCGCTTTTAGGTCCGCCCTGACCGCGGCGAGCTGCCTTTCGACGAAGCTGTTCCTTTGGACCAGCTCCAGGACCAGCTCGTTGAGTGCCTCAACCTCGGATAGGATGTTCGATCTGGACGGAGATCGACACGGGTCGAATGGAGAAGGTTCGCATCTCGGATACCCTCCCAAAGGGTTCGTCTCGAATGAGATCGAGAGGCAACCCCTTGCGCCCGGAGATCGCCCCCTTCGACCTCCTGGCCTGGTTTTCGTGGGCTTTGCCGGTGGGTGCGTCCGGTTTCGCTCGCTTTGATTTTTTGGTGACGATTTTCCAGCCGTCACCTGCTGGGACTTTGCCCTCCATCTTGGGTTTCTTCCCGGCCTTGCGGCCGAAAGAGTCCCTCGGCGCGGGTGGGGCCACCACGTTACCGATTTTCGGCGTACCTTCAACCGTGGTCTCGGTTATCGCGTGTGTGCCACGCACATCTCAAGAGCCACACGAGGGTTGACGACGTTCAACACGATCGCGGGCCGCTTGTCAATCGCAGATTGACGGTTTGGGTAGCTGCGGTAGCCTCAGCGCCTCTGGCGACGGCTTCACTCCTGCTGGAAGCTCGTCCCGTCGACATTGAATGCTTTTTTTATTTTTGTAGTTTTTGTGATAGTACCCATCCTTAGTACTATGTCTTCATCCAGTGCGCTCCCCGGCCACCACCGACACACACACTTTGGAATCCGCCATCAAGCTGTTTATTAGAGAAATATGAAATATATTATCAATAAGAAACTTATCCATTTAGTTGAGGATGCTTCTGTTGGCTGGAATTGTGTCTCACGATGTCGAAAGGCATTGATCTCGTACAACGTAAAGCTGATCTTTCAATGCACTGTCACCAAACACTGATCACTTCATTAATTACTGATAATCCGAAACACTTGTGGATATTACGAAAGATGACTAAGACGCTTTCTCGGCTGATCGTTTATACGACGCGTTCGCAGATAATCGTTTATTCGACCCGTTCGTTCGGCAGTCAACGTTTCACTGTCGAAAAATTCAAGCCTCGACCGTGGGCCCCTGTCCTTCGTCGTTCGGCCGTCCGAGAAAATGACACCCGATACCATTTTCCTCGAAGGGCTGTTAATTACGTTCTAAGAGCGCAGGGTACCGTTGATGAAAGATGGTTAGCCGCAGTTTACATCCCTGCATATCTTGTTTATTTAATATGGCGCCGTGCCCGTTGTCGTCGTCGCCACACACCGAAGATCCTAAATCGTTGAGGTAGCCTATGGAGGGGTGGTGTGTTTTCTATTGAATCGTTTAATCCTTCATTAAAAATTGGTGGCCCTGAAAAGGACCGACTAATGCTATCGATAATATTGTTCAAAATGCCGACCTCCGAACACCACTCGGTACGGCTTACAATTTGTCGTTGTATTTTATCCAACATTTCTGTTGTTATCTTTGCAACAGCGCCGTGAATTCGGCTTATTATATCATCAATGCTTTCTATTGCTTTTTTGTATACTGTATCCTGGAAGTAGACAATATTGATTTAAAAGAACAATAAAAAGATGCAATAATAATTTGAAAATGTTCATTGCTAAAATTAGTTTCAAATAACCCCAGAAATAAAAATCCGTCGGATTTAAATCGGGTTAAACCTGTGCATGGTGTGACCGAAGCGCACGCGGATTCTCGTCGCTCCACAAGTGCAAACTATGGGCATTAAAACACTCTTCTCTTGTGAACAGTGCTTCATCTGTCCATAAAATGAATTTGCAGAATGATGGATTCCGCGCTACTTTTCCCAGCAGCCATCTTGAATATTGGATCAGTTGATCGAAGTCAGAATCTTGCAATTTCTGCACCCGTTTGAATTTATGCGGGTGCTTCAAGTTGTCTTTTAGGATGCGATGTACGGTAGTACTGCTAACACTAGAAAGAAAAAAAATATATGCAAATGCATAAACATTTAAAGATCATGAACATTTCTTGTTAGGCAAATAAAAATCATGGTTATTTTAATCGTGACTTGTTCTAAGCGGAGGCTGATTCCTCGTACATTCTCGGTGCCGTCCTCCTCTATAAGGGTTTGCGCTCGATTTTCTGATCGGAGGGTCCGCGCAGAAAATGATCTCCCGGCCCCCTTATCGTTTGATGCCGTGATGCCGCGGTAACGTACGTACAGTAAATAATAATAAAAATAAAAAAAGTAAATAATAATAGAAACGCCGTGCTAACAAACGTACAGTATATTCTGTGGACGTACGAAAATTTGGGTATTCTTCCCGCAATCTTCTCACAGTAGCAACTGCATTTCCCTTGCACTGCGCGAATATTATCTGGTACTGTTCTTGTGTTAAATACATTTTAGAAATCTTCACGACGTATTCTCTAGCACTGTTGAACGCTTTGTAGCCCTCCTTCTTATGTTGCGAGCCCATTATCGTTTCAAAAACAGACAAGCGTCGTAGTATCGTCTTATGCCGTCACCCAATTCGACATTCGTTTAAAATGTTGATTACCTGGTTGAACTAGTTCACATTTAGAAAGAGTACTTTTAAAAACTTGTAATTCCATATAATTACAGTGGGCCCTTGAATTTTGCACACAATGGGTACCTGAAAATGTGTGCCCATGTTGAATGTTCGAAAGTAGAGGGATTTAAAAAATAAAAATATGCACCAAATACTGTGTTTCGAATCAGGAAACGGAATAATTGAATTTTGCAACCAAAGTAAACTGGTGAAAGATAGTATATTACAAGTTTTGGTTAAATACAATTGTATATGTACTAGTGAATCTTTTCTCATCTCAGAGCAGTAATATTTTTCCTTTAATCGATCTAAGGTTTCCGTTACACCCTTGTGACCTGCGATTAATCTACTGCGAGCTTCTGTTAATTTTCATCGAATTTGTTCTGCTGATGTGACAATTTTATCCGTGTTCGTAGGTTGTGGCAAAACTGGGCTAATATCTGGTTCGTCTCCATCAGTTGAACTGCTGTTCTCCTGGGATGAAGATTCGTAATCAGGTATAGACTAAGTTATACTTGGTTCACTGATCTTGGCAGGTGATATATTATTGGTAGATTAAATGGCGTAGATGAGGCGTCTGGGATATTGTAGATGACTGGTGTTTGTATCATTGTTTCTTTTACTCTTGGCTTGGCTGTTATCACAGTTTCATCTATTTTATTGCGTTTGCAAAAGCTGCTTAGGTCGGCGATTATGGTACGTTCATCTTGATCTTCGGTGCTCATTAAGAATGCGGGTTGTGGATGAGTTGGTGTGGTACCGGCGAAGAGGATGTTGTGATTCCTGTTGAGAATATTTGCTGCTGTCTTAAATTCCCACGTTTTCGACGATATGTTCGACGCTCCTTTTCTGTGGATGAATAATTATTCTTAGGCGAATTTAAAGTACGTGGAAGATAAGCTATCAGTAATTCTGTACCGACTTCTCCTTGGCTTAATACTGCTCCTACTCCAGCTTCATAGAGTTCGTTTCGAAAATCTTGAAAACTCTGTTGCTGTTCTTCACGCCAATTAACCTGATTTCTTTGTCCAAAGGTTTGGTTAATGTTTGTGACTTTAGTGTATAATATCTGACTAGCTTTTTTTTGCTTTGTGAATGTATCCCGGATTCTACATAGATCGCGCTCTCAGTTTATCTCACTGGTCGGCTGGGGCTCGTAACCTTGCAAGGATATGCAGTGACTCTCATTAATACTCGGACACTTTTTAGAACACAATATCTTTTTTAAAACTAGAATGAACGATTTGAACTTGCTTCTAGATTATAGAGGGACCAGTACAGAGTGTCTCAAAATTATGGTATTTCCGGGAAATGTGGGATTCCTGAGATCATTTGAAGTAACTTTTTCCTTTACAAAAATGTTCTCCGAGGCATCGTTAACGAGTAATTAACGAAAAACGCTGACCAATGAGAAGCTAGCTCGGCTAACGCGAGGCGGGGCAGCTAACAAGGGCGCGAAAACCAATTCCGTTTATTGGCTCGGTCGCCTCGTGTCAGCTGATCTTGGTCTCTCATTGATTACTGTTTTTCGTTAATAACTTGTAAATGAGAAGCCGCGGATCGCATTTTTGCTGATGAAAAGGTTGCTTCAAAAGACCTCATGAACCACTCACTTCCCGGAAATACAATAATTTTAGGACACCCTGTATACTAAACAATAACTTCGTTACAATTTTACGATTTAAAAAAAAATTCAAGTCAGTAGGTATATAGGTTGCGTTCTGCAATCAAGGGTGAGGGGAAGGCTGAGCCGGGGGGGTAAAGGGAAGGAAGCATCATCGTGAGCGGCACGCGTCGTGTGGAGGGGGGAAGTCACCGATAAGGAGTTTTGCGGTTTTGCATCCGGAGAGGTTCTCGGACGCCTTACCCGGAAGTTGCTTATCTTGCGAAGCGATATCGGGGATTTTGGTTTCGTTTATTAGATTTCTTAAAGTATGGTTTTTTTATCTCGGTATAATATTGTAGCGAGCGAGCGAGAGAGAGAGAGAGAGGGGAGGATGCAGCGGTTGTTCTCTCTCTTGCAAATGATGCGGACAGAGAGAGATATTTTTTCCACCTTGCAACGGTTTGTTGTCACATCCTTTCCATGATTAGTGATTTTGGAAGTCTCCTTATCCCCGGTTTTTTCTTTGCAGTAACGATGTGGACAGAGAGAGGGAGATATTTTTTTCTCTCTCTCGTTTACTGTTTTTGCATATTTGCTTTTCCCTCTGCAGCGAACATTTTATTCGCTACTGAGTTGGGAATTGATATGGAATTTGAACGTGTCATTGTTGTAATCGTTCGCAACGTCGAAGAAGTTTGTGGTTTTGTATCCGGAGAGACTCGCGGATGCTTTACCCGGGAAGTCGCTTGCGAAGCGATATCAGGATTTCGGTCTCGTTGAGATTTATTAAAGTAAGGTTTTCTAATCTCGGTTTTTTCTCTTGCACCGCATTCTCTTTTGCAGCAGTTTCTCTATCTTGCAACGATATGGATGGAGAGATGTATTTTTCTACTTTATCGTTTTAGAGAGAGAGTGAGATGGATTATAACGATGTGAGAGAAGTGCATGTGTGCATGTTAATAAATAGACGAAGCCTAATGCGGAGCAAATCAAATCGTTGTTGTAAAAGACAAAGTGACAGTGAAAAACAGTGTGCTAGTGAAAACTTAATAATTATATTAAAAAATCAATCATATCGCGAATAGACTTTATTATAGATATGGACGGATTTAACGTAAATAAGCAGTTTCTTTGTAAAGAACTAGCCATCGTAAATGTGCGCACAGGCTTCGCGTCTCTATATGAATTCGAGCTAGGCGTCCAATACAGCGATTTAAGTGAAGCTGATAGAAAGTCTGCATGGTACGTCACGAATTTCATTCATGGGATTCCTTTCAAAAATTTTTCGGGGCAAAAGAATTATAATCAGATAGATATTTCGACATTAGTTAAACTTTTTATTCGCGGCTTTAAGGATCCCGTAATCGCGTATAAGGGGGGTCATATTGAGAGGGATTTGTTAAGCCAAATTGGCGTGCGACATGTTAATTTAGAATCTTTTAGTTGCCCCAAATTCGAAATTTTAGCCGCGGACCCGAAGTATGGGCCAATGGACCCACCATGCAGGCTTCATTGTTGGACGCCTAGTTCAACATCAAAGCGGAGGGTACAGTATCACTGTGCCCTCACCGAGGTGCGCGTCTTTCGCAATTGGTACCAGCAAGGTAATTTTTTTATTTTTTATTTTTTTACAATTATTTTTATGCTGCATTTTTTGTAGAAATAGAGCGAAAGACGTAAGTCTGTGTGCACTCCTCAGCGAGGTGCAAATCTTTCACAATTGGTACCAGCAAGGTAATTTTTTTTATTTTTTATTTTTTATTTTTTTACAATTATTTTTATGGTGCATTTTTTGTAGAAATAGAGCGAAAGACGTAAGCCTGTGTGCACTCCTCAGCGAGGTGCGAATCTTTCGCAATTGGTACCAACAAGGTAATTCTTTTTATTCTTTATTTTTTATCTTTTTACAATTATTTTTATGGTGCATTTTTTGTAGAAATAGAGCGAAAGACGTAAGTCTGTGCGAATCTTTTTTTGGTCGAGGTGATGTCCTCGGGAGAAAAAATTGTAACAACGTGCCGATCGGTGTTGATACGATGGATGAGAAGAGGTATGTATAATAATTGTTATTTAAAAAATTAAAATTAATTTTTTTAATAACGATTATTTTTTAATTAACAGCGTCTTCTTGAAGAGGAGGAGGAGGAGGAGGAGGAGGAGGAGGAGGAGGAGGAGGCTTACGTTTGTCATCAACGGTTCAGTATCACTGTGCCCTCAGTGAGGAGCGCGTCTTTTGTCAGTAGTTCATGGAAGGTAACGTATTTTTTTCCTTTTTTTAGTTACTATTATTTTTCATTTCCACGATACCTTTTTCTTTGCAGAAAGAGATAATGACGATGATTGATTATCGACGCGAGGAGGATAGACTTCGAAGTTTCGAATTCTGGCCAATTGAATATATTCAACCGGAGGAACTTGCAGCCGCAGGATTTTACTATCTGGGACAGGACGATTTTGTCGCATGTTTTGCATGCGACATCGAATTGCATCGGTGGCAACACAACGACAGGGCCATGTCGGAGCATCACTTCTGGTCGAGGAATTGTCCATATGTACTGGGGGAAAATTGCGGCAACGTGCCGATCGATGCTCATCCCACAATCATTTCAATGTCACCATCAAGAAGCGGTGTGGACGAGTGCGGAATCTACGATTATACCATGGATGAGAAGAGGTATGTATGTATAACAAATGTTATTTTAAAAGAAATTAAAATTTATTTTTTAATAATGATTTTTTTTTTAATTAAGAGCGTCATCCTGAAGAGGAGGAGGAGGAGGAGGAGGAGGAGAGGGGAGGAGGCTTGCGATTGTCATCAAGCGCGTTGTTCTTCGTAATGTTCAGACTCGCATAATTCTTCAAGGTCGTCGTTGTACCGGGATTTCTGGACCGATCGATTTCCACTCCGTTCAGTTCGTAACGTATTTCGTCGAACATAAACGCCACCGCATTGTTGTCTAGAGCTACCGTGTCGTTTGCCAATCCTCCCGGTAGGCTGAGTCTTCCCTCCACGTATAGGAAGCTTTTACACGGAAGAGTGTACAAGTCTTGATGTTGAATGGGTATTCTTATCTCATCGCTGTTTCCAAACGTAGTGTTGGCGTACGGATTGTAGGTGTGCAGTTCGATCTTAGTTATTCGATTGTCGAAGGTCGGTGCTTCGGAGATGTTCAAAATGTCGTACGACATGATGCGAGTGCGTGCGATTACTTGTTAACGACAAATCCCAAAGATTGTAGATATTTAACGTTTCGTGCAGTTAATTTCCTCGTCTTCTTCTCCTTATTATTATTGTTGTTATTATTATTATTTTGGAACGATACACCGTCTTTGAAGCTTGGCGTATTATTGTGAATTAGCATGACGTTTCTTTACCGAGGTTATGAGATGGTTCGACGAACGTGCAATCGTATCGTGATTTCTTTGTTTCGAAAATCAATTAAACGTCCCGACTGGTCCACAATGCGAATCGTTAAATCATCCATTGACCGTGTGACGATCGGAAGGTAAATGACTCGTGCCGGCGTTTCCGATATTTTATACCCTGGCGACACGTTGGGCGCGAATTCGTGTATCGTGTGAACCAGTTTCCCGTTATCGTACGAACCGGTGGTTACGTTGCATTCTATTCGAATAATATTCGTATTAATGATATTCACGGGGGTGTCCGATATATGCCATGTGTTTGGCGATAAAACACGATTCATAGAGAATCCTAGAATAGGACCCACGTTATTAGGCTTTGTAAAATTTATCCTATATGCTCTTTTAATTTCGCTTTTCATAGTATTGTTGTTCGCTCGCAAGATCAGCGGGTATTCCGGATCATTCTTATCTTTGGCTGCAGGATACCGCGTGCTTATCTCGCGCCTCAAGTAAGCGTTGATCGCCTCCAGTTCATACGAACCATCTGGGATGCTTATCTCTTCATCTTTGTCGTCGAAATAAAATTTATTGTTTCCAATATTCGAACTGATGTTTGGTATTGTGTAATAAGTTTGCAAATCGAGCAGACCCAGTTCGTAGTTGGCATTGCTCAGATCTATAGGCGGGAAGTACTTGGACGATAAGACGCTACTTCTTCCCGATAACGTGAATGTGTAGGACATTCTTGCAGCGGCGGTAGAATGATTAAAAATGCTATGTCAGAGATTCTCGCAAAAATTTTACACACAATTGTCCACATACGCTTTCGTTGTAATTTTGATAATTCTTGCGATTGTATGAGATTACCACGTTCGGTCCGAAGTATCGAATTAATTCGATTGGTGGTTGAAGATTTCCAAAACTATCGAAGTAGCTGATTCGCGACTTCTGCTTTATATATGCGACCCAATGTGTTCCTGGACCATGACTGCTATCCAGATTGACTATTCCTCGTTCATTTATCCATATTTTATTGGGCAATGCATCAAGCATGAAAACTCCGCGAAAATGTGGTAATTTTCTACAGACAATTTTCAATTCAAGATCCGTCGTTGAGTTATCTACTTTTTTCGTTTCGTCTTCCTTTTTTTTTTCTTTATTCCTTTCCCACGCTTGTATGGTGCAAGATACACTCCACGGCCCTCCATGGCACGATTGTGTCGTTCCAATTCTTCCAATTGTTTCTTCGCAGCTTTCGCCTCGTTTATCGTTTTAGCCACTGCAGCAGTACCGCCTGACAATGCCCCGTTTGGCAATTGGTAGAATTCTTCCAATATTGTAGCTACTGTAATTCTTCTTCTTCTTCTTCCCCTTAACCGCTCGTCGACCCTTCTTCCTTATCAGACCCATACCTAATCTTGTCAGGGAATGTCTTTTACCAGTCCGTAACGGTATACAGAGCTGTTTATACCAGTCTGTAGCAGTATACAGAGCTGTTTATACCAGTCTGTAGCGGTATACAGAGCTGTTTATACCAGTCTGTAGCGGTATACAGAGCTGTTTATACCAGTCTGTAGCGGTATACAGAGCTGTTTCTTACCAGTCTGTAGCGGTATACAGAGCTGTTTCTTGCCAGTCTGTGGCGGTATATGAAGCTGTTATGTCAAAAATTCTTTGATTAATAATGAACAAAAAAAAATGTACGTGCGTTAGTTACATGGAGATGTGCTCTATCATTTGAATACGAGAAGACTGATATCTATGATGCTTGAGTTCTCGTATAAATACCTTATCGTTCGAGAAGAAAATTTAGCATAACAAAAGACAGTCGAGAGAGAGCATGCGTTTCGTACGACAGTCCTTGAATATCCGGGTTCCGACCTACCGCACGTTCGATGACCATGATGAGATAATTCGGAAGCATGGGCCATTGCTACCGAGTACTATACGATGCGTGATAAGCGGCCCGTCAGGATGTGGTAAAACGAACGTCATGATTAGCCTGTTGGAAAGTTCGAATGGACTGCGATTCGCAAATGTGTATGTGTATTCGAAATCGTTACGTCAACCAAAATATCAATACTTGAACAACTTGTTCTCGCACGTGGGCAAGGACGTAGACGCGACAAGGATGCTCGACCGAATTTGATATTTATCTTCGACGACGTTGCTTGTGATGAACAGGACGTTATGAGAGAATATTTCGCGATGGGCAGACATTCGCACGTCGATTGTTTCTATCTGTCGCAATCATACGCGAGAATACCCAAACATTTGATTCGCGACAATGCCAATCTATTGATTCTATTCAATCAAGATGCCATGAATCTGCGACACGTTCATCAGGATCATGTGAATACTGATATGTCGTTCGAAAGTTTCAACGCAGTTTGTTCAAGGTGTTGGCGAAACAAGTATGAATTCCTTGTAATCGACAAAGACAGCCCTGTGAACCGAGGACGTTACAGACGCGGATTTAACGAATTCGTCGTGCTGTGATCCAGCTCATTTGGACGGTAAGAGGTGTCGGTGTCACATCGTGCTCCCATTCGATATGCGTCCGTCAAAGAAAAACCTGCGAGCTGCCATCGTTAAGGAAATAGCTAAGACCAGTGACGTCATACGTAAAAAGAGTTTAGCCTTGAAAGTTGGGAAAATGGATGTACAGTCTAACATTGAGACGAATTTACGTCCAATCGTGGAACCGTTGAAACAGCTGGTTCAAGATACAGCTACGGAAGCGAAAGATAATACATCAAATGCTGACCGATCGTTGGATTTGCAAACACAGCAGTCGCTGTTCTCTGTGAAGAAGAAGAAGAAGAAAGTGGAGAGAGAATTTATTAAGAAAAAGAGGACACACGATGAAGCGGCATTAACTCCAAGGATGCATTTGAAAAACAAGAAGAAGAAGAATAAAGTATATTCCCCCATCGGTGTCAGCGATGACGCCGACTATGTTGACGATGACGACGACGACGATGATGCGAACACCAATATGGTGCTCGAACCAACACCTTCAATGCATCGGGAGGTAGCTTTCGAATCATCTCCAACGGCTGCAACATCGTTGAAATCATCGGTGCGAAATATTTTGAGAAGTCCTGAAAAGCATCGCGACGAATACGAGCATTTGTTCAGTAATCTTGGACCTTTAGCGAGCGAATACTTGAGAAATTTCTTTAGCGGGCCGCCGAAAAGTCAGGACAATGTGTACGGAGTGTATTTTCATAACAACAAACTGATGCTTGGAAACGTTGCGTTCGACGTGGAAAGCAACGATGATATTGTTATTAATAAAATTAGGTACAGAGGAACTCCAGGTCTCTACGAATTGACATTTAAAAGAATACCCAACGAGAACCTGTACACCGAGAATGATAAGGAAATTTATAGAAACATTCTCATCGCTACGCATGCGCACCGACGTGGTAATCAGATAATGGGAAACAAGGGCTACAAGTACAAAACTATTATAGGACCAATGTTCTCAGCATTACGTGGAAAAGGTATAAATATTCCAACGACGATGATGCGTGTAACCAACAATCCGGTCGATTATGTGCATTGGGATGACCCAAATGAGCTGGTAGATCGTTTGAAATTGTTGATTGCATCGAAAAATGCTGGCCATACCAACCACAACAATGAAATAACATCCATAATCGAAGAACTTCGCGAACCTGGATTGATAATAAATTAAATTGCTCGAATATTTATTAAGTTAGTGACGAATGAAATGCCTGTTGGTAAATTTATCAAATGGTTCGATAAAATGAGTATCCGTTGGAATTGCTGCGAAACCAATCAAACGTTATCCGTAGATGAAAATTGGGAGGACAGATTTAAAAATATTGAGTTCAGACTCGACGATATTTGTCGACAAATACAACAGATCGAGCAACAGCAAGATCTACTCGAGTTGTTGGTGTTAAAGAAGAAGAAGAAGAAGAACAACAAAGGAGAAGAAAACAACTAAACCGAGAAACGAAAAAAATTAATAAATTTGGTACGTTGTATAAACATAGTACGCCTGAGTCGAAAATATTGGCAGATATTTCAACTTTTTATTCGATATGTAAAAATTATGTACACAACAATGCCATATGCTCGATCGGCAATTTGTACGATGCGCGAGGCGCTAAGATCGCTCGTGTCGCAAATCCTACGACGAACGATGACGCGGCCACCAAACTGTACGTCGATCGCGTTTCAAAGATAGGCGACGATACAGTCACGTCATCGCTTCACGAGTACATGCAGAATAATGCGATGTGCTTCTCAACGGAATCGTACACAGCTCGAAACAAGAGGATCAAACATTTGGCGGAACCGCTTCAAAACGATGACGCGGCCACTAGATCGTACGTTGACGATGTATCGAAAAAAGGCGACGACGAGCTTCGTAGAAAAATAATAGCTAACGAAAAAATGACAAAGGGTGTCGAACAGGCCGGTGTAAAATACAAGTCCGAACTCATGGATAAAATAACGGCTAATGAAAAAATGACGAAGGGTGTCGAACAGACCGGTGTAAAATACAAGTCTGAACTCATGGATAAAATAACGGCTAACGAAAAGTTGGCGAAGGATGCCAAACAGACTAGCCTAAAATGCAAGTCCGAACTCGTGGGTAAAATAACGGCTAGCGAAAAGTTGGCGAAGGATGCCAAACAGACTAGCCTAAAATGCATTCCGAACTCGTGGGTAAAATAACGGCTAGCGAAAAGTTGGCGAAGGATGCCAAACAGACTAGTGCGAAGTGGAAATCCGAACTCGTGGGTAAAATAACGGCTAACGAAAAGTTGGCGAAGGATGCTAAACAGACTAGTGCGAAATGGAAATCCGAACTCGTGGGTAAAATAACGGCTAACGAAAAGTTGGCGAAGGATGCCAAAGAGACTAGTGCGAAATGGAAATCCGAACTCATGGATAAAATAACGGCTAACGAGAAACTAACGAAAGATATGGAGCAGACTAATGAAAAATGGAGGAATAAAGTGCTGGCTAAAATATATAATTTTCAATACGACAGTGATCAGAAAATTAAATCAATTGATTCAGATAACGATGAAATTAATGTGAAAATTGATAACGTATTTTCGGTATTGGAGCAAAAGGTTGAAGCGTTAAAACAGAATATGAAAGATGAAACGGACAGCTCAATCGGTAACCAACTACAAATCTTTGAGGAAAGTTTTCGTGGTAAAATGAAGAAATTAGTTGCCGAGGAATGCCTCAAGTTCTATAAATAACATGCTTTTGCAACGATTGCATCATTTTTGCTGGTGATTACGGTGGTAAAACATCGATTGTCGAAAGAAATTGGAGCAGCAGCAGCAGCAACGATGCGTAACAGCAGCAGCAGTAAGAAATCATCGTCTCGTGATTCGCTAAAGCAGACTATTCAAGACATCGTTGCGAATATAGACACGACACATGAACATCACAAGGACAATTCAATCAACACGAAGAGTTTCAATAGATTTATGTTCGATCTGATAAATACGATAAGAAAATACGTTCTACACGTATCGGACGAGAATGACGAGTTCGATGCATTGGGTCTACCTATAGAAAGTATAAAAGTTCCTATTAACACGAAGAAGTATGTCGACAACATTATCAACGAGAGGGCGGTAATTTTGAACAGTGACAACGAATTTTTCGATGCAAAATCTCGAATTATTCGATATTTGGCAACTCCGGTTTTCGCCAGCGACTCGGCAACAAAAAGTTACGTTGACGACGCGATCGATTCGTTGAAAAAAACATTTACGTACGACCTGTATGAAACTATCGACGATGTTCACTCGATGAAACGCGCGGTCGAAACTCTCCAAAAATTCGTGACAAACGACGAATCCAATCACGAGAATCTGAAGAAACATGTTAAAACGTGCATCGAGCAGAATAATAAAAGTATCAATGAAAAGCTACGTCAAAGATTTGTCGAGCTCGAGGATAAGTTGTTCGAAATAATGAAAGCTGAGGGTATCGTGGATCGAGAAAAATTGAATGCCGTTGTGAAATTTGCTGGCAACATCGAGCACAAACTTGCAAGTGTGGAACACAAAGTTAACAGCAACTGGCCGAAAAAGATTGATAACCTTGAAAATCACATATCAAATAAAATCCGCAACTTGGAGGAAATTACGAGCACTGGCAAAGCGAATCAGGGAAAGTTGGCGCAACTTGAATTACTCGTAGACGAACTGCAAAATAAATTTACAGTAGGCGGTTTTGAAACTGGCAAGGAATTGGATGAGAGGTTCGAAAGGCTTAATACTGCTATGTACAAGAGATTACTCGAGCTGACTGGAGAAGGGAACATAGTCGCGAAATTCGAACAGTTACATAAATCTTTATTAGAGAAATTTACCGAAATATACGGACAAATGCGACGTATCGAAGAACAGCAGCAATACAGTGTGCGCGTCGCTTTCGAGGAATTGGATTCTCGTATGAGACTTCGTTTCAGAGACTTGTTGACTGTAGCGGTAGCAGCAACCACAGAAGAGATTCCGATAACGCAAAAAACGTCAATAGCTGAAAAGTCCATCGATAACGCAAAAGAGGACGCGACAGCGATCGAAAAAACTCTGAGAACGCAAGGATAATTAAATTAGCGTATCTTAATTTCAAGCGATCGCAGATTCATCGATAACGCAAAAGAGAGCGCGGCAGCGGTCAACGCAAGGATAATTAAATTAGCGTATCTTAATTTCGAGCGACCGCAGACTGACAAGGCGAAATCATGAGCGGCGATAAAGTGAACTTGGTGAATGAACTGCATGCTCCGGCGAGACGTTACTTCCGACGGAGGCGAGTGGTTACGCGAGGACTCGACGATCTCTGGCAAGCTGATATCGTTGAAGTTCAACCGTACGCAAGAGAGAATCGAAGACATCGATATATTCTTACGATAATCGATACATTCAGCAAGTATGCCTGGGCCGTTCCTTTAAAAAGCAAAAATGCTGACGATGTGTGCAAAGCTTTCGCGTCGGTGTTGAAAAAAGATGGCCGAATACCGAACAATTTGCAAACCGATATGGGGAAAGAATTCTACAATAAAGATTTTCAAGAATATCTGAAGAAACGTAACATCAACCACTATTCCACATTCAGCACTATGAAAGCGTCCATAGTCGAACGATTCAATCGTACATTGAAGAACAACATGTGGAAATTTTTCTCGTTGAGCAGAAAATATCGTTGGATCGACGAGCTACCCACGTTGATTAAGGACTACAATAATCAAAAACATCGCACCATTCGTATGCGACCTGCAAACGTGAATCATAAAAATGAGAAGTATCTTTTATCTACCGTGTACAGCAACGTCAAGATCGCCGGTCCTGCGAAATTCAAAGTTGGCGACTATGTGCGCATCAGCAAGTTCAAAACCGTATTCGACAAAGGATACACACCGAACTGGTCAACAGAAGTATTTAAGATCGCGACGGTGAAACGAACGAACCCCGTCACGTATCTTTTGGTTGATTTGCAGAACAAACCTATCGCTGGAGGATTTTACGAATACGAGATACGCGCTACCAAATATGCCGACGTGTATTTAGTAGAAAAAGTATTGCGTCGAAAAGGAAATGAAATATATGTGAAATGGTTGGGGCTGGATTCGTCACATAACTCTTGGATAAAGAAATCATCTGTACTTTAATTGTATAATGTAATGTTTATTTTTGTTTCTCTAATAAACATGAAAAAATACATAAATGCTTTTTACATTAATACTAATTAATTCCCCCCACACGCACACAAGTTCAACGATTCGCTTTCGATACGATTAGATCTAAACATAAAGCTAACAATTCGCAATCGATCAGACAATTTCGTTCGAACAATTCGTTTGTAAAAATTACGGTCGCATAATTCTGCTCGTTATTGGAGTTTTTTACAATGTCAACGAGCTTCGCTAATCTATCCTGAATTTCTGGAATATTTTCTAATAACCATGAATACATATGATCCATACATAACTCTAATTTGTACAAATTATCCATCGTCTCTTTCGTAACATAAATCGATGCTTGAGAATCGAACAACTTGATTAGACTCATTCCATTAAAATTAACAATTTGTAACGATAAAGTCTCATCAATTTGTTTTTCCTTCTTGTCCGCGTCGAAGTAATTGTGAATATAATCTCTAGTTTTCACCAGCAGTTTCCACGTAGCCATTGAAAAAGAAATCTCTGTTCCACGATTGTCCCCCAAGACAAACTCGACGCGCAAATTTTCATCCACGCGTACACAAATTTCAAGGAACTTGAAATAATTGCCGGCTATGGAGTATCTTCTACCCAAGATTCGTGCGTTGCGCGGTATCTGCAACTGCTTCTGCTGCGACTGGGGTTGCGACTGTTGAAACGACCGTATCATCGAAATGGAGTATCTATAAAAGAAATAACATACAATATTTTTTTTCTTCTTTCATAAAAGGAACATTTTATTCCCTTCAAACTTTCTTTTACTTACCCATAATTTTTATAATCGTTGTGAGATCCATTTTTATGTAAAAAATTATTGGTTTGATTTGACATTGTGAATATTATAATACTGAAGAACAACTGCGCTATAAGAAAGTAATCTGTAGAACGCACTACTCGCTGTACGCAATGCCAAATGCTTATATATACAATTCCCCTACCATTTTCCCCCCTTCTTACACGCAAGATAACAATACAAGGAGCGTATACGCACCTTTTCCGCTTACAAATAAAAGTGAACACGCGCGCGCGCAACACGGGATTCGAAACATCGATGAAATTATATAACCACTTTTATTTTTTCTAACTCCCCCCCACTCCCTCTCCCTCCTGCCTCCCCCTCTCCCCCTTTCGCGATTTTATAATGTTCCCAAGGAAGGGTTTCGATCGAATTGTTTAAAATGTATCGTTTATCATCGTATGGACTCAATGCTAATTTACTCTGTGATACTGAATACACTTGATGTTGTATAGACATTATCAATTTAACGCAAACTGATTTTTCTAAATGATCGTGAAGGCATGCTAAGTAGTCGTCGAAAGTTATATTTTTAATCGTCACGTTAGTCTTAATTCCTTTAATCTTTTTTACATCGTCTTTGTCTTGTACCCGAATAGCATACATTTTCGAGCGAAGACCCACAAACTCTGTCATGATTTTACCTCCGTTCTCGTCCTTCATTAATCCTAATACTTTATTATTCGCGATCGAAACGCCGTACACGTTATTTCTGTCATAATTGGAAGTATCGTATCGGTGAATGTCACGTTTTATCATCTCGTACGCGTCGTCGCAAATAATCTGATAAATTAAACTGTCCGTATCCGTGTACAAAATCCTGCATCTTTCTTGAAAATTTGGAAGCATGTAGCCATAATGAAAATCATACAAATGTAATTTAGATATGTCCAACACTGACATGCCTATGTAAATAGGTTTATAAAATTTAATAGAAAGCTGGTTCATTTGAACTGCGACAAAATCCTCGGAGAATACAGTACAGCTATGGAAATTTGGTCGAGCTATTAAACGCCCAGCACCGTATCGACCGCTCCATCGCGAGAGCAACTTTACGTTTACATGATTTCGAACGTTTTCCATCGTTTTTCCAAACACTGCATTGTTCATCAGTTTGAACAGATTCTTCGAGAAGTCATTGTTTGCGTTGACGCGCAACCTCGTATTTAAATCTATGTAACGGCGTAACCAACATGATTGTTCAAACTTCAGTATCCGATGAATTTTCTTTAATTTTAAATTATACCTCAAACATTGCTGGAGGTATCGATAATGGAGAACGTAACGATTCTTATGGCTAAGCGTTGTCAACAGTTTCTTTTGCAACGCCCCAACCTCGTGAATCGGGCAAAATGGAAGATCCGCGTGAGCATCATGAATTTCCTGAGGATACTCTAAGTCGACCTCTAAAATGTACCCGACGGGACTGTCGATCGGCACGGAATCGATGTTGAAATTACTCGTATCGTCAACCCATTGGAAACCCCTGTGCGGCAAAGGCTGCGACATGGCCCAGCCATACAAATTATTAACATCGAAATACATAAGATAGCTGGACGGTTCGGCCGAATCGTACGTCGACATATACTTGTTATTCGCGCGCGCGTAACGATGCGAACATTGACTCAACCCACCTCGTATTCCCCGCTCCACGAACAAAAGCATGTCAACGTCGGTGAACAATTCCAACTTGATCTTCGTCAATTTTAGCATCGCGTCCCACGCGAAACCGGGCAACGTATAATAGTGCGCTGGATCGAGTTTATAATTCTCGAGCGACTTTTCGCGAAAATTTTCAAACACGTCGGCCAACAACAACACATCCAATTTCAAGTACAAGTCGCTGTACTGTCCTAACGTTTGTATACCGAAACGTGACCAAACTTCGTTCGCGTGACAATAGTCGACGTCGGATATCTCGCTGTCGCATAACTGATTATAAAATGCTTCGCGCGGTGGTAAACAAGTGTCGCTTAATTTGTCATAGGTCGATACATAGTCGTATGGGAAAACGCCTTTCCTGGTTAGAAGATGAAAATCATCGTTCGAAAGACGATTGAATTGGCTCCTCACGATATGCAAGTCGCTCTTGTCCAAGTACGACGACAACTTGTCCAGACTCGAATTCAAGAACTTGAACGAATCGATGAATCGAAACTTTATGCAATTCTTCCACGATTTTTTGATCGCATCTTTATTCCTCTTACTGTTTCGTGAAAGAAATGTACTTCTCTTTCGTCAGCGGTAACGCATCTATTTTACCTTCAAACGCGTTTGCCAATTCTTTGATGAAAAAGTGTGCGTCGTAGCCGGACAAATTGTGAAAAACCACCGGTATCACGTACGAGGATTGATAGCTCAGATTGCAACGGCTGTGCGCCGGATCCCGATACGCACCTGTGAAATGACAATGATCATGCACTCGCACGTCGTCATTACCGAGTGGTTCTTCGCACACGTGACAATACGTGGCGGTACGAAAAGTTGAGATTTGCGCGGCGGTCAACGGAGCCATTGGAACCGTTCGATCAAACACCGGCTGCAATTTACAGCTCAACTCGTACAACTTCGATGCAAACCATGTGATACAACCTTTCTCATCACGATAAGTCTGATACTCGCTCAACGAACTGTCGTATCGGCAATGGAGGTAGTAGCCTACGCTGAAGGCATGGTGATGTTGATATCTACAGTAAGCTCCATGACCTTGATCTTCCTGTTTCTCCAGCAGGCATTCCAAGTCTGCGTAGATAACGAACGGTGTCGGTTCCTTGTACGCATAATTCTTGAACTTCAGCCATTTATCGTCTTCCGTCGGAAGTTTTAAAGCACATTCGTTCATTCGACTGCAGTCGATCTCGTGAATGCCCAATTTTTCCTGCGATTTGAAATACTGTAGACACCTGACAAAAAAAAACATAATTTTTTATTTTAGTTTTTCTCGCCCACCACCACCACCACCACCACCATCATCCAGAAGAAAGAAAAAAATTTACATGTGTGGATCTGAGTGCTGCGTGCTGATCTGAGATGAAACCAGACGAGATAAATTCCTAATACACAGATAATGATTGCGCAAGTTTTCGGAGTCGTGTATGAGCAGCAAATTTACATGTTTCTCCCGCTTCCTTGAGGTCAAATGCAACGTCCGACATCTTTCTTGTTCCCCTCCTCACTCGAACACGTTCACGGAAACGTCATTCGCTTTTTCGAACTTTGGTATGTCCTTGAACAACATCGGCAATTGGAATCCCTCGGTGTGGAGCACATCGCTGTAATGCGGATAGGATGATGTGCGATTCAAATTATTTTTAGCTGGATATAGGCTTGCCACCACTGCCCAATAGAAACATGCATTATCGTCGTCACTGTACACATTGAAGACTGCTTTCTTTAATTGCACTGTTCGAGGTACGGATACCTGACAACCTGCTTGTAACGGTTGATATTTGTTGGAATTCACCATCAAATGCAGGATCTTCGATAACGCCCATCCACTGTCTCGTTCTTGAAACTCTTCTATCGATGTCAAAAGCGTTGGCACAACATCTTTCGCATACCAGCGACGTAGATTCGACGAATGAAAGAGCGCGACGTTTCGCGTGCTAAAACTTTTCACCGAAACCTCGTCGCGCAGCACAAATTCCGCCTCCAATACTACGTTCACTTTTAACGACAAATGAACGTTCAAAAGTTCTGTAATACGATTCGTAACTATTCGCTTCGCGTGTTGCAAGAAATTACGTGGATCGACATGCTCGACGTTGATCACAACGCCGGTCGATATACGATTCTTAAACGCCGACTCGATGTTCTCCCAACGAAGAGTCGATAATCTCGCGCCAACGTTTCCATACAAACCACTACCAACGCGTGATGAAAACCGATGATCTAACGAGACCTTCAAAGTTTTCATACGACACATGATCGACAGCAAACTCGATTTTACACCTATGGATGCTTCGTTTCTTTTCACAATGTTCATATATTTCCTACACCATTGTAAACATTCAATACATGATTTCGTCCATTCGCGATACTCGTCCACAGTTCGAATCAACCTTGACATATGTGTTAACGATTTTAACATGTCCTTGCAAACTTGCGTCATCTTGTGAAAATATTAACTCACATCAATTATTAAAAAGAAGTTTTTTCAATTTTGATTTCACGTCGTCGGTTAAGTTTCCAGTTCTCACGAACGTAACTACACTATACAACCAACCACGTGATGCTCTTCCATCTCGATGATATGTAGTATCGCGGACGGTGAATCGATCGCGGGCCATTTCACTATAATTTGGCTAAATCGTTTCGTGTAGATGAAACTCACGCGACTCGTCAAATCTTTTCGCATTAGACGTTCCGTCGCTGTTTTCCACTCGAGCAGAAATTGATCGTTCAGGTATAAGTTTATGACGTATCCCCAAACCAAATTCTGTAATGTAGGAATCATCTCACGACGTATCTTCGTCACTCGATGAAAAATACTTCGATATGAATTTCACGCGTGAAGCATTGAGTTTCTCGGTCGGTAAATTAATGTCCCATTTGATTTTACGAATATCCCAATCATCGTCGTCGTCGTGCAATGAATATTCCAATCTTCTCTTTACTTTGTTCAATGGAGGGAGGAAATCACCTCTGGTCATACTCCGTTCAAATTTTGATAATGGTATCAACACTGGTTCGACGCAAACATAATCAGTTTCTTCACGGTATTTAAAAATAATCCTCTTCAACCATCTCTTCGAACGACATTGCGTGCTCAAAGGAACGATTACTTTTAAAACATCAATACTATTGTATATCACGTAATCGAGCAAGTCTCGCGATTTGAATCGATATATGAATTGATATCTCCGACGAAAAACACAGTACACGTCGCACAAAATAACATCACAATATCGGATAAAAATCCGTCGAGCAATGCTCGAAAAATTATGAACACCGTGTTCAAATATCTTAGACGTTGCGAACGATTGCAACGATGGCACATTCAACGAACCAACTTCCATACCAATACTCAACTCAGTATCGAATAAAATGTTCGCTGCAAAGGGAAAAAGCAAAAAACAGTAAAAGAGAGAGAAAAAATATCTCTCTCTCTCTGTCCGCATCATTTGCAAGAGAGAGAACAACCGCTGCAATACAGCCCTCTCTCTCGCTCGCTATAATATTATACCGAGATAAAAAAAAACTTACTTTAAGAAATCTTAATGAGACCAAAATCCCCGATATCGCTTCGCAAGCGCGGGTAAAGCATCCGCGAGTCTCTCCGGATACAAAACCATAAACTTCTATAAATGCGTCGCGCGAGAAAAATCATGCATCGTTTTTGCAAGAGAGAGAACAACCGCTGCATCCTCCCCTCTCTCTCTCTCGCTCGCTACAATATTATACCGAGATAAAAAAACTTACTTTAAGAAATCTCAACGAGACCAAAATCACGGGTAAAGCATCCGCGAGTCTCTCCGGATACAAAACCACAAACTTCTATAAATGCGTCGCGCCTAACGCACGCGCGAGAAAAATCATGCATCGTTTTTGCAAGAGAGAGAACAACCGCTGCATCCTCCCCTCTCTCTCTCTCGCTCGCTCGCTACAATAATAGTATTGTATCTCGGTATAAACCGAGATTAAAAAAACCATACTTTAAGAAATCTAATAAACGAAACCAAAATTCCCGATATCGCTTCGCAAGATAAGCAACTTCCGGGTAAGGCGTCCGAGAACCTCTCCGGATGCAAAACCGCAAAACTCCTTATCGGTGACTTCCCCCCTCCACACGACGCGTGCCGCTCACGATGATGCTTCCTTCCCTTTACCCCACCGGCTCAGCCTTCCCCTCACCCTTGATTGCAGAACGAAACCTATATACCTACTCAAGTCGTTTTGACAAGTTCTAAAAAAGTTATTGTGTTTTGTATCTTGTTCGAATATTAACGAAAATCCTTTTTGTACTCAGTTGAGTTGCTCGCAAGAGAATCAGACTCAGTCTTGTAACTGTTACTTCGTTGGAACCTGACGTGAAACTGGCCCGAATTTTCTTGAAAAACGGTAATGGGAATGCCCGTACTTGCCTCGGTCCCTGAAAATTCGTCATTGTACCCTTTCGAGGGTACATGACTCACAATATACGTTTACGTAACCGGAGGATGAAGTTTTGGAAATATGTAGTACCCGGGAAGGCTCATGAAGTGCAGAAATAAGTTAATGTTCGACAATTTCCAAAATTACTAGTTTGTTATTCTTCTCAAATTTCCAAATATGTTGCAAATGTATCTTTTCGTTGGGAAGGTTGAATTGGAGGAAGGATTGGAAGGATGAATTGGATAGTGGACTGTATGGTAAAAAACGCTGGTGTAATAACACTAAATACGTTTTAACCAATAAGATTCGTACAGAGGAGGTTATAGATGATATACAATTGAATGATGAATTGTGATAATGTGTCGTGAAGGTCTTGAATGATACGATTAAGCGATCAATTTATGGCTACAAAGCTATATCGAAATTTGCAAGCGCAATTGATTGTAGCGAAGCTAGGCTGCAAGCGCAAAAGTATTACAAGCGTAACTACATGTATCTACGTAACAGTAGCTGATAACTGATGACAAATGAAAACTAGCCATGGTCGCGGTGTGAGGGCCTACTTATTTCGTTGTGAATATCGAAAACTAAAAGAAGCACTGAACGTTTGTTACAGTGCACGACGGCAATGTCATAACGAACAGCGCTGCAAGGGAGACGACGGAAAATAGATAATGGATTTGATATTGTGAATATTGGAAGGATAACCTAAGTGATGAATACATTGCAATGATACAAACAGAAGACTGTTTGATGTGTTTAGTACGGTTTGTCTACTTGGACCGGCGTCGAGCTCGAACAGCTGAGCTCGACTTAATGTAAAAAAACTAACGCCGCGCTAGAGTTCTTATGCATCGATCCAAGTGATACCAGTAAAGAGGAGGTAATCGACTGGCGATCTAAAATTGATCAATTTGATTTTAGACACACGGGGCATCCAGTGTACTTGATCTGTATTGCAAAATTATAGTTGGGTCGGGTTGTTGCTCGACAAATTTCCAATATTCGGAATCAGCAATGGAATCGCCAACATGTAAATTCACCACAAATGAAGAGTTGCATTAAATGGAACATTCAGATTGAGAATACTCCATTTTATATTACTGCAGAGCTGTGCATTCTTGGTAGTTTGCAGGACATTTCTTGTACTCTACGCGCCCGAAATAACTAAATGTTTTTCTGTAATGGTTATAATATGGAGGAAGAAAAGCAGTGCAACACCCACTCTTAGGTTATTCATAGAAACCAAATTATTGGAAATGCATTAATGATATTACTGCTGCTTGGTGTCAGTAGTCGAAGACAACTATGGCTGGATACGACAACGATACTTACCTAAGTATAAATTAAAGGCAACTATAGCCATTTTCAAAGAATGATAAGTTAACTTCATAACTATCGACTTCAATTTCCAAAGTATTTCGGAATAATTACTGATTAATTCAGGGTTACAAAATTTCAAATAGTGTACATAACAAGAAAATTAACCCGCAGTGGATACATTCTTAGTAAACTGGTAACAAATATTAATCACAATTAAAAAATAGCAAGAATGCACGATTCCTAGTAAGTATTGAAGTGGAAATACAGAAAGCAGGAATTTGCTTGCTTGATGATTTACGGTTTTTACTGTCAACAAAAACCGATTGGATCAACATGGAAATTGAGTGATGCAGTTTTCATGTCAAGATTCACGTCAGTGTTCAGCAGATATCCAGAGGACTGGTTCTCTGGGAGACTGTATGGCGCTATTGTGGAAGTAACCAACAAGAAAAGTAAGTCCACATTGATCTGAATTTCGACGTACTTTTGGAGCAAGGATTTGAGGATTGCTTTTGGATCTTTCATACCATACTTTCCTGAATTTGGTTAACAGTCTGAAACATTTACTTCTCGGGGTGAACGGGACCGGAAGTGTTTCAGTGATAGAAGAGGTCCTCCCGTGTTGGGATTTGGGGGGGGGTGGTGACGACTCACCTCTTCTTTGAGGTGACTCGTCGCCCCCCGGCGGCCGTCGTGCTCAGGGCGGTGGCCCTGGGAACATCTTTGTGCGGCCGCCGTTGTTACGCAGTATTTGAATGACTTCGCTTTTTAAAAGGAGCTGGAAAGCTATGGCTTTTCAGCGTATGTTTATTTTATAACAGTTTCATAAAATTGATACATTTAGAGTGGGAACTTTTACACTGTGATCGATGTTCCGGGCCGATTATAAGAATGTCACTGCCCGCACGCATAATTAATGGCCTATACATACCTGTGTCTTATCTCTTTAAGAGTGGGGGAGGAACGGTCATCGTTACAATACCTGTGTCTTGTCTCTTTTGGAGATTAAGAGTGGGGGAGGAAGGATCATCATTACACCCCCCGTCCTAGACCCAGCTTGCTCCTGCGAGGTGTTAGTTTTACCGTAGGGTTCCTTTCTTTCGAGGGTGGTTCATATCCCGGTGGCGCGTTCAGCAGTTCTTGAGCTGTTGCCTTCGCGTTATAAAGTACCTGGGGTTCTAAATTTACACAGTGTGTGATTTTGGGGCTGAAGATTTCGATACATATGTTTCTGGGAACGAGTTTGCCTAATAGTGAAAAAAGTCCACAACGGTAAAAAATGTAGAGTATGCATATTGTAAGAGCTGTATAGCCTAAATAATTTGTAGATTTTGTTACGATTTCAATCCAACTCTTATGCCTATAGTTCTGCTTAACTTGTTCGATATTTTGTTCGATCTGGTCTAAATTGGTACTGAGTGTTCTGTATGTGTCGATGTTTAGTGTGCCGTGGAGTGTAGGTATTTTGTCAGGAATTAACTGCATGTCAGATGTTGAAAATGGTAACGTAACGTTGGGTCTGTAAACTACTGTTTGTTCGAACTCGTATGTTTTTGTCAAATGGTGTGAGAACTGATCGCCCAGGAGTGAGTAGTCTTGTGTAGAGCGGTGCATGGTCGGTCGTCGTATTTTGATGCGTGTGGTCTTCTTATCGTATATTGCATGTAACACGAGTTCGCGTTCTGGTATAAGAATGTATCCGTCTTTTATCGCGATGATAGCTATAACGTGAATTTTGAATAAGCTATTGGTCGACATTTTGTCGTTTGTATCAATTGTCTTTTCTCTAATCAGTTTGCTGTCGCATGTGTCAATAGTGTTGATAAGGTAAGTGGGTTGCGCGCGTTTGCAGTATCGTGTGTTTGCGTGTGTCTTACAGTTGCTTATCCACTGTTGTTCGGTCTGTAAGTAGCTGCGCTTGGTTGCGTCTATTGCGATCCATTCTGATTCGGGGATGATCACAATATGATGTTTTCCGATTCGTTGTGGAATGGCGATGAGGTGTTGTAGCTGAAATATCGGTTTCTCCATGATGGGTATCGAGAGGTGGTACATGAGATGCCCTCGCGTTAAGGAAATCGCAACGTCAGCGATGTCGAGCAGCAACACGTAGTCCCGTCGGTCGTCCAGCATCGGGGCGCCAGGTCTCTGGCTTTGAACTCCGTTGATACCCTGCGCTAGTATTTCAGGTGTTAAAAGTTGCGTATCTATGATTCCATGCTTACCCATGGTGATAGCAGTCAGGAGTGTGGAGGTGTCGTCTCGCAATCCTTGCGTTATGGGAATCATGGTTTCCAAGGCCCGCACCATCTTTTTTTTTATTAACGTGGGGGAAATCTGCTGGTCAGACACCCCCGTCGCGTCCGGGGGGGTGGGACGGGGGTAGTGCGAGGTTTGACCCGCTAAAACCCCCACGGCGGCCTAGGGCGCTGGCGATTACTGGGGGAGCCACGGGAACTCTTAACGAACACAACCGCGGCTCCCCCTCGCCTGGCCGGCCACCAGGATGGAATGGCGGTGGCCGGCCGCGTCCCGGGGGGAGATTTATCCTCCCCCATGAATAATCTTGGTTTGGCGGTGCGGGGGACCGCTCCTTTGGCCGCTTTTCAATGAGGGTGCCCAGGGCCCCCGCCCTGGGCACAGCGGCCGTCGGGGGCGACGATGTTCGTCGCCCCACTCCCGGTATAGGGAGCCTGGAGCTCGAAGCACTGGACCGCCTCCTGCTCCGGCGGGTCCCACCGAGCCCGGCCAGCGATGCATATGCGCCTATAAACATAGGCGCGCATCGCCGCCTGCAGCTCGAAGGGAATTTCTCCCGCCAGAGCAAGCGCCGCCACGGTAGACGTGGTGCGGTAACCCCGTATGAGGCGAAGGGCCATTTGCCTCTGAAGCCGGCGCAACAACAAAGTGATGCGCCGGCTTGCCCTCGCGGACGGCGCCCAGATCGGGGCGCCGTACAAGGCCATGGACCGCACCACGCCTAGGTATAGGCGACGCACCATGTTATCCGGTCCCCCGAGATTGGGCAACAGGCGGCCGAGCGAGGCCGCCGCCCTCTCAACCCGGGGGACGAGGCGGCCGAAATGCGCCCCGAATCTCCAGTGGCTGTCGAGGATCAGTCCGAGATACTTGATCTTGGACTTCACCTCGACGCAGGCTCCTCCAACCCAGATCCACGATCCGGCCGGTGGCCGCGACCGAGGCCGTCCAAACCAGACGGCCTCGGCCTTCTCCGGGGCCATCTTCAGCCCCAGATCGTGGATCTTCGCGACGACGGCTGCCACCGCAACCTCCGCTCGTCGGATGGTCCTCTCGAAGGTGTCCCCGACGGTGACCACCAACGTGTCGTCCGCATAGCAGACAAAGGTGGCACCGTCGGGCAGGGAGACCTCCTCCAGGACTGCGTTATATCCCAGGTCCCACAGGAGTGGTCCTAACACGGACCCCTGTGGGACCCCGCAGTCCACTTCCCTCCGTATCGTCCCCTACCGGCCCGGGTATTCCACCCACCTGTCCCGCAGGTAGGCCCCGATCACCCGCCTCAGATAGGGAGGCACCTGGTGTTCAACCAGGGCCTCCCTAATGGCGGACCAGGGCAGGGTGTTGAACGCATTGACGATGTCGATCGACACCGCCAAGCACACCCCGCCCCGTGCCACGGCATTGTCCGAGAGGGACTTTAGACGGTCGATTGCGTCGACCGTCGATCGCCCCTCCCGGAAGCCGAACTGGCAGTCCGCCAGATCGGGGCCAACGCGGGACAGGTACCTGGCGAGGCGGGCAGCAATGATCTTCTCAAAGATCTTGCCCACCTCGTCCAGGAGGCAAATGGGCCGGTACGCGGAGGGAGAATCCGCAGGCCTCCCATCCTTCCTTAATAGGACCATCCGACTTCTCCTCCTGAGGTCCGGGAACACCCCGGACCTCAGGAGCCCGGAGAAGAGGCTTCTGAGCCTCCCGCCCAGGACGCTCATGGCAAGCAACCAGACCCGGCCGGGGAACCGTCCGGCCCCGGGGCAGTATTCTTGCCCCGAAGCCATTTGACAACCCCGGCCATTTCCTCCGGCGCGACCTCCAGATCCGGGGACCACTCATGTCCCTCTAGCTGAGGGACGGGCCGGGACGCCTCCCCGCTGACGGGGAATAGCGCGTCCACGACCCGTCCGAGCATCCCCGGATCCAGGCTCTCCGTCACAGGGGGCGCCCAGGGACGCAATCGTCCCATCGCCATTTTGTATGGCCGCCCCCATGGGTCTCGGTTAATAGTGCCGAGAAGGTCGCGCCAGGCCCGGCTCTTTGCCTGCCTGATGGCCAGCTGCAGGGCGACCACCCTCTCTCTGTATCGCCCATACAGCTGGATAGCCAGCTCCACGTCGGAACGTCGTCGTCGACGGGCGCGGGCGTACTGGCGTCGCGCGCGGACGCACTCTGTGCGTAAATCCGCTATCGCGCGCGACCACCAGTACACCGCCTTCCTCGGGAAGACCCTGGCCCGGGGCATGGCGACGTCGCAAATCGACGTCATTGCGCCCCGGAACCAATGGGCCTCCCTTGTCCCGTCGACTGGCCCGGCCGGTGTTGCCGGCCAGGCTACGACGTGGGCTGCCGCCATCAGAGCGTCCTGGTCGAGGCGCTTCAGCGCCCACCGCGGCTGAGGCGATCCCTCATCAGCGGGGCGACGTCGGGGTGGCGGAGAGGCCGAGAACGATGTATCTGTGGTCGGACAGCGTCTCGACCTCCTCCGCCACCCTCCACCCCGTAATACGGCGCACGGCCGGGGGCGTTGCCCATGACAGGTCAACGATGGACCCCCCGTTATACCGCACGCACGTATGGACCGAGCTCGTGTTTAGGAGACAGAGCCCGAGTCCCGCCGCCCAATCAAGCACCTCCCGGCCCCTCGGGTCCGTCCTGGGGGAACCCCAAGCTGAAGACTTGGCGTTGAAGTCCCCCAGGACCAGCACCGGACGTGGCTGGCAGCGAGAGACGCATCTCCCCACCACGTCCAGATACTGTTCATACTCCTCGAGGGACCACCTCGGAGGTGCGTAGATCGCCACAACCACGGTGCCGCCCCAGTCAACGGCCAGGTATCCCCGGCCGCGCTCGATAACGGAGCACGCCGGGGACCCCGGCTGGCCTGCCCATATTATAACGGCGGAGCCGTCCAAGTCCCCCATCCAATGTGGATGGTCGGGGACCCGGTACGGCTCCGCCGCTACGGCCAACCCGGCACCCCGCTCGGCCAGGAATTGCACAAAAAGGTCTTGTGCCCTGACCGAGCGGTTCAGGTTGGCCTGAATAATAGGGCCAGTAGGCCCCATTACTCCGGTGCCTCTATCTCCATCGCCGCCGTGGGAGCGGTGGCGTCTGGGGTTTTATCAGCCCCAACCGCCCCCGCGGGCGCGACGGTGGCATCCTTGGGTGCCGAATCCTTTTTATTAGGAGCTGCCACGGCGGCTGCCGCCTTGGCCGTCGCGGTTCTCCTCCCCCTGCTTCCTCTGCCGCGTCTCGCGCTGGCAGGGCACGCCCGGCTGCCGAGGCGGTGGCCGGCCGGCTTGCCAGCACCCGTGCAAAGCGGGCACTTTGTCTTTTCAGTGCAGCCAGCCACCTTATGGTCCTGACTGCCGCACCCGAAACAGCAGCCGGACCGATCCTCGGCCGCAGTGCACCGCTGCCTCGTGTGGCCTAAGCCAAAGCAGCGGTAGCACTGCAAGGGCCGGGCGCTGAGGGCCTCCACTGTCGCCTGGGTCCAGCCCACTGTCAGTTTGCCGCGACCGCAACTTTGCGTGCGGCCGCAGCAGGGCACTGGACCCAGAGGGTGCCCAAACCAGAGGGGGAAGACCGGATTTCGCCGGTCCTCACATCCCCCCGGTCGCACCCTCCCACACGGGCGACAGCTGCGGCGACCTCCACCGGCGTGGTCGAGTCGACCAGGCCGCGCACCCTAAGGTCGGCCTTTTTGATTGGGCGCGCGACCTTCACGCCGGTCCCTGCCAGCGCATCAGCCATCTTAGAGGCCAGGGCAGTGGCCTTGGCTGCTCCATCAGCTCCGGGGACTTCTAAAATTATTGCCCCCGTCACCGCTCTCCTCGGCTTCAGCGAGACGATGCCAATTTCTGCCAGGTCTATTTTGGAACTGGCAGTGGCCATCGCCTCGGCGTAACTCATCGCCCCGCCGGCCGGTACCGTTAGAGTAACGGCAGCCGTGCGGGGCGGACGCGGCGGCAGGGGAGCCCTTTTGGGAGCAGCCGGTGCCACCCGCCTCGCCGCCCTCTGGGTCAAAGCAGCCTTGGCAGCTGCCGCAGGTTTATCTGCGGCAGCCGCCCTTTTGGCCTTCCGGCCAACTACCTTTGACCACACCTCAGTTGGAGGTGTGGTGGAGGGCGGCGCAACAGTAGGGGCGGGCTGCATTTGTGTCGCCTTAGCGACCACAGTCCCTCCCCCACTGCCACCCTTTTTCTTTCCCCCCCTCCTGTCCATCGGCAGGGGTGGGGCGGACGGCACGGGTGCCGCCGATCGTGGGCCTCGCACCCGCGGGACCAGCTCCCTTCTGAACGATGCCAATTTGGCATCGATAAGGGAGCCGATCTGTGCCAGCAAATCTGCTGGCACAGCCGCGGGTGGGGGCGAGGACCCTCCTCGCCCAGGGGACTGGGGCCCCCGAGCGCCGATATCCGGCAGCAATCCGTTGCCCCCACAAGGGGGCAGCGGCGGAGCCATCCCGGCAACAGCCGGCCCCGCCTCCACCGCTTGACGGAGTCGGGCGACTTCAGCCCGCAACTCCGCCAACTGCTCCCTTAATTGGGCATTCTCGGCTTCCAACAGCCGGGTGGCGCTGGGAGCCGACCGAACTGCCAGCTCCGCAACGCCCACCCGGCTGCTCAGGGCCGCCGCCCGGAGGGACCGCACCGCACTGGCCTTCAGTCCCGTCGCAGCACTGGAGATTCTGGCCACATCGCCCAGGCACTCCATTACTGCTGCCGCAACGTCACGCGTCGGGCGGCCCCGGAAATCCGCAGCGACCTCAACCTCATCCGGCAGCGGGTCGCTGGATCTCGCAGGCCTCGGCCCCGGGGCAGCCGGGTCGAAAATGCCCGCTATGAGGCTTCTATCAGCCTCAGCCTGTCTGCGTTTGGCCTCTTGGAGGCCAACGTATTCCCCGGTCGTCGGTGGCCGGCCCCGTTTCCTCCTGGAGGTGCCCGGGACGCTCTGCGACGAGTGGTGGGAGGAGACGGAGAAGTCCGACTCCTCCCCCCCGTCGCAGTCGCCAAGGCCCTCCGCAGGCCTCTTTGTGCCGCGTGTGGCAGAAAGCCTCCGCGACACCGGCTCTACATATCGTTCTAGGCGCACGATTGGCTCGCACGCCTCTCCCTCTCGCTCGTTACCCCCCTCCCCGGTTGTTTTGAAAAAGAAGAATCCATAGTTCATCCCACGAGTGTGGTCGGAAAGGAGGTCACCCCGGGTAGAGCCGCCATACCCGGGGAAGGCTAATACGCCCGGGGGGTCGCCAGGTACCCCGGGGTTGTCCGCTAACGATTGGTGCACCCACCAACCATAGCTGGCGCTTACTCCAGCTACGCCCTCTTCACCGCGCAACACTGCTTGGGGCTAGGGATTTTTTAGAGAGGTTGTCATCCTCGCGGTCCGGCCGGTTAAGGCAAGACCCCCGTTCCTGTAAAACATGACCACAGGTTTACGGTATATGTCCGACTTTAGTTGGCCCCTCACCTCAAGCCACTCCGGCTAGGTAGAACCTGCCAGGGAATAAAATCCCCGCCGGCACAGCCTTGAGGATCATTAGGGCACGAAGCCCCCCCACCACGACAAGGTAGCGGACACGGGGGGGACGGTAGGAGAGCCTGCCAAACCGCCTCTCCCGCCACGAGGTGAAGTGCGGCAGGAGAGCCCCAGGGACGCGCTCGCCTATCTACCTCAATTGATTGAGTTCTCTCATCTCTTTACAGTTTCCGCATCTGGTTCTTAGTGATGATAGCTGGCCTTCTACCTTCTCGTAGTCCTTTCTGAGTTCGTTGGTGTCAAATATCGTGATGATATTCCATGTCTCGTGGTATATTCTAGCCGGCCCCAGCAGTTCTACGTAAATCGTCGAGTCGTTCAGTGACTCGATACGAATCTCGGCTTCTACCAGGGAGAGGCTAGTCAATTGAATCAGAGCTAGTAGCATCTGAAACAGAAAAGTAAGGCCGTATGTTATCCGTATGTGCCTTCTGTAATCGTTCATTGACTTCCAAGGTGACGTTATTGTTCTTGCCATATGGCCTTTGATCAACACTTGATCTCCCTGGCGGTATACCAGGTGTGTACGTACACGCTTAGAATCATGACGTTCTTTACTGCATCTCTTGCTCTCCTCTAATCTTTCTCTAGCGGCCTGAATCAACTGGTCGTGTCGTTTCCTCCATTTGGTTACCAAGATTTCATAGGTTGTGCCTGGAGTGGAGCTAACTGCTGATGGTACGTTAGCCGTTCGTCCAAACGTCAGTTCGAAAGGTGTCCGTCCGGTAGATTCGTGGACACTAGTGTTGTAGGCGAGTGTGATGGGCTTTATAACTTCGTCTCATTCGAGTTCTGTGTGCTCCGCTGTGGCTGTTTTTAGGAGATCTTGAATCACTGCATGAGCTCGTTCAAGCGATCCGTTGCTTTGTGGGTGCCAAGAGGTTGTCTGGATATGTTGTATCCCGAGATTTTCCTCAAACTCTTGCATTACCTGGCCGATAAAGTTTGCACCTTGATCGGTGAGTATAGCTTTTGGTGTTGAAAATGTGTATACATAGTTTTCGAGTAACCTGTTGACCACGTCTTCTGCTCTGGTCGCAGTGAGGGGAACGAGTATGAGGTATTTCGTGAGCTTATCCTGGATGCTGACGATATGTCGGTTGTTTCTCTGTGTGACTGGCAGTGGTCCGAATATATCCATAGCGATTTTGTCATTAGGTTGTAGTGGTGTATCTGTAATAATGGCGGGATGTGCGAATGGCGTACGTTGTGTTTTGTTGCGTTGACACACGTCGCAGGTCGTAATGTATCGCTTTACGTCCTCGTCCATTCCTCTCCAATCGTAGTTCATTTTGATTCTTCGAAGTGTCCTTGTTTCCCCAAAGTGTCCACTTGTCGGCGTACCATGATTTTCTGAGATGATCAGTTGCTTTTCTTCTGATGTGAGCCTTGTGTTTCGCTTGGTTGGGACAGCGGTTTTCTTCTTTTCTTCAGCCGTGAATTGCAGCATCGCAAACAGGCGGTCTTGCTCTCGCGGCGTGAACTGTTCGGAGATGGTGATATAGATTTTATTTCTCCGCTGTTTCCAAAATGAGGCTTCGTGAAGGTAATTAATCCACGCTTCCTCGTTGAACGTTTCTCGTGGGGTGAGAATCACGTCTTGCTTGTCAGTGGCCACGTAGCTGGCTATTGAAGGCGTCTCGACTGCCTCCCAAGCGACGAACCGTGCCCATGGGGTTGAACTCTGTTGTTGTATGAGTTCGTCCAGTTCTTTATTGGTCATGTTCACCCTGGACAGGGCGTCGGCGGCTTGGTTTTCTTTGCCCTTTTTGTAGTCAATCTCGTAGTCGTGGCTCTCGAGTAGCAGTCTCCATCTCAGCAATCTTGATGATGGGCCCTTGACGCTCATCAGCCAGACCAGTGCCTTGTGGTCGGTTTGAATTTTAAATTTTCTTCCTAGCAGGTACTGTCTGAGGCAACGTATCGCCCATACGACGACGAGCATTTCCTTTTCTGTTGTCGAGTAATTAATCTCGGCAGGGTTCAGCGTTTTCGAGACGTAGCAGCACGGGTGTCCTTCCTGTGAGAGGACTGCTCCGATACCATAGTTGGATGCATCGGTTGTCAAAGTGAACTGCTTCGAGAAATTTGGGTATCGTAATACCGGGCTCTTCGTGAGGTGTTGCTTTAGTGTGTCGAATGCGTGTTGGCATTCTTCTGTCCATTCCCACTGTTTGTCCTGCTTCGTCAGATCTGTGAGTGGTTTGGCTATTTTGGAGAAATCTTTAATAAACTTACGATAATATCCAGCTAAACCGAGGAAACTCTTTACTTCCTTTGATGTACTGGGCTGTTTGTAATTCCTGACAGCTTCTATCTTGACTTCATTCGGTTTGACACCATCTTTGGTTATGGTGTGTCCGAGGTATTCCAATTCGGGTCGCAAGAGTTCGCATTTATCTGGCTGTAACTTTAAACCGGTGGCTCGCAAGCGCTCCAGTAGTATTACCAGATTTTCCTTGTGTTCTTGGATCGTAGATCCGTACACCGCTATGTCGTCGAGATACACGAAGCACGTCTTGCCAATTAAACCTCGTAAGGCTTGGTCCATCATCCTCTGGAACGTAGCGGGCGCGTTCTTCAGTCCAAGGGGCATGCGGTTGTATTCGAAGTGCCTCTCGGGCGTTGAGAAAGCCGTGTATTTTTTGCTTTCTTCGTGCATTGGGATTTGATGAAATCCGGCGGATAAATCAAATGCACTAAAGAATTTCGCGTTTCCCAGATGATCAAGAATATCTTCGATGACGGGCAGCGGATAGGCATCTTGTGCTGTTCGTTCGTTTAATCGACGGAAGTCTATGACGATTCTCCACTTTTGTTTTCCTGTTGCTTCGATCTTCTTTGGTACGACCCAGAGCGGAGAGTTGTATGGCGACTCCGAATTCGCGATGATTCTTTTGTTCATCATTTCGCTCACCTGTTTCCTGATCTCGTGCTTGTGGGCTTCCGGTGGTCGGTAGCTCTTAATGTTGATCGGTCTCGTCCGTCAACTCTATGCGGTGCTCCGTTAGTCTCGTCTGTGGGTGTTCATCTCCAGGGAGGTGAAATACATCGGAATAGGAGGCCAATATCTTCCAGATGCTGTATCTTAGGTCGGCTTCTATGTGTTGTAACCGTGTATTGTCTCGTAGGAGCTTCACTCGTCCGGCTATGCTGGTGTCGTTATTCTTCTGGTGGTCTTCTTTTACGTCTATCTTCGTAACTCGAAACGTGTCGTCGGTGATCTCTCTTTCGGAGTCACTGGCATTTGTCACGTATGTGGAGATTTGTCCGTTATTTGCTTCGTGAAGCGAGAGGTCTCCAGTAATTAAATTTTCGCATAGCACGATGTCGTTCTTGATATTCGTCGTAAAGCAAACCTTAACGCTCGTGTGTGCCGGGATCTTGGCGTTCTCGGTGTGCAACTTCGGGGATTTATTGTCCAGCTGAAGGTTTTCCTTGGTTAGTTTCCAGTTGTACTGGTCGAGGAATGGTAGTCCGACTATCCCGTCTTCCACCAATGGGCATTCTTTAGTAATGACGTGAAATTTGGAGGTCTTACCAAATATGGTCAATTCCAATACCTTCCTGCAGGTGTAGGTGCTGTTACCCATTGTGAATTTCTTTACCTCGGCATACCGATGATAAGCTTGGGCGGCGTTTTCTTTCATTAGGTTGATATCTGCGCCGGTGTCGACTAACATTCGTCGAGTTTGGCCGTTGACCCGAAACCATATGCTCCGAAGTGTTGTTCCGGATCGATTGACTCCTGGTTTTCGTTGACCGACTCTTCTTCGACTGTTTCCGTTTTGGTTGCTCGATTGCTCGGTGGCGGTCTTCCGTAGCCGAAAATTCTGATGTTTACGGAAACAGTCGGCCTCAGTATGTCCGTATCGTCTGCAATGTGTGCATTGCGTTGCGGTTCGTTGACCTCGCATTGACTCGGATGGTCGTGGTCGGACTGGTGGACGAGGTGTCGGTGGGCCCCTATTAGGTGTCGGTTGTTTAGTTGCAAGGTCTCGTTGTTGATTCTGCTTTCTCTCGCGGTTGCGGAGCTTGATTGTGAGCGCCTTTGTACGTGCCTCCTCGATATTACGCGGCATCGCGTCTTCCACGCGGTTGGCGAATTCTTCGCGCAATTCATTGATGTAGGTTCGCACAGCAGCTTCTTCCTCGATTTGCAACACAATCCTGCGTTTAGTGGGTAGTCTGTGCTCCGCTTCGATGGCATAGCGAAGTTCATTCCACTTTCCATTATACCTCTGGGAGTATGAATTGACCGATTCTGCATCTCTTTGGCGGATTTGTCTGAGCCGTGTTTTACAGATTTCGGTTGAGGCGGCTCCTGTAATGTTGCGACGTAACGCGGCATACAGGCCATCGTATGTTTCGATAGTTTCAAATCGAATGGCGTCCCAGGCGTTGTCTTTGATTTTCTCGGCCAAGATTAGGTCAAGCAGTATGCATGGTCGAGTTGCTCGTGAGCGGGCTCTTCTTACCTGGCGGATAAGGTCCTCGACTCCCATATCACCGGTGCCTCTTATTCCTCTAACTGTTCGTATTGATTCGGATGTGGGCTCATCAACTCATTGTCTTGGTATGTCGACTCACCTGGTGGGGGACGTTGAAGCGACGCGTTATCTATCCCTCTGTTACCTGCCTGTTCCTCGTCCGATGTGACATCACTGGCTGGTTGCTGGTGTGTCGGGCGTGGCTGTTGGACAGGGCCTTCGTCCTCTGTTACCAACCCAAGGGTTCTTCTTCCCAGGTCGTCTATTTCTTCTTGGCGTTTGCGGTTCTCTTCTTTAGTGTAAATCGCGAGTTTCGTAATCATTTCGCGTATAGCTTTCATCTCACTCTGCAGGCTGGGAGTCTCAGCCTCTATTGGCGATGTGGCTCGTGACATTTTCGGTGGTGTAGTATAGAGCAGATGTACTCTGGTATTCGAATAGTAATCGGTTTCGGTATTCGAGCTCGTGGAAGATAGTATGGAACTCCGCAGTTCGCGATAGCGTTTAAATAATGAGTCCAGGGTTTTTACCTTGCTTTAGGTGATTCCTGATTCGGCAGGGGGTGTCCTGCTGCTGCGTAGTGGTCCTTTTGCCTGTTTTGTGTTTCGCTCTCCTGTTCTTCACACAAATATCCGTGCCGTTGATCTCCGTAGATTGATCGTAGCAGACGGATCCTGGCAGGATCACCAAATTGTTACGCAGGGTTTGAATGACTTCGCTTTTTAAAAGGAGCTGGAAAGCTATGGCTTTTCAGCGTATGTTTATTTTACATCAGTTTTATAAAATTGATACATTTAGAGTGGGAACTTTTACACTGTGTTCGATGTTCCGGGCCGATTATAAGAATGTCACTGCCCGCACGCATAATTAATGGCCTATTTATACCTGTGTCTTATCTCTTTAAGAGTGGGGGAGGAAGGGTCATCGTTACAATACCTGTGTCTTATCTCTTTTAGAGATTAAGAGTGGGGAAGGAAGGATCATCGTTACAGCCGTGACGCGGCGGTGCGGGGTGCGGCCCCTCGCACCGCTGAATCAAGAAGATTCAAGGGGGGAGGATTCATCTCCCCCCGGGACGCGGCCGGCCACCGCTTTTCCATCCTGGTGGCCGGCCAGGCGAGGGGGAGCCCTAGTAGTGTTCTACAAGAGTTCCCGTGGCTCCCCCGTAATCCGCCAGCGACAGGCACAGTGTCCCTAGGTCGCCGTAGAGACTTTAGCGGGTCAAACCTTGCACTACACCCGCTCCGCTCCCTCGGGCGGGGCGGGGGTGTTTGGTCAGCAGCTATTCCCCCACGTTAAAAAAAAAGTGTTTCAGTGAAGCCGCATATTATCTACGAATCAAATTCTGCAGTAATGGTACCAAGAGTCATTGAAATCGTATCGGTAATTTTTCTTTACTCGTCATTATTTGCTGTCGCCTTCCATTAATTAAAAACTTGCAACCATATTAGGATAATAAGCAATACAGCTTCAGATGATTGATTGCCTTGCTACTTATTTCTACATTCAAATCCTACTGCCACTAGAGGTATTGCTTTCTTAAGTACGTTGGTCAATTTACTATGTACTTCCTATTTTAACACGATTGAATCAAAATCACTCTAGATTTATAAAAATCCATGTTGAAAATGATCAATTTGGACCATTCATTCGATGAAATTGATAACGCAGATTGTCTAGTTGTAGCAACTTTTGCGAGGACAAAACCTTGTTGTTGTCTATTAAGTAAGCTGCAAAGTTAAAAAGTAGGTGCGTCGAATCTTCTCAAGCAAACTCAAGCATTTATAGTATTGCAGGGTTAATGCAATTAATAATCTTATTTCTGAGGTTTTTCATAGTAGTGTTATTGGTTTAAACAGGTCTATGATTTATATTGGACAGTATTTATCACAGTTACTCTTGTGAAATGGTATCATGTTGTATGTGCTTGAGTATGAACGCTGTGTATTTCGAATCAGAAATTTGGTACTACCACTGATTGTGAGACACTGTATTGGTTTAGGTTGAAGTACGGAGAAGACTCGGTCAGGAAAGAAATTTTTCATTCGTACTGGAGGTTTTGTAAACGTTTTTAAAAAAGACAAATGGTGAATGTTTATATTGTTTATATAACAGTGCAATACATTTCTCGCAATATTTTTGGTCGTAACATTCCAATTTCAAAAAATCCTATGCGCTAACATTGTTTTTATGTGAAATGAAGTTATTTGCATAATTTTGGCTTGATCGAGTTTCGGAAATGTGTTCGAGGCTAGTTTCGGAATGACAATATTTTTTAAAGTAATTTTGACATTTTCAAATTTTGTGAACCTCATAGATCATTAAAACATTATATTTAGAACAGTAATTTAAATAGTTAGGATATTCAAAAATCTTATTTCTCTATAATCAGAAATAATAAGTTATTTTTGATATAATTAATCAAGTTAATGCGAATCCTGGGGCGAATTTTACTTCTGTATTATATTGTATTCTATAGATGCTATTTTTATCGCTGCTATATGATGCTCTTTTCTACTACGTACGTTTCGAAATGTGGTCCTGATGTTTCCATGACACTCAGCAACTATCTGCTACCATCACGGAAGTTGTCGAGTTGTCTTCCGTCGGATACAGATAACGGCTTTGATTGTGGTAGGCTTCAACGAGTTTCGTCGTGATTTGGTAGAATGACATCATCCATTGGTTCGTTGAGTTCCAAGAAATTTCTGAGAATTTACCTTGACTTGGTACTGGAATTTTAAAGTCTAATGAACATTCGTTGATACGTAATATATATGCGGCATTGTTGTTAATTGTGCCGTTATTTGTTAATTAAATTTAGATGTTACTTGTGCAATTTTCAATTCGTTAGTGTGTACTGTACGTAGATTACCTCCAATTAGTATTTCTATTCGGCAAGATTTCTACAACTTTGTGTGGACCACTATGTTGGTTACAAAATTTTCCTATTTTAGATTCTTTCATAAGATAAATTAAATCTAATGGTTCATAAACTTCTTTAATTTGCAAATTTGAATTTTGTCGTTGTTTTCTATTTAACATTTCATCATAATTTTTAGGTCTAGAATTTATTATATCGTTCGTCGATAATTGTCCGACAGGGATTTCAGGTTGTGGCGGTGCTTCTTGAGCTTCGGGAGTTGGGATGCGATTATGGGGATGAGATTATCTTCTCTTTGAGCAAGGACGTTTCTTCCATCCTTATCCTTTTTCGTACTGGATCGAATATAGGCGAGATCTTTGACGAGACAGAAGATGCTATCCTTTATCCTAATCACGGGTTGTATTTTGAATATCTATCCTTCGTTGTCTCTAGGTCGATGTAGTCGTCTTCTTTTTCCTAATTACGTCTCGGATCCAAGAGTCTTCTGCTGTTGTCGATGGTATAGTTCCCTTTTTATTTTCTACAATCGTCGGTTGTATAGGTAAGCACATTTTTGGTGGATTTCTAGATAGAGCATCTGCTTTAGCGTTGGCTTTGCCCCTTTATATTCTATCTCGTACTCATATTCCGCTAATTTCAACTTCCATTTCCACGATCTGGATATAGGATCTTTAATTGAGTGTAGCCATATTAAAGGTTTATGATCTGTGATAATTCTAAATTTTTGTCCATACAAATACGGTCGAAAATATGAAGTACAATACACAATAGCTAAGCATTCTTTTTCTATGGTAGAGTATTTTTGTTCTGTAAAATTTAATAAGCGAGAGGTGTATGCAATAGGCAAGTCCTTTCCAACAGGTCCTTGACTAAGTATCCCTGCAATGGCAAATTTTGATGCGTCGGTTTTTAAATTAAAAGGTTCATTGAAATTTGGGTATTGCAATATGGGTTTTGAAATAAGTGCTTCCTTAAGTGTATGGAACGATCGTTCCTGGTGTTCCTTTTTTTTATCGTGGGGGAAATCTGCTGGCCAGACACCCCCGCCCCGCCCGGGGGGCGGGACGGGGGTAGTGCGAGGTTTGACCCGCTAAAACCCCCACGGCGGCCTAGGGCGCTGGCGATTACTGAGGGAGCCACGGGAACTCTTAATGAACACAACCGCGGCTCCCCCTCGCCTGGCCGGCCACCAGGATGGAATGGCGGTGGCCGGCCGCGTCCCGGGGGGAGATTTATCTTCCCCCATGAATAATCTTGGTTTGGCGGTGCGGGAGACCGCTCCCCGCACCGCCACGTCACGACGGCCGCTTTTCAATGAGGGTGCCCAGGGCCCCCGCCCTGGGCACGGCGGCCGTCGGGGGCGACGATGTTCGTCGCCCCACTCCCGGTATAGGGAGGACATCTTCGGTTGGCGGGGGGCGGGCAATTAAACCAGCATAATCTGGTACACCCGCCGCCCGCCTATTCTCAGCTGCTCGGGGGGGGGGGGGGCTCTAGGCGTGGGCGCACACGCCGCACCCCCCGCTCACGGCGACCCCGCTCGGCAGCCGCCTTCTGCAACATTACCTGTTCGCAGAAGGCGATGGCTGCCGCCCATTTTCTCGGGCTCTCCAGCATTGCCCCAACTAAGCTGGAGAGAGCGAGGTCGCGACCAACTTCCCTTCTTAGGACTCGGCGCAGCACTGAAAAGGCGGGGCAACATGACTCAACCAGACCGTTATCCACTACCACATATACACGACATAGCGCACCATCTCACCAACACCAAGATTTATACAACACTAGATCTCGTCCGAGCATACCACCAGATACCAGTGGCACCCGAAGACAGATGTAAAACTGCAGTCATCACTGTTCGAATTCACGGTGATGCCATTCGGATTGTGCAATGCCGCACAATCGTTCCAAAGATTCATGGATACAGTGCTAAGGGGCTTGTCATTCTGCCATTGCTACATCGATGACATTCTGGTAGCATCAAACACATTGGAAGAACACGATAGACACCTACGCATTATATTTGAACGACTACAGCAACACGGATTAACAATCAACGTTGAGAAATGCGTTTTTGGTCAGGAGTCAGTAACCTATTTAGGTTATGAAGTCAGCAGTAAGGGAATCGCACCATTACCCACCCGCGTCAAGACCGTCCAAGAATATCCAAAACCAGGTACAATAATGGAGCTAAGAAGATATCTAGGAATTCTAAATTTTTACCGTAGATTCATTGCCGGAGCTGCAAAAACGCACATCCCACTAAACGCATTACTGATGGGTACCAAGAAGAAAGACAAGAGGCCAGTCAAATGGACACCTGAAGCTGAAGCAGCGTTCATAGAAAGTAAAGAACAGTTAGCAAAAGCATCCCTATTGCAGTTCCCAAGCAAAGATGCGTAACTACGATTAACAGCTGACGCATCAGATCAAGCAATCGGAGCTGTACTAGAACAGTACCATAAGAACAACTGGCACCCTTTAGGCTTCTTCTCAAGGAAGCTAGAAAAAGCACAACTTCGGTATAGTGTTTACGACAGGGAATTATTAGCAATCTACAAAAGTTTAAAGTTTTTCGGACACCTGGTAGAAGGAAGAGACCTCACGATACAAACTGACCACAAACCTCTAACTCAAGCTTTTATACAAAACTCGGAGAAAGCTTCACCTAGACAACAGAGACATTTGGAATACATCGGTCAATTTACAACCCAAATTACGCACATAGCAGGACACAACAACCAAGTTGCAGACGCGCTCTCAAGAATTGAAGAAGTGGAAATGCCCATTCTTGTTTCAACAGACGAACTCATCAGAGAACAAGCAATAGATGAGGAACTCCAGATCATCCTACAAGATACCACTTCTCCGTTTAGGCTACACAAAATCTTAGTGGACAACACAGACAAATACATATATTGCGATATGTCTGAAAACAATATACGTCCATACGTACCAGAGACGCTAAGAAGGAAAATCTTCAACGCGACTCACAGCCTAGCGCACCCCAGTGGTAGGACCACACAAAAGACAATTGCGAAGAATTTCGTATGGCCGAAAATGAATGCCCAAATCAAAGAACTGACCAGAACGTGTATCACTTGCCAAAAAAATAAAATACAACGGCATACCAAGAACGTTCCAAACAAAATAGACATACCAAAAGGACGCTTTGATCAGGTCCACATAGACATTATAGGGCCACTCCCAAAGGCGCAAGGGTATTCCTATTGCCTTACGATGATCGTTAGGTTCACTACGTGGCCAGAAGCTTCACCAATCAAAGATGCCACGGCGGACACAGTAGCAACCGCCCTATATACAACTTGGATATCCAGATTCGGATCACCTTTGACAATAACTACTGATCAGGGTACACAATTCGAATCTCAATTATTCCAAGCCCTCACGCAACTGGTTGGATGTTCAAGAACAAGAACTACATCATACCACCCAGCTGCAAATGGATTAATAGAAAGATGGCACCGATCACTAAAGACGGCAATAGCATGCCACACTGATCCAGACTGGGTAAAAATTCTACCCACGGTATTACTAGGACTCCGGACAAGTTTCAAAGAAGATATAAAAGCTACAGCAGCAGAGATGCTGTACGGAACACCTCTACGTCTTCCAGGAGAATTCTTCCTAGAAGGAGAAACACAAAACAACCCACAAATCTTCATAGAAAAATTCAGGGAACATATTAGGAAAGTCCGACCTGTGCCAACAGCACACCATATCAAACCAAGATGCTTCATTCACAAATCTTTAGCTGAATGCACACACGTCTTCGTACGAGTTGACGCAACCAGGAAACCGTTAGAACCCCCATACGAAGGACCTTTTGCAATCATCGAAAGGGTAACAGACCGAATTTTCAAGGTGGATTACAAAGGAAAACACACTAATTTAACCACGGAACGTTTAAAACCAGCATTCTTGGAAAAAATTCAAGAAAAATCAACCAGTTCACAATTACGAACGTATCAAGGACCCAAAAAAGTCACATTTACTGTATAATCATTATTGTTATGTCACCGAATCCATATTTTGTTATTGTATATATTTTGTTATTGTATATAGTTTTATATCTCGGGGGAGAGTGGTTGTGGCGTACGCCCGTACAAGCGGCACACAGCGCCACCTACAACTTAGTAACTAGCCGTTGCTATGCAAACCACTAGACTCTCTCTCAGTCTAATACCAGCCTTCCACGCGTATAGACGTACGCATAACGTGAAATAAAGTACGTTACAAGTTAGGCTAAAACCACGTGTTTCCTTATTACCGACGCGCCATCGATCCCAGTTCTCAGAGAATCAATATAAGAGAACCTAACACCAATCAATCCGCCACACGCGTCGCCATACCGTGCTCCGTGTTTTCTCGATAATTAGTGGTTAAAACAGTCGCAAGAATTACAAATTGTGTATTGAAGTGAAGTGCCATCGAAAAGGAACAGTTAGAGCCAAAAATTGTGGAAATCGGCTGGGAAAAAAACAAAGTTATAGTGAACGGAAGATTTACATCGATCGCCACGTGCTCCGGCACGCCGATCTTTGTGACCGGATTCCTCCGGGAATACTGATCGCAGATCCAAGCAGCAAACGCGGAAACTAGTTATTAGTGAAGACGATTAAAATGAGCCATCAATTGTGCGCGTAGTGTAAAAACTGTGGAAGTTTTAAATCGCGTCAATAGATCGAAAAAACACGTGCTCTCACCTCGAGCTTCGAGACGTCACCGCCGGCGTGGGGTGGCGCTCCAGTCGAGTGTCGCGCGCTCTGATTGGCCACCGAGGGCTCTAGCGAGCGGACAGAGTTTCCTATCTATACAAACGGGGTCAGTGCTGCCAACTCGAAAATTTTAACCAAAGTTGGCTGCAATTGTTACTCGCGATAGTGAAACAACACTAAGTTCCCGCTCGAGGGCCATAGTACTACTTTGCGCGCCGGATTCAAACCAATATACAGGTTTCGCGAGTGAATAATAAACAACGGACCAGCAACAATAAACAATAAGCAAACAATTAATAATAAACAATTAATAAATAAATAAATAATTAATTAATTATAAATTAAACAAAATTATTAATTAATTAAATTTTTTTTTTTTGGGGCTCATTAACGTGTGTTTAAGGACGAAAACTACGAACGGTGCCAGGCTGGGCAGCCACCATGGAGGTCGATGGCGACTGGCAAGTCGCCCAAACCAGGGCTGCTAAGAAGCTTGGCGAGGCCATACAGAGGAAGAAAATGAAGAAGAGGAAAGCTGACTCAAATGTGGAAACAGAGGCCGAAAGCACACGCGAGTGCGCCCCTTCCACTGAACCCTCCCCAATTCTGATCTTGCTAACGTTCATTAGTGAACTTGCAGATAGTTTGCCCGCCGAGGACGCTAAGCACTTCAAAAGCTTAATCAAGGATGCGTTCGCCTACTCGGAGAAGCTCGATGAAGAAAACAAAGCGCTGAGGGAAAAAGTGAAGAGCAGCAGCGCGATTGAAGCAAAGATCGAGAGCCTCAGCAACGTGGTGCAGAACGTTGTCCAGACGGTAAACAACCTGAGCAGAACCGACAACCTACCGAAGGCCAGCAAATCCAAACCGGGAACTACGTACGCAACCATTGCCCGCTCCGCTCCCGCTAACGCCAACGCTGTCAAAAGAACAATACAAACAAGGTACGTGGCCACAATATACCCCGCAATTAATACAGAGAATTCCAGCAGCGACAGCACGAAGGAGGTTATCATCCGCAACATAGCCCCCACCAAGGACAATATTAAAATCAGAAACGTGCGTAAAATTAAGGACAATGGAATATTAATAGAGACGGAAACCAAGGAGGACCTGGAGAAGATCCTTCGGAACAAGAAAATAGCAGAAGCCGGCCACAAAGCAGACCTACCACCAAAGAAAAGGCCACGTACCATCATATACTCAGTGCCCAACGAAGTCAGTGAAGCGGAACTACTAGCCGCACTTCACAAGCAAAATCTGGAACATTTATCCAAAGAGGAGTTCGCACAAAGGGTAAAGGTTCTGTTCAAGACCGGGGACAGGTCTAAAGACGCCACGAACTGGGTCATCGAGACAGCCCCGGAAACAAGAGAACTACTGATCGCAACGGGGAGGGTCTTCATCGGCTGGCACTCTTGCACCCTGAGGGAATACAACGCTGTCAGCAGGTGCTACAGGTGCCAGTCGTTCGGCCATATCGCCAAGTACTGCAAGGCCTCCATGGAGTCATGCGGTCACTGCGCCGAGGACGGACACACCCACGCGAGCTATCCGAACAAGGACAAGAGCCCCTCGTGCGTAAACTGCAAGAGGATGAGGATGCCGCACAACCACTCCTCGAGGAATAACGACTGCCCAGCCTACTGCCACGCAATGGAGGTGCAAAAATCAAAGATCGATTATGGTAAGTAAGCCCACATTGTACAATGTCGCAGGAACCACCGGAGGAAACACTCAGCGACAAGGTAAGGCACGTATTCCCGATCTCACAATAGCGCAGATCAATGCAAATAACTGTAAGACGGCCATAGATGAGCTAAGACTGATAGTCTCGAATAAGAGACTAGATGTCTTAGCGATCCAGGAGCCGCACATACACCACAACACTAAACACCCGAACACCATGGGCATCAGCATGCAATTAATAATAGATAACAAACCGTTTTCCAATAATGCTTCCAGAAATAAAGTCAAAAGCGCCCTAGCCGTCTGTAACCCGGCGATTACGGCATTGAAGCTGGAGCACCTGTGTAACACGCACTTTGTCTGTGCGGAGCTTACTGCAGGGGATCTAAGCTTCTATGTCGTCTGCGCCTACTTCCAGTGCTCGGACCCCATCATCAGCTACATCGACCACCTGGACTTGATACTGTCCAGTCTCCGGGGCAAGAGTGTCATCGTTCTCGCGGACGTGAATGCCAAGTCGACACTGTGGCACAATGCAGACACCGACATCAGGGGAGAAGCGGTGGAAGAGCTAATCTCCCACCATAATCTAATCGTTGTCAACAGGCCTTCCAGCCTAACGACATTCGACAATAATAGAGGCAAGTCCAACATCGATGTGTCCCTGGCCGCCGGTCCGCTGGCGAGCAGGATGCATCGATGGAGGATCCACGAAAATCAGACAGTGAGCGACCACAATTTAATTACTATGACGATCAAAAATTCCACAGCCTGGGCTCCCAGTATCGTATCGAACAGGTTCAACCTGAAAAGAGCGAACTGGGAGAAATTCGAAAGAGTCCTCGCCTCTGAGTCCCGGCATACCCAGGAATCCACTGCACTGTGCGACAGTGACGCCGACCGGCAGGCCGTGGAGACCGAGACCATGATAACTCGAGCCTGCGAGGAGGCAATCCCCAGGAAAACCCGCTTCGCTAAGTCGGTTCCCTGGTGGACTGCGGAGCTCGATGGTATGAAGAAAAAGGTGCGGAGGCTCAGGAGGCAGTGCCAGCAATCCAGAAACACTACACAGCCAGAGCAGCTCACAACACTATACAGACAAACAAGAAACAAATATCACGCAAGCGTTAGAAAGGCGAAACTCCTCAGCTGGCACTCGTTTGTGTCGGCTGAGGGGAACAAGGACCCCTGGGGACTAGTATACAAACTACAAACCAGGAAGGTCCACGCCGCTAAGGCATGCAACAACATCGCTGACAACAACACACACACACTCACATGGCACGACACCGCTGCACTGCTTCTGCGCAGCCTCGTTCCAGATGATGAGACGAGCACTGAGACGCAGCGGCACAGGCGACTTCGGTCTAACATCAGAGAACCGCCCAACACCACCGACACCACACAATTCACCACACTTGAGATCGATGCCGCCATCCGGAAACTGAAAAGGGGGAAGGCGCCAGGCATTGACGCAATGGAACCCGAAATAGTACAAAGGGCCTGGCCCATACTACACGCGGAAATCACCCAACTGTACAACACGTGTCTCTCCTCGGCAACATTTCCAGTAAGAGAAGGTGTTCTGCGCACTGAGGGGGGAGAGACTTTTAGTTTCGACAGACGCTAACGCGCAATCCTCGCTCTGGAGCCCTCGAGGCACAGACGAGAAAGGAGCTCAATTCGAGACTCTGATAGCGGCGTTTAGCATGGACGTTGTGAACGACGCAGCTCAACCACCTACCTTCTGGACGCCAACCGGGTCGTCATACATCGACGTAACCCTGGCGTCGCCTTCCATGTCTCCGTTCATCAGGAGCTGGAACGTAAGGTGTGCGTGGACGACCAGCGACCACAACGCCGTTGACATTAGGTTGCGGGCACCCAGAGCCGCGACGGGGAATCGCGGAGTCGCGAACTCTCGGTTCGACACTCGTCGAGCCGACTGAGAGCGACTCTCCGAGACCCTGTCCGATCTTTCACGATCGAGGCTCGAAGTCCTGAGCCTGGAGTCAGCGGAGGAAACCATAGGAATGGCAGAAACGCTCACAGACATCATCAAGGATGCCTGCACCGCGTCGATGCCGAGAAAGCGTAGATTTAGAAAGTCCAATCCGTGGTGGACGAAAGAGCTGACGGGCATGAAGAAGGCTGTCTACCGAAAGAGGCGTGCCTTCCAGAAGGAAAGAAATGAGTCCTCACGCCTCCTAAAACTGCTGGAGTACCGCACTTCGTTGCGGAACTACAGCACGGAGGTGAAGAGGGCGAAATTCGAGAGTTGGCGAAACTTTGTGTCGTCGTACGGGAACACGGAGCCTTGGGGCATCGTGTACAAGCTGCAAGCGAACAAGCTCCGTGTCGAGAGGGTGCTCAGCACCCTCCGGCGAGCTAACGACAACACCATGAGCGCGGTAGAGACAGCCAACACCCTTCTGGAAGCACACGTCCCGGACGACCGGACAGAAGACGACACGCCCGCGCAGCAAGAAGTTAGAGAGAACGTGCGAATCGCGCCAAACACCGCGGACGCCTCTCCGTTTTCACCGGACGAGGTCGTGGATGCGATTCGCACTTTCGGAAACGATAAGGCACCAGGGCCGGACCTTATCGAGGTCCGAGCGCTGAAGGCCGCCGCGAAAGTAGTGTTAGGACAGTTAGTTCGCCTTTTCAACGGGTGCCTTCGCTGGGGCGTCTTTCCCCCCACCTGGAAGGAGGGCTCCCTCAGAGTGCTCCTGAAGGGAGAGGGCAAGGACGTGAAGGACCTGAAGTCCTACCGACCAATCTGTCTCCTCTCCATCGTAGGGAATACCTTCGAGAAGCTCCTTAAGAGCCTACTCGAACAGACGGCGATGGCAACGGGACGCATCTCCAGCAGACAGTACGGCTTCATGCGCGGAAAGTCGACTGAAGATGCAATTGTCGAGCTGCGCCGCATGGTTGATGCCATGGAGCATCGGCATGTGATAGCGCTGCTATTCGACATTTCCGGAGCCTTCGACAACGTCTGGTGGCCCTTAGTTTTGAAGAGTCTTAGGGACCGAGACTGCCCGCGCAACGTCTTCGAAGTGGTCTCCAACTACTTCGAGGACCGCAAAGTCAGTCTCACCGTCGGGACGGAAAGAGTTTCCAAGCGCGCGACGAGGGGGTGCCCACAAGGCTCCGTCCTTGGCCCGGCGTGCTGGAACCTGATGTTCGACGATCTCCTGAGGTCTCTCGAGGCCTCAGTCGAGAATAGATTCGCCGCCTACGCGGACGACCTCATCGTCCTCGTGGGCGGAAACTGCCGTAGAGACCTAGAGATCGAAGGTCAACGAGTTGTTGACCTGATCCTAGGTTGGTGCAGATCAGCAAAGTTAGAGATCTCCGAAAACAAATCCGAGGCGATTGTCCTGCGCAACGGATATATCGAGAGAGATAGGATAGGCCGGCGGGGAGGATCGCGCCCAGATCGAAAACGAACGGCAGTCCGCGCTTCAAAGCTAGACCACCGACCATTCGGATCGGAAATAAGCCCTTAAGATTCAAACCCTTCGTCAAGTACCTCGGCGTCCACTTTGATAGGGGCATGGGTGTTCGAACCCACTGCAACTATATAAGTGACAAGGTCGGCTCGCTCTTCGCGAAGCTGGGTAGAATGGTAAGGCGTGAATGGGGGCTCCGCTTCGGGGCGCTCTCCGCCGTGTACCGTGGTTTTTTCATCCCGGTGGCAACGTACGCTGCCGCCGGGTGGGCCGACCGGTGCACGGAGGGGGAGCTCAGGGTGCTGAGAGCTGCACAGCGCCGTGCTCTCATCGCGATGACCGGTGCATACCGCCGGTAATCGTGGGACAGCATGTGCCTGGTGGCCGGTGCTACACCCATTGACGTCAAGCTCAGGCAAACCAAAGCCTTGTACGAGACGCGTAAAGGTAAAGACGCCAGACTAGGTAGCATCGTCGTTCCGGCGGGGGCCGACGATGCAAAACATAGGTTAGCGGTCGAGGCGTACAAGGTGTGGCAATTCATGTGGAATTCTTCCCACAAGAGCCGCACCACCTACGCCTTCTTCAAAAACATAGAGGAGAGAGTGGCGGCCAAGTGGACGAAACCGAACCACTACACCACGCAAGTCCTCACCGGCCACGAAAACTTCCGGTCGCGCCTACGCGCGTACGGAGTTTCCGACGGTGAGGGATGCGCGTGTGGTCACGGATCGGACACGGTCAATCACTTCCTCCTCGACTGTCCTAATTTCGAACCGCAGAGAGAAGCCCTCCGCGAGGTAGTACCAGCCGGAGACTGGAAATGGCCGGAAGCGGCACAACACTTCGTGTCGTCTCCAGAGGCATTCCAGGTCTTCTCCGACTTCTGTAGGGAAGCCCTTTGGCTAAAGGGCTTCATGTAGGCAATCTCAGACACCTGTACTCCCCAGGACCCGGAAGGGGACGACTCACGTCCCCATCAACAACCCCACAAACTCCTATCCATCCCTCCCAACTCCCATCCTTCCTCCTAGGTCTTCGCTTAGTGCACGCGAGGCGTCGCGTCACGAGTTCGCCTCCCCGTGGTTCCCCGTGGGCGCTAGTGAAAGGAGGGTAAAACCAGAATTTCGCTAGCGGCTAAAGAACTCGTCCATTGCAAACGGCTCAATGGCACGTGCGGATTTTTCCTTGGCCCCTCTCCTTGACAGTGGTTGGACTGGGGGTAGATGGCAGCTTAGCTGTGTATGCCCGTAAGGGCGAGGTAACATATCCGCGTCACCCTCGCGGTGACCGGATTCACACTAGATGCCCGTTCTGCAATTGGTGTACCTTTGGTGGTGATATGATGTTGTACGCCGTGTTTTTGGTACGCTTTGGAGTTCTGCCTTGTGATTGAACTAAATTCTTTTAGCAGTGTTGAAAAACTGTTAGTCTTACCTATTGTAGTCACTGTTGGTTGAGTCGAATTTGTGACTTTTCCAACTGAAAATAGGTGTGTTTGACTATCAATCAGTCGTTTATTTTTTATGTCGACCAGGAGGCTGTAGTGACCTATAAAATCTGCTCCTAGGATGGCTTTGGATGTATCAGCAACGATGAATCTCCATGAGAACTGTCTCCGAAGACTCAAGTTCACAGAGAGCAGCTGTTCACCATACGTGTTTATGGGTGTTCCATTTGCTGCATACAGTTTAACATCGTTGTCTATTCTTCTTTTGCAGTGCAGAGACTTTGGTATGCATGATACGTCGGCTCCTGTATCTACCAAATATCTCTTGCCTGTTTGTTTGTCGCTTATGATTAGGCGGTTTTTTACGTTAGTACCATCCTGCAACGCCTCAATACGGGATAGTGGGTTTAGTTTCCCTGACTCTTCCTTTTATCGGGTCCTTTCCATTGGCAGGGTTGTCTGCATTTCCACGAGTTCTCGCCGAACTTCCCGTGGAAATAGCATAGTCCGTCGTCTCTAGTTCGACTCCTTGATTTCGAACTATATCTTCGGATTTTGTTGCATTCCGGTCGTCGTCCTCTGTGGGTGTCGCGGACTAATGCTTCGAGTTGAGCTATTCGCTTGGTAAGCTCAGCTATTTCCAAGCTTGGACCGGGGTCACGTGGTCGGGCTTCCTCCTTAACGTGGGGCGCAATGGCCGCTAGCTCGTATTGCGACGATCTTTCGATCGTTTTGTCGGCGAGCAGAGCTAATTTTTCCGTTGAGACTCCTTCGATCACGGACAGGACCTCTTGTACTCGGGCAGGTAGCCGTTGTAGCCATAGCGTGCATAGGACGCTATCGGAAACATTTTTCCCTGCGAGGAGCGTCATTTCTCGCAGTAGTTCCGATGGTCTTTTGTTCTGTAGATCTATTCCCGACAGCAGCTGCCTCAATTGCGTCTCTTCGGACGCTGCTAAACGCGAGATGAGAGCCTCTTTTACCTGAATATACGAGTCGTCCGTCGGAGGTGCAGCTATAACGTCGGCAACCACTTTCATTGATGCGGTATCTAGGTGCCTGATTGCCGCAGCGCATTTTACCGCGTCTGATTTTACTGTATAGGCCGCGAATTCACATTCGAGCATGGCAAACCATAGCTTGGGTTCTTCCCGCCAAAAAATAGGAAGCGTCGCGTTCCTGAACTCACCGCGATTTCCATTTTTCCTTCTTCGTCGGCCATCTTAATTTCCCGGGTTTCGGCACCAATTAATATATTATATTATTATTATTATATTATTGACGCGATTTAAAACTTCCACAGTTTTTACACTACGCGCACAATTGATGGCTCATTTTAATCGTCTTCACTAATAACTAGTTTCCGCGTTTGCTGCTTGGATCTGCGATCAGTATTCCCGGAGGAATCCGGTCACAAAGATCGGCGTGCCGGAGCACGTGGCGATCGATGTAAATCTTCCGTTCACTATAACTTTGTTTTTTTCCCAGCCGATTTCCACAATTTTTGGCTCTAACTGTTCCTTTTCGATGGCACTTCACTTCAATACACAATTTGTAATTCTTGCGACTGTTTTAACCACTAATTATCGAGAAAACACGGAGCACGGTATGGCGACGCGTGTGGCGGATTGATTGGTGTTAGGTTCTCTTATATTGATTCTCTGAGAACTGGGATCGATGGCGCGTCGGTAATAAGGAAACACGTGGTTTTAGCCTAACTTGTAACGTACTTTATTTCACGTTATGCGTACGTCTATACGCGTGGGAGACTGGTATTAGACTGAGAGAGAGTCTAGTGGTTTGCGTAGCAACAGCTAGTTACTAAGTTGTAGGTGGCGCTGTGTGCCGCTTGTACGGGCGTACGCCACACGCGTCCTCTCCATGCGACACCTAGCGGCAGAGCCCAGTAGATAGGGACAGTAGGGAATCTCGTTAATCCATTCATGCGCGTCACTAATTAGATGACGAGGCATTTGGCTAAAAAAAAAAATTTATTCCTTTATTACTTGAAAATCGTACAATCATATAACAAGGGAATACTTATACCTTATGAGGTAGCACAATATTCAGGGGGACCTTACAATTTCTAACCCACCCCCATGCGCCTAACCGTTGTAATCCTGGAGTACATGTTGAAGGCGGCCAATGTTCCCATGATGGCCCTGCTTGAGAGAACCTTGAGTTCCTTCTTCCGTATGATACCCAAGTTGAGTAACCCCTGAGCGGACTTAGGACTCCATACTCCCCTCCACGAGATCGTAATGGACAGGTGGCGTACGTCAGAGCTCTGTTCCTTTTGTTTGATTCCAGCTGTAAGGCTAGTGTTGTCGGAATAATAGTGGATCTTTCTCTGATGCGCCCCGTCCAGGTCTGTTTGTTCGCTGACCACTTGTGCGTCTAAGACCAGCGTCGTTCTACCCATTGTCGCGACCAAGTCCGGTTTCCGTATACCTTCGTCCGTAAGGTATGTCGGTTCCGTTTGGACTTGGTAACCTTGATGTCGGAGGTTCTTGGCTGTGTAGGCAACAATGGCATCGTGCCTGCGAATACGCATCCCGTGCGTACGATGGCAGTGTTGAACGACGTGGTTTAGCGTTTCAAGTGCGGAGCATCCTGCTCTGCAGTAGCGGTCAGCTTGCCTCCCTCTTGTTGTCCTGGATCGTGTGGGGAGTGCTGCTATCCTGGTTCTCGTGAAGTTGATGAAGTCCTTGCCCGTCAGAAGTCGGGTACCATCTCCAATCCACGCGTGTTGTTGTGGAGTTTCCCTTTAACCTATCAGCCCACGTCCGTCGATGGAAGAGTGCAGTCGTTTCCTCCAGAGGTCCCCAATGTGAGCCGATTCCGTTATCACCGCGTCGCCGTCCTTGAGTCGTCGTAGGCACTTAGTGATTTCGTTGTCCAGGAAGGCGTCCGTTGGATCGTTTCGGAATTGGTCATGGCCTTGCCGAAGCGCTCGCAATCTTCCCAGTCTCAACACAGGTGCCAACCATCGTAGGGAGGGGATGCCGAGTCCTCCGTCCCTGATGTCCGCGTGTATGTATGCGGTTGGCACGTCGTGTGGGAGATTTAGCCACTTGCGCACGGACGCTCGGATCATCATGTCGACTTTCCTGAGTGTCCCTATCGTTATATCCCAGAGTGCTAGGTGGTAGTACACCCGGGGTATAAGATCTGTGCGCAATGCGTACAGTCTTTGTTGTGGCTTGAGGGGCGCTTTGGCAAGGCAGGCCAGTCCTGGTCCGATCACTTCGTGCGGCCGACATCGTGCTCTGCCCTGGGCGGTGAATTTGATCCCCAGGTATTTCAGTTCTTCCCCTCGCTTCAAAGTCCGAAGTTGCTGTTGGTCGTGGTAGAACTTGGTATCGACATCAACTGCTGTCTTCTTAATGTGGCCATTGGCTTTAATGCCAATGGTCAGACATTTCCCTGGATTGATGTCCATCCCACATTGTCGAAGAAAGGATCCAGTTGTGTCGACCAAGTTCTGCAATCCTCGGGGCGTTTCGGCGAAGAGAATGATGTCGTCTGCGAAGGCGGCTGCGTTGATACACTCACCTCCTATCCTACAGCCTATGTCCGGGGACAGTCTCTGTAGGAGGAGGTGGGTGACCATGTTGAATATGGTTGGCGAGAGTGGATCACCTTGTTTGACTCCCCTACCAGGTGTTATGGGGGAGGATTTCCAACTCTCGCCTTCCAGTGTCGTGGTGCCGTCGTTGTATGTTGCGGTGATGTACTCGGTCATTTCATTGGGGACTCCCATGGTTTCCATGACTGATGATAGAGCGGCGTGCGATATTGAATCGAAGGCCTTCCGGACGTCGATCGAAGCCAGGTACAAGTTCTTGAAACTTCGGTGGTGGTGTTTCAAGATCGCGTCGAGGAGAAAGGTGTTGTCGTTGCACCCGTCCGTATTCCTGAATGCCCTCTGGCGTTCATCAATGTTGATGGCTTTTGCCAGTCGGGCGGCCAGAATACGGTGGAGGCATCTGACCAATACGGACGGGATGGTGATCGGCCTGAAGTCGGCTGGCTCCGTGGCTGCATCGTTCTTGGGGAGGAATATCGTCCTTGCCTTGTTCAGGTGTTTAGGCAATTTGCGGCACATCATTATGATGTTAAAGATTCTCACGAGGACGCCTGGCGGTGTGGCCCTCAGCTGCCGCGCGGTTACTTGGTCGGGGCCCGCTGAGGTGCCCATCGATGGTAGGGCGTCCCTGATGTCCGCTTCCGTGATTGGAATCCATACTGACGTGGCAGTTGTTGGTGGCACTTCAACTGCGGGGGATGCTCCTGATTTTTGCCGCATCACCTCCGTCCAGTATGGTTCCATTATTTGTTGCCCTGGTACTCTGGTAGACGATATTCCTTCCAAGATGTCCCTTATACACCTTGCCCTGTTCTTTTTCCAGCGCACTTGTGTTAGAGCGTAGTTATGACGCCTCTGTTGGCGTCTAGTGCGCTTGGGCGGGGTGTTTCTGTCCCGTCGGGAGCGGTTCCCGGTATTCGGAAGGGGGTAGATCCGATGCAGGTATAGAGCCAGCGACTCCAATGTGTCGTCCTTCCTTCTCGTGGCTGCTTCTTCGACAATCCTTTGGAGTTCTTCTTTACAATACTCGCTGCCGCTGATGGTGGGGAGATTCAATAGATGCTCCAGTAAAGGGTCCCGTGCTTGCTGTTGTGTTGCAGGTGGATGTGCCACCTGGTTTGGAGGCTGGGGCGTAGGTTCCTCGTTGTATTCCTCCAGGAATTGGTGAACGAGGTCTTTGTAGGCGGTTGTTCGCCTATGTCCTTTAATGGATTCAACCGTTCTGTTGCGGAATATTTTCACCAATTCCTGGTTGAGGAATCTCGCTTCAGCCTTCGTAAGCCGGGCCTCCTCTCTGGCTAACAATCTCGTCTCCTCCGTTGTCCATCGGATCTTGGTCTGTGTGGGCAGTTCTTGGTCCGTGACCTCGGGATGGGCCCTCCTTCGATGCACTCCTAGACCTCTTCTGGTGGTGAAGGTCCTACTATCACATGAGTCGCATGGGTGTGTGTTGTACGCTGCTTGGTTCCTCTGCTGCGCCGGGGGTGAACCGCCAGTGGGCGGTCCACTATTGTCATCCGAGGCTAATCTATTATTTAGTGGGCCGGCTGGAGATTCGGGTCGACTGGGCTGGCATCCCTGAAGACCCTTGGCGCCGACCCCCCCCTTTTACTCCAGTCTTCCGTCAGTAGAAGGTGGAGCGGTGAGCTCCCGTGAGGGCGAGGGGACCGACTTGGAAAAACACCCGAGAAAATTCGGAGAAACCCCGGAAAATTCCACGAGTGGTTTTCCCGTAATCTAGAGCCAGGGGGGCATCGTCACACCACAAGAAAATCGGGGTCGGGGGGGTTACCCCCCGCCGGGTCTTGAACCGGGGATCTCTGTGGTATGAGTCCGACGCCCTAGCTACTAGACCACTTACTCACCTTAAGGTGAGTTTGCTATTGACTTTTGTGATTTAAGGTACCTTTATTAAAGGCACCTTAAGCCACTTTTGTCCGTCAATCTCTTGTCGTTCCTTGTTGCTGTTGATGCGGGCAACCTGAGCGACAAGATCGGCGGTGTGGTTTTACTAGTAAAGGATGGACTATAACAATGGAGTCCATCCCCTGCACCTACGCATCCTCCTGGCGTCCGACTGGTTGCTTTGGCTGCGCTCCTTGTCCCGATCCTGCTACCTGAACCCCCGTGCCCCGCAATTGCGGGCCTGGGCTTCTGCAAGGCGAAGTTTGGTTAGGAGAGCAAAGGGAGAAGGTGCGTTTCGTCCAGACCCCGCTAGAGGACTCGTCAGTAAGGCGATCTAGCGGGGCCCTGCCTTAGACGCGGACGGAGATTCAGCGAGGGAAGATTATGTTGACGGACAGTTGGAAGACCAGGGAGATGGGAAGCACTCGAAGTGCGTTACCGCTCGATACACCGAATCACTACTCACGGGGGCTACCGCAATTAGTAACTCGCACCCATCGAACCGTAGTTGCAGTTACCTAGTAAGACCCAGTTACCTAGTAAGACCCAGAGTAAGAGAGTCATAGTTACTCCCGCCGTTTACCCGCGCTTTTTTGAATTTCTTCACGTTGACATTCAGAGCACTGGGCAGAAATCACATTGCGTCAACAACCGTGGGGGCCATCGCAATGCTTTGTTTTAATTAGACAGTCGGATTCCCCTAGTCCGTGCCAGTTCTGAGCTGAGCGTTGAATGGCGGCCGAAGAGGACGACCGCACCGATGGGAAACGCCACGGAAGCCTCGCAGCCAGGAAGATCCGCGGGAGGCCAAGGCACGGGACCGAGCTCGGATCCCAGCCACGAGAGCCGTTCACCTCGCCC